>NC_079196.1:128635206-129251040 GCF_029499605.1 Hyla sarda | reverse complement strand
TTCGCGCAAAAAAATTCCAAAGTCCAAAATTGCGCATTTTTGATCACTTTTTATACCACAAAAAAGTGAAAAAAAGTGATCAAAAAGTCTGATCAGAACAAAAATGGTACCGCTAAAAACTTCAGATCACGGCGCAAAAAATGAGCCCTCATAGCGCCCTGAACACGGAAAAATTAAAATTATAGGGGTCAGAAAATGACAATTTTAAACGTATAAATTTTCCTGCTTGTATTCATGATTTTTTTTTCTGAAGTGATACAAAATCAAACCTATATAAGTAGGGTATCATTTTAACCGTATGGACATACAGAATAAAGAGAAGGTGTTATTTTTGCCAAAAAATGTACTGCATAGAAACGGAAGCCCAAAAAACTTATAAAATTGTGTTTTTTCATCAATTTTGTCGCACATTGATTTTTTTTTCCCGTTTCACTGTAGATTTTTGGTTAAAATGACTGTCATTACAAATTAGAATTAGTGATGCAAAAAATAAGCCATCATAGAATTTTAGGTGAAAATTTTAAAGAGTTATGATTTCTTAAAGTTAAGAAGGAAAAATTGAAAATGAAAAAACGGAAAAAGCCCGGGTCCTTAAAGGGTTAATGGTGGCACAGTATAGTTAAATAATAGTGGCACAGTATATGGTTCATTAATGGTGGCACAGTATATAATGAATAAATAGATGAATGGTGACACAGTATATAGATCATTAAGGGGGGGTACGGGATATAATTAAAGGGAAACTGACAGGCTGTTTACTCGCACTAAACCCAATACACCAGGTTACAATGCAGGAGAACAGGAGAAAGATAATGTTATACTTACTAAATGTGGAGCAGCCGTTTTCTAGGTAATGCCCCACATTGCTAGTATGCAAATTCAGTCTTGTGTGCAATGGAGGCGGAGCTTTCCTGCCTCCATCCTGTATGCTGTGCTATGCCTGGACGTCCATGTATATTTATAATTCTTTTTTTGCCAACTTGTATATTGTAGCATGTAAGCATATATAAGTGTGGTGTCCATCTCTTCAGTGTAAGAACCAGAGCTGTGTGGAGATTCCTGCATAAGGTGGGTGCTGGGTGATTAGGGATGGGTGCTGGGTGATTGGGGATGGGTGCTGGGTGATTGGGGATGGGTGCTGGGTGAGGCCGGGTACAGTGCACGTTCTGTCATATAGAGCTCAGGCCGGGGCTTATAGGGGGAGATTTATTAAAACCTTTGCAGAGGAAAAGCCTTCTGCAAAATGAAAGCAGCGATCTGATTGGTTGCTATGGGCGACTGCACCGCTCTTTCTCTGCACAGGTTTTGTATAAATCTCCTCTATAATACAGTATATTATAGTGCAGCTGTCACATGTTTTCTGTAAATAAGACTGACAGCACAGCCAAAGTGTATATATACACATGGCAGACCTCAGAGAAATTGTTCTTGACTTTATTTTACAAAAGCACCAACTTTTATGGGACTAGGAATGTCAAGGGGGCCTGGCCAGAGGTCCACTGTGTCCCTGGGCCGCAGCCCATTAAGTCTGGCAGACGTTTTTTTTAATAAGTGCCCTCTTTTTTTACTTGAGCCCCTGCCCTCTAAAATGTCTGTGCACGTCCCTGCAGGGGAGTACCCCTTTAAAGGGGAGTACCCCTTTAAATATACTATACTACACTACACTAACACATAATAAAGGGTAAAACACTACATATACACCCCCTTACACTGTCCCCCCCCCCCCCCCAATAAAAATGAAAAACGTTTTGTATGGCAGTGTTTCCAAAACGGAGCCTCCAGCTGTTGCAAAACAACAGCTCCCAGCATTTCCGGACAGCCAGTGACTGTCCAGGCATGCTGGGAGTTTAGCAACAGCTGGAGGCACCCTGTTAGGGGTATTCTACGCCAGTGATTCCCAATGTCCACCCCTATGCAATCCCTATGTAGTCCTCAAATGCGCATGAAGCTCTTTCACTTCAGAGCCCTGTCGTATTTCAAGGAAACCGTTTAGGGCCACATATGGGGTATCAACGTACTCGGGAGAAATTGCCCTACAACTTTTTGGGGGCTTTTTCACCTTTTACCCCTTATGTGAAGTTGGGGGCTACACCAGCCTGTTAGTGTAAAAAAAAATGTAATTAACACAATTTCTCCTGAATACGGAAATACCCCATATCTGGACATAAAATGCTCTTTGGGCGCACAACAAGGCTCTATGTATATTTGAGGCCTAAATTGGTGATTTGCACAGGGGTGGCTGATTTTACAGCAGTTCTGACATAAATGCAAAAAAATAAATAGCCACATGTGACCCCATTTTGGAAACTACACCCCTCATGGAACGTAACAAGGGGTATAGTGAGCCTTAACACCCTACAGGTGTTTGACGAATTTTCATTAAAGTTGGATGGGAAAATGAAAAAAAAAAATTATTCTCTAAATTGCTGGTGTTACCCTAAATTTTTCATTTTTACAAGGGAAAATTTGTAACCCATTTCTTCTGAGTAAGTACATACCCCATATGAGGATGTAAAGTGCTCTGCGAGCGAACTACAATACTCAGAAGAGAAGGAGCGCCATTAGGATTTTGAAGAGAAAATTTGTCCGAAATTGAAGGCCACTTGTGTTTACAAAGCCCCCATAGTGCCAGAACAATGGAACCCCCCCACATGTGACCCCATTTTGGACCTCACATAATGTAAAAAGGGGTGCAGTGAGCATTTACCCCCCACAGGTGTCTTGACAGATTTTTGGAACAGTGATCCGTGAAAATGAAAAATTCAAATTTTCATTTGCACAGCCCACTGTTCCAAAGATTTGTAAAACACCAGTGCGGTGTAAATACTCACTGCACCCCTTATTAAATTATGTGAGGGGGGTAGTTTCCAAAATGGGGTCACATGTGGGGGGGGGGGGTCCAGTGTTCATTTCCACAGGGGGCTTTCTAAACGCACATGGCCACCGATTTCCTTTCCAAACAAATTCTCTTTCAAAAAGCTTAATGGCGCTCCTTCCCTTCTGAGCATTGTAGTTCGCCAGCAGAGCACTTGACATCCATACATTGGGTATATCCATACTCATAAGAAATGGAGTTACAAATTTTGGGGGGGCATTTTGTCCTATTATCCCTTGTAAAAAATTAAAATTTGAGGGAAAACATTTTAGTGAAAAAAATAATCATTTACACATCCAACTTTACCGAAAAGTCATCAAACACCTGTGGGGTGTTAAGGCTTACTGGACCCCATGTTACGTGCCTTGATGGGTGTAGTTTCCAAAATAGTATGCCATGTTTTTTTTTTTTTTTTTTTGCTGTCCTGGCACCATAGGGGCTTCCTAAATGGGACATGCCCCCCAAAAACCATTTCAGCAAAATTTGCTTTTCAAAAGCCAAATGTAACTCCTTCTCTTCTGAGCATTGTAGTTCGCCCGCAGAGCATTTTACTTCCTAACATGGGGTATTTCCATACTCAGAAGAGATGGGGTTACACATTTTGGGGGGCATTTTGTCCTATTTTCCCTTGTAAAAATAAAAAATTTGACGGAAAACTAGCATTTTAGTAAAAAATAAATCATTTACACATCCAACTTTAACGAAAAGTCATCAAACACCTGTGGGGTGTTAAGGCTCACTGGACCCCTTGTTACGTGCCTTGAGGGGTGTAGTTTCCAAAATAGTATGCCATGTATTTTTATTTTTTTGCTGTTCAGGCACCATAGGGGCTTCCTAAATGTGACATGCCCCTCCCCCCAAAACCATTTCAGAAAAACTCACTCTCCAAAATCCCACTGTCGCTCCTTCCCTTCTGAGCCCTCTACTGCCTCCGCCGAACACTTGACATACACATTTTCTTACTCAAGAGAAATTGAGTTACACATTTTAGGAAGATTTCTCTCCTTTTACCCCTTGTAAAAATTTAATAACTGGGTCTACAAGAACATGCCAGAAGGGAAGGAGCAACAATAGGATTTTGGAGAGTGAATTTTACTGAAATGGTTTTTGGGGGGCATGTCACATGCCCCTATTGTGCCAGAACAGCAGAAAACCCCACATGGCATACCATTTTGGAAACTACACCCCTCAAGGCACGTAACAAGGGGTGCAGTTAGCCTTAACACCCCACAGGTGTTTGACGACTTTTCTTTAAAATCGGATGTGTAAATGAAAAAAAATAATTTTCACTAAAGTGCATTTCCCCCCCCAAACTTACCATTTTTACAAAGGGTAATGGGAGAAATTGCCCCCCAAAATTTGTAACCCCATCTCTTGAGAATGGAAATACCCCATGTTAGGATGTAAAATGCTCTGCGGGCAAACTACAATGCTCAGAAGAGAAGGAGCGCCATTGAGCTATTGGAAAGAGAATTCGTTTGGAATGGTAGTCAGGGGCCATGTGCGTTTACAAAGCCCCCCGTGGTGCCAGAACAGTGGACCCCCCTACATGTGACCCCATTTTGGAAACTACACCCCTCAGAGAATTTAATAAGGTGTGCAGTGAGTATTTACACCCCACTGGCATTTGACAGATCTTTAGAACAGTGGGCTGTGCAAATGAAAAATTAAATTTTTCATTTTCACGAACCACAGTTCCAAAAATCTGTCAGACCCCTGTGGGGCGTAAATGCTCACTGCACCCCTTATTACATCATGTGAGGGGTGTAGTTTCCAAAATGGGGTCACATGTGGGCGGGGTCCATTGTTCTGGCACTATGGGGGCTTTGTAAACACACGTGGCCTTCAATTTCGGACAAATTTTCTCCTCAAAATCCCAATGGCGCTCCTTCTCTTCTGAGCATTGTAGTTCGCCCACAGAGCACTTTACATCCACATATGGGGTATTTTCTTACTCAGAAGAAATGGGGTTACAAATTTTGGGGGGCTTTTTTCCTATTTTCCCTTGTGAAAATGAAAAATTTAGGGTAACACCAGCATTTTAGTGAAGAAATTTTTTTTCTTCATTTTCCCATCCAAATTTAATGAAAATTTGTCAAACACCTGTTAAGGCTCACTATACCCCTTGTCACATTCCGTGAGGGGTGTAGCTTCCAAAATGGGATCACATGTGAGTATTTCATTTTTTGCGTTTATGTCAGAACCGCTGTAAAATCAGCCACCCCTGTGCAAATCACCAATTCAGGCCTCAAATGTACATGGTGCGCTTTCACTCCTGAGCCTTGTTGTGCGCCCGCATTTTACGCCCACATATGGGGTATTTCCGTACTCAGGAGAAATTGCGTTACTAATTTTGGGGGGGTGTTTTTTTCTTTTACCGCTTGTGAAAATAAAAAGTATGGAGCAACACCAGTGTAAAAAATATATAAATTTTTACACTAACAGGCGGGTGTAGCCACCAACTTTTCCTTTTCATAAGGGGTAAAAGGAGAAAAAGCCCCCCAAATTTTGTAGTGCAATTTCTCCCGAGTACGGACGTACCCCATATGTGGCCCTAAACTGTTTCCTTGAAATACGACAGGGCTCCGAAATAAGAGAGCGATAGGCGCATTTGAGGACTACATTAGGGATTGAATAGGGGTGGACATAGGGGTATTCTATGCCAGTGATTCCCAAACAGGGTGCCTCCAGCTGTTGCTAAACTCCCAGCATGCCTGGACAGTCAGTGGCTGTCCAGAAATGCTGGGAGTTGTAGCTTTGCAACAGGCTCCGTTTTGGAAACACTGGCGTACAATGCGTTTTTCATTTTTATTGTGGCGGGGGGGGGGGCAATGTAAGGGGGTGTTTATGTAGTGTTTTACCCTCTATTTTGTGTAGTGTAGTGTTTTTAGGGTACATTCGCACTGGCGTGTTACGGTGATTTTCCCGCTAGGAGTTTGCACTTTGGCGAAAAATTTGCCCAGGGAGCCATACTCTTCTTCCGCACGACATCGCCGCCCGCCGATCACCGCTGCCTCCGGATGGGGAAGTGGATCTTCGGCACTTGTCCTCTGTCGTTTGCCCGTCATGCCCCGCCTATTGTGGGTGGGCAGAACGGGGAAAACGAAAGTTAATCCCCCCCGCCCCTGATCTGCTATTGGTCATCGCTTCTGGCGACCAATAGGAGGGGTGGCACCCCTCCCACCTCACTCCTATCCCTTCAGGGGGATCGTAGGTGTCTTAGACAACCGCGATCCCCCTTATATTCTGGGTCAACAGGGTCGCCCTTAATCCTTCCAGTACTTATTAGCTACTGAATACTACAGAGGAAATTCTTTTATTTTTGGAACACTGTGCTCTCTGCTGACATCACGAGCTCAGTGCTCTCTGCTGACATCTCTGTCCATTTTAGGAACTGTCCAGAGCAGCATATGTTTGTTATGGGGATTTTCTCCTACTCTGGACAGTACTTAAAATGGACAGAGATGTTAGCAGAGCGCACTGTGCTCGTGATATCAGCAGCGAGCTCTGTGTACCAAAAAGAAAAGAATTTCCTCTGTAGTATTCAGCAGCTAATAAGTACTGGAAGGGTTAAGATTTTTTAATAGAAGTAATTTACAAATCTGTTTAACTTTCTGGCATCAGTTGATTTAAAAAAAAAAATAATAATAATAATTTCCACCGGAGTACCCCTTTAACCCCTTAAGGACACATGACGTTCTCATACGTCTCCATTTCCGAGTCCTTAAGGACACATGACGTATGAGAACGTCATGTGCTTTCCCGGCCCCCCGCAGCCATCTGGAGCGGAGCCGGTGCCCGATGCCTGCTGAAATCGTTGATGACCCCCCATGTCGGCGATGGCCGCAGATCGCTGGACAATTCAGTCCAGCGATCTGCGGCGGATTCCGGGTCAATCGGGTCTCCAGTGACCCGGTGACCCGGAATTACTGGCTGATCGGGGCCGTCAGAGCCCCGAACAGCCATAGCCAGCAGGGGTGAGATGGCACTGGTGCCACCTCACGATCGCCCTTATTCGTCGGCCGGTTTCCCGGCCGACCAATCAGGATGCCTGCTGCGGGTGTCACTCCCGCAACCCACTCTGCCCCTCTTCCGGAGGACGTAAGCGGGTGCGGGAAGAAGACCCCGGGTGCTGGGGACCCCGATCCCCGGCGTCCCTGTTGGGATCGGGGCCCCAGGAGCGACGGCGGCGGCGGGACTGACCTGCGCGGCGGCGTGCAGCAGCAGTAGGAGGTGAGTGTTAGCCTCCTGCTGTTGCTTAGCAACAGCTCCCAGCATGCAAAAAGGGCATGCTGGGAGCTATAGTTATGCAACAGCAGGAGGCAGACCACCACAACTCCCAGCATTCCCTTATGGGCATGCTGGGACTTGTAGTTTTGCAACAGCTGGAGGCACATTTTTTCTATGGAAAAGTGTACCTTCAGCTGTTGTGTAACTACAACTCCCAGCTTGCACAAACAGCTAAAGTGCATGCTGGGAGTTGTAGTGGTGCATCTGCTGGTTGCATAACTACAACTCCCAGCATGCCCGTTGGCTGTCGGTGACTGCTGAGAGTTGTAGTTTTGCAACAGCTGAAGGTGAGATGAGTTAAGTAGCAAACCAGTGTGTCTCCAGCTGTTGCATAACTATAATCCCCAGCATCCCCAGCCAGTAGTATTCCTCCAGCTGTTGCATAACTACAAGACCCAGCATGCCCTTCCGTTGTCCGTACATGCTGGGGGTTGTAGCTTTTGCAACAGCTGAAGGCACACTGGTTGCAAAACACTGAGTCTGTTACCAAACTCTGTGTTTCACAACCAGTGTGGCTCCAGCTGTTGCAAAACTACAACTCCCAGCATGCACTGATGGACCGTACATGCTGGGAGTTGTAGTTTTGCAACAGCTGGATGTCCCCCCCCCCCCCCCCCCCCCAATGTGAATGTACAGGGTACACTCACATGGGCGGAGGTTTACAGTAAGTATCCTGCTGCAAGTTTGAGCTGCGGCAAATTTTCTGCCGCAGCTCAAACTGCCAGCAAGAAACTACTGTGAACCCCCGCCCGTGTGACTGTACCCTATAAACACTACGCTACACTAACACAAAATAAAATAAAAAGTAAAAAACACTACATATACACATACCCCTACACAGCCCCCCTCCACGATAAAAATGAAAAACGTCTGGTACGCCACTGTTTCCAAAACGGAGCCTCCAGCTGTTGCAAAACAACTACTCCCAGTATTACCAGATAGCCACTGACTGTCTAGGCATGCTGGGAGTTTTACAACAGCTGGAGGCACCCTGTTTGGGAATCACTGGCGTAGAATACCCCTATGTCCACCCCTCTGCAAGTCCCTAATTTAGGCCTCAAATGCGCATGGCGCTCTCACTTTGGAGCCCTGTCGTATTTCAAGGCAACAGTTTAGGGTCACATATGGGGTATCTCCGTACCCGGGGAGAAATTGTGTTACAAATTCTGGGGGGTATTTTCTGCTATTACCCTTTTTAAAAATGTAAAATTTTTGGGAAAACAAGCATTTTAAGTTAAAAAAAATATTTTTTTTTTACATATACAAAAGTCGTGAAACACCTGTGGGGTATAAAGGTTCACATTACCCCTTGTTACGTTCCCCGAGGGGTCTAGTTTCCAAAATGGTATGCCATGTGTTTTTTTTTGCTGTTCTGGCACCATAGGGGCTTCCTAAATGCGGCATGCCCCCAGAGCAAAATTTGCTTTCAAAAAGCCAAATATGACTCCTTCTCTTCTGAGACCTGTAGTGCCCCAGCAGACCACTTTTCACCCCCATATGGGGTGTTTTCTGAATCAGGAGAAATTGGGCTTCAAATTTTGGGGGGGTATTTTCTGCTATTACCCTTTTTTAAAAATGTAAACATTTTGGGAAACCAAGCATTTTAGGTAAAGAAAATTTTTTTTTTACACATGCAAAAGTCGTGAAACACCTGTAGGGTATTAAGATTCACATTACCCCTTGTTACGTTCCCCGAGGGGTCTAGTTTCCAAAATGGTATGCCATGTGTTTTTTTTTTTTTTTTTTTTGCTGTCCTGGCACCATAGGGGCTTCCTAAAGGTGACATGCCCCCCAAAAACCATTTGTCGCTCCTTCCCTTCTGAGCCCTCTACTGCGCCCGCCGAACACTTTACATAGACATATGAGGTATGTGCTTACTCGAGAGAAATTGGGTTTCAAATAAAAGTACAAATTTTCTCCTTTTTACCCCTTGCAAAAATTCTAAAATTGGGTCTACAAGAACATGCTAGTGTAAAAAATGAAGATTTTGAATTTTCTTCTTCACCTTGCTGCTATTCCTGTGAAACACCTAAATGGTTAATACACTTACTGAATGTCATTTTGAATACTTTGGGGGGTGTAGTTTTTATAATGTGGTCTTTTATGGGGTATTTCTAATATGAAGACCCTTCAAATCCACTTCAAAACTGAACTGGTCCCTGAAAAATAGTGAGTTTGAAATTGAAAATTTCAAAATTGCTGCTGAACTTTGAAGCCCTCTGATGTCTTCCAAAAGTAAAAACTCATAAATTTTATGATGCAAACATAAAGTAGACATATTGTATATGTGAATCCCAAAAAAATATATTTTGAATATCCATTTTCCTTACGAGCAGAGAGCTTCAAAGTTAGAAAAATGCTAAATTTTCATTTTTTTCATAAAATTTGGGTGTTTTTCACCAAGAAAGGATGCAAGTTACCATAAAATTTTACCACTAAGTTAAAGTAGAATATGTCACGAAAAAATAATCTCGGAATCAGAATGATAACTAAAAGCATTCCAGAGTTATTAATGTTTAAAGTGACAGTGGTCAGATTTGCAAAAAACACTCTGGTCCTTAAGGTGTAAAATGACCTGGTCCTTAAACGGTTAAAGGGGTTCTCCGGTGCTTACACATCTTATCCCCTAGCCAAAGGATTGGCGGATACAATGCCTGATCGTGGGAGTCCCGCAGCTGGGGAGTCCCGCAACTACAGGGCCAGCGGCGTGTGACGTCACGCCTCCGCCTCCGTGTGATGTCACGCTCCGCCCCTCAATGCAAGACTACGGGAGGGGTCGTGATAGCTTTCACGCCCCCTCCCGTAGGCTTGCATTGACGGGCGGAGCGTGACGTCACACGGGGGCGCAGGTGTGACGTCACACGCCGCCGGCCGTGTAGATGCCCGTAATCCGACCCGGAGCGAACACGCTCCCGGGACTGATTACAAACGGGGTGCCGCGTGCCTGATCAAGGGCGTCCCCAGCTGCGGGAATCCCGCGATCAGGCATCTTATCCCCAATCCTTTGGATAGGGGATAAGATGTGTAAGCACCGGAGAACCCCTTTAAGGACACTGTGTCTGAAATGACCTGTGTCTCTTTATGCATTAATAATTTTAAGATGCTTTTACATATCAGTCTAATTCCAAGACTGTTTTTTCATGACATATTCTAAGATAGTGGTACATTTTTGTTTATACTTGCATAATTTCTTTTTGATTAATTCCATGAAAAAAATGAAAATTGACATGCCAAATAAATGACATATTGATTCGCATAAACAAAATGTCTAATTTTATTCATGTATTCAAAATGACATTCAGAAAGTTTGTCAACCCTTTAGGTTTTTTACAGAAATAGCAGCAAAGTGGAGCCGAAAAGTCAATATCTCAATTTTTTTTAAATGCTGTTGTATCCACAAATTTTTTATTTTTACAAGGGGTAAAAGGAGAAAACTTGTAACCTAATTTCTTCTGAGTTTGGAAATACCCCATATGTGGATGTATAGTGCTCTGCAAGCGTGCGGCAGGGCTCAGAATGGAAGGAGCAAAATCTGGTTTCTGCAAAGAGAATTTGGCTGAAATTGTTTTTGGGGGCCATGTCGCATTTATAAAGCTCCATGGTGCCAGGTCAGTGGTAATCCCCCACATCTGACACAATTTTGGAATGTGGTAAAATGTGGTACCTTCGCAAGCCCCACAAAATTTGTAACTCAACTTCTGCTTAATACCGAAATACCCCATATGTGGACATAAAGTGCTTTGTGGGCGCACGGCAGGCCTCAGAAGGAAAGGAGCAACATTGGCCTTTGGAGAGAAAATTTCGCTGGAATGGTTTTTGCGGGCCATGTTGCATTTACCAAGCCCCCGGACAGTGGAAACTCCCCACATGTGATTCAATAAATGTAATAAGGGTGGAAACTATTAAATGTTTCCTTTTTTACAGGCCACTGTTCCAAAAAACTGTCAGACACCTGTGCGGTCTAAATGCTTACTGCACCCCTTGTAACATTTCTTGAGGGGTGTGTACACTGTGCTTTCTCAATTCTTATCCATGTTGTGCGCCCCCAGAGCACTTTATGTCCACATATGGAGTATTCCTGTACTCAGGAGAAATGCTGTTACAGATTTTCTACTTTTACCTCTAGTGAAAATGAAAAATATGAGTCAACACCAGCATGTTAGTGTAATTGTTAGTGTAAATTTTTTTTCTTTACACTAACATGCTGGTGTAACTCCCAAGTTTTCCTTTTTATTAGGGGTTAAAGGAGCAAAAGCCTCTCAAAATGTGTAACACAATTTCTTCGGAGTACAGAAATATCTTATTTGTGGTCCAAAACTGTTACCTTGAAACACGTCAGGACTAAAGAGGAAGAGAGTGCCATGCGTATTTGAGGCCCAAATTACAGGTTTGTACTGGGGTGGCGGACAGTTGCAGGGATTGTGAGGGTCTCATATGGAGGAGGTGTCCTGGGGTGCGTCCTCTCCACATGCAACTTTAGGGCAAGCATGTAAATTTGTAGAAATATACACCTCCTCTATATGTGGTATTTATTTCTGTGACTGGTGCTAGGGCGGCCACCAACTGCTGGACTTACTAAGAGGTGAGCTCATTTCATGGCCATATGGTAAATGGGGGTGTGTACAGAACATCCCCCACTTATGCATTGCCTAATCTTTGGTTTTTTGACAAGGCCCATATGCAGGATGAGTCCCAATATGCCCTTACGGCTGCATTGATGGGGGTCCATCTAACAGGCTTAGCCAAAAAAAGCAACTGGGTGCTGTGCCACAAACTGATGGGCGTAAAAGTTTGTTTGAGCCACCATCAAATTGACAAAGTCCTCACTGAAAAAAAAACTTAGTCTATTTCAGTGAGGACTGTGTGGCCAATTTGAATTTCAGGGACCGCCAACAAATCCAGGAATCAGTGGCTTATAACCACCCAGAACTAGGGTTCAGACAGGGTCACCTGTGTGGTGGGAACAAGGAAATTTGTACCGGTGTTAAGTTTGCTAATATTGGGCACAGAGTCACTAGTATGGGTGGGGGGGGGGGCACTACTGGCATTGCCCTACGTCGGCACATTCTAAGGGGGCTAATAATTGCTGGATGACGAGGAGGGGAAGGAGGAAGAAAAGGAAAGAGGGGACTTCCTCTTCCTCACTCTGTTGGTGGCAAGAATAGCGTATGCCTCCTCCACCAGTGTTTCCAAACAGTGAGCCTCCAGCCTCTAGCTGTGTTGACTGGACAATCAAAGACTGTCTGGCCATGCTGGGAGTTGTAGTTTTGCCACAGCTGGAGGCTCGCTGTTTGCTACACTCTGCCCTACGTGTCCTATTTAATTTTTATTGGGATGGAAGGAGTTACTGTGTACGGGTGTGTGCGTAAGTGTAATGTTTTACTCTTCTTTTTTTTTATTTTTTTTTTATGTGTAGTGCTTTTAGGGTACGTGCACACGGTTTGGTTTACAAAGATTTTCCCGCTGTGAGTTTGAGCTTCAGTGGAAAATTTGCCACATCTCAAATTCACAGCTGTAAACCCATCGTAAACCTGGCCATGTGAATATACCCTGTACTTTTTTTTTGGGAGGGGGACCAAAAAAACAAACAAATGCGGGGTCGGGGTGGGGTTGTGACCCTCCCCTTGTCGGCGATCACTGTGATTGGCCATATGCACGTACTTGTGCGTCCTAAAAGAGTTAACCCCTTAATCCATTTTGACCTTAAAGGGGTACTCCGCCACAAACATCTTATCCCCTATCCAGAAGCAGCGTCAGGAGCATGAAAGCTTGCAGATTTCACGTTCGTAACCTAACGCCGCGACCTGGCGGCCGCATTGCCAGTCATCGCGCTGAGAATGACGGGTGCCGCACCAGAGATCGCGGGGGTCCCCAGCAGCATCTCCACTTCACGGTACTTAACCCCTTAACGACCATGGACGTAAATGTACGTCCTGATTCGTAGGTACTTCCCAATTGGACGGAACGGTGAGGGTGAGCTGTAGTACAGGCAGGGAGAGTTAGTGCGTAGCTGCAGCAGCAATGCTCTGTGGGTCTAGATGACCAATCAGTGCATTTTGCTGCTGCAGCCTGCCCCTATATATTTTTTGTTTAGGTGCAGGTTTTTTTTAAAACATTTTTCCTTACTGTAGTTTTTTTTTTTTTTTTTTCCACATTTTATTTTTTTCAATTTTTTTGGACAGGATATTTGTGGTCCGTGCCATCAGTCGCTGTTCTGCACTGTGTGGCCGGACCGTGCCCCTTGCGCTTTAAGTGTTTACGCTTTTTACAGTTACAAAAATCACTACACTACATCTACACTTCTCACAAATAAATTACGTAAAACACTACACTTACTCACACACACTTACAACCCCCCCCCCCCCCCCCCCAAAATTTAAATGGGCAGTAGAATGTTTTCGGTAGAGGAGGCATACACCATGCTTGCCTCCGATGGGGAAGAGGAAGATCCCAGCTTCCTCCTTTTTTCCCTCTTCCTCTCTACTGATGATGAGCCGACCTAGAAGGTGGCGGCGTGTCCACCGCAGGGCACAGCCAGTTGAGGCCCCCAAACTAGTAGCCCTGTCCCCCGGACAATGTTCCCTGTCCCCCTCTAGGTGACCCCATCAGGACCCCAGTTCCGGACGATTATGCGCCACTGATTCCTGGGTTTGCTGGTTGCCCAGGAATCCATATTGACACCACAGGCCTCCCTGAAATGGACTTTTTAAAGTTTTTTTTCAGTGAGGACTTGGTCAGTTTGATGGTGGCTCAAACAAACTTGTACGCCGAACAGTTTATGGCCCAGCACCCCGATTCTTTTTTGGCTAGGCCCCATAGATGGACCCCCATCAATGCAGCCGAGATGAGGAAATTTTTTGGCCTCATGCTGCATATGGACCTGGAGTGGGGATGTTCTGTATAACACCCCAATCTACAGTATGGCCATGGCACGGGCACACTTTGAGGCTGTCCTCAAATGTTTGCATTATGTTGATAATGCAACTTGCCCATCCCAAAATGATCCCACATATGACCACCTATTCAAAATCACGCCGGTCAAAGATCATTTCACTAATAAATTTGGAGAGGCTTTCATTCCCCAAAAGGAGGTCACCATTGATGAGTCCCTTATTAGTTTCAAAGGTAGACTCAATTTCTGCCAGTACATTCCCAGTAAAAGTGCAAGGTATGGCGTGAAAGAATACAAGCTCTGTGAGAGTACCTCAGGGTACACTTACAGATTTAGGGTGTATGAAGGGAACGACTCCCGAATTGAACCCCCAGAATGCCCCCCCATCCTGGGAGTTACCGGGAAAATTGTGTGGGAACTGATGTACCCACTGCTGGATTATAATAATAATTACTTTTTAATAGGGATCAACCGATTATTGGTATGGCTGATATTATCGGCCGATAATCACGATTTTGGGCATTATCGGTATCGGCAATTACCTTGCCGATAATGCCCCGCCCGCACCGCGACCGCCCATCATAACATTGTGCGATCATGTGACTGTGCCGGGAGGAAGTGACGTAGCGTTTCCGGCGCCGTCACATGATCGCAGCGCAAATGCGCATGCTGTATGCGGACGGACAGGACATGGAGCGCACAGCTGTGACATAATGAGGAGGACTGTGACTGGTATGTGATCGGTGATTGGTATGTTGAGGTTGTATATGCTTGAAGGTTGAATGCTATTGGACACTAGGTCATATATAAGAAGGGAAGTTGCCCGGAGATAGCCACGCCCCCTGAGGAAGCTCCAGTGTTTGAGCAAAACAAATGTTGGGGTTGGTACTCTAACTGGTAAGACCTGATTACTTTGCACAGACTCTGGGTTTGTTTTACTTATATTACATGCTGCTAGCTTATTTGCACTATGCACTTTGAACAAATTGTTTACATCTGTATTACTAGCTGCTATGGTTGAATCTTCTGATTACCTGTACTAAAAGTCTGTTCTCTTTCTATTGGGACATTTACTCAGTTCCCATTCCTTACCTGTTAGGTACTTCCTGTTTTGACTGCATGTGTACTATCTAATTGTTAATGTAATATTTTATATCTGATTATGTATACTCAATAAACTTTATTTGATGATATTTGGGAGTAGTGTCTAATTTTGGGGTCTATAAAGGTTACCACCTCTACGTGGATGACTTTTATACAAGCATCCCTCTTTTCAAGACCCTTTCTGCCAGAGCCACTGCAGCTTGTGGCACTGTGCCGAAAAATCAGAGAGGCCTCCTGACAAATCTCCCACCGATCCCTAGGGGTGAGAGCAGGGCTCTTACTTGTTAAAATCTGCTGTTGGTCAGATATAAGGACAAGAGGGATGTCCTTATGCTGACCACCATTCATGGTAACGGCAGCACCTCTTTCACTGTACGAGGTACCACAACAACGGTCCTCAAACCTGATTGTATCCTGGATTACAACCAGTATATGGGAGGAGTTGATCTCTCTGATCAAGTCCACAATCCATATAGCGCTATGCGCAAAACCAGAAGATGGTTCAAAAAAATAGCATTGTACATGGTCCGGATGGCATTGTACAACGTTTTTGTACTATTTCGAAGCACTGGCAAGACGGGAACATTCCTTCAGTTCCAGGAGGTAGTGATCAAGGCCCTGATCTCTGGCGACCAGGAAGGAGCGGGCCCAAGTACCTCTGTAACTGAAGGCTTCCGTATTGTACCAGGGCAACATTTTCCAGGTGAGGTTCCCATGCTGGAAAAAGGGACGGTCGAGTATGCCGAGTATGTTTTAAAAAAGGGATAACAAAGGACACCATTTTCCAGTGTGACACCTGTCCTGAAAAAACAGGCCTCTGCATCAAAGAATGCTTCAAGGCGTATCATACGTCCTTGGAGTACTAAATTAACAAATTTTAATTAACCCCAAATTAACTGCGCTTTGTACACAAGCCTGGATGCGGCGTTGTACAATGCTTTTGTTCTTTTCCAATGTGTTGGTGACATTGTACATGAGCTTGGGACCACAGTTATGTCCAGTGCTTTTCCAATGCATTGGCAACACAGGGAAATTCCAGTCCCTGGTTGTAATAATCCCCGAAAATTCCCAAGAACGTTGATCCAGGGATTTATTCTGATTGCCATATTTGGAGTCGGGAAGGAATTTTACCCCCTGGTATGGGGCAAATTGGCATCCGCCTCATAAGGCTTTTTTTTTCCGTCCTCTGGATCAACATAGTAGGGCAGTGTTTCCCATCCAGACTGCCTTCAGCTGTTGCAAAACCACAACTCCAGGCATGCTGGTAGTCACAATTTTGCAGCAGCTGGAGGCACTATTTTAGTGTTGGGAAACACTAAAATAGGGGGAGATTTACTAACTGCAGTGTTTTTGTACACCACATGTAAGTAAAGCTCTGCGATTGTCAGCAAATCACTAATTCAGGCCTCAAATGCTCATGATGCTCGCCTCATATGGGGTATTTCTATACTCGTAGAAATTGCTTTATAATTTAATGGGGCTTTTTCCCCTTTTACTTATTCTGAAAATGAAAACTTTGGGGTTACACCAGCATGTTAGTGTAAAAAAAAAAAAACAATTTTTATACTTACATGCTAGTGTAGCCCCATTTGTTTCGTTTTCCCAAGGGGTAAAAGGGGAAAAAGACCCCCAAAATCTGCAACATAACTTTTCCAGTGTATGGAAATAACCCATATGTGGACGTAAAGTGCTTTGCGGGTGCATGGCAGGGGTCAGGAGTGAGAGAACACCATGTACATTAGAGGCCTAAATTTGTACTGCAATGGCTGATAGTTGCAGAGGTTTAGACATAAAAACTAAAATAAAATAACCTACAGGTGACCCCATTTTGAAAACTGCACCCCTCAAGGAATGTAACAAGGGGTGCAGTGAGCATTTGGACCCTATAGGTGTCTGGTTATTTTTTACACTAACCTGTTGGTGTAGCCCTACAATTTTCAAGACCCCCAAAATTTGTGACACAACTTTTCTCGAGTATGGAAATACTCCACATGGGGACGTAAAGTGATCACACTGCAGAGCACATAAGGGGGCGGGCACCATCAGCCTTTTTGGAGAGTGGATTTGCCTGAAATGGAGGTCGGGAGCATGGTGTGTTTGCAAAGCCCTGATTGTGCCAGGACAGTGGAAACCCCCCACATGTAACCACATTTTGGAAACTACACACCTCAAGGAATTTAAGAAGGGGTACAGTGAGCATTTAGACCCCATAGGTGATTTAAATATTTTTGGAGCAGTAAGCTCTGAAAATAAAAAATATTTTTCAGCACACTTTTCAAAACATCTTGGAATTACTGTTGGGGTATAAATGATCACTGCACCCCTTGTTACATTCCTTGAGGGGTGTAGTTTCCAAAATAGTGTCACATGTTGGGGTTTCTGCTGTTCTGGCACCATGGGGGCTTTGTAAATGCACATGGCCCCCGACTTTATTTCCAGCCAAATTCTCTCTCCAAAAGCCCAATTGTGCTCCTTCTGTTCTGAGCATTGTAGTGCACCAGCAGAGCACTTTACACCCACATATGGGGTATTTCCATACTCAGAAGAAATGGATTACAAATTTTTGGGGCATTTTCTGCTATTACCCCTTGTAAAAATGAAAAATTTGGGGAAAATACAGCATTTTAGTGAAAAAAAAAAATCATTTACACAACCAAATTTTACGAAAAGTCGTCAAACACCTGTGGGGTGTTAAGGCTCACTGTACCCCTTGTTACTTTCCCTGAGGGGTGTAGTTTCCAAAATAGTATGTTATGTTTTTTTTTTTTTTGTTTTTTTTGCTGTTCTGGCACAATGTGACATGCCCCCCAAAAATCATTTTAAAAAAAACTCACTCTCCAAAATCCCATTGTCACTCCTTCTCTTCTGAGCCCTCTAGTGCACCTATAGAGTACTTTACATTCACATATGAGATATCTACTTACTCAAGAGAAACTGGGTTACAAATTTTGGGGGGCTTTTTCTCCTTTTACCCCTTGTAAAAATTCTAAAACTGGGTCTACATGCGAGTGTAAAAAAATGAAGATTTTGAATTTTCTCCTTTACTTTGCTGCTATTCCTGTGAAACACCTAAAGGGTTAACACACTTTCTGAAGGTCATTTTGAATACTTTGAGGGGTGCAGTTTCTATAATGGGGTCACTTATGGCGTATTTCTAATAGGGGTGTGAATTGCCAAGAAATTGGCGATACGATTCGAATCGCGATACCAGTGTGGCGATTCGATATATCCCGATATATCGCGATACCGTCTAGGTGACGATACATCGCGATATATCCCGATACATCACCCACCAGGGAGCATTCACAGATCCCTTTAGACGCCGCTGTCAGCTTTCACAGCGGCGATCTAGTAGTCCGACGCGCACTTTTCTCATTTTATCCCGTCCGGGCTGCAAAATAAAAGAAAACAAACTTTCTCTTACCTGCCAACGAGCCCCCGGAGCTCCGGTACACAGTATAGGTGTTCGGTCCCCGGGCTGTATTCTTCTTACTTCCTGTTAGCCCGGCACTTCACACGGAGCTTCAGCCTATCACCAGCCGAGGCGGGACATCACTGCGGCTGGTGATAGGCTGAAGCTCCGTGTGACGTGCCGGGCTAACAGGAAGTAAGAATAATACAGCCCGGGGACCGAACACCTGTACCGGAGCTACGGGGGCTCGCTGGCAGGTAAGAGAAAGTTTGTTTTCTTTTATTTTGCAGCCCGGACGGGATAAAATGAGAAAAGTGCGCGCCGGACTACTCCTTAAATAGCCAGCCGCAGCGATCGCCGCATGCTGGCTATTAGTGGCGGCCCCCGGCTACTGAGAACAGCCGGGGGCTGCAGAGTATGGAGCGGGAAGGAGTCCGGAGCCCGCTCCATACACAATGCAGAGCACCGCATACTGGATATTAGCGGCGGTGATGCATCAGCGGCCCCCGGCTACTAAAATCAGCAGGGGGTCACAGAGTACGGAGCGGGCACGAGTCGGAGCCCGCTCTGTACACCCAGAGCGCCGCCGCATCAGATCCAGCCTGCCCGGCTCCACAAATGTGGAACTTGTATCTCCTGATGCCCAGGACATGCTGTTCCTGGCGTCAGGAGATACAAATTCCAGATGCCTAAAAGAATCGATTCAAAAATATTTTGAATCGATTCAGTATCGCCAAGTGAAAAAATCGCGATAATCGCGCAAATCGATTTTTTCTTACATCCCTAATTTCTAATAAGAAAGCCCTTCAAATCCACTTCAAAACTGAACTGGTCCCTGAAAAATTCTGATTTTGAAAAGTTTGTGAAAAATTGGAAAATTGCTGCTGAACTTTGAAGCCCTCTGATGTCTTCCAAAAGTAAAAACATGTCAACTTTATGATGCAAACATCAATATATCATTTATTTGGGATATCCATTTTACTAATAAGCAGAGAGTTTCAAAGTAAAAAAAAAAAAGGCAACATTTTCAAATTTTTCATCAAATCTTGGAATTTTTCACCAAGAAATTATGCAAATATCGACAAAAATTTACTAATAACATAAAGTAGAATGTCACGAAAAAACAATCTCGGAATCAGAATAAAAAGTATAAACATCCCAGAGTTATTAATGCTTAATGTGACAGTGGTCAGATTTGCAAAAAAATGTTCTGGTCCTTTGAGGTGAAAATGTGCTTGGTCCTTAAGGGGTTAAAGGCAGAGGGTGTACCTGTACGCCCTCCATCATTCCGATCATCGTCACTTGCCGGGCGGTGATCTAAACGGAATAACTGCTGATATCTATCAGCAGCCACCCCGGTTGATTCTGATGTTCTCACGGTTTTTCCGGGCTAATTGGGTCTCAGGTGATCCAATTGCCCGGAAAATAAGGGTGATCGGTGCTTTCAGAGATAGCACCGATTACCCTGAAGGATAGGAATGAGGTGGCCACCTCTTCCTATCCACTGCCACTGGCATCAGGACTGACCGACCAATGGCAGATGGGGGGGGGGCGGGGCAGTTAAAGTTCATTTCCTGCACTCTGACCACTAATGGAAGCACGGGCAGAGCAGGGGAGAACGGTGGCAGGCAGCTTATCTGTGCACCGATGAGCCAGCAGTGGCAGAGACGTTATGCGGCAGCGGAGATCCTGAAGGTCTGTCTGTGGTCTTCCCTCTAGAGGACTACAGTTTGGAGAACACTGTGCAGTGTTCTTTAAACTGTGGCTCTCAATATCTTGCAAAAATACAACTCCCAGCAAACAGCTGTCTGGACATGCTGGGAGTTGTAGTTGTATTCCTCCAGCTGTTGCATAATTACAACTCCCAGCATGCCCTTCGGCTGTCAGTACATTCTGGGAGTTACAGTTTTGCAACAGCTGGAGGCACACTGGTTGGATAACAAAGTTAGGTTCTGTTACCTAACACAGTGTTTTCCAACCTGTGTGCCTCCAGTTATTGCAAAACTACAACTCCCAACATGCACTGTCAGACTGTGAATGCTGAGAGTTGTAGTTTTGCAACAGCTGGAGGCACAAAACTACAACTGCCAGCACGTCCAGACAGCCGTTTGCTGTCCAGGCATGCTGGGAGTTGTAGTTTTGCAAAATCCTGAGGGCCACAGTTCAGAGACCACTGCACAGTGATCTCCAAACTGTAGCCCTCCAGCTGTTGCAAAACCACAAATCCCAGCATGCGCAAAAAGCAAACGACTGTATGGGCATGCTGGTAGTTGTAGTTTTGTAGATCTGGAGGGCCACTGTTAAGAGATTTTTTGCACCACCACCCCCCATGTGAATGTACAGGGTACATTCACACGGGCAGGGGTTTTACAGTGAGTTTCCCACTGCAAGTTTGAGTTGCGGCAAATTTTCTGCCGCAGCGCAAGCTCCCAGCAGGAAACTCGCTGTGAACCCCCTCCCGTGTGAATGTACCCTACAAACACTACACTACACAAAATAAAGAGTAAAACACTACATATACACACCTCTAGACAATTACCCTCCCCCTCAGTAAAAATTTAAAGCGTTTTGTACGGCACTGATTCCAAAACAGAGCCTCCAGCTGTTGCAAAACAACAACTCCCAGCATTGCCAGACAGCCATTGACTGTCCAGACATGCTGGGAGTTTTGAAACAACTAGAGGCACCCTCTTTCGGAAACGTTGCCATGGGGTATTTTTGGTGGAGGGGGCAAGTGCTATGCTTGCATCTGGGTCCGCCCCTTAGCAAATTCCTAATTTATGCTTCAAATGTGCATGGTGCTCTTTCACTCTGGAGCCCAGTCATATTTCAAGGCAACAGTTTAGTGCCACATATGGGGTATTTCAGTACTCAGGAGAAATTGCGTTAAAATTTTGGGGGGCTTCTTCTCCCTTTACCCCTTATGAAAAGGAAAAGTTGGGGGCTTCATCAGCAAGTTAGTGTAAAAAAATAAAATTTTTGACACTAACATGCTGGTATTTCCCCATAGTTTTAATTTTACCAAGAGGTAAAAGGAGAAAGACACCCAATATTTCGGAAATACCCCACATGTGGACGTAAAGTGCTCTGCAGGTGCACAACAGGGCTCAGGAGTTAGAGTGCACTATGTACATTTGAGGCCTAAATTGGTGATTTGCACAGGGGGGGGGCTGATTTGGTTTTTGGAGAGAGAAAATTGCTGTAATAGAAGGCCATGTACATTTACAAAGCCCTCATGCTGCCAGAACAGTGGACTCCACCCCCCATGCGACCCTATTTTGGAAACTACACCCCTCACGGAATGTAACAAGGGGTGCAGCGAGCATTTATACCCCACAGGTATCTGACAGATTTTTTTGAACAGTGGACCATGAACATTTTATTTTTTATTTGCTCAGCCCATTGTTCCAAAGATCTGTCAAATGCCAGGGGTGGTGGTGGTGGTGGGGGGGGGGGGGGGCGGGGTGGTGTTGGTGATGAGGGGTGTGGTTTCTGAACTGGGGGTCCACTGGTACCATGGGGGCTTTGTAAACACACATGGCCCCTGACTTCCTTTCCAACCAAATTCTCTCTCCAAAAGCCTAATGATGCACAGTCTCTACTGAACCCTGTAGTCCACAGAGCACTTTACATCCCCATATAGGGTATTTCCATACTCGGAAGAAATGGGGTTACACATTTTCGGGGGCTTTTTTTTTTTCCCTATTGCCCCTTGTGAAAATGAAAAATTTGGGGTAACACCAGCGTTTCTGTGAAAAAAATTTTACATTTTCACAACCCACTTTAACGAAAGTTTGTTAATCACCTGTGGGGTGTTAAGGCTCACTGTACCCCTTGTTACATTCCTTGAGGGGACTTCCTAAATGCAGCATACCCCCTCCTCCCCAAATAATAAAAAAAAAAACAACAATGGGCTTTTGCTCTCCAAAAGCCCATTGTTGCTTCTTCCCTTGTGAACCCTCTAGTGCACCCAAAGAGCACTTTATATCCAGAAATTGGGTTACAAATAGAGATGAGCGAACTTACAGTAAATTCGATTCGTCACAAACTTCTCGGCTCGGCAGTTGATGACTTATCCTGCATAAATTAGTTCAGCCTTCAGGTGCTCCGGTGGGCTGGAAAAGGTGGATACATTCCTAGGAAAGAGTCTCCTAGGACTGTATCCACCTTTTCCAGCCCACCGGAGCACCTGAAAGCTGAACTAATTTATGCAGGAAAAGTCATCAACTGCCGAGCCGAGAAGTTCGTGACGAATCAAATTTACTGTAAGTTCGCTCATCTCTAGTTACAAACTTTGTGGGGCTTTTTTTTACCTTTTACCCATTGTAAAAATTTTATGAAATGGGGCTACAATAACATGTTAGTGTGAAAAATGAAAATTTCTCCTTCACTTTGCTGCTAACACCAATAGGGTAAATTTAACTTTCTGAATGTAATTTTGAATACTTTGAGGGGTGTTGTTTGCATAATGGGGTCCATTATTGGGGATTTCTAACTTAAAGACCCTCAAATTTACTTCAAAATTGAACTGGTCCCTGAAAAATTCTGATTTTGAACTTTTCGTGAAAAAATAAATAAATTGCTGCTATACTTTGAAGCCCTCTAATGTCTTCAAAAAGTAAAAACAAAAAATGCTCTTGCCCTTACGGTCATAATGGGCTTTGTCCCCAAGGGGTTAAAGGCTCAGCCAATTATCATTTTTAGTAAAAGCAAGAATAACCATAAACCTCTAGGCAAATATCAGATTTACTGATACATGATTGGACAAAGCTATGATTTCTATAAAAAGGAAAAATAATTTTCCTATGAAGTATATTAGATTAATATTTTGTCAAGATGTACAACATATGAAAAGTTTTTGAATCTGACAGTGCCCATTTAATGACACTCTTTATATTACCATAAAATATCATGTGAATTTCAGGATTGCTCTCTTTAGTGTATAGTAGTTTTAACTCACCTTTATCAGGGACCAAGCTCCCATGTATGAAGGCATTGGATGAGGACATTTTCACTCTATCTTTAACCCTCCACAGTGGCAGACTTGCTGTAAGGTTATAATCCAAGGCAGCTGGCAGTTTTCATTTCCTGAAACTTCTCGAAAAATTTTGCATATGGCATTCTATGCACCCTCTTGGCTACATACTGTCAAATATCTGACAAAGTAATATTTCAGATTTCATTTCCGAAACCAAAAATGCATTGGCCTGCCCACTTTTATATTATATTTGTGGGTCTCGTGATGTCCTGCTGAAAAGACTGCTTATATGTGGGGATCCTTTATCATTGTCTGTACATTTATGTATGATAAATTTATGACTACTGCCCCAATACTGTTTTGGGTAAAAACCGCCATGTATACCTCTGAAGTGTAGAAAGTTACAGATAATACTAACATTTGTATGGAGCGCAGAATAAAACAGTTACACTGTTAGTTTTATGTTTGAGTGTCAGCGATGTTAATATTTTTGTGCTACATGGTGACTTCGACCATGCAGAACAGACACAAAAAACTGGTAACCTGTCTTATAGTCCATTAAAGGAACAGGTAAACTTTAACCCCTTAAGGACTCAGGGTTTTTCAGTTTTTGCACTTTCGTTTTTTCCTCCTTACCTTTTAAAAATCATAACCCTTAAAATTTTCCACCTAAAAATCCATATTATGGCTTATTTTTTGCGTCACCAATTCTACTTTGCAGTGACATTAGTAATTTTACCCAAAAATTCACGGCGAAACGGAAAAAAAAATCATTGTGCGACAAAATCGAAGAAAAAACGCCATTTTGTAAATTTTGGGGGCTTCCGTTTCTACACAGTGCATTTGTCAGTAAAAATGACACCTTATCTTTTTTATGTAGGTCCATACGGTAAAAATGATACCCTACTTATGTAGGTTTGATCTTGTCGTACTTCTGGAAAAAATCATAACTACATGCAGGAAAATGTATACGTTTAAAAATGTCATCTTCTGACCCCTATAACTTTTTTATTTTTCCACGTACAGGGCGGTATGACTCAGGACTCATTTTTTTGCGCCGTAATCTGAAGTTTTTATCGGTATGATTTTTGTTTTGATCGGACTTTTTGATCACTTGTTATTCATTTTTTAATGGCATAAAAAGTGACCAAAATACGCTTTTTGGGACTTTGGAATTTTCTTACGTGTACGCCATTGACCGTGTGGTTTAATTAACGATATATTTTTATAGTTCGGATATTTACGCACGCGCCATATGTTTATTTTTATTTACACTGTTTTATTTTTTTTATGGGAAAAGGGGGGTGATTCAAACTTTTATTAGGGAAGGGGTTAAATGACCTTTATTAACACTTTTTTTTTGCAGTTATAGGTCCCATAGGGACCTATAGCACTGCACACACTGATCTCCTATGCTGATCACTGGCGTGTATTAACACGCCTGTGATCAGTGTTATCGGCGCTTGACTGCTCCTGCCTGGATCTCAGGCACGGAGCAGTCATTTGTCGATCGGACACCGAGGAGTCAGGTAAGTGCCCTCCCGGTGTCCTGTAAGCTGTTCGGGACGCCGTGATTTCACCGCGGCGGTCCCGAACAGCCCGACTGACTAGCCGGGATAGTTTCACTTTCACTTTAGAAGCGGCGGTCAGCGATCGTCGATGTGTGGTATTAGCCGCGGGTCCCGGCCGTTGATGAGCGCCGGGACCGACACAATGTAAATATACGTCCTGCGTCGTTAAGGGGTTAAAGGGGTTCTCCAGGAAAAAGCCTTTTACATATATATATATATATATATATATATATATATATCAATCAACTGGCTCCAGAAAGTTAAACATATTTGTAAATTACTTCTATTAAAAAAATCTTAATCCTTTCAGTACTTATGAGCTGATGAAGTTGAGTTGTTCTTTTCTGTCTAAGTGCTCTCTGATGACACGTGTCTCGGGAACTGCTTAGTTTAGAAGCACATCCCCATAGAAAACCTCTTCTACTCTGTGCAGTTCCCGAGACAAGCAGAGATGTCAGCAGAGAGCACTGTTGACAGACAGAAAACAACAACTCAACTTCAGCAGCTGATAATTATTGAAAGGATTAAGATTTTTTTATAGAAGTAATTTACAAAACTTTCTGGAGCCAGTTGATGTATATAAAAAAAAAGTTTTTTCCTGGAATACCCCTTTATTGGCGTACAAGTTTGTTTGGGCCACCATCAAATTGACAAAGTCCTCACTGAAAAAAAAGTAAAAAAGTCAATTTCAGTGAGGACTGTGGTGTCAATTTGGATTCCTGGGCATCCAGCAAACCCAGGAATCAGTGGCGCATAATCGTCTGGAACTGGGGTCCAGACGGGTCACCTATAGGGGGTACAGGGAAACTTGTACGGTGGACAGGGAACATTGTGCGGGGTACAGGGCTACTAGTTTGGGGGACAAGACTACTAGTTTGGGGGGCCTCTACTGGCTGTGCCCTGCGGCGGACATGCCGCCGCCTTCTAGGGGGCTGATCATCAGTAGATGATGATGAAGAGGAAAAAAATTAGGAAGCTGGGATTTTCCTCTTCTCCATCACTGACCGATTTAGTATCGGAGGCAAGTATGGCGTATGCCTCCTCTACTGAAAACATTCTACTGGCCATTTCATTTTTTTTGGGGGGGGGGGGGGGCAGGGGGTTGTAAGTGTGTGTGTGTGTGTGTGTGTGTGTGTGTGTGTGTGTGCGTAGTGTTTTTTGTAATTTATTTGTGAGAAGTGTAGGTGTAGTGTAGTGATTTTTGTAACTGTAAAGAACAGTGGCTGATGGCACGGACCGCAAACACCCTGTAAAAAAAAAAAAAAATGGGGGTAAAAAAAAATCTGGAAAAAAAAAACCACACTAACAAAAAAAAAAAAAAAAAAGAATGCCCGCACCTAAAAAAAACAAAAACAAACTACACAGGGGCAGGCTGCAGCAGCAAAATGCACTGATGGGTCACCTAGACCCACAGACCATTGCTGCTGCAGACCATCTAACTATCCCTACCTGTACTACAGCTCACTCTAACTCGCCAACGATCCGGACACAGGATGCAGCTGCCGCGCACCTCCCGCCCCACTGTAAGATCGCCGCACCTATACCCGCCTCAATCGCTGCACCTACACCCGCCGCAGCTGCCACAGAACTCCTTCTCCGCTCCCTGCCCGGACTCGAGTGAGCGGGCAAAGCAGGGGAAGGAGTAATTCAAATGAAATTACTGTGCTGTCATTGGTTGGTTGCTCCAATGACAGCACAGTAATGAATGCATCACCAATGACAATGATCGGAGGAGTGGCAACCCTGCCACCTCCTTCCTTCACTGCATGATGATTGGTGCTGTCTCGGACAGCACCAATCTTCATTTATTCTAGGGTCCCCCGGTCACTAGGGACCCGAAAACGAGCGGAATCGCTGCGATTAGACGGTAAGAAGTTCCGTCCAATCGCAGCGATCGATTTTACAGGAGAGGGTAAAATCCCCCTTGGGCGATGTGGGAAGATGGCTACTGTTAGAAAACAGCAGTCATCTTCACCCGATCACCGCGTCTCCCGACGTGGTGATCCAAAACAGTCAGGATGTAAATGAACGCGGGATGTACCCCTGAGCCAGGACGTACATTTGTCCGTGGTGGTTATGGGGTAAGGGAACTTTTATATGCAATTCAGATTGCTTACACTGAGTAATGCTGTGCTGTTGCATAGCATTGCTCAATGGTTATCGGTGATCTACTAGTAGAGCCTGGCTCAGCAGGCTCTATCAGCAGATGGGAGCTGGGACCAACACAGAGCAGGTGACAGGACCTCTGACAGGGGAGCAGACTGATTGGACCCCAGCATACATGTTGCGGCGTAGCCAGTCAGTTTGGGGGGGACAGTGATTGCGGCACTTAAGAGGTTAATGAAAAAGAACAGCATTGACTGTAAGTGCGCGGCTGCTGACAGCTCCTGCACTTGCTTGATAGTTGGTCTGCTGCTCAGAATGTAAGTGTACTTCCTGGTGCATAAAGTACCAGGGCACCAAGACGTATATTTACATCCAATGGGAGAGATTTAATAAAACCTGTACAGAGGATAAGTTGACCAGTTGTCCATAGCGACCTATCAAATCGTTTCTTTGTTTTTTTAAAAAGGCCTCTAAAACATGAAAAATTCAATCTGATTGGTTGCTATGGGCAACTGCTCCACTTTTCCTCTGCACAGGTCTTTGCTCTTAAGGGGTTATCATTCTGATAATACACTGTAACAAAAACCTCCTTATGTCCCTATCATCATAACACACTGTAAAAAATCTCCTCTTGTAATCTTAATATTGGGGTGACACACTATAACAAACCCCCTCCTCATTTAATCTCCCTGCTACTGGGGTGACACACTATAACAAACCTCCTCCTCTTGTAATCTCCTTACTTCTGGGGTGACACACTGTAACAAACCTTCTCCTCGTGTAATCTCCTTACTACTGGGGTGATACAATGTAACAAACTTCCTCATGTCCACATGTAATTACCTTACTACTGTGGTGACACACTGTATCAAACCCCTCCTCATATAATTACTCTACTGCTGTGGTGACACACTGTAACAAATCTCCTTCCATGTAATTACCTTACTGGAGTGACATATGATCTCTCCTTCAGTTCAGCCCCGCCTCCTCCACAGCATCACACAGGTCCTTTAGCCACGATCTTTTCTCTCCTCCACAGCTAAGCTGCGCCCCCAACGTGATGGTGACATCATCACAAGTCCTACATCTCCAGAATCTAGCAGTCCAGGCCAGGGGAGGAGACAGAGGAAGGGTAAGAATAATTCTGAGGTCGGTCCTGCATGACTAATGTAACAGTGATGTCGTTCCTCCTCTGGAAAAAGCAAAAGCCGTTCCTGTGCGTTCCTGCAGGACTTGAGCCCTGGGTATCCCTCCAGAAACATTAACCCGGTTACAAATCTTTGTGTCGTCAACAAAAAGACACATCTTACCATTGAGAAATTCTGCAATATCACTGATAAAGATGTTAAACAAAATGGGTCCTAGTACAGATAACTGGGGTACCCCACTTATAACAAAAGTCTGGAGTGTGATGGCCATAAGGGAGCCCAGGGGAATAGCCGGAGAAAAATTACTGCAAGCACAGACTTTTTATCCTGCTATTCCCGTCAAAAATAAAACGGCGCCCTGCAGCCCCCATAATAGTAAATGAGAGCCGCCTGGACCAGTTGTTGCCTGTTGCTCCCCGTCACAAGAATGGGCATTAAAGTCACAAAAAAAAAAAAAAAGACACCTTAACATCCATTCTCAACGGTGAGCAACAGCAGTGTGAAAGGGGCCTTACTCTGTAAATACACATACATCATATACATACTGGCTCCCTAGCTGCGGTCCTTTTCTTTCATTTTCTTCTGTAAAAACTGTACAGAAGTATTTATTGAAGTAGTTGGCTAGTCCATTATCTTCTTTTACATTCCTTCCTCTGTTTTTAATTGTCATTCCTGGTTTAATTTCCTTTTTAATTTATATATCTTATCTTCTTTTTTTCACTAAGCTACTTTCTCTTCTGCTTTAGAAGCTATTTTACCTTGCTTGGCCTCTTTATGCCTAATTTTATAGATTCCTCTCTCTTCATTGCTCCCTAAAGGTATTTGTTCTTCTGCAAATTAATCTACAGCAAAGAAGGCTTAAAGGGGTACTTCAGTGACATTTTTTTTTTTACATAAACTGGTGCAAGGACATTAAACAGATTTGTAAATTACTTATATTTAAAAATGTTAACCCTTCCAGTACTTATCAGCTGCTGTTTGCTCCAGAGGAAGTTCTTTTCTTTTTGAATTTACTTTCTTTCTGACTACAGTGCTTTCTGCTGACACCTATGTACATGTCAGGAACTGTCCAGAGCAGGAGAGGTTTGCTATGGGGATTTGCTCCTACTCTGGACAGTTCCTAAAATGGTCAGAGGTGTCAGCAGAGAGCATTGTGGTCAGACAGAAAGGAAATTCAAAAAGAAAAGAACTTTTTGTGTAACATACAGCAGCTGATAAGTACTGGAATGGGTAAGATTTTTAAATAGAAGTAATTTAAAAATCTGTTAAACTTTCTGGCACCAGTTGATTTAAAAAAGTTATTTTTCACCGAAGTACCCCTTTAAGATTCATTTGCAGGAGAACAAATACCTTTAGGGATTAACAGAGGTGCTAACCCAGCAGAGTGCAGATGGACGCAGAGGAGTGAAAGAACGGACATTATGGGTCCACCTCATTTGCCAGACAAGAAATCTTACCAATCCTGTAGCTGCTGCGCCGGAAATCCCATCTGAGATTTAGTGTGCACTCCTCTGCTCATTTCTTATGCTCCCCCATCCGGTCTGTGTCCAACTACCATTATTCCAGATACTTGAGAGGTTGTATAATATGTACTTTGTAGTGATGCAGTCATGCTTGGCTTTATGTTATGATCACCATGGGGGAGATTTATCAAAACCTGTGCAGAGGAAAACTTGCCCAGTTGCCCATAGCAACCAATCAGATTGCTTCTTTCATTTTGCAAAGGCCTTGTTAAAAATGAAAGAAGCGATCTGATTGGTTGCTATGGGCAACTGGGCAACTTTTCCTCTGCACAGGTTTTGATAAATCTCCCCCCCATATTGAGAGAATTGTAGACAACAGTATTTGGCAATTTGTAGGGGAGTGCCCCTGGGTGAGATTCATTGTTTTTTGGGGCAATTTTTAAATGGTTTTAGAGAGCTGTCTGTTTGTATGTTGTGCATTATATAATTTAATGAAGATTTAGTACTATATTGATATGGTGTTCTCTAATTGTAGTGTTTTTCTCTTTCTCTGTTATGGTACTTAGGCAGCACCCACTTCTGACTCCTTGGTTGAGCCACCCACTTTTTTGTAAACCTATTGATGAAGTACATTTACATCATGGGTTGTTAGGCAGAAGGATGTTATTTTATTTTTTTAAATAAAGATGCCCAGGGTTTGACTAAGGAAACCTGGGTCTTCCATGCCAGGATTTTGGGAGCTCAGCCTTCAGAATGACAGCTAGGCACCCACTGTCGCTCCTGGTATATTAACCCTTTTATTCTGGGGTCAAATCATAATTGCTCAATGTAAGTAGTGTTTGTATGCTGCTTACTCCTTTCTGCTTCCCAGCCACATGATTTCTGATTGCTGTCAAAGTCTCCTTTTGGGACTAGTAAAAAGTTAAAGAAGTTGTCCAGTGAAACACTAATTATCCTTTATCTATACAATATGGGATATGTATCTGCTATGGGATACTAGGATCTCCAGAAAGGGGCACTGACTCTCAGAGTATTTGCAGCAGATGAGACAGGCTTCATTGATTTCTATGGAAGTGCCAAAGATACCCGAATACAGCCATCTGCGGCACATCCATGATGCGCATAAAGCCAGAGCCCTGTTGTAGAGGTCTCTGGGGGTCCCAGCAGTTGGGATAAGTTGACTTTTTTACTGGACAACCTCTTTAAAGTATATAAAATGAAAAGTAATACCCACGCCAATCACTGATGTGAGAGTAATGAGGTTTTCTAGCATATTCAGCAAGGAGGCAGGCTGGCGGAGGAATATTGATGAGGCAGGGGAGCTGGGTTTGCTGGCTCCCAGCCTTCATTGCGCACAGAAGCGCAATAGCCATGGATAGATAAACCACCAGAAAACAGGACTTTCTTAACTAATAAAAGTAAGCGAACCATCTTTTTAAAGCTCCCTCCATACACACACTAAACCCCAGTATACTGGATTAAGTGCAAGGTAATGATCTGTCAAATCATATTTTTCCCTTTATTTGCAAAAATAAAAAGTTAATAATAATGGCATTAAAAATTATAACTTGTCCTTCAAAATATAGGCCCTCATATGGCTTTGTCAGCATAAAAATATGTCATGGCACCTGGACAGTGGTCGAATGAAAAAAAAAGCTTAGGCATTAATGCCCATGGTTAAAATGTGTGCTTTTGCCTTACAGTTCTCCTGCTAAAGATGCACCAGTTGCCTTCATCCACGGTTCGTCTGCTGTCTAGCTCCCAAGTGATAACAGCGGTGGTCAGTGTTGTTAAAGAACTTGTAGAGAATTCATTAGATGCATTCGCCTCAAATATTGAAGTGAGACTGGTAAGTTATTTACTCTGAGCCTATGTTTACTGGCATAAAAATATAGAATGTTTAGATGTTTACAGCTGACTTATTAGCTTTTGTGATGTGTTAATATGTATGTGTCTATTTGAATAAATACTTGGATGCTCCATGAAATAGTGAAACATCATCTGCCTCTCTACTATGACAACATTCGTATAGAGGGCCTTTCATAGCTGGACTGAATGACACACTAAAACAGAACAAACTGACTATATCACACAAAGCTTAGAAATTATTTTAACGCGCAATTATTTTTATTGTGAGAGTGGTTTTTATTTGCGGTATGGGCACCACTTTTGCGCCGTTTTACACATTTATTTATGGCAACATGGGTGGAAGAAAACATCATCCCCGTACTCTGCACAAACGTGGTGCTCTGGCGGCGCCATATAGATGATCATATTAATTTGAAAGGGGCCTTTACTTGAGTTGGACATGTTTATAAAGAATTTAGATGAGAACAACCACAACTGGAATTTTACATCTACAATAAGTAGAGAAAAAAAAAAAAAATGTTTGACTTAGAGATCACTGCTACTTCAAATAGACTTTACTGCAATACTTTTAAGAAACCGTTTGCTAAAAATATTTTCATTAGATATAGTTACATAGTTAGTACGGTTGAAAAAAGACATACGTCCATCATGTTCAGCCAGGGAATTGAAGGGTAGGGGTGTGGCGCGATATTGGGGAAGGGATTTTATATTTCTTCATAAGCATTAATGTTATTTTGTTCCAGGAATGTATCTAACCCTGTTTTAAAGCTGTTAATTTTTCCGGCCTTGACCAATTCCTGAGGTAGACTGTTCCATAAGTTCACAGTTCTTATGGTAAAGAAGGCGTGTCGCCCCTTGAGACTAAACCTTTTCTTCTCCAGACGGAGGGAGTGCCCCCTCGTCCTTTGGGGGGGGTTTAACCTGGAACAGTTTTTCTCCATATTTTTTGTATGGGCCATTAATATATTTAATATACATTTATCATATCCCCCCTTAAACGTCTCTTCTCAAGACTAAACAATTGTAACTCCTTTAATCGCTCCTCATAGCTAAGATGTTCCATGCCCCATATCAGTTTAGTCGCGCGTCTCTGCACCCTTTCCAGCTCCACAGTGTCCCTTTTATGGACTGGTGAGCAAAACTGAACAGAATATTCCAGGTGAGGCCGTACCAATGCTTTATAAAGGGGGAGTATTATGTCCCTGTCCCTCGAGTCCATGCCTCTTTTTATACATGACCCCCCCCCCACATGTGACCCTATTTTGGAAACTACACCCCTCACAGAATTTAATAAGGGGTGTAGTGAGTATTTACACCCCACTGGCGTTTGACAGATCTTTGGAACAATGGGCTGTGCAAAGAAAAAATTACATTTTTAATTTTCACGGTCCACTGTTCCAAAAATCTGTCAGACACCTGTGGGGCGTAAATGCTCACTGTACCCCTTATTACATTACGTGAGGAGTGTAGGTTCCAAAATTGGGTCACGTGTGGGGCGGTCCATTGTTCTGGCGCTATGGGGGCTTTGTAAACACACGTCGCCTTCAATTCCGGACAAATTTTCTCTTCAAAAGCCCAATGGCGCTCCTTCTCTTCTGAGCATTGTAGTGCGCCAGCAGAACACTTAGCATCCACATATGGGGTATGTCCTTACTCAGAAGAAATGAGGTTACAAATTTTGGGGGGCTTTTTTCCTATTTTCCCTTGTGAAAATGAAAAACTTAGGGTAACACCAGCATTTTAGTGAATAGTGAAAAATTATTATTTTTTTTTCATTTTTCCATCCAACTTTGAAGAATTTTCATTAAAGACCTGTGGGGTGTTAAGGCTCACTATTCCCCTTGTTACGTTCCGTGAGGGGTGTAGTTTCCAAAATGGGGTCACATGTGGGTATTTCTTTTTTTGCGTTTATGTCAGAACCGCTGTAAAATCAGCCACCCCTGTGCAAATCACCAATTTAGGCCTCAAATGTACATAGTGCGCTCTCACTCCTGAGCCTTGTTGTGCGTCCGCAGAACATTTTACGCCCACATATGGGGTATTTCCGTACTCAGGAGTAATTGCGTTACAAATTTTGGGGGCCTATTTTTCTTTTACCGTTTGTGAAAATAAAAAGTATGGGGCAACACCAGCATGTTAGTGTAAATTTTATTTTTTTACACTAACAAGCTGGTGTGGCCCCCAACTTTTCCTTTTCATAAGAGGTAAAAGGTGAAAAAGCCCCCCAAAATTTGTAGTGCAATTTCTCCCGAGTACGGAAATACCCCATATGCGGCCATAAACTGTTTCCTTGAAATACGACAGGGCTCCGAAGTGAGAGAGCACCATGCGCATTTGAGGACTAAATTAGGGATTGCATAGGGGTGGACATAGGGGTATTCTACGCCAGTGATTCCCAAACAGGGTGCCTCCAGCTGTTGCTAAACTCCCAGCATGCCTGGACAGTCAGTGGCTGTCCAGAAATGCTGGGAGTTGTTGTTTTGCAACAGCTGGAGGCTCTGATTTGGAAACACTGCCATACAATAAGTTTTTAATTTTTATTGGGGCGGGGGGGGGGGGGGGGTGGTAGACAGTGTAAGGGGGTGTATATGTAGGGTTTTACTCTTTATTATGTGTTAGTGTAGTGTAGTGTAGTGTTTTTAGGGTACATTCGCACTGGTGTGTTACGGTGAGTTTCCCGCTAGGAGTTTGCGCTGCGGCGAAAAATTTGCCGCAGCCCAAACATGAAGTAGTAAACTTACTGTAAACCTGCCCGTGTGAATGTACCCTGTACGTTCACATGGGGGGGGGGCAAACCTCCAGCTCTTTCAAAACTACAACTCCCAGCATGTACTGACAGACCGTGCATGCTGGGAGTTGTAGTTTTGCAACAGCTGGAGGCACACTGGTTGGAAAACGATCAGTTAGGTTCTGTTATCTAACTCAGTATTTTCCAACCAGTGTGCCTCCAGCTGTTGCAAAACTACAACTCCCAGCATGTACTGATCACCAAAGGGCATGCTGGGAGATGTAGTTATGCAACAGCTGGAGGTACGCAACTACAACTCCCAGCATGCCGAGACAGCTGTTTAGCCATGCTGGGATTTGCAGTTTTCCAACATCTGGAGGGCTACAGTTTTAGAGAACACTGCAAAGTGATCTCCAAACTGTGACCCTCCAGATGTTGCAAAACTACAAATCCCAGCATACCCAGACAGCAAACAGCTGTTTGGGCAAGCTAGGAGTTGTAGTTTTGCAAGATCTGGAGGGATACATATAGTGGTCTCAAACTGTAGCCCTCCAGATGTTGCAAAGCTACATATTCCAGCATGCCCAAACAGCTGGTGGTCTCTAGTGGTCTCAGACTGTACCCTCCAGATGTCGCTAGGCAACTCACCGGCTCCCGTAGGATCCAGCCGCACAACGTCGCCGCCCGCCGATCTCCCTGTCGGGTTTCCCAGTCCTTCCCCGCCTATTGTCGGTGGGCAGGACTAGGAAAACGAAAGTTAACCCCCCCCGCCCCCGATCTGCTATTGGTGGGCGCGTCGATAGGAGGGGTGGCACCCCTGCCACCTCACTCCTATACCTTCAGAGGGATTGTGGGTGTCATGGACAACCGCGATCCCCCTTCTATTCCGGGTCACCATTGACCCGTAATGACCCGGAATCGCTCAAATCGCAAGTGTGAATTTACTTGCGATTTGCCGCGATCTCCGACATGGGGGGGGGGGTCTGATGACACCCCTGGGCATTTGCACGGCATGCCATTCCGATCTCCGCCCGGCGAGCGGCGGAGACCGGAATGACTTGGGACGTATGCATATGTCCTGGGTCCTTTAGTACCAGGGTCCCAAGACGTATGCATACGTCTTGGGCCCTGAACAAGTTAATTAGTATATGTTATCTGCACATGAGGATCTATTACATCTATCACAAATGTGCACTGCTTGATAATGACCTGGTAAGCTGGTTCAAATGTTGCTGCTTTTCTTTTTGTAACACTTGTTCTTGCATTATGGAATAAATCACTTTTTGCATTTTTTTAACCTTTGTGTGCTGCGGGGAAAACCCTTTTGTGTATCCAAGTGTGGAGTTTGCTGACCCTACTCCTGAACCTGCTTTGCACCTTACACTTTTCTTAATTTGGACTGATAGTGCTGCTTTTCTACATTTTTTATATGTAGACTTATATACAAGAAAAACGTCCGGCATTCGGAGTGCCGGACGTTTTTCTTGTTTGACTTCTACTGAGCCGGGAGCGGTACCGGTGTCCGTAGCACGAGATCGTGCAGTGGACGCGAGAGTGGTGAGCAGCCTTGCTTTGTCTGCACTTAGTAGACTTATATACATATAGATAAATCTATAAATAGATATATATATTTATAAATATACATATAATTGGGAATTTTGCTATCCTTGGTGACAGCAAATTTTGATTTTAATAAAGACAAGACGCAAGCATTATGCTTATTCAACTTCTTTACTGGCTCTGCAGCAAATAGATACTGAATGTATTAGAGAAAAAAAAAATTACATATGAAATGCATGTAAACATAGGAACTAGGGTGCAACCTATAGTGCTGTATAACACAACCAATCAGTCCACAGCTTTTGTTATAAAGGTAATTGGCACACAGGTAAATTCCTTCTTCTTTGCTGTGAACCAGAAGAAAAACGAGTAGCTTGAATGGCAAATTTATAGGAACGGTAAAAGAATCTCAGATAAACTCTTAAAGATGAACTCTTTACATCATCCAGTTATAGATGGAGGTGCAGATGATAATCACGAAGGTATCATTGTGGAGCTGTTGGAACAAAAGAAATATAAATTACAGGGAAGGTTTCCAAATAAGGGAGGGATAATACTCGCGTCTTGTCTAAATCTAAATTTTCTGTCACCAAGGATAGGAAAATTCCCAATTTTAAGGCAAGACAAGATGCTCATATTATGCTAGTTTAAAGCTAGGCATATAAAATAATTTACATTAAAATAAATAAGATATCTATCTATGAACAAGTAAAACTATAATAAAACTATAGAGACACGAGACTCAGGTCTAAAGTAGAAGGTTTTATGAGTAGAATCAGAAGACCAATTGGCAGCTTTTAACAAATCAGAGAGAGAAAGACCTGATTGGAAGATTTTAGTAGAAACGGCTCCTCTGGTGGAATGAGTGCCAAATTTAGAAATATCAATACCTGCCATGTCCATGGTCTGTCTGACCCATCTAGCAACAGTGGGTGAAGAAACAGGAGCGTGGGGTTTGCAGAAAGAAATAAGTAATTGAGAAGAGGATGGAAGTCTAAGGGATTCAATTCAGGATTCGTAACAACGAAGGCAACGAACTACACTGAGTTTATCATGATAAGGAAAAGATGGATAAAAACTGAATGAACATTAGTCTTTGTACAACGGAAGATGGAAAAAAGAACTCCTTGATGAGTAAATTGCCTGCGGGAGATATCCAGGGATCAGACATCAGAAATGCGTTTAATTGAAGTGAATCATTGTCATCCCAAGAGGTGAACATAATTAGGATGAGATTACCTTCCTAAGTGGAAGAATATTTAGGCAAAGGGGGTCGCCTAAAGCGAATATCCTTGAGTAACTGAAAGATTAAAGGATGTTTGCCGATAGGAAGAGAATCGATAGGGAGATGTTTGGACGAAATTACAGAACGATAAAGATTTGTAGTTCTATAGGCTTTACCCTAGTCATAAGATGCCGAAAGGAAATTCAAGATGTGAGGGATAGATGCTCATAAGGAATCCAAATCCTATTGATTGCACCAACGAATCCAAAGTCCCAAGGCTCATCTGTAAGCTGCTCTGGTACCCGGGGACCAGGCATCTGGCAGGATGTCTTAAGTTGATTGAGAAAATTGAAGGTTCGGTCTTGTTTGCCTGAGATCAACCTGGCGACAAGAGATAATTGATTGGATAGAATTAAAGGATGGCAATTTCCTTGAGGGTCTAGAAGAAGATGAGGGAAAGATGGAAGAATTTGTGGGAAATCGATGAGTAGATTCAGTATTTAAGGAAACCAGGATTAGGTTGGCTAAAGTGATCTTCTGAATTGTTGCTTGGAAAAGAACTCGAGGAATGAGGTTGAATGGAGGAAACGCGTAAAGTATTTTCCGTGTCCAAGATTGAAGGAAAGCCTCTGGATCCAGACGCCAACTGAAGAACAGAGGAAGTTTTGTATTGAGACGTGACGCGAAGAGGTCCAAGTGAAGAGGACCCCATACAATGTTGATCATCTGAAAAATTGGAGGATGAAGTCTCAAATTGCTGGCATCCGTCAGATAGGGGGAATACCAATCCGCTATGGAGTTGGAAATTCCTGGAAGATATTCCGCTTTGAGGACAATGTTCTTGTCCAGACAGAAATGCCAAAAATCCTTGACAAAATCTTCAAGAATTTTGGAATTCGTACCTCCCTAGTGATTGATGTATTGGACTGCATAAAAGTTGTCTATGCGTAGGAAGATACAACAGTGGGAAGAATTTTTTGCAAAACTCTTTTAAGGCAAAAAATCCTGCTAAGAGTTCTAGGCAATTTATGTGTAAAAGGGATTCTGAGGGAGACCATTTCCCTCCGGTAGAAAGGTGACCACAGTGAGCGCCCCAGCCTGAAAACTTGCGTCGGATTCTATAATGATATCCGGATTCGGATGAAAAATCGCTTTTTCATTCCAGGATTCTATGTGGGAAAGCCACCAAAGAAGTTCTTCTCTGGCTTCGGAAGAGAGAAGAATCTCGTCTGAATAGCCGAAGCCTTCTCTTAAGTGGCAAAGTTTCAAGCATTGGAAAGCTCTGTAGTGGAGAGGAGCAGGAAAAATGGCCTGAATTGAGGATGGAAGGAGACCCACTATGCGAGCTATCGTTCTCAGAGATATCAGATCTTTGCGGAGAACTTGACGAATCTCTTTCTGAATGGTTTTCAATTTCCTGGGAGGAAGGCTCAGAGTGGTCGATTGGGTATTGATCATGAAACCCAGGAATTCCATTTCTTGCGATGGAATAAGAACCGATTTTTTGAAGTTGATGAGAAATCCCAGTTGGGTTAGGAGGGATAAAGTCCATTCCATGTGGAGTGATAGAAGATCTTTTGAATGCGCCATGAGAAGAATGTCGTCGAGATATATGATAAGACGAAGCCCGCTACTTCTGAGGGAAGCAACTACTGGTTTGAGAAGTTTTGTGAAGCACCAGGGTGCTGATGAGAGGCCAAATGGGAGGCAAGTGAATTGCCATTTTTGGTTGTTTCACAGAAATTGAAGGAAAATCTGGGATGAAGGATGGATCAGAACTGTGAGGTAAGCATCCTTCAAGTCTATTTTTACAAGCCAATCCTCTTTTAACCCCTTAAGGACTTAGGACGTATGAGTATGTCCTAAGTCCGGTCCCTGTCTATAACGCCGGGACCCCGCATCATAGCAGGATGGTCGAGGTGTCTATTCACAGCCCGGATCCGCGGCTAATAGCGCACGGCCGCGATCGTTCGGCCACGCGCTATTAACCCTTCCGATGCGGCGCTCAAAGCTGAGCGCTGCATCGAAAGTGAAAGTAAATGTTTCCCGGCTGCTCAGTCGGGCAGATCGGAGTCATAAAATCGCGATGCCCCGATCAGCTACCCGGAGAGAAGAAGGTCCCTACCTTCTTCCGTCTGCGTCCCGGCTCTGATTGATTGCTCCATGCCTGAGTTACAGGCTGGAGCAATCAACCGCCAATTACACAGCTTGTTGCCATGCAACGGCAAGGCAACAATCTGTGTATGCAACCAGCAAAAAAAAGTTAACCCTTTCAGGTATTCCCTTCTGAATTAAAAGTTTAAATCACTCTGCATTTCCTAGTAACAAAATAAAACAGTGTAAATAAAAATAAACATATGTGGTATCACCGCGTGCGGAAATGTCCAAATTATAAAAATATACTGCTTTTAAAACCGCACGTTCAATGGCGTAAGCGCCAAAAAATTCCAAAGTCCAAAATAGCGCATTTTTGATCACTTTTTGTACCACAAAAAAAGTGAATAAAAAGTGATCAAAAAGTCTGATCAGAACAAAAATGGTACCGCTAAAAACTTCAGATCACGGAGCAAAAAATTAGCCCTCATAGTGCCCTGAAAACAGAAAAATTAAAAAGTTATAGGGTTCAGAAAATGACAATTTTAAACGTATAAATTTTCCTGCATGTATTTATGATTTTTTTCTGAAGTAATACAAAATCAAACCTATACAAGTAGGGTATCATTTTAACCATATGGACCTACAGATAAAGACAATTTTTTTCCATTTCGCTGTGGATTTTTCGGTAAAATGACTAATGTCACTGTAAAGTAGAATTGGTCGCGCAAAAAATAAGCCATAATACAGATTTTTAGGTGCAAAATTGAAAAGGTTATTATTTTTTATAGGCAAGGAGGAAAAAATGAAATGCAAAAACGTGAAATCGCTCAGTCCTTAAGGGGTTAATAAGATGTCTCTTATGAGGTGAATACCCTCCATTCTGAAGTGGCGATATACCACCATGTTGTTGAGAATTTTTAGATTGATGACAGGTCTTTGACCTCCATCTTTCTTCTTGACCAAGAAGAGATTGCTCAGCAATCCCGTAGAATGTATCGGAACAGTGACAATTGCCCTTTTTGAAAAAAGTTATTTATTTCCAGATCTATGCCCATCGACAAAGGTTTGCCGAAACGCCGCATTGGGGTGGTGTCGCTCTGGTGTCCTGTGCCTGCTTTACTATTATGTATGGCTAAGTATATACATGTGATTATGTGTCCTTGGACTATTTGCACCATAACTTTGTTTACATCTGTTTGCTGCCATGTATATGTTGTATGGTAGTCTTCCTATGTACTATGCACTAGGCACTTTCTAGAGGATACTCGAGTGACACCCTTGTTTGATCCTTCTCTCCCCCCCGGTTGTATATTCTCCTATTGTTTAATGTAATGGGATTATCAATAAATTTTTTACCATTTCTTATTAAATTTAACAAGTGACTCCAGTTTTTCTTTTTGTGCCCAGAGCGGGGATGGTAGATCAGGGAAGGATCAAAAAAATGCATCCCCTGAATCATCTATATTAGTGTCTTCGTGTGTCACAGGGTCCTCGTGGTCATCACCACTTTCCTCTGAGAAATATGTTATATCCTTAACATCCTGTATATCCGAATCAGCCGATTCTTTTGAGAAAGTATCTCTGTAGGAGTCGGGTTTAGATCTGTAGGCGGACTTTTTTGCCCTAAAAGATTGGACTTCCTCGCGGGCTGAGGGTGTTACATGTTGTGGGTTAGAACCACTGGCAATATGAAAGTCGGTATTTTGAGGAATAGAAATATTATGTTGGGATTCAAACTGAAGCTTTGGGACCTTTGATGAGTGATGGCCACCAGAAATGTGGCGTTTTTAACTTTTAGCCTTTTTTGGACCTTGAAGTCCTTTGGCTAGGTCCGAAACCGACTCTTGGGGAGACCAATATAAGTCTGACGGAGTGGTAGGTTGCACAACTCCAGAACTTTTGGGGTTAATATGTTGCAATGCCATACTAATAGATTTTGAAATGGACTCTTGCAATACAGAAATTGCTGACTGAACAGCAGAATGGACAGATCTGTTAACAGAGGTGTCCACAATGGATTGCATGCGATCCTGAGAGGAAAGATCATTATCCTTTCCACAATTCTCCTCAGACATTTTAGAGAATACAGGGATAAAATAGAATATATAGAAATCTGAGTAAAATTTATTATGGTAAATAATGAGTAATAATTATGAAATTAATTAGCAATAAAAGAATGCAGCAGCACACTGCCAGCACAAGGATATAGGTGAAACATGAATATGCAGTTAAAACATGGAGAGCTATACAGCTATGGTGTAATAGATGCAAATGTGAAACTATGAAATAGTGAGACACTTGGCTCGCAAATTTGTCTCCGCCGGCGGTCAAATAGCTTGGACCGTCCCACCGGGATAAGGTGGCCTCATTGGGACGGACCCTACACTGTGAATATGCCTCGTTGTGAACAGTTCAGTAAGCATGGCAGGGTCTGGAACATCCAAGACACCTTATATACACACCTGATAGAGGTGGGTGGGGTGCAAGGCCAACATGGAGATAGCCACTCCCCCGGCGGAGACAAATTTGCGAGCTAAGTGCCTCACTATTTCATAGTTTCACATTTGCATCTATTACACCATAGCTGTATAGCTCTCCATGTTTTAACTGCATATTCATGTTTCACCTATATCCTTGTGCTGGCAGTGTGCTGCTGCATTCTTTTGTTGCTGTATATCTAGCCTAGTAGCGTGCACCTGTAGGCCAGGTCCATATAATAGTTTGGTATCAACTAAAGTGCTGGCTGAATTCTTTGTCTCTATGAAATTAATTAGTTACATTAATGGTAAAAATTAATTAAATAAATTAAATTAGAATAATAAATGGGTTAATAAATAAATGATTAATGAATAATTAATTAATATATTAAATAATGAATTAAATAATAAATATTAAATAATGCATATTCAATTTTTTAAGTTTAAATAGGATATTTGGGAACCGTTAGCCTGAAACCACCAGGTGGCAGCCTAAGATCATGAAATAGTATGAAGAAATACAATTTAATATATATCTATGAAGACACTTGCATAGAAACACTTGTATACTGTAAGGATATGTGGAGACAATGTAGCGTGATCGGCCGAGTGACAGAAAGCCCACCGAAGTCTGACAGGAGATCACCTTACTGCCAGAAAGTCTCACGAGAGTTGCGGACGAGCTCTCGGAGAAGAAAGAAGATGGCGCCCGTGACGCAGCAAGAAAAGAGAGAAGATGGACGAACGGCAGAACAGGTAAAGTATGTTAAAGAGAGACTGGGGAGCGGGATGAATCGGGTAATGGATGTGAATAGTAAGAGGATTAAAAGGATTTGTTTAACAGAGAACTGAATGTTTAAGATAAACAGACAATTGATTGGACGCAATAAGAGATGGGAGAAAATTGTTAAAAGAAAGGGTTTCTGTATAAATAAATAAATCGGATGAATGGAGGAACCAGATAAAGAAAGAAATAATAATGACAAATAGGAGAGAAAAATATGAGGATATTGAACAAATTATGAAAAACTAATAGATTAAATATGAAAGAATAGAAATATGTAAATAAATATTTCATAAACAATAAGGGAATACAATTAAGGAAAAATTCTATAAAATTCTGTGAGAGAAATTTTTTGAAGAGCAAGTAATACTTCTCTTCACACAACTGCTGAGCAGCAAAGAAGAAGGAGTTTACCTGTGTGCCAATTACCTTTATAACCACGCTGTGGACTGATTGGTGTGTTATACAGCACTATAGGTTGCACCCTAGTTCCTATGTTTATATGCATTTCATATGTAATTTTTTTTTATCTCTAATGCATTCAGTATCTATTTGCTGCTGAGCCAGTAAAGAAGTGTAATAAGTATAATATGAGTGTCTTGTCTTGCCTTAAAATCAATTTAATTGCCTTTTTATGTAATGGACCAACACAAAAAAGGTCATATAAAAGTGAAGGAAAATATTACCTGGATTTAAAAATTATTTGTACATAAAATGATGAAAAGTGTTGAGTGCATATGAATTCAACCCTTTTACAATGAAAGTGATTGCCCGTTGTCAGTACAGAGTATCATCCTGCTCTTTGGAGGTTTTACTGTAGATATCAAGTAACATCGATAATTAGTAGTAGAGATAAGTGGGGCAAAAAAGTATTTTTAGTCACCCACCAATTGTGCAAGTTCTCCCACTTAAAAAGTTGAGTTCATCATAGGTATACCTCAACTATGAGAGGCATAATGAGGAAAAAAAAATCCATAAAATCACATCACTGATTTTTAAAGAATTTATTTGCAGATTATGGTGGAAAATAAGTATTTGGTCAATAACAAAAGTTCATCTCAATACTTTTACCCTTTGTTGGCAATGACAGAGGTCAAACGTTTTCTGTAAGTTTCCACACATTGTTGCTGGTATTTTGGCCCATTCCTCCATGCAGATCTCCTCTAGAGTAGTGATGTTTGGGGCTGTTGATGGGTAACTCGGAATTTCAACTCCCTCTAAAGGTTTTCTATGGGGTTGAGATCTGGAGACTGGCTTGGCCACTCCAGGACCTTGAAATGCTTCTTATGAAGCCACTCCTTTATTGCCCGCGTGATGTGTTTGGGATCATTGTCATGTTGAAAGACCCAGCCGCATTTCATATTCAATGCCCTTGCTGATGGAAGGTTTTCATTCAAAATCTCACGATACATGGCCCCATTCATTCTTTCCTTTACACGGATCAGTCGTTCTGGTCCCTTGGCAGAAAAACATCCCCAAAGCATGATGTTTCCACCCCCATGCTTCACAGTAAGTATGATGTTCTTTGGATGCAACTCACAATGCGTTCTCCTCCAAACACGAAGAGTTGAGTTTTTACCAAAAAGTTATACTTTGGTTTCATCTGACCATATGACATTCTCCCAATCCTCTTCTGGATCATCCAAATGCTCTCTAACAAACTTCAGAAGGGCCTGTACATGTACTGGCTTAAGCAGGGGGACATGTCTGGCACTGCATGACATGAGTCCCTGGCGGAGTAATGTGTTACTAGGTCCCCCCATGTGGTTCTGAAATTTTTGCTTACCGTTCTTGTGATCATTTTGACACCACGGGGTGAGATCTTGCATGGAGCCTTAGATTGAGGGAGATAATCATTGGTCTTGTGTGTCTTACATTTTCTAATAACTACTCCCACAGTTGATTTCTTCACATTAAGCTGCTTGCCTATTGCATATTCATTCTTCCCAGCCTGGTGCAGGTCTACAATTCTGTTGTCCTTCAACAGCTCTTTGGTCTTGGCCATAGTGGAGTTTGGAGTGTGACCGTTTAAGGTTGTGGACAATTGTCTTTTATACTGAGAACAAGTTCAAACAGGTGCCATTAATACAGGTAACGAGCAGAGGACAGAGGAAACTCTTAACCCCTTAAGGACCAAGCCCATTTTAACCTTAACCCCTTAAGGACTGAGCCCTTTATCACCTTAAGGACTGAGCCCTTTTTTGCAATTCTGACCACTGTCACTTTAAGCATTAATAACTCTGGGATGCTTTTACCGATTGTTTTGTTTCCGAGATTTTTTTCGTGACATATTCTACTTTAACACAGTGGTAAATTTTCGTTGTTACTTGCATCCTTTCTTGGTGAAGAATCCCCAAATTTCATGAAAATTTTGAAAATTTAGCATTTTTCTGACTTTGAAACTCTCTGCTTGTAAAGAAAATGAATATTCCAAATAAATTATATATTGATTCACAAATACAATATGTCTAATTTATGTTGGCATCATAAAGTTGACATGTTTTTACTTTTGGAAGACATCAGAGGTCTTCAAAGTATAGCAGCAATTTTTTCCAATTTTTCACAAAATTTTCAAAATGTTAATTTTTCAGGGACCAGTTCAGTTTCGAAGTGGATTTGAGGGGGTCTTCATATTAGAAATACCCCACAAATGACCCCATTATAAAAACTGCACCCCTCCAAGTATTCAAAATCTAAGAACAAAAGGAAAGCGCTCCTATTGTGACAACGTAACATATACGGTGTGAGATTCAAAAGCAATATTGCTCACCGAGTAGAGTTGTACTGCGACCAAGTACAACTATGGTGTAAGCGTGGAATAAACCCTTGATGGGCAAAGCTCGGCAGCCGCTCCTGGCAACACAGGTGAAGCCCTCAGACGGATCCCTCCAAGGAACAGCACAGGATAGAGCAGGCGCACACAACTCCAAAGGTAAAAACTGTTTAATTTACCCGGCATGCAACACGTTTCGTTGGATAACCAGCTTCATCAGGCATGTTGGGAATAGGGGACACTACAGATGTTTAAACAGAAACATTAACCCATACATTGCCAATGTAAAAGACAATATACAGGAAAAACGTATAAAAACACATAATAAATAGTACAAATTATAATAAAACGAATGAGGATAAAATAGTGCATAGCGGATCATGCTAACTGGCGTTCTCAATCATTTCATTTCATCCGTCAGGAAAAAGGGAACAAAGTGAGAAAATCCAGTAGGATTCTCTATTAACCTGTTAAGGACCCAGGGCGTACCTGTACGCCCTGAGTCCGCTCTAACAACGGCCGGGACCCGTGGCTAATAGCGCGCAGCATTGATCGCGCTGCTGCGCGCTATTAACCCTTTAGACGCGGCATTAAAAGTTGAACACCGCGTCTAAAATGAAAGTGAAACCATGCCGGTTAGCTCAGGGAGCTGTTCGGGATAGCCGCAGTCAAGTCGCGGCATCCCGAACAGCTTACAGGACAGCTGGAGGGTCCCTACCTGCCTCCTCGCTGTCCGGTCGCCGAATGACTGCTCAGTGTCTGAGATCCAGGCATGAGCAGTCAAGCGGCAGAATCATCGATCACTGGTTTCTTATGAGAAACCAGTGATCAATGTGAAAGATCAGTGTGTGCAGTGTTATAGGTCCCTATGGGAGCTATAACACTGCAAAAAAAAAGTGAATAAAGATCATTTAACCCCTCCCCTATTAAAAGTTTGAATCACCCCCCTTTTCCCATAAAAACAAAAAACAGTGTAAATAAAAATAAACATATGTGGTATCGCCACGTGCGGAAATGTCAGAATTATAAAAATATATAATTAATTAAACCGCACGGTCAATGGCGTGCGTGCAAAAAAATTCCAAAGTCCAAAATAGTGCATTTTTGGTCACTTTTTATATCATGAAAAAATGAATAAAAAGCGATCAATAAGTCCTATCAATGCAAAAATGGTACCGCTAAAAACTTCAGATCACGGCGCAAAAAATGAGCCCTCATACCGCCCCATACGCGGAAAAATAAAGTTATAGGGGTCAGAAGATGACAATTTTAAACGCATAAATTTTAATGCATGTAGTTTTGATTTTTTCCAGAAGTACGACAAAATCAAACCTACATAAGTAGGGTATCATTTTAACCGTATGGACCTACAGAATAAAAAGAAGGTGTCATTTTTACCGAAAAATGTACTGTGCAGAAACGGAAGCCCCCAAAAGTTACAAAATGACTTTTTTTTTCAATTTGGTCTCACATTGATTTTTTTTCCCGTTCTGCCGTAGATTTTTGGGTAAAATGACTGACGTCATTACAAAGTAGAATTGGTGGCACAAAAAATAAGCCATCATATGGATTTTTAGGTGAAAGATTGAAAGAGTTATGATTTTTTTAAGGTAAGGAGGAAAAAACGAAAATGCAAAAAACGGAAAAACCCTGGGTCCTTTAGGGGTTAATTAACCTTTGAAAACGTTTTTTTGTAGCAGATGATATAACCTCAATAAATCGATATTTACCTAGCTTGTGACGGAAAATATAAGTTAGATCAGGGGTATGGAAATTTAAAAAAAATCTACTTGTCCAAGGGACTAAAGCGGAACACAATCTACTTGTCCCTCAAGAAAATCCACTTGTCCTGGTAGATAAAATAATTTCAACCAAAATAGTACGATCCCCCCCGCTAGACCACCAGGGATGGTTATAATGGTTTAATAGCGGCCACAGTGATCGCAGCATGTCAGACTATTAGCGGGTGAGAGCTGTAGCTCCTTTTACGCCCGAGGCAAGCCCAGAAAAGTCTAGATGTGACTTTTTGATCACCTTATGAAAAATTTCTCATATGGAGTAACCAAAAATGGGCAATTCGGGACTATTTTTTTTACATTTACACCGTTCACCGTACGGTTTAATTAACATCATATTTTAATAGTCTGAACATTCCACATGTAGCGATACCACTTATGTTTATTTTTGTACATTATTTTTATTTAAAGAAAATTGAAAACTTTTATTAGGAAAGGGGCTTATTCACATGTATACATACGTACTTTTTAAAATATTTTAATCATTATTTTTCAGTCTTCATAGGGACTTATGTGTTACTGGGAGGTGTTCTGCTTCTCCAGTTTGTGTGGTGCATTTTGTGTCAGAAAATGCTGGAAGTTGCATTTAGTTACTAGATAACTACAACTCCCAGCATGCCCTGATACAGTCTATGGTTGTGTGGGTGTTGCAGCATGTTGCACTGTATAGTACAGTTAAGGTTATTGTGTAACTACAAAACTACAACTTCCAGCATGTTAGACAATAACCTGAACTGTAGAACTATAAAGTGTAACATGCTGGGAGTTGTAGTTTTGGTTTGTGTCAGCTGCAGAGCCATAGGCTGTGTCAGGGAATACTGGGAATTACAGTTAGTAACTACAACACCCAGCATGCCCTGATGCAGCCTATGGCTCTGCAGTTGACCCAAACCAAAACTACAACTCCCAGCATGTTACACTTTATAGTTCTACAGTTCAGGTTATTGTCTAACATGCTGTAAGTTGTAGTTTTGGTTCGGGTGTGTTTGCGTGCATCCGTGGGGCTCTTGGTCATCGGGCGAGTATGAAGGGGGTGAGATTCTGGGGGTGCAATTTAATGCGGGTGACCAGAAACCACTAAAAATAACATTAGATGGCACAACTTGCGGCGGCGGCAGTGCCCCCCCCCCACATCATACATTACATACACACATCACAGATGCATCATACACACATACACTCACACCATACATATACACCATACATATACACACATCATACATACACCCACCGCTGCCCCCCCACATCATACATCACATACATACACACATCACACATACAGGCATCATACACACATCACACATACACTCACACCATACATCACACCATACATATGCACACATCATACATACACCCGCCGCTGCCCCCCAACATCATATACATACACACATCACACTTAGACAGACATCACACACATCATACACACATCACACACAGACAAACATCATACACACATCATACATACACTCACACCATACATATACACCATACATATGCACACATCATACATACACCCACCGCTGCCGCCCCCCCACATCATACATCACATACATACACACATCACACAGACATCATACACACTTCACACATACATATACACCATACATATGCACACATCATACATACACCCACCGCTGCCCCCCCTTTATCATACATCACATACATATACACATCACACTTAGACAGACATCATACACACATTATACATTACATACACATCACACTTAGACAGACATCATACACACACATTATACATTACATACACATCACACAGACAGACATCATACACACATCATACATTACATACACATCACACATAGACAGACATCATACACACATTATACATTACATACACATCACACTTAAACAGACATCATACACACATCATACATTACATACGCATCACACTTAGACAGACATCATACACACATTATACATTACTTACACAACGCACATAGACAGACATCATATACACATCACACATACATATACACCATACATATGCACACATCATACATACACCCACCGCTGCCCCCCCACATCATACATCACATACATATACACATCACACTTAGACAGACATCATATACACATCATACATTACATACACATCACACTTAGACAGACATCATATACACATCATACATTACATACACATCACACATACACTCACACCATACATATACAACCACTCTTCCTGCCGCCGCCTGACTTCTCTGCCTCCTCACCTGAGCCGGCCGTGAGTGGACATCAGAGCTGTAGTCCCGGCCGGTGTGAGGTTGCATGGGTTTGAAAATCTCACCTTACACCGGACGTCCTCTCTCCCCTCCTCCCCCCTCCCGCTCAGTGTTTTCCCCATGCAAACATGCAACTTCCCGTGGTGGATTAGGTCCTGTGGAGACAGGGGAGGGGGAGGGATAGAGCTGTGTGCCGAGCTGTCTACGTCCTTTCTCTCACTCTGCTGTGTCTTCTTGTGTAGAGCTGCATCCTCAGGGAGGGGAGATAAGGGGGCTCTGCAGTCAGCTGGGGGCCGCCACCCCCTCCATACACCCTGAGCACCGGTGTGAGGTGCAGACTTGCATCCATTCCTGCGCCTCACACCGGCATTAAAGAAAATAAGGGGGATGTCGGTCTGTCCCTGCTAGCCAATACAGGGCTAAATCTATAAAAAAATTCACCTGCCCGGCGCCCAAAACTACTTGTCCTGGGCGTCGGGCGATAGGATTTCCACATCCCTGGTTATATGAAGACAGGAAGCGAGTATCTTGCATTCACCTTTCTTTATTGATGCCCATAGCAAAATTAAACCTTTCAGTTTTAATGCAATCAAAATAGAAAAAACTTTTCTCAAACTACAACTCCCAGCAGTCCCCTGAGATGAGTGGCCAATCGTAGCCCAGATGACAACTATATAAGGGGCTTCTCTATCATAACTCCTCCTCTTTCTTGACTCGACGCCATAGCCGGCACAGGACAACCGATCATCGATTCCATGTGTCTCCGACGTACCTCCGGAACTGGAACACCGGTGCATCTGCAGAATCGGGATTACGGTACTCTGGGTAACAGAATCAAACAAAGCGTCCCAACGGGGACAGAACAGGAACATTTCAGCCGCCGCCAAGTAGACGCAGTCGGTCCTCAATATCCTGAAATTAAAGAAGAAAAGAACACCATAACAGGGTTGGGTCGGGAGGGAAGATACTCGCCTCCTGTCTTCATATAACTTATATTTTCCGTCACAAGCTAGGAAAATCTCGATTTATATATGAGACAGGAGGCTTGTATCTTGCAAGTTCAAAGCTAAAACAAACACATCACAGTTATGTCATAAGGCGAACTAACCCACGGTAGATTAACTTAAGACCGACATGGATACATGAGACTCCGGTCTGAAATAAAACTGGCGTAAGGTCGTCACTAACGACCAATCCGCAGCCAGCAAGAGATCCGAGAGAGAGCCCCCTGAAGTAACTACCTTGAGGCGAAAATTGAAGCCTGGAGACATCCAGAGTTTTCACGTCTGAGACACGCTTTATGGAGACCAAACATAAAAGGACAGTTAACTTGAAGGAAAGAAGCCGTAAAGAAAGTTTGTCATTATCCGCCCAAGCAGAGAACAAATCAAGTAACTTGGAGACATCCCAAGTAGCTTGGTATTTAGGGCGTGGGGGTGAGTAAACTTAACTGGCTATGAGCAGAAAGAAAGAGGAGGAGTTATAATAGAGCAGCCCCTTATATAGGAGTCATCTAGGCTACGATTGGCCACTCAGATCTCAGGGGACTGCTGGGAGTTGTAGTTTGAGAAAAGTTTTTTTCTTTTTTGATTGCATTAAAACTGAAAGGTTTAATTTTCTGCTATGGGCATTAATAAAGAAAGATTAATGCAAGATACAAGCCTCGTGTCTGATATATAACTTTTAATTTTAAGCAATCGAAGTTACCTCAATAGTATTCAAAATGACATTCAGAAAGTGTTAACCCTTTAGGTGTTTTACAGGAATAGCAGCAAGGTAAAGGAGAAAATGCAAAATCTTCATTTTACATCATACACTCGCATGTTCTTGTAGACCCAGTTTTTAAAATTTTACAAGGGGTAAAAGAAGAAAAAGCCCCCCAAGATTTTTAACCCAATTTCTCATATGTGTATCTCAAGTGTTCGGCAGGCGCAGTAGAGGGCTCAGAAGGGAAGGAGCAACAATGGGATTTTGGAGAGTTAATTTTGCTGAAATGTTTTTTTGGCCCCTATGGTGCCAGAACAGCAGAAAACCCCACATGCATACAATTTTTGCAACTACACTCCTCAAGGCACGTAACAAGGGGTCCAGTGAGCCTTAACACCCCACAGGTGTTTGATGACTTTTCGTTAAAGTTGGATGTGTAAATGAATTATTTTTTTTTCACTAAAATGCTGGTTTTCCCCCAACTTTTACATTTTTACAAGGGGTTATAGGAGAAAATGCCCCCTAAAATTTGTAACCCCATTTCTTCTGAGTATGGAAATACCCCATGTGTTGACGTCAAGTGCTCTGCTGGCGAACTACAATGCTCAGAAGAGAAGGAGCGCCATTGAGCTTATGGCAAGATAATTTGTTTGGAATGGAAGTCAGGGGCCATGTGTGTTTACAAAGCCCCTCGTAGTGTCAGAACAGTGGACCCCCCACATGTGACCCTATTTTGAAAACTACACCCCTCACAGAATTTAATAAGGGGTGCAGTGAACATTTACACCCCACTGGCGTTTGACAGATCTTTGGAACAGTGGACTGTGCAAATGAAAAATTAAATTTTTCATTTTCATGGACCACTGTTCCAAAAATCTGTCAGACACCTGTGGGGCGTAAATGCTCACTGTACCCCTTATTACATTACGTGAGGGGTGTAGTTTCCAAAATGGGGTCACATATGGGGGGGGTCCACTGTTCTGGCACTATGGGGGCTTTGTAAACACACATGGCCTTCAATTTCGGACACATTCTCTCTCCAGAAGCCCAATGGCGCTCCTTCTCTTCTGAGCATTGTAGTTTGACCACGGAGCACTTTACATCCACATATGGGGTATGTTCTTACTCTATTTTGGGGGGCTTTTTTCCTATTCTCCCTTGTGAAAATGAAAAATGTAGGGTAACACCAGCATTTTAGTGAAATTTTTTTTTCATTTTCACATCCAACTTTAACAGAAATTTGTCTAACACCTGTGGGGTGTTAGGGCTCACTATACCCCTTGTTACAATCCGTGAGGGGTGTGGTTTCCAAAATGGGGTCGCATCTGGGTATTTATTGTTTTGCGTTTATGTCAGAACCGCTGTAAAATCAGCCACCCCTGTGCAAATCAACAATTTAGACCTCAAATGTACATGGCACGCTCTCACTTCTGAGCCTTGTTGTGCGCTCGCAGAGCACTTAACGCCCACATATGGGGTATTTCCGTACTCAGGAGAAAATGCGTTACAAATTTTGGGGGTCTTTTTTTTCCCTTTTACCGCTTATGAAAATTAAAAGTATGGGGCAACACCAGCATGTTAGTGTAAAAAAAAATTTTTTTTACACTAACATGCTGGTGTAGACCCCAACTTTTTCTTTTCATAGGGGTAAAAGGAGAAATTGCGTTACAAATTTTGGGGGGCTTTTTCTCCTGAGTATGGAGATACCCCATAGGTCGCCCTAAACTCTTTCCTTGAAATACGACAGGGCTCTGAAGTGAGAGAGCGCCATGCGCATTTGAGGACTAAATAGGGTATTTGAATCCGCCACAAAAATACCCTACGGCAGTGTTTCCCAAACAGGGTGTCTCCAGCTGTTGCAAAACTCCCAGCATACCTTGGCAGTCAGTGGCTGTCAGCAATACTGTGAGTTGTTGTTTTTCAACAGCTGGAGGCTCCGTTTTGGAAACACTGCCGTACAACAATTTTATAATTTTTTTTTTTTTACTGGAGTGGGGGGGGGGGGGGGGGGGGTACTAGGGGTATGTGTATAAGTAGTGTTTTACCCTTTATTATGTGTTAGTGTCGTGTTTTTAGGATACATTGACACGGGCGGAATCTCAAACTTGCAGTATACCCGTCCGTGTGAATGTACCCTGTACATTCACATGGGGGGGCAAACCTCCAGCTGTTGGAAAACTACAACTCCCAGCATGCACTGACAGACGATACATGCTGGGAGTTGTAGTTATGCAACAGATGGAGGCACATTGGTTACAAAACACAGAGTTTGTTACTTAACTCAGTGTTTCGCAACCAGTGTGCCTCCAGCTGTTGCAAAACTTGAACTCCCAGCATGTACAGTCTCTCAGTGCATGCTTTGAGTTCTATTTTTGTAACAGCTGGAGGCACACTGGTTGCAAAACACTGAGTTAGCTAACAAACTCAGTTTCACAACCAATGTGTGTGCACAGCTGAAGGGCATGCTGGGAGTTGTAGTTTTGCAACAGCTGGAGGCACACTGCTACAACTCCCAGCATGCCCTTTGGTAGTCTCTGCATGCTGGGAGTTGTAGTTTTGCAACAGCTGGCTGCAGACTTTTTCATAGAAAAAAAGTGCCTCCAGCTGTTGCAAAACTACAACCCCCAGCATGCACAGACTACCAAAAGGCATGCTGGGAGTTGTATTTGGAACTCAAGCTGTTGCAAAACTACAACTCCCAGCATGCCGTTTGCCTGTGCATGCTGTGATTTGTTTCTAAGCAACAGCAGGAAGTGACCAGGCCTCACCTCCTGCTGGATCCTTCCGCTGGGGCCGCCACCGCTGCTGCCGCCGATCCTGCTGCTCGTGTCACCACCTCCGATCCCGAGGGGACCCCGCCGAACCAGGGCAAGGTAGGAGACCTCCGCCGACGCTGATCTCCGCCATCTTTGCCGTTCCGATCGCCGCCCAGCAGGCTCGTGATTTATCGCGAGGCGGCACCTTTGCCACCTCACTCCTGCTGGGTAAGGGTGAATTGGGCTGTCTCGTACAGCCCCATTCACCCTTTTTTTCTGGGCCACCGGGTCACCAGAGACCCGATTGACCCGGAAGAGCCGCAAATCAGGGGTTTGCACGCGGTGCCTGCTGATAGATATCAGCAGTCACCCCGGTCCAATCCCCGCCCGGCGAGCGGCGGGGACCGGAATTCCCACGGGCGGATCCATATGCCCTCAGTCCTTAAGGACTTTAAAACAGGGGCGTATGGATACGCCCAGCGTCCTTAAGGGGTTAGGGACCAGTCCAATTTTATTTTTGTGTTTTGGTTTTTTCCTCCTCGCCTTCTAAAATCTATAACTCCTTTATATTTCCATCTACAGACCCATATAAGGGCTTGTGTTTTGCGTGACCAATTGTACTTTGTAATCAAACCTCTCATTTTACCATAAAATGTACAGCGAACCCCCCCAAAAAATTTTTAGGGAGGAAATTTTAATGAAAACCACAATTTTGCACATTTTGGAGGGTTTGGTTTTCACACTATACACTTTACGGTAAAAATTACGTGTTCTAATTTTTACCCTTTTTGGGGGTAAAATGGGAAAACTGACAATTTTCATTTTTATTGGGGGAGGGGATTTTTTACTTTTTATTTTTAAATTTTCAACTTTATTTTACACTTTTTATATCCCCATAGGGGACTACAGTGACCCCCCGACCTACGATGGCCCCGACATAAGATAATTTCAACATGTGATGGCCTCTTAGAGGCCATCGCATGTTGAAGGCAGCATCAACATACGATGCTTTTGCTGACTGCTTCAGCTGCCGCTGGATAGCCGTTTACGGTGCCCCGTGTGCTCTGGTGATGGTCTCCTAACTGTCCCCGTTGCTCCGGAGCGTCCTCTTCGGGATCCCCTCCATCGCCGTCGCTGCGCACGCCGTCCGGTCATGCAATAGGAGTGGCGTGCGTAGTGACGTGATGACGGCGACGTGAGAGCGACGATCCCGGGCAGCAGAGACGTTCCAAAGCAGCGGGGACATCACGAGGAAGTGGCAACATCGTTGGAGCGCAACATCCAGGGCAGTGGTGACGGTCTGGAGCTGCGGGCATAGGTGAGTACAACTTCCTATTCTTTACATTGCACGGATCCCTCAACATACGATGGTTTCAACAAACGATGGTTCATTTGGAACGGATTACCATCGTATGTTGAGGGACCACTGTATTCATAGCAATCCTTTGAATGCCAATACTGTTCAGTGCTATGTATAGGACATAGCACTGATCAGTATTATCGGTCATCTTCTGCTCTGGTCTGCTTGATCTCAGACCAGAGCAGAAGACCCCGGAAGATGGCCGGAGCCAGATGAGGGGATCTCCGGCCGCCATGCTGGATGATCGGATCGCCGCGGTAGCGCTGCGAGCGATCCGATCATCCATTCAAAATACTGCACTGCCGCAGATGCCGTGATCTGTATTGGTCACGGCATCTGAGGGGTTAATAGCGGACATCCGCGCGATCCGGCGGGTCCCCTGCTACTAGCAGCCAGAACCTGCCGTGTATGACGCGAGCACCGTTCCGATGCTCGCGGTCATACACAGGACATAAATGTACGTCTTGGTGCGGGAAGTCCCGCCAAACCAGGACGTACATTTACGTCCGTGGTCGTTAAGGGGTTAAAGAAGAAGTTACAGGTCTGTGAGAGCCAAAAATCTTGCTTGTTTGTAGGTGACCAAATACTTATTTTACCTAGGAATTTACAAATTAATTCATTAGAAAAATCCTACAATGTAATTTCCTGTATTCTTTCCCCCATTCTGTCTCTCATAGTTGAGGTATAGTCTATATTATATTTTAAGTGGGAGAATTTTTTTTTGCCCCACTGTATAGCAAACGAAAAGACGCCGGTTCACAGAATCAATGAATTATGCAGATTCCAAACTCTCCACTATGGCACTGTCCGATGATATCTGGGACAAGATTGTAGAACCTCACATGGCTGAAATGGACTACATGATCAATGCCAAGCAACTTGGTGAGAAGTTTACATCAATTTGTATCAGCATATAGAGGAAACACGACATAACTGTCAATTTTCGACAGGTCCTCCATGAAAGGTCTCATCTTGTGGAGTTTAACCCCTTAAGGACCCAGCCCATTTATACCTTAAGAACCCAGCCTTTATTTGCACATCTAACCACTGTCACTTTAACCCCTTAATGACCAAGGCCATTTTCACCTCAAGGACCAGGCCAATTTTATTTTTGCGTTTTTTGTTTTTTCCTCCTCGCCTTCTAAAATCCATAACTCCTTTATATTTCCATGCACAGACCCATATAAGGGCTTGTTTTTTGCATGACCAATGAATTAAAGGAGAAGTCTCACAGTAAACAATTGTTCAGCTTTTAGTGCAGAAGGTAAAGTTATACAGGTTTGTAAATCACTTCCATTACCAGTGCTGCTTAGAAACAAGCTTTATCTGCATTCTTCTGTCTGACAGGAAATTCAGCTGTTCCAGGTTTTCATGACTTTCGACCCCCTATTCAGGCTGTTATCAGCAGCATCCAGGGGCCGTGACGTGACAATTACCCAGAAAACCCCTGTGCTGCAGAGAGTTGCCTGAGCTCGGCCTTAGCCCCTCCCATCTGATGAATATTCACACTGTCCTGCCTCTGTTCTGCAGTGATTGGCTGAGCAGCACTGCCTATATGCCGGCTGATTCAGATCATAGTTCTCTCCCCTCTCCTTGCTAATGTTTTTACACTGATAACGGAGGAGAGGGGGGAGGGGAGGGAGCTGCCAGCGTAGACCTGTCACACTGAGAATGGAGGGGAGGGAGAGTAGAATTGTCGCACTGAGCACTGGGGAGAGAGGAGTGCAGGGCAGAGGAGGGGGGAGGTGATTGTAGCACTGTAAAGCTGTTTCATTGAGAGGAGCAGGGGGAGGGAGTGATTTTACAGTGTAAAACTGCAGCTTCCACTCCAGGGTCCCTCTCTCTGAGCACTGAGATTACATTTTGTTTCCTCGTGGCCACCCTGCTGTATAGGGCTATGATTGGAGCTCAGTGTTATGTGGGAGGGAGCTAGCAGAGCTGTGGGAGTGGCTAACATAAGTTAGGGGTGGTAACAAGTTCTCTGCTCAGGCAGCTGTGAGCAGGAAATGTGAGCAGTGCATGCAGGGAAATGTAGTCTTTGAGATCACAGGCATAGCCACCATAACCAGGAAGTAACTGCAATTTATGAGCTGAATAGCTGGTGAATGGGGGGCGGAAAAAAAATCACAAACATGTCAGAGAGGTGGTAGGTGAATATACTATGGAATGGCTAGGTATCTTTTTTTTCTTTGCTGCATGGGATATCTTCTTTAAATTTTGCCTGAAAATTTCAATTCCTGGAGTCCGTAGACAGCACAGTATGGGTTAAAGTCTGTCCCCCTGAACTTGCCAGAAGAGATAATTAGCATAATAAAAACATTTGCATAATTAATTAGTGCAATTAACCGGGACCTCCCAGTGTATAAGTAACCCCCACAGACAACAGACCGCAGAGTAGTTTTATAGCATGCTTATTTATTAGGGTGGGAACCTTGTGCTGCCTACGGACTCCAGGAATTGAAATTTTCAGGTAAGACAAAATTTTATTCATTCCTGGACGTCCTACGGCAGCACAGTATGGGATTTAGGTAGCAAAAAAATAACAAAGGGCGGGCATTATTTCTTAAATGCTTCTTCAAGCACTGTTTTGCCTAAGGCTGAACTACCTGAGATGTCAAGACGGCGTATGAAAGTTGAAGGTGTTGCCCAAGTAGCGGCTCTGCATATTTCCTGAAGTGGCACATAGTAAGCTTCTGCCCAAGAGGTTGCGGTTCCTCTAGTAGAATGAGCCTTGAGGTCTTTAGGTGGATCTAAACCAACCTTTTGGAAACAAAAATTGATCGTGTTCTTGATCCAATTGGAAATTGTCGATTTTGCTGCTTTAGAGCCTTTAGATGTCCCTCCAAATTGGATAAATAAATGCTCTGAACATCTAAAGGATGCAGTCCTTGAGATATATTGTAGAACAGATCTTCTTACATCAATTTTTGATACCTCCGTGTCTTCCGTCAGAGCTGGAAGAATAATTTCTTGCTGTAAATTAACTGTAGACCGAACTTTAGGTATGAAGCCTGGTAAAGTTCGAAGAATTAATGCATCCCCCATATCACGTAAATATGGCTCCCGGCAGGACAATGCTTGGATCTCACTGACCCGTCTAGCTGACGCATTAGCGACTAAAAAACATGTTTTCCATGTGAGAAACTTTAAGCTTACAGAATCTAAGGGTTCAAAAGGATCTTCAGCTAGGCTTCTAAGCACAACCGGCAGGTCCCAAGAAGGAATAGGGGTACTGACCTTAGGGTACATATTATTGACCCCTTTAAAAAACCTTCTTATTAATGGGTCCTTAGAAAATTTGCCAGAAAGAAAAAAATTTATGGCTGCAAACTGGACTTTTAAAGTAGATAACTTCAATCCTTTGTCCAAACCTTGTTGAAGAAAATTCAGAATAACAGATACAGGAACTTCTGGATTTGAGTAATGAGACTTGAATAGTTTCCATATTCTAGCATAGCACCTTCTGGTGCCGGGTTTACTTGAATTTCCTAATGTTGTGATGACTTCATCTGTAAGACCCTCTGCTTTCAGGATAGAGAGGTCACCTTCCATGCCGAAAGATTGAGCATCTCTAGATTCTGATGCAACATACCCTTCTGACTTAGAAGGTTCTTTCTTTTTGGAAGCTGCCAAAACTGGTTCTGAGATAGACTCGTGACCAGCGAGAACCACGCTCTCCTTGGCCAAAATGGAAGAATTAAGATTGCCTGAGGAGATTCTCTTTTGACTTTCCACAACGTCCTCTGGATCAGAGCTGGAGGAGGAAATGCATATATAAACTTGTTTTTCCATGATATCGAGAGACCGTCCAATTGGTAAGGATGATCTGACCTGGAAAGGGAGCAAAACACTTTGAGCTTGGTGTTCTGTTTCGTCGCAAAGACATCTATCTCCGGGCACCCGAACTTCCGTATCACTTGCTCGAAGATCTTTTGATTCAGTTCCCATTCCCCTGGGAGTAGTGCTTCTCGGCTGAGAAGGTCTGCTCTTACATTGAGAGATCCTTTCAGGTAGACTGCTGTAAGGTCTCTGACTTTGCCTTCTGCCCAAAGAAAATTTTTTGCACAAAGCTGAATCAGTGAAGGACACCTGGTCCCCCCTTGCTTGTTCACGTAGAACACTGCAGGTAGATTGTCCGACCTTATGAGGACTTCTTTGTTTGTCAAGCAAGGGGAGAAGTGAAGTAGTGCTAGGTACACTGCTTTTAACTCCTTCATATTTGAAGACAGCCTCTGATCCAAGTCTGACCATCGACCTTGAATCCACCGGTGACCAAGATAGGCTCCCCAACCATGAGCAGAAGCATCCGTAGTTAATGTTACTTGTGGGGCTGGACGCAAAGATTTTCCCGTTGCAAACCTGGTCGGTTCCAACCACCACCGTAGGTCTTGGCAAAGCTCTGTTGAAATCCAAATCGATTCCTCTAGTGATGTTTGTGACCGGTCCCATGCAGACAGAATCTTCGACTGTAGACCTCGAATATGTGCCTTCGCCCATTGGACTGCATCTATGGAGGATGTGAGACTGCCTAAAATCTTCATGGCTTGTCGAATTTTCTTCAACAGAACTTTCAATTGGCCCCTTATCTTTAATTCCCTTCCCCGGGAAATGGAAATTTTCATGAGTACTGAATCTATCAGGAAGCCTAGAAATATAATTCTTTGAGTGGGAGCAAGGTGGGACTTTTTCTCGTTTAGAATGAAACCGTGGATCTTCAAGAACTCTATTGTCCTGGTGACTTGACACTTCAGCTCCTGCTCTGTCGCCGCCTTCAGCCACCAGTCGTCCAGGTACAATGATTCCCTGTAGACGTAGTGCCGCTGAGAGAACCACCACCATCTTCGTGAAGACTCTTGGGGCGGAGCTGAGACCGAATGGTAGACATGTAAATTGGAAGTGCCAAATTTCTTCTCCCATTTGCAACGCAAATCTCAGATATTTCCTGAAGAGGTGATGAATCGGTATGTGCAGGTAGGCGCCCGATAGATCCAATGTTGACATGAAGTCCCCTTGATCCAAGATGGGCATTACGGATCTTATGTTTTCCATCTTGAAATGCTTCTTCATTAGAAACCTGTTCAGATAAGTCAAGTCGATTACTAGGCGCCATCCGCCGCTTGACTTGGGTACCGAAAAAATTCTGGAATAGACTCCTGCAAAGTGCTCCTGAGAAGGTACCCACTCTATGGCTTCTTTTGCAAAAAACTGAAGAACCAGAGGGAGAACATGTGGGTCTTGACTGTTGTTGAGGAAGAATTTTACAGGCGGGGTTTTTAGGAGCTCTAGTTTGTAGCCGGATCTTATAACTGAAAGGACCCATCTGTCCTTTGATGTTACTGCCCATGCCGGAAAATAATGCCTTAATCTTCCTCCAACTTTCAGGGATGTTAACGTGGCGTCATAATTCTTTCTTTTTAGGTGGCGCCTTGTACTTAGCGGCTTGTTGATAAGTTGGATTCCTCTTTTGTCTTGAGAATCTTGACTTATTGTAACCGCCAGCCTGGTAGTTTCTCCTGAAACTCTTTGGAGATCGTCTCCAATTCTGCCGACCCTTCGCCGGTTCCTTTTTCTGAGTCCCTGGAAAGGCATCATTGTCATCGTTCATGTCTTTCAATATACCTTTAAGGTTGGGACCAAAGAGAGATTCAGGAGAGAATGGCAAAGAGCATAGATGACATTTAGCTGCAACGTCCCCCTTGGACCACTGTTTTATCCATAAGGATCTCCTTATTGAATTACATTCAGCCATATTTAATGATGCAAGCCGTAGGGTGTCCAATGGCGCATCGCACAAAAATTCTGTGGCAGTTTTCATAATCGGTACTTTCTGGAGAATAACCTCTCTGGAAACTCCCTCTTGCAGATCTTTGGTAAGTTGACTTAACCAGACCCTAAGTGCCCTCGCCACTGGTAGAGATGCCATCGCTATCTTGGATACCGCTGCAGACGTGGAATATGCTTTTTTTGCAAGGGCGTCTGCCTTTTTATCCATGGGATTGGATAACAATGAAGATTCTTCAGAGGGAAAATATGATTTTTTAACTAGTTTTGCCACAGGCAAATCCAATTTTGGTGGATAGAACCATGAGGAAGTAGCTTCTGAAGATAATCTGTAAACCGATTTAAAACGGGAACCCACGTCTACGCGTTTCTCGGGTTTTTCCCAGTTTGATTTGAACCATTTAGACACCGCTGGGTGAGAAGGTAACACCCTGTCATTGGAAACTGGGAAGTAGTATAACCCTTCACGCGGAGGTTTACCTTCCACAGAGCGGTCAGACTCTAGGACATGTTTGACTGATTTAATTAAATCGTGCATATTGTCCTTGTGAAAAATATAAAAATCCTCTGGTGATTCCTGAGAATCCACAGAAGAAGAGGATGCTGCATTCTCTGAATCAGAAGGGGAGACTGCCCTGCGCTGAATCCTCCGTTTTTTTGAAGGTGGCGCGTCATCAGGGATTAAAGAAGATATACGATTTTTAAACCAAGAGAAAAAGGCACTTGCCTCATTGCCAAATCTTTGATCCTCCTCCTCCTCCGGCTGAAACTGCAGGGAACAATGAGAGCATAAATCTCCTTCGATTTCCTCTGGCAACGGCTGTGAACATGAGCCACATACTCTGTGCCTGGCCTTTCTAGACCGTTTGCCTCGAGGAGTTGCGTCTGACACTAGATAATGAACATAGATATCATAAGTCATTAACATAGGTACAGGTCAATAATTATTGTAAAAGATTTGGAATCAGCCAAAGAAATAAACTAACATAGAGTACTTCACAGATACCCCATGTACTTTCAAAAATAGAGACTGAGTGCTTCACAGTAACTCTCTCTTTTATATCAAAAATAGACACTTCACAGAGTCTGCATAGAGCTGACTGAATTACTTACTTTTAGCTCTCAGGTAGTCCTGCTGCCCTGGTCCGTGCCTCAGCACCGGAATGCACCGGAGACACTCTAGATATAACCGTTATTGCCGGGCGATCCTAGCACCGCCCCCCTGCGTGACGCACTTCCGGAACGCCGTACGCACGAGGGAGCAGTGTTTACCCGATACTTACGGGAGTCCTAAGATGGCCGCGCGCATGCTGCTCCTGCCGCATGAGGACTGCTTCACTTACCTGATCGTTACGGCAGCCTCCAGATGACCGCGCTTCTCCATCATCGCCCGCTCGAAACGAAGTAAGACCGGGTAAAATAATACTTAATACACATGGGACTTCACAGCGCCGGTAGTGTACAGCAGACCCCAAGATACTTCACAGTAGTCCACAGAGGGGTCGCTGATAAGGGGAACTTCACAGTCTCCCCTCAGATGTCTGGAATCCTTGAATATACTAAAATCCTTCTGGAAGCAGAAGAAAAAAACTCTGTAGTCTGTTGTCTGTGGGGGTTACTTATACACTGGGAGGTCCCGGTTAATTGCACTAATTAATTATGCAAATGTTTTTATTATGCTAATTATCTCTTCTGGCAAGTTCAGGGGGACAGACTTTAACCCATACTGTGCTGCCGTAGGATGTCCAGGAATTGAACTTTGTAATGAAACCTCTCATTTTACCATAAAATGTATGGTGAACTCAAAAAAAAAAATTTTTAGGGAGGAAATTTAAATGAAAACCCAATTTTTGCACATTTTGGAGGGTTTTGTTTTCACACTGTACACTTTACAGTAAAAATGATAGGTGTCCTTTATTCTGTGGGTCAATACGATAAATATGATACCCATGGCTAGATACTTATATACTTTTGTACCGCTTAAAAAAAAATCAAAAACTTTATGTACAAAATCAGTAATCTAAAATCGCCCTATTTTGACCACCTATAACTTTTTCATTTTTCCGTATATAGGGCGGTATGAGGGCTAATTTTGCGCCGTCATCTGTACTTTTTTTTAGATACCACATTTGCATATATAAAACTTTTAGATCATTTTTATTTATTTTTTTTTTGCTATAAAATGTGTCAAAAAAGCAGGATTTGTGGCCTTTTCATAATTTCTTGGTAAACATTCCAAAATTTTATGAAAAAATTTAAAGGAAAATGGATATTTCAAATAAATTATATATTGATTAACATAAACAATATGTCTCCTTTATGTTTGCATCATAATGTTGACATGTTTTTACTTTTGGAAGACATCAGAGGGCTTCAAAGTTCAGCAGCAATTTTCCAATTTTTCACAAAATTTTCTAAATCTGAATTTTTCAGGGACCAGTTCAGGTTTTAAGTGGATTTGAAGGGCCTTCATATTAGAAATACCCCACAAATGACCCCATTGTAAAAACTGCAACCCTCAAAGTATCCAAAATAACATTCAGTAAGTGTGTGAACCCTTTAAGTGTTTAACAGGAATAGCAGCAAAGTGAAGGAGAAAATTAAAAATCTTCATTTTTTACACTATCATGTTCTTGTAGACCCAGTTTTTGAATTTTTACAAGTGGTAATAGGAGAAAAAGACCCCCAAAATTTGTAACCCAATTTCTCTCGAGTAAGGAAATACCTCATATGTGTATGTCAAGTGTTCGGCGGGCGCAGTAGAGGGCTCAGAAGGGAAGGAGCAACAATGGGATTTTGGAGAGTTAATTTTGCTGAAATGGTTTTTGGGGGGCATGTCACATTTAGGAAGCCCCTATGGTGCCAGAACAGCAGAAAACACCAAATGGCATACCATTTTGGAAACTACACCCCTCAAGGCATGTAACAAGGGGTTCAGTGAGCCTTAACACCCCACAGGTGTTTGAAGACTTTTCGTTAAAGTCGGATGTGTAAATGAAAAAAAAAAAAATTTCACTGAAGTGCAGTTTTTTCCCAAAATTTACCATTTTTACAAAGGGTAACGAGAGAAAATGCCCCCCCAAATTTTTAACCCCATCTCTTCTGAGTATGGAAATACCCCATGTTAGTATGTAAAATGCTCTGTGGGCGAACTACAATGCTCAAAAGGGGTGTCCTTTCCAAAATAATATACCATTTTTTTTTTTTGAGCATTGTAGTTCACCCGCAGAGCATTTTACGTCCTAATATGGGGTATTTCCATACTCAGAAGAAATGGGGTTACAAATTTTGGGGATCATTTTCTCCTGAGTATGGAAATACCCCATGTGTATACGTCAAGTGCTCTGCTGGTGCATTACAATGCTCAGAAGACTAGGAGCGCCATTGAGCTTTTGAAAAGAGAATTTGTTTAGAATGGAAGTCAGGGGTCATGTGAGTTTACAAAGCCCCCCGTGGTCCCAGAACAGTGGACCCCACCACACATGACCCCATTTTCGTAACTACACCCCTCACATAATTTAATAAGGGGTGCAGTGAGTATTTACACCCCATTGGAGTTTGAAAGATCTTTGGAACAGTTGGCTGTGCAAATGAAAATGAAAATTTTTCATTTTCGCGGACCACTGTTTCAAAAGTATGTCAGACACCTCTGGGGTGTAAATGCTCACTGCACGCCTTATCACATTATGTGAAGGGTGTAGTTTCCTAAATGTGATCACTTGTGGGGGGGTCCATTGTTCTGGCACTATGGGGGCTTTCTAAACACACGTGGCCTTCAATTCCGGACAAATTTTCTCTTCAAAATCCCAATGTCGCTCCTTGTCTTCTGAGCATTGTAGTGCGCCAGCAGAGCACTTTACATCCACATATGGGGTACTTTCTTACTCAGAAGAAATGGGGTTGCAAATTTTGGGGGGCTTTTTTCCTCTTTTCCCTTGTGAAAATGAAAAATGTAGGGTAACACCAGCATTTTGATGACATTTTTTTTTTTTCATTTTCCCATTCAACTTTAATGAAAATGTGTCAAACACCTGTGGGGTGTTATGGCTCACTATACCCCTTGTTACGTTCTGTGAGGGGTGTAGTTTCCAAAATGGGGTCACATGTGGGTATTTATTTTTTTGCGTTTATGTCAGAACCGCTGTAAAATCAGCCATCCCTGTGCAAATCACCAATTTAGGCCTCAAATGTACATGGTGCGCTCTCACTCCTGAGCCTTGTTGTGCATCCGCAGAGGATTTTACGCCCACATATGGGGTATTTCCGTACACACGAGAAATTGCGTTACAAATTTTGGGGGTCTTTTTTTGCTTTTACCACTTGTGAAAATAAAAAGTATGAGGCAACTACAGCATGTTAGTGTAAAAATTTTCATTTTTTTACACTAACAGGCTGGTGTAGCCCCCAACTTTTTCTTTTCATAAGGGGTAAAAGGAGATAAAGTCCCCCAAAATTTGTAGTGCAATTTCTCCCGAGTACGGAAATATGCCATATGTGGCCCTAAACTGTTTCCTTGAAATACGACTGGCTCCGAAGTGAGAGAGCACCATGCGCATTTGAGGACTACATTAGGGATTGCATAGGGGTGGACATAGGGGTATTCTATGCCAGTGATTCTCAAACAGGGTGCCTACAGCTGTTGCTAAACTCCCAGCATGCCTGGACAGTCAGTGGCTGTCAGGAAATTCTGGGAGTTGTTATGCAACAGCTGGAGGCTCCGTTTTGGAAACACTGCCGTACAATACGTTTTTCATTTTTATTTAACCCCCCCGCCCCTGATCTGCTATTGGTAGTCGCCTCTGGCGACCAATAGCAGGGATAGGAGGGGTGGTACCCCTGCCACCTCACTCCTATCCCTTCAGGGTTATAGTGTGTGTCTTAGACAACCGCGATTCCCTTTAGATTCCGGAATCTGCGCAAATCGTCGCGCACACCGATCACCGACACCCCCTGGGCATTTGCGCGGGATGCCAGCTGATAGATATCAGCAGTCACCCTGGTCCGATCCCCGCCCGACATGCGGCAGGGACCAAAATTCCCACGGGCATATGGATTCGTCCTGGGTCCTTAACCCCTTAAGGACGCAGGGTTTTTCCGTTTTTGCACTTTCGTTTTTCCTCCTTACCTTTTAAAAATCATAACCCTTTCAATTTTCCACCTAAAAATCCATATTATGGCTTATTTTTTGCGTCACCAATTCTACTTTGCAGTGACATCAGTCATTTTACCCAAAAATTCACAGCGAAATGGAAAAAAATCATTGTTTGACAAAATCGAAGAAAAAAACTCATTTTGTAACTTTTGGGGGCTTCCGTTTCTACGCAGTGCATATTTCGGTAAAAATGACACCTTATCATTATTCTGTAGGTCCATACTGTTAAAATGGTACCCTACTTATATAGGTTTCATTTTGTTGTACTTCTGGAAAAAATCATAACTACTGCAGGAAAATGTATACGTTTAAAAATGTCCTCTTCTGACCACTATAACTTTTTTATTTTTGAGGGCTCATTTTTTGCGCCGTGATCTGAAGTTTTTATCAGTATTATTTTTGTTTTGATCTGACTTTTTGGTCACTTTTTATTCATTTTTTAATGGTATAAAAAGTGACCAAAAATACGCTTTTTTGGACTTTGGAATTTTTTTAATGTTTATGCCATTGACCATGCGGTTTAATTAACGATATATTTTTTATAGTTCAAACATTTATGCATGGGCGATACCACATATGTTTATTTTTATTTTTATTTACACTGTTTAATTTTTTTTTTTATGGGAAAAGGGGGGTGATTCAAACTTTTATTGGGGAAGGGGTTAAATGACCTTTATTAACACTTTTTTTTTTACTTTTTTTTTTGCAGTTTTATAGCTCCCATAGGAACCTATAACACTGCACACACTGATCTGTATTAACACGCCTGTGATCAGTGTTATCGGACACTGAGGAGGCAGGTAAGGGCCCTCCCGGTGTCCTGTAAGCTGTTCGGGACTCCGTGATTTCACTGCGGCTGTCCCGAACAGCCCGACTGAGCAGCCGGGATACTTTCACCTTCACTTCTGATGCGGCGGTCAGCTTTGATCGCCGCGTCTGAAGGGTTAATACAGGGCATCACCGCGATCGGTGATGTCCTGTATTAGCTGCAGGACCCGATATGACGCGATATGACTGCGAGACCCCGCGGCATATCGTGGGAGCCGGCGGAGGACGTAAATATACGTCCTTCGTCGTTAAGGGGTTAAGTACCAGGAAGCCAGGGCGTATCCATACACCCTAGGTCCTTAAGGGGTTAAATGGGCACTGTCAGAACTTTTTACATGTTGTATGTCTTGGCAAAACATTAACCTTTCTAATATACTTCAAAAGAAAATTGTATTTCCTTTTTATAGAAATCATGGCTTATATCATGGCTTTGTCCAAGCTGGAGTACATGCATGGAGAAATTTCAGTAAGTGAGGGTGGGCTATCACTCCTCTGTGCTCTCTCTTGTCTGATAGGACAGAAGAAAGCACAAAGGAGTACTATTCCTATTGACGTATATTAGAAAGGTTAATGTTTTTCAAGATGTACAACATATAAAATGTTTGTGAATCTGACAGTCCCCATTTTAATGATCCTCATGAGGAATCAGCTTAGAACTACACAGGATTATATTGTCAATGATCTCAAGGCAGCTGGGAAAGAAAACAATTGGTTAAACACTACCCCTTGAATGACTTAAATCTTGCAGCACTTGCAAGGTCCCCGTGCTCAAAAAAGCACATGTACAGGCCCGCTTGGAACTATCCACATTACTAATTCAGACTTCATCTTAAGTCCTCTCCCACCCCATACTTGCCTCTTCTACATTAAAGTAGCAAAGCGCACTCGCCTATCCTTTAGATAGGAGATAAAATGTATAGGGTTAGAGTACCACTTTATAGGGGTTATCCAGGAAAAACCTTTTTTTTTATATATCAACTGGCTCCAGAAAGTTAAACAGATTTGTAAATTACTTTTATTAAAAAATCTTAATCCTTTCAGTACTTATGAGCTCCTGAAGTTAAGGTTGTTCTTTTCTGTCTAAGTGCTCTCTGATGACACGTGTCTCGGGAACCGCCCAGTTTAGAAGAGGTTTGCTATAGGGATTTGCTTCTAAACTGTGCGGTTCCCGAGACACGTGTCATCAGAGAGCACTTAGACAGAAAAGAACAACCTTAACTTCAGAAGCTCATAAGTACTGAAAGGATTAAGATTTTTTTAATAGAAGTAATTTACAAATCTGTGCATGAGAAGACAAAGAAAAGTCGGCACTCACCGGGTTTCCAATTCAGCAGATTTTATTGCACGTTGCTCACAGCTGTAATACAATTCTCGGGGAGACGACGGATGGTACAAGGGGGGTACCACAGAGAGGCGACACCTGTGTTTCGCACTTAGTAGTGCTTCAACGGGCCTAACTCTTTACCGGAACATGTCATCTTCTTATACAAGTGAGTTAGTAATTGGACCTATCACCATCTAACACACCTTGTGATGTTAAAAGAAGGGGAGGAGGTTGCTTAGTTAAGCTTGTTCCTACTTAGATCTAGCTCATTGTTCAGACTGCCAGGACTAGTATCATAAAAAACACTCTTAGAAGCAAACTGAGACATCAACTTTATCATTAAGCCCTAAGACTGCCGTTGCGTCAGTAGCAATTATCCATTGTGTCTCTCTTCTAAGAAGGTTTTTATCAGATCTTAGCCCCGGTCGTGCAGCTACTTTTTCTATTCCTGCAAACCTTAATGATTCGTGACTTCCTCCATGGGCTTCCACTACATGGGAAATAAATCTGGGAGCTCCCTTTTTAGTGCGTAGAGAGTAAAAGTGCTCTCTGATTCTAGAGCACATTTGTCTGATTGTTTTCCCTATATAGTAGAAGCCACATGGGCAAAATATAACATAGACCACGTTTTTTGTTCTACATGTAATAAGTTCGCTAACCGTATGGGTAATTGGACCTATTCTGAATGTTTGCAAGCCGAGATTATATTTACAAAAATTACAATTTTTACATTGAAAATTCCCTGTTGGTACATGGCTAGTTAACCAGTCTGTTTTATTTTTCTTTTCTTTAACTTTTTGTGTGTTATGTGCACGTTTCAATACTTCTCCTATTGTTTTCGTTTTTCTATAGGAGATTAATGGTTTCTTTCCTGCCATTTCTTTGAGGTCTTCATCTGTCTCTAGTATATACCAATTCCTCCTAATTGCTCTCTCTATCATTTTATTTACCGGTGAATTCTGAAATGTGAACGTGAACCTATTCAAGGGCGCGTTTTTATGTTTTTTTTCTGCATAATTCTTCTCTATTTTTCTCATCTGCTTTTTGTCTCCCTTTCTTAATTAGAGCTACTGGATAGTTACGTTCTATTAATCTTCTTTCTAGCTCGGTTGCCTGTTTTTGATATGTTGAATCTTGAGTGTTATTTCTTTTTAAACGTAAAAACTGTCCGTATGGAATACCGTTTTTAACTGCTTGTGTATGGGAACTTTGATAGTGAAGTATCGTGTTCTTAGCCACTTCTTTCCTGTATCCTTCACTTATTAGTTTCCCTTCTTTCACTAAAAATTTAATATCTAGGAATTCTAGTGTATCTCCGCCATATTGGTGTGTAAACTCCATATTATAACCTTTAACGTCATTAAGGTAATCTACGAACTGATAAAATTGGTTTCTGGTTCCTGACCATATTAACAAAATATCGTCCACAAATCGGACATAGGTTCTAATATATTTTATGAATGGATTAGCAGTAGTATATACTATGTTATTCTCAAAATTAGCTAGATACAGATTAGCGTATGTACAGGACACCGGTGTCCCCATCGGGGTCCCGGTGTCCTGTCTATACCACCTGCCTTCATATACAAAAGTACTGTTCTGTAGGATGAATTTGAGGGCGTCTTGTACAAATTTAATGTATTGTTTGGAGTTCTCAGTTCTTTTAAAAATTTCGGTCACCGCCTGCACACCCGTATCGTGGGGGATACGGGTGTACAGGCTAGTGACATCAATGGAACATAAACTCCAACCTTCTTCCCATGGTAAGTCATTAACTATAGATAATAGATGACTAGTGTCCTTAATGTACGCTGGAATTGTGGGCAAAATAGGACGGAGCAAAAAATCTATATACTGTGACAAATGCTCAGTCACTGAGCCGATCCCCGCGACAATGGGTCGCCCTGGGGGTCGGCTCAGTGACTTGTGCACTTTAGGTAAATTATACCATTTTGCGGGGCGTGGGCAGTCGGGAGTTAACTTATCAGCGTTTTTTTTTCGAGATAATGCCTTCAAACACAGATTTACTCAAAAAACCTTTTAAACTCTCTAATATCTTGTTAGTCGGATCACTTAAGAGGGGAGTGTATGTGGTATGGTCTGACAGTTGCCTTTCGGCTTCTTCATTATATTGTGTCTTAGAGATCACCACTACACTCCCTCCTTTATCCGCTCTAACTATAACGATATCACTTCGTTTCTTTAATTCGGTTAAAGCTTCTTGTTCTTTAACAGGTAAATTATTAACTATTAGAGGATTGGAGGTCTTCATCTGTCTCTAGTATATACCAATTCCTCCTAACTGCTCTCTCTATCATTTTATTTACCGGTGAATTCTGAAATGTGAACGTGAACCTATTCAAGGGCGCGTTTTTATGTTTTTTTCTGCATAATTCTTCTCTATTTTTCTCATCTGCTTTTTGTCTCCCTTTCTTAATTAGATCTACTGGATAGTTACGTTCTATTAATCTTCTTTCTAGCTCGGTTGCCTGTTTTTGATATATTGAATCTTGAGTGTTATTTCTTTTTAAACGTAAAAACTGTCCGTATGGAATACCGTTTTTAACTGCTTGTGTATGGGAACTTTGATAGTGAAGTATCGTGTTCTTAGCCACTTCTTTCCTGTATCCTTCACTTATTAGTTTCCCTTCTTTCACTAACAATTTAATATCTAGGAATTCTAGTGTATCTCCGCCATATTGGTGTGTAAACTCCATATTATAACCTTTAAGGTCATTAAGGTAATCTACGAACTGATAAAATTGGTTTCTGGTTCCTGACCATATTAACAAAATATAGTCCACAAATCGGACATAGGTTCTAATATATTTTATGAATAATAAAACCTTCTTAGAAGAGGGACACAATGGATAATTGCTATTGACGCAACGGGAGTCTTAGGGCTTAATGATAAAGTTGATGTCTCAGTTTGCTTCTAAGAGTGTTTTTTATGATACTAGTCCTGGCAGTCTGAACAATGAGCTAGATCTAAGTAGGAACAAGCTTAACTAAGCAACCTCCTCCCCTTCTTTTAACGTCACAAGGTGTGTTAGATGGTGATAGGTCCAATTACTAACTCACCTGTATAAGAAGATGACATGTTCCGGTAAAGAGTTAGGCCCGTTGAAGCACTACTAAGTGCGAAACACAGGTGTCGCCTCTCTGTGGTCCCCCCCTTGTACCATCCGTCGTCTCCCCGAGAATTGTATTACGGCTGTGAGCAACGTGCAATAAAATCTGCTGAATTGGAAACCCGGTGAGTGCCGACTTTTCTTTGTCTTCTCATGCACTGATGGTATATTCTACATGAGTCCGAGCACCACCGTATCCCCACTCCACTACAGCGACTTAGTGTCCACCCGCTCTCAGGTTCAGAAATTAGCAGTGCCGAACTACTCATCTATACGCTACATAATTTACAAATCTATTTAACTTTCTGGAGCCAGTTGATATATATAAAAAAAAGTTTTTTTCCTGGATAACCCCTTTAAATCTGCAAGGACATCTTCCCAGAACATTTGTACTACAGGACAACTCCACCAAGTGTGATGCATGGTGCCCAACTGGTCACACCATGCATTTTTTGTTGTTATTCTATATTCTTAGAATTTTTTGTTGTTATTCTATATTCTATAGTCTTACCATTAATATTTAGACTGATCATTTCTTTGTCAGTGGGCAATGGTTGCTTTATAGTTACTATTGACTCTTCTTTAGGATCTTCATACATATTTTTGTTCAATTCCTGTAGGATAAATTTGTAGACCTAAATATGTGTTAAGATGTAGATACTGCGTTAGAATTTTCTGTTCTATACTGTGTTCCCAGTCTTTTTAATAATAATAATGCCTTCTTTCAAATTGTTAATGATTGTACATTACATACGTTGGATATAAATTGCTTGTTCATCCTAGCCATAGTTAGTTGATCAGGCTTATTTAAGTTAAAGGGGTACCAAAAAACGTCTGCCACGCCCCCTGCCATAGACTTGCATTGAGGGGGAGGGGCGTGATGTCACAAGGGGGCCGAGCCGTGATGACACAATTCTTCGACCCAAGTATTGTGAGTCATAAAAAACAAGAAGCAATCTTCGCACCGTGCAGCTGATGACAAGTGGGTGCTGCAGGAGAGATTGCGGGGGTCCCCAGTGATCTGACATCTTATCCCCTATCAGATAGGGGATAAGATGTCTAGGGGCGGAGTACCCCTTTAAGTTGCACCTATTGATTGTACCTTTCCCTCTGTACCTCCACTGTATCATTTGTCCTGGTTGACAGGTTTTCTTGTCCGGGTGCATGCACTGTATAAGAAATAACTTTTACATATGAAAGTCTTTTTATGCTGTGACTTGGGCACTGAAGGAGAGGTCTTTGTAACAAAAACAGTTCTATGATCAAATTTTTATATTTTGTAACAAAGTCCTTTCTTAAACTAATGAATCCTATATGCCTTATGTCAGGCAAAGTTCATTACTTTTAACTAAATTTTGGGGCATGCTCTAAGCCTTCATTAGTAGCTCAGTAGAGTCCATTTGGGTATATCTTCTGCTGTATAGTAGGATATTGTTCAAAACAACATATATTACTTATATTTGTTATGTTTATTCTTTTTGTTTATCTCTTTCATTGTGTATGCATGTTATCTATGCATTTGTATTCTAAAATATATCTGGATATCACCAGCGCTGGAATGGATTGAATGGAATATATATCTCTAGCTGCAGCAAAACCAAATCAGCACACGTCCCCATATGTTGTGCAATAAGTGGAGATACAAAATATATATATATATATATATATATATATATATTAGTGGTATGCTCTGCTGGAGAGGGTGTGTTGTTAATACAGAGAGAGAAAAGAGAAAAGCATACCTGTTTCTGTAGGACAGAGGGATGTTTCAGTACTGACACTTTACTAGGAAACAGGTATGCAGAGTAGTGCTGGAGGTTAGACTGAAGGCTTGATTGAGCTTAATTAAACGTACAAGAAAGTGGATGGTTGTTAATGGATGGTCTATAATTCTTACTGTATATACTTATAGATGTACTGCTGGTGTGTTGGTCCCGTACCTTACGCAGCTCAGCAGCAATTGTGTGTGTTAATGCCGTCCGTGTGCCTGGTTGCTATGGGTGATGCCCGTTCAGATAAATAGATTATTGCCTACTGCGCGTGTTTCTAAAAAAAAAAAAAAAACAGCAAAATTAGAGAGCTATAAAGAAACAAAGTTGTAGGACCATAAGTGGTTTTTACAAGTGCGCTTGGTAGTCTGTCAGCGATCCTGCACTGATAGTTAGCGGAGCTTTCGTGTCTCAATTAGAGAAATGATACCTGAGTTCATGTGTAGCGTTAATAATCCATAGTTTTAGCACTGATTACTGGTTACTGATGGTATGGAGGGTCCTCAAACTCTAGCGCGGTTGTTCCATTTCGGTGTCCGTGGAGTTTCCTCCTGTGATGCAGCGGGAGATCGCCCTGGCCGGTGGCATCTGTATCAAAGCAAAGTGAGGAGTAGTGACGTCACTACAAATGCTCCTATAGTCCACAATACCCTCGACTAGTTTCGGAAACTTGGGACGGTTTCCTTCATCTGGAGTGGTGCTGTGGTAACTGGATCCTCTCTTATGCTTGTCAGTGCACTTGCAGGTTTTAACCTGTGATGGTCCGGACAGAATTGTAAATCCCTCAGTGCCAGTATTGTTACTGCAAAAAAAAAAAAAACTGTTCAAACTCTGAATTAAGACCATGTGGGTTCATGGAGTCTAGATTGTAAATCCTTTTTGTTTCTGCTCTTGATAACTGTGCAATATAATCGCCGCCCCCCCCCCCCCCCTCCAATGGGGTATAATTTTTTTCTCTCATGTCCCCTCTGGATGTTATATATATGTTCTTTTATACGTGTCCCTAGTTGTCGTTTGGTCCTTCCTACGTATCTTTTATTGCAGGGGCAAGTGATGATGTAAATCACTCCCCTGGTTTTGCAATGTATATGACGTTTTATTTTATATTCGTTATTGTCCGTAGGGTTTTTCACCGTAAAGATAGGGGTATAATTGTTTGTGGCTTTGCATGCCTTGCACTTTCTGCATGGATAGAACCCATTTTTTTTATTGTAGGGGCATGTTTGTAGGATTCCTATTTCCTGTATGAACCATAATAACATTCCCAGGAGTCAATTCCTAAGACTGCGATGGAACTGCAGTGATATTAAACAATATGACCAAGAAGCTATAGAAATGAAGACAACATTTCTAAATAAGGGGTATGAGGAGGAACCTCTAAATAACACCAAAATACAAATACAGGAAACTAGAAGAGAACCATTAATATGTAAAGAAATTAACAGTATTCAAACTCACAGCCCAAATGATGACCAGGATATAAAAATTAAGATTCCTATTATCACACAGTATAGTTCACACAGTTTCCTATTTCGCAAAATAGTGAAACGGTACTGGAATCACCTTAAGGATGACAAAATAGTGGGAGACCTTATTCCCAGCAGTCCTACCTGGGAATAAAAAAATGGGTTCTATCCATGCAGAAAGTGCAAGGCATGCAAAGCCACAAACAAAGAATATAAAATAAAACATCATATACATTGCAAAACCAGGGGAGTGATTTACATAATCACTTGCCCCTGCAATAAAATATACGTAGGACGGACCAAACGACAACTAGGGACACGTATAAAAGAACATATATATATATATAACATCCAGAGGGGACATGAGGGACACCTCCTGTCCTTGCATTATAAGGAGAAACACAAGCAGTCTCCTATAGATTCTACCTTTTTAGGGCTAGAAAAAATTATACCCCATTGGAGGGGGGGGGGGGGGGGCGGCGATTATATCGCACAGTTATCAAGAGCCAAAACAAAGTGGATTTGCAATCTAAACTCCATGAACCCACATGGTCTTAATTCAGAGTTTGAACTGTTTTTTATTTAAAAAAAAAAACAGCAAAATTAGAGAGCTATAAAGAAACAAAGTTGTAGGACCATAAGTGGTTTTTACAAGTGCGCTTGGTAGTCTGTCAGCGATCCTGCACTGATAGTTAGCGGAGCTTTCGTGTCTCAATTCGAGAAATGATACCTGAGTTCATGTGTAGCGTTAATAATCCATAGTTTTAGCACTGATTACTGGTTACTGATGGTATGGAGGGTCCTCAAACTCTAGCGCGGTTGTTCCATTTCGGTGTCCGTGGAGTTTCCTCCTGTGATGCAGCGGGAGATCGCCCTGGCGGGTGGCATCTGTATCAAAGCAAAGTGAGGAGTAGTGACGTCACTACAAATGCTCCTATAGTCCACAATACCCTCGACTAGTTTCGGAAACTTGGGATGGTTTCCTTCATCTGGAGTGGTGCTGTGGTAACTGGATCCTCTCTTATGCTTGTCAGTGCACTTGCAGGTTTTAACCTGTGATGGTCCGGACAGAATTGTAAATCCCTCAGTGCCAGTATTGTTTTTGCAAAAAAAAACAGTTCAAACTCTGAATTAAGACCATGTGGGTTCATGGAGTTTAGATTGCAAATCCACTTTGTTTTGGCTCTTGATAACTGTGCGATATAATCGCCCCCCCCCCCCCCCCCCTCCAATGGGGTATAATTTTTTCTAGCCCTAAAAAGGTAGAATCTATAGGAGACTGCTTGTGTTTCTCCTTATAATGCAAGGACAGGAGGTGTCCCTCATGTCCCCTCTGGATGTTATATATATATGTTCTTTTATACGTGTCCCTAGTTGTCGTTTGGTCCGTCCTACGTATATTTTATTGCAGGGGCAAGTGATTATGTAAATCACTCCCCTGGTTTTGCAATGTATATGATGTTTTATTTTATATTCTTTGTTTGTGGCTTTGCATGCCTTGCACTTTCTGCATGGATAGAACCCATTTTTTTATTCCCAGGTAGGACTGCTGGGAATAAGGTCTCCCACTATTTTGTCATCCTTAAGGTGATTCCAGTACCGTTTCACTATTTTGCGAAATAGGAAACTGTGTGAACTATACTGTGTGATAATAGGAATCTTAATTTTTATATCCTGGTCATCATTTGGGCTGTGAGTTTGAATACTGTTCATTTCTTTACATATTAATGGTTCTCTTCTAGTTTCCTGTATTTGTATTTTGGTGTTATTTAGAGGTTCCTCCTCATACCCCTTATTTAGAAATTTTGTCTTCATTTCTATAGCTTCTTGGTCATATTGTTTAATATCACTGCAGTTCCATCGCAGTCTTAGGAATTGACTCCTGGGAATGTTATTATGGTTCATACAGGAAATAGGAATCCTACAAACATGCCCCTACAATAAAAAAAATGGGTTCTATCCATGCAGAAAGTGCAAGGCATGCAAAGCCACAAACAATTCTACCCCTATCTTTACGGTGAAAAACCCTACGGACAATAACGAATATAAAATAAAACGTCATATACATTGCAAAACCAGGGGAGTGATTTACATCATCACTTGCCCCTGCAATAAAAGATACGTAGGAATGACCAAACGACAACTAGGGACACGTATAAAAGAACATATATATAACATCCAGAGGGGACATGAGAGAAAAAAATTATACCCCATTGGAGGGGGGGGGGGGGGGCGGCGATTATATTGCACAGTTATCAAGAGCAGAAACAAAAAGGATTTACAATCTAGACTCCATGAACCCACATGGTCTTAATTCAGAGTTTGAACAGTTTTTTTTTTTTTGCAGTAACAATACTGGCACTGAGGGATTTACAATTCTGTCCGGACCATCACAGGTTAAAACCTGCAAGTGCACTGACAAGCATAAGAGAGGATCCAGTTACCACAGCACCACTCCAGATGAAGGAAACTGCCCCAAGTTTCCGAAACTAGTGGAGGGTATTGTGGACTATAGGAGCATTTGTAGTGACGTCACTACTCCTCACTTTGCTTTGATACAGATGCCACCGGCCGGGGCGATCTCCCGCTGCATCACAGGAGGAAACTCCACGGACACCGTGACAGAACCACCGCGCCAGAGTTTGAGGACCCTAATATTGGATTAACGGCAGTGCCATATTACTCTGTCTTTCTCCAGTTTACATTTGATTGAAACAACAGTGACCACTTAAAGGGAAAAGTGTCACTAAATGTGATTTTTTTTTTTTAAATCTTTTTAGAGATTAAATTTTTTAAATTTTTTTAAATATTTTTGGAAACATAAAAAAAAAATTTTTTACTTGTCACAAAATATAAAATATTAAATAGTAACTTTTCATATCTCCCACTTTTTAGCCAACAGAGGAAGTTTAACATAAGGAATCTGGTGAAAGCAATTCCACTCTCACCATTTTGTTTGTGTCTGAAACGTGGTAAAGGACAGATTACATGTCTCTTGTTCACAGCTCCTCAGGAAAATGGTACTTGCTCCTCCTGTGCTATGCTAAAGTGCAGTAAGCAACCCATGCTTTTCTATGAGACACACTCTTTCTTATGCCCTGTGCCTGCCATAAAGCAACTGTGTAGGTGTTGTCAAGTGACACACCACAAAGAGGCTACAGTAATGGCAGCCCCCAGTACTCACTTTATTAATAAATAACATTAAAACTACATTGTCCTAAAACTAAATACATAAATAAAATGCTTTATCTTGATGATAATAATAATTTTATGTATTTTATAAAAACTAAAATTGTGACACATTACCTTTATTGTTAAAAATAATTTAGTTCATATAATGGTGGATTACGTATTTTTATTAGGTTACCACAGCAAACGATGATCTTAGTTGTTGTGTCTAACAAATTACTAGTCAGGGGGACATTTAAATTTCTTGCAGAGTTCTTTGATTTGGTTCTTTATGTGTCTTTGATACTTTGAATACTTTTCTTTACCCATTGTTAAAATCGTTATCTTTAAACCCCTCAACCTTTAGGAAAACTTTGGCTTTGATAAGATTGAAGTACGGGACAATGGGATTGGCATTAAAGCATCAGATACTCCTGTCATGGGCATCAGGCATTATACATCTAAAATATGCAGCCATGAGGATTTAGAAACATTACAAACGTATGGATTTCGTGGTGAAGCCTTGGGCTCCATCTGCTCCATTGCTGAGGTAAGTTGTAGGGATTTGTTATACAAATGTTGCAGTTTCTATGGATTTTTTTCACTGAAGGCAGGTGTCTGCTGCATTTATGAGAAAAGGGATTCATCCCTTCTTAGCATACCAAAGATTCAAGAAGTTGAGAAATAATGGGAAAGTTAGAAACAGGGCGATAGTTAGCATCGGAGATAACTGATCCTGGCTGTTTTACTCCATAGATGCCATGGTCAATAGTGGCTATTGCACTTAGGTGGTTAGATGCCGGGTGCCTTTACTGTCATGCCTACAATTGCCCTCACCCTCAAAAGACTGTTATACCCCTCAGCATGCTATTGCTTATTGCTGTTTGTAGTGTTGGGCGAGCCTGAAGAACCTTGATTGAAGCCGAATTTCGGGGTTAGTGTGGCACGCCGTACTTTAGAAATGTTACTGGTTTGCGCAAACTGGTAAAAGTGCGCAAGCCACAAAGAAAGCATGGCATTTTGACACCCAGTGGAAGCAGGAGGACCATGGGACGTTGGCATCACTTCAGGTGACCAGCATATTACAAATGATCTCCTGGTTTTAAGTGTCAATCAGCCCAAAGGCCAATATGAGACAGCACGGAGGGAGGGCAGTTTTACACAACCATAAGGGCTCACACGCGCTGTTTACTGAGGGGGAAAAGAGAGACTGGGACAGGCTGAGAGAGAGAGATAGGGATAGAGAGAGGACAGATATAGAGAACAAAGAAAAGCACACTGTGAGAGAGAGCGAGAGAGAGAACGAGAGAACGAAAACCCAAACACAGGAGCCACAATTCTCATCCAGGAGACAAAATCCATTCCTGATCTTAACCATCTGCAGTTCACAAATCCTATAGGGACTATACAAGAATTCACAGCAAAGAAATGTTCATGCCCAGCCTCTGTGTGCATGGGCTGATCATAGGAGGACCTCCTGTTCATTGATACACAAGTCTCATCATATACCACACAGTCCACCAAGCCTTTTTAAAGGCTGATACAAAAGAAAAAAACAAAACAAGAAGTGAACTGAGCAAAGCTGTGCTGCGGATGACCTGTATGATAACAATACTTGAGTAAAGTGCTATGCTGTGTTTAGGGCGCTTTGCATATGTCTACAAGGATTAATCGAAAAAACAATATACCTACAGGTTGTAACATAACAGTGGACATAAAAAGTGGGTGCAAATTGAACGCATCAGCCTTAAAAGACACTGTAAGTTTATTTTCCTGGTTTCTTTAAAAATGCATTATATCTTCCTAATTGTTTAATAGCAGCACACTAAAAAAGGGTGTGCATGTGATAGGGATCAGCCCTGTGAATACATTATTCATGAATATTATTGTTTTCAGCAGACACCGGTTACATCTTCCTGTTTAAAACACACAGCACCACCTTAACAAAGGTTTACATTTGACAGGAATTTTCCCTGCAAACAAATTTTTTGCGAATATTATTGATTTCAACAGAATCTTTAATAATACCCAAAAAAATATAACTGGTCAAGGAATTGTTAGTCCCAGATGCTCTGTCTTTGGCACAGTGCTGTATCTGCTGTATCTGCAGAGAGAAAGTAAGGCAAAGGCAGGGTGAATTTAGGAATAAGGCCTCTACGTCAGCGCATGGAGAGGCATCCCTAAGCCTGGCTAGAAGTATACCTAATGCATCAATATCTGCTGTCTGGTGGCTACAGCTAACAATACCTCACCACTGCCTGCTGGCTAGTGGCTACAGTTACCAGGAGTCCCCGCTGTGCACAATCATGTGGTGTTAGGGGTGGGCCACTCCATGCAGTTGTCAGTGTGCAGAACTATCCATGCTGTTCCGAATTTGACTACTTTAAGCCAGGCCTGTGCCGCCTGGCTGGAAAAATTGTAATCACTCCGCAGTTATCCTTACTAGCATGCTGTTCTGAATTTGACTACTTTTACAGGCTACTACATCTCTTACCAGTCACCACTGGCAAATGTTTCAAACCCTCGACAAAACCCTTGCCACCTTCTTCGCTTGGCAGACGAAAATGCTGTTGCTACTCCCAAAAAGGAGAAATGTTTTATCCCCTCTACAAAATCCTTGCCATCTTTTTTGCTTGGCAGACTAAAATGCTACTATGAAAAAAGGGAAGTTTATAGAACCCTCAACAAAATCCTTGTCATGTTCTTTGCTTTGAAACTTGCCTTCCTTCACCTATAGCACCAAAACAGTCTACCTCCACACTGCCTCATTTGCTACATTTCAACACATTGAAACTCAACATTATACATGTTGGACCGCCTGTACCACCAGCGCAGCACGGTGGCAGACTTCTTAATGCAGCAGACTAACTATTTATCCAGCAGATGTGACATTAAGCTGAGGGATTGGCAGCTAATCAGGGATACCTGTATCATGCTCAGGCCTTTCCAGTAGGCTACCAGGTTTGTCTGAATGTACAACTGCGGAATTAGTGATGTAATGCCGCTGATATTCCTTTTAAGGGAAAAGCTAACGGTTGCAGAAGGAGAGATGGAGGAGAGTTCCCATCTGGCTGCCAGAAGTACAGATGTTCTTTTTGAGGCGGATGACTTGTATGAGAAGATAGAGAAAGTGGGGCCTGACGATGGACTCGATGTGGAAAGATAGGGGACAAGGACCCTTTGCGAGAACCATGACAAATATTGGCTGTATGGGATGAAGCCCAGTTGCATTGCGACAAGGGTGCGGGGAGTGCAAGCCGCGATGCTCCACGTGCTGCTGCTGGATGATGGGGCTGCTACTGCCAGGAGGATGATCCTGCCGATGGATGATGGGGGTGCTACTGCCAAGGAGGGACCAATTGCACCATCATCATCCATTGGCAGAATCATCCTCCTGACAGTAGTACCCCCATCATCCAGGAAGCTGGTGCTGCCGCCGGGTGATGGGGGTGCTACTGCCAGGAGGATGGTCCTGCTGATGGATGATGGGGGTGCTACTACCAAGGGGGGGGAGCTGGCAGTAGCACCCTCATCATCCATTGGCAGGATCATCCTCCTGGCAGTAGCACCCCCATCATCCAGGAGGTTGGTGCTGCCGATGGATGATGGGGGTGCTACTGCCAGGGGGGCCAGTATGGGGTTATACAGTATTATCAACATTGGGTTATATTAATTATTGTTTTCATATAGAGACTTAGAATCCTCTGACGCAGTGAGGAGACATCTGAGCCATTCTATTCAAGTTCTACAGAGTGAATATTTTACTGGAACAAGTCCCGGTGGTATGTACCAACTAAATTAGATAAGGAAAGACAATACTGTAGAGAAGATGTCACCTGTAGTCACTGATATCATTCTGTTTTCTCCTCACTTTAGAGAAGATGTCACCTGTAGTCACTGATATCATTGTGTACTCTGCTCATTATGTCCCATCAGAGCTGTATGGTGGTGGTGGTGGGGGGGTGACATCATTTTCTACCGCACCAGCCCTAGCAACGCCACTGATGGAGCCGAAACAAGCCAGACCCTCAGAAAAGCTGGTGATGATGGCTAGCTGCATGCTTTCTTGTATGCGCAGTGACAGGCGTACTGCAGAAATGAAATGATGTTTAGACAGCAACACTCTTAGATGCTCGGCATAAAGCCAGAATGGGATATTTATCGCCTTTTGAGGAGGAGGCTAAATTGGAGTTCTATAAGGAGAATCTACTTAGCCAGTTTACCACGGCTATCCAGCACCAAACACCTGCCAAACGGGGGTATAGTCAACACTCCATTCCCTCTGTCAGCACTAATCCTGCAAGAGGAAGGAGCAGCAGCAGCAGCATCTTCATGCCGGAGCACATGATGACAAAGTTTCTGCATCCGGTATTCCCCTCTGACATCAGTCGTCATCACAGGGATGTGAACTACCACCTATACAACCAGGTTGAGGACAACCTGAGCAGTACCCTTTCTCTGAAAGACCCCACGATGAGCCCAGATTCCATGGACTTCTGGGTCACCAGATTAGACCAATAACCAGAACTTACCCAGTTTGCCCCGTGTGTTCTGTCTTGTCCACCCTCTAGTGTCGCTTGGGAGAGAGTGTTCAGAGCAGTAGGCGGCACTGTCACCCTGAAGCGAATGAGTTTGTCAGCCAGCAACGTGGAAAAACTTACATTCACCAAAATGAATCAGGCATGGATCAGTGAGGACTTTAAACCTCCTGTGCCAGATGCCACTGATTAGACATTACTACCACTACCCCTGCTGTATGCAGACTACTACTAGGAACATCAATCTGCCACCTCCTGCTGTACGCTGGTTAATGACAGTCCGTCAATTCTGTTGCTACTCTCAAAAAGGGATCATTTCTTGAATGCCTGGAAAAATCTGTGCCATTTTCATTTCTTGGCAGACTAAAAAGCTCTTGCTACTCCAAAAAAAGGATACATTTTTGAATGATTGGAAAAAGCCACTGCGGCTTCTGAAACCTCTGTGTGATGCTGCTTTTTTTTTTTTGTTCAAAATAAGCCTAAAAAAAATCTTCAAGAAGCTGTTAGTTACCATGGGATACCACATGTAGTTAGAAACGTGTTTGGAGTTTATTTTATTGCCGGTTCCTTTTGAAAAATTTGTTGACACCGGCGAGTCGAACTTTTCAAAAGTTTTCATATCTCTAGCTGTTCAACTGTCATGTTAAGTAGGGTCTTTCAGTCGATCTCAGTAGCTGCCAAGGTTGTACTCCTATTAGACTAATACATTAGTATCAGGTTGCATGTTCAAGCCTACTAGAGGGACTAAAGGTATAATACTTAAAATAAAAAAAGTAGAAAAAAAAGTAGAAAAATACAACACCTCAGTTTTCAACATTCTCTGCAAAAAAAAAAAAAAAAAAAATACTTTATTGGTACTGCTGTGTGTGGAAATGTCCAAACTAATAAAAATGTATGTTATACCCTATAGAAATCAAAATTAGACTTCAGGTTAGTATCTTATAAGTAGGGCAACAATTTAAATATATTGGGGGACATTTATCATTGTTTGCTTTGGTAAGCAAGTTCTGAAGTCAATTTATTTTTCTGCTTTAGTTTTGCTTATATGCTACATATTTATCATACTATTACAAGGGGTTGATAAATTTGGAGCACATAAGCAAAACAAAAAAGTCGCAGCCGAGACTTTTATGAGACTTTTTTGCAACTTTTGAAGTTTGCTGATGTACGGGAGTTTTGTAGATCTGGAGCAGACTTTTGTAGGGGGTTTGCAACTCTTTTTTTGCATGTGCGACTTTAGCAGATCATAAATATCTGACCACTGTGAAAACTGGAATTTGCTTAGGTAAGGCTGTTTGTAACTTTTTGCTTACTCACAAAGGTCGCACAAAAAAGTGCTTAGTTGCATGTGCGACTTTTTGTATGACTTTTGTAGACAAAAAAAAGGCTCTAAGTACCTTGATAACTGTCCCCCATTATTGATAAAAACAGATAATGGAAATTGTTCTTACCTTTTCTGTTATGGAATTGTTAGTCCTCTAGTTGGTTGTTGTGCTTGATCAATCCATTAGAGGCCCCCAGAGCAGACTTAAACTGCTAGGTGCAGGGTAAAACGGGTCCAACATTCTGAGAAGGCACACAGAACTTGAACAACACCATAGCTCTGTCTCCCTCCCCCCCTTTAACTCATCTTGGTGTGGTACCCACTTCCCTCCTGTTAACTCTTCCCCTCCTGCCAGTAAACTCTTTCTCGGTCCTCTCCTTCTGTTAAAGGGGCTTTTTATTAAAAGTGTGCCCAGGCTGTATAATAAAAAATAAAAATAAAAATCCTGTACTTGCCCTCCCCTTCAGCCTCTGTTTCCATTGTCTGCCACACTACACACCCCAGTGCTGCAGACGCACAACACATTGCCGCTCTGCCAATCCTTGGCTGGCTAAGGCAGGACACTGCTGCAGCAGCCAGTGATTGGCTAGTCATTATGCAAAGCATCAGGAAGTGAAGTGCAGCAGTGACCACCTGCTGCAATGACTGAGGCTGTGAGGGAGGTAAGTACAGGAATTTTTTATTCTATCATACAGCCTTTGCACACTTCTTTAAAAAAAAATAAAAAATATTGGCCAACTAAATGATTATAAAAGTAATTATTAAATGCAGCCCTACTTATGAGGCAGCCCAAAACCCTTTTCCTGGAACATCCTCTTATAATAATGACAGGAGGTAGATGTATGTTGTGTGGTGCCTTTAAGGAGTTAACATGTATGTGCGATCTGAATCACAAATGTTTGGTCCACTGACCAAATGTAATTGTATTAACCTTAGTTAACTAACATACACTGCTCAGAGAAATGAAGGGAACACTAAAACAACACAATGTAACTCCAAGTCAATCACACTTCTGTGAAATCACACTGTCCACTCAGGAAGCAACACTGATTAACAATCAATTTCACATGCTGTTGTGCAAATGGAACAGACAACAGGTGGAAATTATAGGAAATTAGCAAGATACCCCAATTAAAGGAGTGGTTCTGCAAGTTGTGACCACAGACCACTTCTCAGTTCCTATGCTTCCTGGCTGCTGATTTGGTGAATGCTGGCAGTGCTTTCACTCTAGTGGTAGCATGAGACAGAGTCTACCACCCACACAAGTGGCTCAGGTAGTGCAACTCATCCAGGATTGCACATCAATGCGAGCTGTGGCAAGAAGGTTTGCTGTGTCTGTCAGCAAAGTGTCCAGAGCATGGAGGCGCTACCAGGAGACAGACCAGTATATCAGGAGATGTGGAGGAGGCTGAAGGAGGGCAACAACCCAGCAGCAGTACCGCTACCTCCGCCTTTGTGCAAGTAGAAGCAGGAACAGCACTGCCAGAGCCCTGCAAAATCACCTCCAGCAGACCACTAATGTGCATGTGTCCACTCAAATGGTCAGAAACAGACTCCATGAGGGTGGTATGAGTCCAATGTCCACAGATCGGGGTTGTGCTTGCAGCCCAACACCATGCAGGACGTTTGGCATTTGCTAGAGAACACCAAGATTGGCAAATTCGCCACTGGCGCCCTGTGCTCTTCACAGATGAAAGCAGGTTCACACTGATCACATGTGGCAGACGTGACAGTCACGCGGTGGAGAACGTTCGGCTGCCTGCAACATCCTCCAGCATGACCGGTTTGGCGGTGGGTCAGTAATGGTGGGGGGTGGGATTTCTTTGGGGGCCGCACAGCCCTCCTCTTGCTTGCCAGAGGTAGCCTGACTGCCATTAGGTACCGAGATGAGATCCTCAGACTCCCTGTGAGACCATATGCTGGTGCTGTTTGCCCTGGGTTCCTCCTAATGCAAGACAATGCTAGACCTCATGTAGCTGGAGTGTGTCAGCAGCTCCTGCAAGAAGAAGGCATTTATGCTATGGACTGGCCCGCCCGTTCCCAAGACCTGAATCCGATTTAGCACATCTGGTACATCATGTCTCGCTCCATCCACCAACGCCACATTGCACCACAGACTGTCCAGGAGTTGGCGGATGCTCATCAGGAGCATGCCCAGGTGTTGTAGGGAGGTCATACGGGCACGTCGAGGCCACACACACTACTGAGCCTCATTTTTACTTGTTTTAAGGACATTACATCAAAGTTGGATCAGCCTGTAGTGTGGTTTTCCACTTTCATTTTGAGTTTGACTCCATATCCAGACCTCCATGGGTTGATAAATTTGATTTCCATTGATAATTTTTGTGTGATTTTGTTGTCAGCACATTCAACTATGTAAAGACTAAAGTTGTTCAAACGATTAGTTCATTCATTCTGATCTAAAATGTGTTATCTTAGTGTTCCCTTTTTTTTTTTTTTTTTTTGAGCAGTGTATGAAGGGTTTTTCAAGACTTCTTTGTTGATAGCTTTTTCTGAGGATAGGCCATCACTATCTGATTGGTTGGACTCTACACATGGAATCCCTGTTGATCATCTGTTTAACAGCGCTGTGACACCTAAATTCACAGTAAGAAGCCATTGAAGTGAATAGTTGATTAGCAGGATTGCTGGACTCACACTGATAAGATATTGATGGATAGAGGATAGATGATAAGAGGATAGATGATCAACAAAAAAGTCCTGAATATTTATTAATTTCCTGTCCTAGCTTTTTCCAAAAGTGACACTACAAAATGGTTTCTATTAAGCAAGGTTCAGGTGACCAGGAATGTTGTATGGTACTATGGTACACATTTAGATCAGCTCCCTTGAGTAGTGCTAGGTCACTTCCAGGTAAGAAGATACAGAGATGAAGTTTCCACCAAGCTATCCCGCTTTCCTAAATAGCGAATTTTCCTAGTGATGCAGTATATATTGAACAGTTTTTTTGTTGTTAATACTTTAATATCTACATTAAAATTCTTGTATATACTTTAATATATACATTAAGGGTGCACTGATTAAAAGTGCTTGTTTTTCTCCAACTGATTTTAGGTACACATAGCAACAAAGACAGCCAATGACTCTATAAGTACTCTGTATAGTTTGGATAATAATGGACATGTTGTGTTTCAGAAGCCATCACACCTTGGGCAAGGTCAGTTTTATTTATTATAATGATAATACTTTATAATATCCTAAGGACTTGTTCATCATATTTATTAGGCATCTAAGCAAATCTATCAGATGCCCAGTAAATATGACCTCATATAAAAAAAAAAGCTTGTATTCATGTAATGATCATCTGCTCTGGAAAAGGTTGTAGCCTCTAAAATCAGTATTGTTGTCATTGTTACTGCTAGAAGTGTAGCACAAAGCATCATGGATGCCACACCACACACCTTGTGGATGTTTTTGAGGAAGGGGTTGAGTATTCTTTTTACTGCTTCATCCAGTTTCAGTGATTCAACTTCATATATATGTAAAATAAACAGAGCTCATTCAGTAGTAAAATTAGGTACCACAATAAAAAGGCTGTGGGAATGAGGGGATCCATCGTGTATAAAGTAGCTGGGCATTTCTACCAAGTAATAGTTGCTTTAAAACTTGTGCTAAAAAAAGGCTATTGAGACTTTGCATTCAGTACCTTGCTTAGCTTGGATGCACACTAGATGGCATTGTTCACTAAGGAAACTTGCTGCCAATTTTACAAAAAGTGTTTGCTGTCCAGAGTACACATTTAACCAGAATGTACATTTCAAACAAATTGGTTTCTCAGCTGATGATTTAGGTATAGCAGAATAAAGGAGCAGAGAAATAGATATTTAACACAGCTACATCAATTTATTTGAATTCTTTTGTTTTCAATCATTGCTGAAAATGAATGTAAATTACTCTGTTGAGATATGTTCTCAGTGGGACGTTGTTCCTCACTTTTCAACCAACTTATTAAAGGAAAACTGTCAGTTAACTCCCCCTGCACTAACCAGAGGTACTGGCTGGTAGTGCGGAGGTCGCTGATCAATATGCTGCCTACCATGCCCGAATCTGCCCCACCGTTCGCCCGTTATCTTCATTCTTCTGAATTTGTAAATGAGCAGCTAACTGGCACGGGCGGGGTTTCAAGGCTCCATCTGGCACTCTGACATCAGCACTGCTCATCCGCAGCGCTGCTCTGCTTATGAATATTCATCCCCTCCCTCCGACTGTTCCAGCTCTGTACTGAGGAGGGAGGGGATGAATATTCATTAGACGGGCGGTGCATCAGACGAGCGGTGCTGGCGTCAGAGTGCCCAAAGGAGCCTTGTAACCCTGTCCGTGCCAGTTAGCAGCTCATTTGCATATTCAGATGAATGAAGATAACGGGTGAACGGTGGGACGGATCCGCACATGGTATGCAGCATATTGATCAGCGTCACCCGCACTACCAGACAGTATCTCTGGTTACTGACAATTTTCCTTTAAATCTAGTCTGTCTCTTGCTATAGAATAAGAGTGAGTTACAACATTGCAGTCAAATCGCCATTTCTGCCACAGTTTCTGTTTAGTTTTTTTTGAAAATCACACACAAAAAAAACAATTCAGCTATGACATGAAAATTAAACCAAAGGCTGGTTTTACACAGGTATAGGTCCCAGCCTACCCACAGGTTTCATGACCCCCAACTGACAGCTGTTAGTTCAGGTCATTAGAAATTTGGCTGGTCCGGGACTCACAACATTAGTATGGTCGCAAAATGCACAAACTGTCTTGGAAGTACCAAATCAAGAGATGATGTAGATACTATTTAGAATCGGCTGTGAGAATTTATTGTGGATCTGATAAAGCTTTTGTCTGCTGCAGGCACTACAGTCTCTGTAATGAAATTATTTAAAAATTTGCCAGTTAGAAAGCAGTATTATTCCACTGCAAAAAAATGCAAAGAAGAGCTTAAGAAGATTCAGAATCTACTCATTAACTTTGGACTTATTAAACCAGATATTAGGATTGTTCTTGTACACAATAAGGTAATTCTGCTAAATCTACTTATTACTTTAGTTGAGCATCAGTAGCTTTTTTAATCTTTTTATGGCAAAAATATCTTTAATAATGGTCATTTTGACAGTGTGTATTATTGTTGAAAACTTAATTTGAGCGTATTCTTCAGACTAAAATGTCTGCTAAGAGCCATTAGTGCATTATTATGTAAATTTGTTCATTTACAAGCAGTAGTTTTCAAAATGTAGCAGACTAGTTTATTAAACAATACAGGTGAAACTCGAAAAATTTGAATATTGTAACAAAGTTCATTTATTTCAGTAATACAACTTAAAAGGTGAAACTAATATATGAGAGAGACTCATTACATGCAAAGCAAGATAGTTCAAGCCGTGATTTGTCATAATTGTGATTGATGATTATGGCTTACAGCTCGTGAAAACCACAAAGCCCCCCCAATTACTATGATTTGGGGAGCCATCTCATCTGCTGGTGTTGGTCCACTGTGCTTCATTAAGTCCAGGGTCAACGCATCCGTCTACTTGGATATTTTGGAGCACTTCATGCTTCCTTTTCTTTTAAGTTTCATTAATTAAATACAATGGACTTTTGCACGATATTCAAATTTTTCAAATTTCAGCTGTGTATTATCCCAGTTTTCTCATAGACAGTATAGCAGGTAATGCTTAAGTCAGGGAGTTGTTACTGTATATAAAGAGTTGAGCTAGAGAGACATTTCAGAACAGACAGACTGTATGTACAGCATCATGGGCATGATTGATGTTACATAAATGGTTGGAGTACAACAGTATTCAGCATGTACCACTGCTTACCAGTACCGTGCTGTGCGTGCAGCTCCTTTGCATGCTATACGCTCCAGAGGCCCTTCTCTTCTGCACTGTCGCATGCTGCAACAGTTTCTGCCATGTCCCATAGGGACCACACATGCAGTGCCTCCTCTTATAGAGCCAGTGTGCGCTCCTGATACTTGTCCTCCTCCAATCCCTGCCAGGCACCACCTATATAAGTGCACTCCTCCCTTTCTGTGGTGCCTGAGCAATATTGTAGTAGCTATAAGTGAATGTGTCTGTTCCCTTCTTCCTGCCTTGCATACCTTCAGTTGACCTGAGCCTAATATTCTGATCCTGCCTCTGCCTCATCTCTTTTACCTGTTTGATACTCCAGTAGAAAAGAGCAATGTTCCAGCTCCCATAAAAAGTTCAATCTTTAATTAATCCATTAAAAATATTACAAAAATAGGCATAAATATAAAAGCAAAATGAAATGCCTTCGGTGTATGACCTGGGTTGACGACCACACCTTTGTCTGCTGATAAAGCCTGCTAAACCTTGCTGCATCTGAACTCTTCAGCTCTGCTGTTCTAACAGCCCTAGCTCAGCTATTACATCAAATCAGCTCTGCTTCATCAGGCTCTGTTGGTGTACAATTACCATCTATAGTGTCAGATCGCCCCACCTGCCTGTCTCTAGACTATATATAGACTTCCTGTTCCTTAGTTTGTTCCAAATCCAAATTGGTAAGAGGCAGAGCCGGTCCACACCCGTTGGTGCATTACAATTGACATCTTTAACACCTCTTGGATCATCCACTGTCCATTGCAAAGCCATCAGTCAAGCCTAGATTGGAGAAGTTGTTGCTGAGATTTTAGGACACTTTCTTGGTGAAAGTGTACCTGTCATTTCAGGTGAATTTGTATGTAAATGAGAAGTAGCACTATTTCTGGTCGTTATATAACTTGTATATAGTATTTTTCTTTTTAGCAGATATCTGCTCTGGAGGCTTCATCTCTAATTTGCAGTTCTCCCAAAGATGGTGGGTGGAGCTCTTCTCTTGTATTGGCTTGTACTGCACACACATGACAAAGTTCAGTTGATTTTCAGAAAACATAATAGGAACATGACGGGAGGAGAGGCAAATAGTTTGATAACAGGAAAAAAGTACTTTTGCCTAATAAGATATATTTCAAAGTTTCTTATATTCGTGTGTACTATGTAATTTATGCAAAGTCCGGTCATATGATAGTGCCTATTAAGAGTTGCCTAGCAGATGTAATTTGCATATGGCACAAAATTGTTAAAACTTCTTTATTACAGCTGCTAAATATTAATATGTTCTGTAATGACTTTATTTTATTTTATTTTTATTGTCTCTTTATAAAGGTTTATGGGGGCAAATTAATGACAGGTTCCATCTAAGGTCTGCTTTTGTTATGTTTCTTTTTTCATACATACTGGATATCTGTATAGTCACCAGCTTACTTGTTTATAGACTGCTGCAGTTATGGACAGATGTGTGATCCTAGAGGTGAACTTAGCACTGTGTTTTGAATTGTAGTAATAGAAGTCTGACTTCTGATAGATGTGGGTTCCATCTCTCTGAAGAATGGGGGTTTCCAGGCCTATCTAGACTTGTCTTGGCAGCTGGAGGTTGTCAGAAGTTTGAAAACAGATAAATGCAAATAAATGCTGTTCCCACCACTTGGACCCACACCTATCAGACATCTGTGGCATATCCTGTGAACATTCAATAAATGTGTGACTTGTTCCACGCTCTAGCCATTGCAACATAAAACAGACACAGGATCCTTCCTTACAGTGTGCTATGACTAACTCTGAACTGAAACACTGTGGCTATATTAGAGAAATCATAGCTTTAAACATGAGCCAGGAGCAGAGTATTAAGTCAAGCAGACCAACTCTCCACTGGCCTCTCCTTGCCCTGCTGAGTTTTATTGACAAGTCTCACCCAATGTGTGTATAGAGTATGTAAGAAATAAGAAATGTCAGTCATGCCATGCTGTGATTGAAGAGAACTGTATAAGGCTATTTTGACACAGCAGAATTTCTGCACAAAATTCTGCATGAATTTATAGCCAATTAATCTCAATGGAATTTCTGCTGCGGAAATTCTTCAGCAGAAATTTTGCTGTGTGAATGGGACAGGGAATTCCATTGAGGTGTATTGGCCATAAATCCATGCATAATTCCATGCAGAATTCTGTGCAGTAATTCTGCCATGTAAACATAGCCTAAATCAACCTCTGTGGGACATAGAAAGCCAATAGAGAGCTGACTGTCTAAGCTTTCTGTGACATTTGTTTGTTAAATACATTTTACATATTTACATTTTTTAACATGTTATATATATATATATATATATATATATATATATATATATATCACAAAAAATTGTATACAGTAAACGGATGACATAATAGCTTATGGGAGATTGTTCCAACTTTAAAGCAACTGTCACAGTCTCTGTTTGTTTTAGTTTTTTAGGTAGGTGATAAGTGTCTGATCAGTAGGGATCTGATTACTGGCCCTCCCACCTATCACAAGAAAGATTGAAAAGCCATATCTGAGCGGAAGTCAGACATATCCACTGCTACACCCTTCAGATTTTACTTCGCTATCTGTAGATAGATGATAAATTGTCGCCATGAGAAAACCCTTTTTTTTTAAATCTTTTTTCAACTGTAAATTTTTATTGAAGTTTTACAATGTTTCAAAAGTACAAATACAAGCAACACTGAGCAAAAGGCTCATAACATCACAATGTCACGTCAGTCACAAAATAACTCAAGCAATAAGTGTAGCTCTAGAATGCGAGTTAGTTAACTCCTGGACTCTCCAGGAGGTCCACTGACGGGATCATGTTACCAAGGACAACACAACTAGACAAGGAAGGACATCCAAACACCTACCAAAAAAAAAAAAAAAAGAGAGACTCGAGACAGATAGAGGTGAGGGAGCGGAGGGGACGGGAGGGGCAGGAGGGGAAAGGGGAAGATGAAAAAGAGAAAGCAAGCTAAGAAGGCTGACTGTCTAGAAACCTATCCCAGGGTTTCCATATAGAGAGGAAGAGAGGCTGAGTATTATTAAGAGAAGCGGTTAGGGACTCGAGAGAACGAATCTCCAGAATTCTGGCCACCAGATCCAGTTCTGATGGAGGCAAGGAAGATTTCCAATGTTTAGCAATCAGGGTTTTGGCCGCTAGGACTATGTGCATGAAGAGTTTAAAGGGTTTCTTAGGAAGAGAGCTACAGGAGAGAAACAACAAATATACCATGGGGTCTAGAGGGACCCTAGCCCCTACCACATCCTCCATCAGGCATCTCACCATTATCCAATAGGGAACAGTTAGGGGGCAGGACCAAAATATATGGAAAATCGTTCCCAACCCCACACCACACCGCCAACATTGGGGCGGGATGCTTGGACTCAACGTATTTAGTAGTGCAGGGGTGTAATACCATCCCATTAACATCTTATATTGTGTTTCCTTGTAAGCAGTACAAATGGATGCCCGGAAAGCCCTCTCCCAAATCATTCGCCACTGAGGGAGTGTCACAGTGGTATTCAGAACCTCCTCCCAACGGCTCATGTAGCGATGAGTTGGGAAGAGGCAGGGAAACAACATGAGTTCCCAATTCAAACATCATAAAATGCCTGAGCTGGAGATAGTGAAGCCGTTTCGTGGAGGGAAGACCAAAGTGGGATACTAAATCCTCAAAAGGCTGCAGCATACGAGTGAGGGGATTGACCAGGTCCGCCCAGCAAAAAAGCCCTCTACCCACCCATTCTCTAACCATAGGAGAGGAAAGATTGCAGAGGAGAAACACGGGAAAAGAGCTAATACTTCCTAGAGCAGTAGCTCCAGACACACAGAGAGAAGGCCATAGGCCCTAACAAGGGGCCTGAGAGAGAAGGTGGGGGAGAGCGACTTCAAAGAAACGTATTGGGGTGGATCGGGGCTAACCACAGTTTTTCCAACTCCATCCAGCGACTATACGCACGGTATGAAGTCCAAGCAGCCAGGTGACTCAAGTGGGCGGCCCAATAATACTTGGTGACATCTGGCACCGACAAACCTCCTCCAACTCTGTAACTTGGGAAGGATAGTCATCTTAACCGCCGCTATTCAACCGAAAAAAGAAATATACTGAGTATGCTGGTTGTACATGAGCGCATGCAACTGCTAGAATAGGGGAGTATAGTTAGTAGAATAAAGAGAAGAATAAGTAGAGGTGAGACATACGCCAAGATAGGTAATAGCAGAGGGAGACCTGAAGGAATAAGACAGAAGAGGGGGGAGATGCAGAGGCAAGACTTCAGTTTTGGAGAGGTTGACCTTGTAGCCAGAAACATCACCATAAGTACGTAAGATCCTATAAACCTTAGGTAATGAGAGCAGAGGTTTAGTGAGAGTGAGTAGGACATCTTCAGCGAAGAGGCAAATTTTCAATTCCCTGTCTTGGAGGGCAACTCCCGAGATGTCCGCACATCCCTGAATCCTGGCAGACAGAGGTTCGATACATAAAGCAAAGATCAGAGGGGAGAGCGGACAACCCTGCCTAGTGCCATTATGTATAGGGAAAGACGGAGAAGAGACATGAGGAAGCTTGAGAGAGGCTGTGGGGGGAGAGTAGAGGCCCCGCAGAGCAGTAAGGAAGGCACCCGTGATCCCAAATTTCTAAGAGTGGCAAAAAGGAAAGGCCAGCTCAACCTACCTTTACGGCGTCCAGACTAAGGACTACTGGCTGTTCGGACCGCCGATTCACATGGTCAGTTAAAATGACTACACGCCTCGTGTTGTCACCCCCCTGTCTGCAGAGGAAGAAACCCACCTGATCCTTATGGATGAGAGATGGAAGGAGGCAACCAAGGCAGGCCGCCAGGACTTTAGAAAAAAGCTTAAGATCCGTATTGAGCAAAGAAATGGACCTATAGCTAGAACAATCATGCGGATCCTTCATCGGTTTAGAGATCAGAGTGAGCAAAGAGTGCAAAAAATACTGCGGGATCCCCTCCCCCCCCCCCCCATAAAATAATTGAAGAGAGGAACAAGATGAGGAAGAAGCAAGTCAGAGAAAGTTTTATAGTATAGATAGGTAAACCCATCAGGTTCCGGAGAACGCCCCGAAGGCATCAATTTTGAGCACTTCCGTCACCTCTTCGAACGAGACCGGGGCATTGAGAGTGTCCTGGTCCGAGGAAGTAAGAGAGGGGAGGTGACATTCCGAAAGAAAGGAATCCAAGAAGGCTTCCTGTTCCCCGGGGTCGGAGGGGAGTTGAGAAGGGAGAGAGTAAAGTTTAGAATAATAGTCATTAAAGAGGCGAGAGATGGCATCAAGGTGATAGTGGAGAGTACCCGAAGGATCCTTCAAAGCTGAGGGCATCTGGGCGGCTGCTCGGTCCCTTAAACGTCTAGCCAGAAGTGTGTGATCCTTGTTACCTCTTTCATAAAACCGTTGTTTGGCATAAAGAAGCTGCTGCTCCACCTTATGGAGAGCCAACTCGCCCAGCTGGGCACGAGCCTCCACCAGACTCCTCAGGATCGAAAGAGAAGGAGAAGCAAGGAGGTCTGCTTCTAGTGAGCGAATTTGCGTCTGCAACTCCCTTGACCAGGCCAAGCCTTCACGCTTTAGTCGGGAGCCCAGGGAAATGCAATGCCCTGGGATGACCGACTTGTGAGCCTCCCAGAGGACCGCCTGCGAAGAGACTGACCCCTGGTTAAGGGATAAGTATTCAGTGATAGAGGCCCGGATTGTCTCATGGAAGGGCAGAGACTTAAGCAAAGAGTTGTTTAGACGCCAATGACAGTGCCGAGGGAAGGAAGACAAAGGAGAGAACGACAGAAGCGGCGGGCCATGGTCTGACCAGGAGATAGGGTCTAGGGAAGCAGAGGAGAGCATATGCACCATGGGTAAATTACCAAAAAAGTAGTCAATTCGTGTGTGCAGTTTATGAGGGTGGGAGTAAAACGAAAACGATCCATCAGTAGGGTGATTAATCCGCCACAAGTCATATAGGGATGAAGAACGCATGATCCATCGGAACAGGGTAGCGAGGCGCAGCTGAGAAGGGGGGATAGGATTACCTAGGGCCGAATGGCGATCCCTGGTTGGGGAAAAATTTGGTTAAAATCACCCCAAAGGAGCCAGGTCGACGGAGGGTATTTGTGGAGCCGCACGAGGACCCGACGCAAAAAGGGTATCTGAGACGCATTAGGGGCATATATATTATACAAAAGAAGCGGCTTCCCACCCAAAGAACCCTCCACCACTACAAATCGCCTGTGGGGATCAAGGAAGGAAGAAGAGACCTGGAGAGGACAGGATCTTGATATAAGGATTGCTACCCTGGCCGTTTTCCTCCCTGAGGAGGCCGAGATAGCAGGCGGATAGAGATGATGTAGGAACTGAAAGGAGCCAGAGTGGTCAAAATGGGTCTCCTGAAGAAACCCTCTGCGTTATCAACTCCCGTTGCAAGAGGTGCCTTTTGGGGGGGGGGGGGGGGAGTTGAGGCCTTAGCATTCAGAGAGACACATTTAACCATGGTCAAGGATACAGGAGAACACAGAAGCCAAAGTAGAGAGTGAACTCGCCCATATGCCACAAAGGTAATCCCAGAACCACGAGCACCCGCAAGCAGTACAAGGTTGAGGGGAAGGTACAGAAGTCTCCAAGAGCCTGAAAAACAAGGAAGGACGGGGCGGGAGAGAAGGGAGACACAAAAGGAAACAGGAAAACTGTACAGACAGCGGAATACAAGACAAATAATGCAGACATGCAGAAAAACAATAGCAACAAAACAAGGAATAAACCAATGACCGAAAGGTCATAGAGGAGGCACAATGCAAAATCAATAGTAGAACATTCAGGTGTCCGATGAGAGATCACCATAAAGGAAGAAAGAAACCAGCACCGAAATGAACACCCCACGAGGTCATGCCAAAGGCAACTAGATTAAAACAAACTGCTATAACTAAGGAATGCAGGTATGCAGGAGAACCTCTACCACCCAGAACCTCAAAAAAGAGAACGACAAGGAGGGTAATCCAACAGCTACAGCGGAGAGTAGCAAAGTCCACATTCAGGGAATGGACGCCAGCCAGGATATCATGTTCAGGTCACTGGAAGGTGCAGGAGGAGTGCCAAGCCTGCCAGGAGTAGTTGCCTTCTTATTCCCTCCAGATCATCTGCGGCAGACTGGTTGCCACACAGGAGGGAGAGGTGGAGGGGGAGGTGAGAGTCCCCAATCCATCACTTGGGGCACAGGAATGTCCAAGGCAGAGCAAAAGGCTGGAATATCCGAGTAGGCCTGCAACACAGCAGAGTGTCCCTCCCTGCGAGCCTGCAGTGTAAAAGGAAAGCTCCAGCGGTAGGGATTTTGATGATGCCGGAGGACAGCCAATAGAGATCCTGATACAGTTGGATAGGAGCCCCATCAAAATCAAAAGTTCTCCGGGCACGTGCTTTTGCCATGATAGTCTTCTTAAGGCAAAAGTCATTGACATAGCAGATGACGTCTCTGGGAGGGCCATTGACAGGTCTAGGGCGAAGCACACGGTGGGCCCTGTCTAGCTTAATCCGAATAGGAGGGGATTCGCCAAGAAGAAGGTTGATGATAGCTTCCAGCGTATCAGGGAGGCCCTCATCCCGGGTGGCCTCAGGCAGACCTCGCACACGGATATTGTGACGGTGGCCCCTGTTGTCCAGGTCTTCCAGATGATTGTGCATGTCACTGAGCAACTCCGATTGAGCCACCACTGCGTACTGGAGTTGCGCAACATATTCACTGGTAGAATCATGGGTCTCCTCTAGCGTTTCAACATGGTCAGAAACCTGTTGCAAGTCCTTGCGCACCTCAAGGTGGCGGAGCACTAGCACCGTGCGGCCATCTTCATCTGCGCCTCGCCCCAGAAAACCTTTTTTTATTATCTCAGTTGGGAGTTTACTTTGTAGCGCCACCTTTTGCTGCGATTACAGCTGTAAGTCGCTTGGGGTATGTCTCTGTTTTGCACATCGAGAGACTGAATTTTTTTCCCATTCCTCCTTGCAAAACAGCTTGAGCTCAGTGAGGTTGGATGGAGAGCGTTTGTGAACAGCAGTTTTCAGTTCTTTCCACAGATTCTCGATTGGATTCAGGTCTGGATTTTGACTTGGCCATTCTAACACCTGGATATGTTTATTTGTGAACCATTCCATTGTAGATTTTGCTTTATGTTTTGGATCATTGTCTTGTTGGAAGACAAATCTCCATCCCAGTCTCAGGTCTTTTGCAGACTCCATCAGATTTTCTTCCAGAATGGTCCTGTATTTGTCTCTATCCATCTTCCCATCAATTTTAACCATCTTCCCTGTCCCTACTGAAGAAAAGCAGGCCCAAACCATGATGTTGCCACCACCATGTTTCACAGTGGGGATGGTGTGTTCAGGGTGATGAGCTGTGTTGCTTTTACGCCAAACATAACATTTTGGATTGTTGCCAAAAAGTTTGATTTTGGTTTCAGTCGACCAGAGCACCTTCTTCCACATGTTTGGTGTGTCTCCCAGGTGGGTTGTGGCAAACTTTAAACAACACCTTTTATGGATATCTTTAAGAAATGGCTTTCTTCTTGCCACTCTTCCATAAAGGCCAGATTTGTGCAGTATACGACTGATTGTTGTCCTATGGACATAGTCTCCCTCAGCTCAGCTGTAGATCTCTGCAGTTCATCGAGAGTGATCATGGGCCTCTTGGCTGCATGTCTGATCAGTCTTCTCCTTGTATGAGCTGAAAGTTTAGAGGGACGGCCAGGTCTTCATAGATTTGCAGTGGTCTGATACTCCTTCCATTTTAATATTATCGCTTGCACAGTGCTCCTTGGGATGTTTAAAGCTTGAAAAATATTTTTGTATTCAAATCCGGCTTTAAACTTTTCCACAACAGTATCTCGAGCCTGCCTGGTATGTTCATTGTTCTTCATGATGACCTCTGAGACTATCACAGTGCAGGTGCATTTATACGGAGACTTGATTACACACAGGTGGATTCTATTTATCATCATTAGTCATTTAGGTCAACATTGGATCATTCAGAGATCCTCACTGAACTTCTGGAGAGAGTTTGCTGCACTGAAAGTAAAGGGGCTGAATAATTTTGAACGGCCAATTTTTCAGTTTTTTATTTAACAAAGTTTGAAATATCCAATAAATTTCGTTCCACTTCATGACTGTGTCTCACTTGTTGATTGTATACAAAAAATTACAGTTTTATATCTTTATGTTTGAAGCCTGAAATGTGGCAAAAGGTCGAAAAGTTTCACTATGCACTGTAGGTTTAATACAATACATGATACATAATCAGATAAACTAGTTTATCGTCATCACTAAAAGCATAGAAAACCTTCTAGTGAGCTTACCCACATGTGTAGATACCTGTGCAATTTTTATTCGGTTTCTTCATTTTAAAACTTTCAAATTAATTATGTAATTATTTATATCAAAATTGTTTTGTATTTGTTTTTTTTTTGTACTTAAACACCAGAGTTCAGCATTTGATTAGATTTTTATTTTATATCTATGTTATTTTTGTTCTGGATATCACATACCAGAAATATTCTTACAGGTGCAAGCATGAAAAGGATAAGCAAAATATCTGTAATGTGTATCTTGGCAAAAGTACTCAGGGATGGTTAGGATATTAGTAATATAAATCATATGATAACTTAAGGCGCTGGTTTAAATGGAGCTGCTGTGTGAGTTAATTGTGCCAGTAGGCTAAATGAGCACAAAGTTCAGCAGTGGGTTCCTATTCCATCTGTGGCATCTGATTGGGAAGTTGGCAGCCTTGTGTCAGGTCAGCATTTGCTTGAAGATTGGATATAGTATCAGCAGATCATCGCTCCAGAGATAAGCTTCTCTGGATTTATGTAAGGCATGGTTATAATTGCATTTCGGAGTGCAGGTACATGCATTTCAGCACACTGAACACACTGAACAGTGATGTGGAATATATTGGACAGAGTATAAGAGCATTCCCATTTTGGCAAACATTTAAAAAAGGGAAAACCTAGGTAAAATAAATTAAAGGTTATTCATTGATTAATAGAAAGTTTAGCTTTTTTTCTAAAATACTTTCTGTATCAGTTCCTTGTTGTTTTCAAAATCTCTACTTGCAGTCATGCAATTGGAAGCATCATAGTTAACTTCCAGTGCTAAAAGTCTGTCCTGATTATGTAATGGATGAACAAAAGACTGATTGATTCCATTTACAGAACAGTTATTAGATCGCGGTCAGTGCTGAGCTCCTTTTTGGTCATCATTTGAACAGTAAGGAAACAGTTAAGCTTCCTATTGGATGAATGCAAGCAGAGATCTTGAAAACCAATTGATACCGAAAGTATTTGGGGAAAATTGTATGTTTTTTCATTAATGATCATTCTACCTTTGTGCCAGGTTAAAAATACTGTCTCTGACTTCCTGGTGAACTTGTTATATGCTTGTGCTTGTACACAATAACCAATGTGTATAGACAGTTGCACTGGTGACAAAGAGAGGAACAAGCTTGGCTCATTATTAGACAGCATGTTGATCTTAGACTGCTATACCTCATCCACACAGAAACACTGTAGTTAAAGGGGTTATCCAGGAAAATTTCTTTCAATGACTGCTCCCTGTCTGTCTCCAGGTTGGGTGGGGTTCTGCAGCTCAGTTCCATTGAAGTGAATGGCTCCAATCCAAGAGTAATCACTTTTGAGATGAAAAAGTATATAAACTGTAAACAGTTTATTCAAAGGCACAAATCAACGCGTTTCTGGCACGGAATGGGCCCTTCCTCAGGATAAGCACCCTATCCTGAGGAAGGGTCCATTCTGGGCCAGAAACACATTGATACGTGCTTTTAAATAGTTTACAGTTTATATACTATTTCATGTCAACAGTGATTACTCTTAAATTGGAGCCAGCACTGTAACAAGTTCCTATTTTGCTACCTACTATCATATCTCTACACTGGTCTAGTTGGCCCTGATATCGGGAGGAACTAGGCATCGATATTCCGGTATAAGCTATCGGCTATTTCAGCACCCCCCCCCCCCAGCCCTTCTGCAGATCAATGATTTATAAAGCAGGAGCTTTAAATCACTGAACTGCATCGGCTTTTGCTGGGTCAGAGACCGCCGCCGCCACCCACTTCTCTCTCCCTGCCTGTCCTGGGGTCCTCCTGAGTCCAATCATCGCTGCTCTCCCCCCGCACCTATCCTCTGGTCAGAGACCACCGCCGCCCGCTTCTCTCCCCCTGCTGGTCCTTAGTCCAACCATCGCCGCTGCGCCATTGCCTCCCCCATCCCCGGTTTTATAATTACCATTTTCCGGGGTCCGCGCTACTTCTGTCGGCGTCCTGAGCTTTCACTGTGCGCACTGACGGTGACGTCGTGTTGAGGACGTCACTCGTCATTGCACAGTGTAACTCAGGACGCCGCAGGAGCCAGAAGTAGTGCGGGCCCCGGGAACAGGTAATTATAAAACCGGGGATGGGGGAGGCAATGGGGCAGCGGCGGCGGTCTCTGTGCGGTGCGGTGGGGGGGGGGGGGTCGTTGTACGGGGCATTATCAGATTATCGGCAAGGTAATTGCCGATACAGATAACGTCCAAAATTGTGAATGTCGGCTGATAATATCTGCCAAACCGATAATCGGTTGATCCCTAGGAGGAACACAGATGCAGGACCACACATTGTATAATACACATGCAGATGTGGTGCTCTTAGCGCAACTCTGCAGGGTGAGTGAGCTTATCCTGCATTTTGTATATTGGTGTCTTTGCATACTACACTAGGGGTGCTTGTCTTTTCTCTTTTCCACCATCATTTGCAAATAAATTCTTTAAAAATCAAACAATGTGATTTTATGGATGTTTTTTTCTTTCATTATGTCTTTCATAGTTGAGGTATACCTATGATGAAAATCACAGGCCTCTCTCATCTTTTTAAGTGGGAGAACTTGCACAATTGGTGGCTGACTAAATACTTTTTCCCCCACTGTATATATATATATATATATATATATATATATAAAAAGTTGTAAATAGTCAAATATGTATTAATAGTTGCAGAGCCCTTGCACCTGTCCCTTTTTATACAGAGAAAGTAAAAAATAATCTGATAAAATAATATTGACTCAAACCTAATTCCACCATACAATGCAGTTGAATTGCTAGCAATGTAATAAATTAAGTTAGTTATAGATGCATTGTGCCAGATATTTCAAGTCCATGATGAAAATTGGCAACAACAACACTGGCCGAGATTTATCAAACTGTGTGAGAGAAAAAGAAAGTGATTTTCCCACAGCAACCAATCACAGCTCAGCTAACGAGCTCTGGTAAATTGAAACCTGAGACCTGAGGTGTGATTGGTTGTTGTGGGAAAATCACTCCATGCTTTCTCTCACACAGTTAGATAAATCTGGGCCACTGTCTAAATACAATATAGCCATCCTGTGATGGAAGTGAACGCAGATGGCAACTGTAAAGTATAAGTTCTTAAAGGAGTAGTCCAGTGGAGAACAACTTATCCCCTATCCTAAGGATAGGGAATAAGTCTCAGATTGCGGGGTTCCGACCGCTGGAGCCCCCGCTATCTCCCGTAGGCAGAGCGCTCTGGTCATGCCATAGCGTGTCATCCGCCGCTTTGTGCGGTGGTTGACACGCACTCTCTGGCCAGTGAGCCAGGGCCCAGTATGGGAGATCACGGGGGCCCCAGCGGTCAGACCCCCTGCAATCTGAAACTTAAACCCTATCCTTAGAATAGGGGATAAGTTGTTCTACAATGGACTACTCCTTTAAAGCACTATAGCAGATGGCAACATTAGTTTTATTTTATAATAGCAGCAAAAAGCTCCATTGTATACAGTAAGCAGTATGCTCTTATGAAACAACACTCTAATGTTAAACACGCTTCTTTGGAGAGAAAGGATATAGTGCTCATCAATCTGCTGTCAGGGCGTGAACATGTAGCAATGTCCCGTCACTCTCACACTTGCCCACAGTGGTTATGTACGGCCGAAGCTGGTGTCGGGGTATAAAGCAAAGCGCTTTATACACAAAAATAAGGATCAAAGAAAAATTATAACTATGATTGATCCAACGAGATGGACATAAAAACACCTCAAAAAGAGCTCAAGGATAGGTAATTATTTTGTGCTATTATTAGAACATGGTACAAACATCTATGCAAAGTATATATAAATGATTTAATATGCAATAAATTAAAATACAATCAAACTAATCAATTCAAAACCCAATAATACACAATAGCATGCAGTAAACAATTCGCCCACAAGATAGCTCTACCACAACAAAAACTGTCTCTATCACCCTAAAACACAAGGGGGCAGCAGAGCCACCCTGAATACAGCAGGAAGTATATAAACCCAAGGAAACAATAACAATATTATACACACAACTATTTGCTCTGCTCAGACCATAACCAATTTCAGATATCTGGTAGTATAGTATCCCAAATTACCTGGCTTGATATTATCTTTCCAGAATATGGATTGCAGGGCAATGATTTAGATACAATATTCGGTTAAATGCATCTTTACCGAATAGCACTAAATAATGACTTAGCAACTTAGCACTACACCTCTGCAAAAAGGCAGGAATTACTAAATATCAAGCCAGTTAATTATAACCCTAATCAAAGTTATACCAGATATCTGGGCCTAGTAGGTTCAGGAATGCAGGCAATATGCAGGTTCTCTAGGAAGATCAGCTCTTTGGATCAAGTCTGGTCTCTCTGATGTGGTATCTGATTGGTAGGCTCCTCTCTGGCTTCCCCCAAGCTCACTCCTCTATATGTTTTTAAACCTTTCTTTATCTAAAGCCCACCCTCATCAAATATGATGTCATCTGGTGGGTGTGACTTTGTAATTAACCTTACAATTTTACTTATGCTATTCCTAGGGTTAACTATAGGGGGCAGTCTGTGACAAGGTATTGTCTTTAAGAACAGACATATTTTCTATAATTGGGGTATAGGTATGTCATGTGACTATAATATTTATGCAATCTATTTAATATAACTATTTGTTGTCATTGTCCAATTAGATCAGAATAATATCCACATATTAAAATCTCGAATAGATGACTGGAAATGAATGGATATTATGTATTAAAGTGGTATCCACATGTGTTTTCAATCTGCATGGCCAGTATCTTAATATAGATAAAAGGTGTAGCTCACTCAGTGGGTAAATAAACCTGAGGTTAACTGGTGTTACCTTCACCCACAGGTCTAAATAGTACAGAAAAACGATTTAGTTGATAAATCAACTAGGTACCAGTCCTCAAGGTATATGTAAAAGAAAGTTAGTGGAATGTAAAGAATAAGAATAGATGGAGATCCAGATATTAATTGAAAAAATTAATATATTTATTAAAGGTGATGTTATTCGCTGGTATCTAGTGTCCCTGCAGGGCCCTTGCATGGGACAAAAGGCGCAGCGTAGAATAATAAAAATGTATAAAAATCAATGAATTAATAATTCAATAGAGAGAATAAAATAGAATAAAACTTGCATCTATAGTTCATCCAATGTTGGCATCAATAATAATCAGTTAACAGTGTGCTTTACTGCTCAGTCTCTTATAAGCACGATGTGATGCCGATAGCAAAATACACTGTCAAATAACGGCTTGTTGTAACAGTTGCAGTGTCCAATCTCAATGAATTAGCCGATGGTAGTGCAGTGTAGCAAACTGTCTCACAGATGTGAAGGATAACAAAGTCCGGTGCACGGCACCACTCACCACCCTTGCGACCGCTGTTATTTCTGGTATCGGCAGAGGAGCTGTTTCGGTGATGTGGTCCTCTCCGCAAGGTCCGCGGCTGGCACGGATGGCACCGGCCTCGTAGGTAAGCCAAAGGTCCTTGGCTGGTGGAATAAAGCGGTGCGTTCAAGGTAGCGGTGGGAGTGTGTGCAGCGCGCCCCGTGTAGTTGAGCGCTTGCACGCGCGCAGAGTGGCAGTGAAGCCGCAAGTGGTCCCAATACTGGGGGCTTCCAGCAGTTTCAAATAGAGTTCGGTATGGAGCTGGGATATGGAGATGATTATAGATAGATGCAAGTAGAATACACAATTCTAGACGCGTTTCAAGGCCTCGGGCCTTTTCTTCAGTAGAGGTATAGGTGTATGGTTTATGCGGGAAGAGTTTTTTTTTATAGTGTGAACTATGATTAGTGGGAAACCAGAAAGTCTGGAAATTCCAGGTTGTAGGTAAATTCAGGAACTGGATCATAAAGGAAAAGGAGAAAAATAGAGAAAATTAGATAGTAGAGGTAAAAGAGTATGTAGATATGATATATGGATAATGAATGTGTAATTGAACGTAGAAGGCTGGAAAAACAATGGTTCAATGTGGGTATTTAATAACTTCAGTTAGTAAGCAGACTCCTATATAAATGTGTATATATAGGGTATATTTAAAGGACTAGGTCTAGTGATAGCTTATGGAATAAATAGACAGCATAATATCAAGAAAAAATATATAGAAAAAATATATATAAAAGTGAAAAAATGGTTTGTAACATGAGAACATAAAAATGAAAAATGGATGACTATGGAGATAAAAATGTGAATAATATAGATGATAAAATAAACATAATAATAATAAAAAGGTAGAGATAAAAAAATAAAAAAAAAATAAAAATAAAAAAAATATAAATATAAAAATAAAAAATAAATAAATAAATAAAAATAAAAATTATAAAATAAAGTAAAATAAAAAATAAAAGATAGAAATAGATAAAATAAAAGTGAATGCAAGTGAAAATATAGAAGTTGAGTAATGGTTAGTGGGACTGGAACAAAAATGGTTGGTGGAACTGGAGATGTAATGTTTCTTGGGTGGGGCTCAACCACAGGACCGTCGCCGAGTCGATATGCGACCAGTCGGCGACGGGTCATGGGGGAGAGCCCAACCACAAATACTAAAGGAATCCGAAGATCTCCAGCTCAGCATTAAGACCTTTAGGGATCAATGTGTCGAACTCGAAGATCTTGCGGGATTCAGCCTTCGACATACGAGTAATAAAATCGCCACCTCTCCAGCAATTGTTTACTTTTAAAAGAGCTGTAAAGAAAAATTGAGAAGGATCTTGAGCATGGCATTCCGTAAAATGAAGTGACAGCGGATGTCTTGTTTCCTTTTTTAATATTATAGATGTGCTCTGATATACGGATTTTTAGTTTCCTTTTGGTTCGTCCGATATACTGTTTGCCACAGGTACATTGTATTAAATAAATAATTCCTTTGCTGTGGCAAGTGAGACAGTCTGTGATTTTATAGGTGAATTGGTTAGTTTTTGATGAAATTTCTGTAATAGTTTTGGGTGAATTTGTAATTTTGCAACCTGAACAGAATCCACATTTGTGGAATCCTTTTGTCTGAAGCCAGGTGGAAGATGAGATGGAAGGTGGTTGACGGATGGTGGGGGCTACTTGTATGCCCAAATTGGGAGCCTTGGTGTAAACTATAGGAGGATGTGTGGGGATGGTGTGACCAATGGCTTTGTCGTTTTTTAAGAAATGCCAGTTCATTTTGATGATCTTTGTAATTTCTGTTAAAGGGTAGGATCAGTTTGGGGATATCGCCTTCAGATGGAGGGTCAACTGGTTTGGGATTGAAAAAAGATAATCTATCTAGGGTCCGGGTATCGTTTAATGCTTTATCTAAAATGGTTTGGGGGTAGTTTTTATCCAGGAACTTATTAGTTAAAACTTGTGCCTCTTCCTCAAATTTGTTATCAAATGTACAATTTCTCTTCAATCTCTGGAATTGACCTTTTGGGACATTTAAAAGCCATCTAGGTAAGTGGCAACTATTAAAAAGTATAAAACTATTTTTTGCCACAGGCTTGTGGTATGTGCTACACACCAATTTGTTTGTATCAATGGTAATTAAAAGATCTAAAAATTCCAAAGTGCCTGTGCTTATATGCGAGGTAAATTTTAAGTTTAAAAAATTGGTGTTTATTTCCTGGATAAAATCAGTTAAAAGATTTAGTGGGCCTTTCCAGATAAAAACGATATCATCTATGTATCTACGCCAGAGCACGAGATCCGCGCCCAATCTGGGAGTGATTGTGGCTTCCTCCCAGGCCGCCATAAACAAGTTGGCGTAACTGGGCTTGAATCTCGTGCCCATGGCGGTACCTGTTGTTTGGAGATAAAATTGGCCATTAAAATAAAAATAGTTGTGTGTTAAAATGTATTGAATAGATTGCAACATAAAGTCAATTTGTTCCGGTTTCATAGAGCCTTTATTTAAAACAAGCAGATATCGACCCCATTCCTCCCAATTTCACAATCCAAACAAACACCCCAAAAAAAAGAGGTTACGAAGAAGAAAACGAATCGCAACCACCCCAAAAACTAGGCAAACTGATCTAGAGGACTGTATAATTAACCTCAGCTCTACCTCTCTGACAGACACACAGAAAAAACTACTAAATAAAGGACTCAAATTTGCGCCCACCCAAACCCTCAACAAATTTGATACCTACATAGGCATTGAGAAATATGTCAGAAAACTCTGTCTTAAAAAGTATTTTTTAAAACAGCCCCATTTTTCATCTGCTACCCAATCCACTACTTTTACACATACTCAATGCACTTTAAAATCAAAATTTTACCCCAGATATGAAATGGGCCCTGATATCTTGACTTTAAAAACTGCTATAGAGTCCGAAATTCGAAAATTTTAACCAAATACACAAAATCATGATATCACATATAAAGAAAAGTTGGCAATAAATGAATTACAACAAAATCATGACATCACAATCCGCCCCGCTGATAAGGGGGGGTGCGATTGTGATTCTAGACACCAGGGGTCTGTATAATATACTATACCTACAGTAGGCCCTCCAGCTGTTGAGGCCCCCCAGCTGTTGCAAAACTACAACTCCCAGCATGCCCGGACAGCCAACGGCTGTCCAGGCATGCTGGGAGTAGTAGTTTTGCAACAGCTGGAGGCACCCCTAGTTGGGAAACACTGACCTATACTATACACTACTATATAGTCCAACATGCTGGGAGTTGTAGTTTTGCAACAGCTGGAGGCTGTAGGGTTGTTTGTTACATCTATTTAAAAGGGTACTCCACTGCCCCAGTGTTCAGATCATTTAGTTCCAAAAGCCCATTTAGTTCCGCTATGCCACCTCAATGCAAGTCTCATTGTAAAAAAAAAAAAATACTGTGAAATACCGTGATACCGTGATACTTTAGAAAAATACTGTGATACTCATTTTTGGTCATATTGCCCAGCACTAGATACTACTATAAGAAAGTATATAAAATATATTATTTAGATATATCTGCCTATAGCTACCATTATACAGGGTGGGCCGTTTATATGGATTCACCTTAATAAAATGGGAATGGTTGGTGATATAAACTTCCTGTTTGTGGCACATTAGTATATGTGAGGGGGGAACTTTTAAGATGGGTGGTGACCATTTTGAATCCAATTTTTGTCTTTTCAATAGGAAGAGGGTCATGTGACACATCAAACTTATTGGGAATTTCACAAGAAAAACAACAATGTGCGTGGTTTTAACATAACTTTATTCTTTCATGAGTTATTTACAAGTTTCTGACCACTTATAAAAGGTGTTCAATGTGCTGCCCATTGTGTTGGATTGTCAGTGCAACCCTCTTCTCCCACTCTTCACACACTGATAGCAACACCGCAGGAGAAATGCTAGCACAGGCTTCCAGTATCCGTAGTTTCAGGTGCTGCAGAATGGGCAAAACAAAAATTGGAACAGGACCCTCAGTTTACGCAGAAGATTTTGTTCAGTGATGAGGCAAACTTTTATGTGAATGGTGAAATTAACAAACAAAACCACCGCTATTGGTCTGACACTAACCCATGTTGGATAGATCACTCCAAGACTGTTGGAACACAAAAATTGATGGTATGGTGTGGTATATGGGGTACAAAGATAGTGGGGCCATTCTTCATCAATGGAAACCTCAAGGCCACTGGATAATTGCTACATGATGATGTGTTTCCCCCTTTATTCACTGAAGCTGGCACGTTCCCTGAGTTTTTCCAGCAAGATGGTGCACCACCACATTATAGGTGTCAGGTCCGAGCATTCCTAGATGAACAGTTTCCTGGAAAGTGGATTCGTCATCGTGGGCTGGTGAGTTAAAGTTTATTTTGTTTATTTTTGCAGCCCGGGCAACATTATTTGTAGTACAGTACAGATTTCTAGCGCCGTCGGCCCGCAATTCATAGGAGGTTGAGCAGAGGAGCGCTTGCGGGTGACATGATGTGGGCACAGGGCAGCTGATAATTCATTGGGGGGTGGAAGAAAAGCAGAACAACTTGCGGGTCACACATGATTAGTTCCCCGATGTGGGGACAGCGCGCTGTGGCGGATAATTCACTCATTCGAGGGGGGGAGGGGGCCAACCGGTATTGCGGTATGGGCAAAATTCATATCGTGCAGGAAAAAAATCCGCTATTCGGTATACCACCCAGCACTAATTTGATTATCTCAAGACCGCTGTCATTGTTTTGTCATGGACTGTAGACAGACCATTGTCTCAAGTTTGATCATGGACATCTGGACAATCATCAGATTTTACCCTATATAACGCTTGGTAAAGTGTTATATAGGGTAAAATCTTTATTTTCACCATTCCCGGGGGACGCTCCTGCCCCCAGGGATGGTGAAGATATGAAGTTATAAACTAGTCGCCGCCGCCGCCGCAAGTAGTCACCTGGGCGGGGAGCTCTTCTCATCTACTCCCGTTCTTCGGCCGGCAGCGACGCCCCCTCCACTTGATTGACGGGCCGCGTCATCACTCTGCTCCGTCTGTTTAGTGAGCGGAACAATGACGCGGCCCATCAATCAAGCTGAGGGGGCGTAGCTCCCGGGCGAAGAACGGGAGTAGATGAGAAGAGCTCCCCGCCCAGGTGACTACTTGCGGCAGGGGCGGGAACTAGTTTATAACTTCATATCTTCACCATCCCTGGGGGCAGCAGCATCCCCCGGGAATGGCGAAAATAAAGATTTTACCCTATAGAACGCTTTACCAAGCGTTATATAGGGTAAAATCTGATGATTGGTTCCCTTTAATACACTTCTATTGTGTTTACTTTCCTGTAAACAAATGTTAGTATCTACCTTTCAAGAATGTGAAAGAGTTATGTCAACATTACAACCCAACTAGAATCTTCTAGCTTTTAGAGCTAGGAAATTCAATATGGAGAAAACAAATAATATACGAATATACATTTCTTTTTAGTCCTATGATTAAGCCTGACACTGGGGAGGAAGAGATTTTATTGTGCAGGCTCCGCCCTGTTGAAAAAAGCATGGTGTCATTCTCGTGTCTCACATCACGCGTTCTTCTATATTATTTTAGGTGGAGTATGTGGGTCATATTTACAGTCATGGCCGTAAATGTAAATATCTAACAGAAAAAGATTGCAGTAACACATGTTTTCCTATACACATGTTTATTCCCTTGGTTTGTATTGGAACTAAACCAAAAAAGGGAGAAAAATATGCAAATTGGACATAATGTCACACCAAACTCCAAAAATGGTCTGGACAAAATTATTGGCACTCCTAACTTAATATTTGGTTGCACACCCTTTGGAAAAAATTACTGAAATCAGTCGCTTCCTGTAACCATCAATAAGCTTCTTACACCTCTCAGCCACAATGTTGGACCACTCTTCCTACGCAAACTGCTCCAGTTCTCTTATTGGAAGGGCACCTTTTCCCAATAGCAATTTTAAAATCTCTCCACGGGTGTTCAATGGGATTTAGATCTGGACTCATTGCTGGCCACTTCAGAACTCTCCAGCGCTTTGTTGCCATCCATTTCTGGGTGTTTTTTGACGTATGTTTGGTGTCATTGTCCTGCTGGAAGACCCAAGATCTCGGACGCAAACCCAGCTTTCTGACACTTGGCTGTACAGTGTGACCCAAAATCCATTGGTAATCCTCAGATTTCATGATGCCTTGCACACATTCAAGGCACCCAGTGCCAGAGGCAGCAAAACAACCCCAAAACATCATTGAAACTCCACCATATTTCACTGTAGGTACTGTGTTCTTTTCTTTGTAGGCCTCATCTCATTTTCGTTAAACAGTAGAATGATGTGCTTTACCAAAAAGCTCTATCTTGGCCTCATCTGTCCACAAGAAGGATTTTGGCTTACTCAAGTTCATTTTGGCAAATGTAGTCTTGCTTTTTTATGATTCTGTGTCAGCAGTGGGGTCCTCCTGGGTCTCCTGCCATAGGGTTTCATTTCATTTAAATGTTGATGGTTAGTTTGCACTGACACTTATGCTCCCTGCAATGGACAGGGATGGCTTCAAGGAGGGACCCGGCTCAAATGGCGCTGACCGACCACGACAAGGTATGGAGGATTTTATTAACCAAAATGCAACTGATGCTCCCTAAGCCTGCAGGACAGCTTGAATATCTTTGGAACTTGTTTGGGGCTGCTTATCCACCATCCAGACTATCCTGCATTGACACCTTTCATCAATTGTTTTCTTCCATCCACGCCCAGGGAGATTAGCTACAGTGCCATGGGTTGCAAACTTCTTGATAATGTTGCGCACTGTGGACAAAGGCAAATCTAGATCTCTGGATATGGACTTGTAACCTTGAGATTGTTGATATTTCCACAATTTAGGTTCTCAAGTCCTCAGACAGTTCTCCTCTTTCTTGTCTATGCTTAGTGTGGCACACACAGACACACAATGCAGAGACTAAGTGAACTTAAAGGGAATGAAAATGTATATAGCTAAACTTTTCTGTGAGAAATACTTAATTTTCTTGAAAAATTTCAGGGGTGCCAACATTTATGACCATGACTGTATATATAACCATTTTAAACCCTCACTCTTGAGTCAACTAAACCCCTTCCACCCCTAGGATGTAAGCATACGTCCCAGTTGCTGACAGGTTTATGCAACTGGACATATGCATACCTTGTAGCGATCTTCTGCACAACACAATGATCGTGGAATTAAAAAGATCAAAAGGTATAATGTATCGCATCACCCAGACCTCCCTTTTGTTTTCTTCTCACCTCCCCAGTTGTTGCTCTAGTAGCTGCAGGGACCGTCCAGGGAGGGTGAGCTGGGTCGTCCATCTTCACTGCAGGGACCGTCCGCATTTCGGTGGGAGGGTTAGCCAGTACGGGCCGTCCATCTTCCCTGGGAGGCCTTCTTCTCTGCTCCAGGCCATCCTCGGACTAGTGATGCTGCATTGATGCCACCACGCAGGGACGTCTGTGCACAGCAGACGTCTGTGCGCAGGGACGTCTGTGCACAGCAGACGTCTGTGCGCAGGGACGCCCCTGATGTCATATGTCTGACCAGCATGGACATCCTTGTGCGGCAGCATCAATGCAGCATCACTAGTCGGGGGACGTCCCGGAGAGGAGAAGAGTGCCTCCCGGTTAAAGGACAACTGCATCGGAATTACACTTATCCCCTACCCACAGGATAGGGGATAAGTGTTTGATCGCGGGGGCTCCGACCGCTGGGACCCCCCTCAATCTCCCTAACGGGGCGCCGGCATTAGCGCCCATTGTGACGTAGCGTCGACCTAGAGGTCGACGGTGATGCCCCGTCTCCTCCCCGTCCCCATACAGTTCCATGGGGGATGCGGGGAGGCACGAAGACTGCCTCCCCGCCTCTCCCATAGAGATGTATGGAGGAGGCGTGCCGGCCGCAACGTCATACTGCGCCCCCTGCACGGGAGAGCCGCGGCCCCATACAGGAGATTGCCGGGGGCCCCAGCGTTCGGACCCCCCGCGATCAAACACTTATCCCCTATCTTGAGGATAGGGGATAAGTGTTTTGTAACGCTGCAGATGTCATTTAAGATGGACGGCCCGGCTCCCCCCCCAACCGGTATGCCTAAAGCGATATTTTTTCATTTCTTTTTTTTGTTCACTTGAGTATAAGCCGAGGGGGGCGTTTTCAGTATGAAAAATCATTCTGAAAAACTCTGCTTATACTCGAGTATATACGATAAATTGGGTATCGCCATAATCGTACTGACCCACTGAATAAAGATAACATAATTTTTACTGCAGTGTTTTTCACAAACAATGCGTGTATCAACATAGATTTACCATTAATGTAAATCACTATGTGACGAAAAAGCAATCTCAGAATTGATTTGCTCAGTAAAAGCATGTCGGAGTTTTTACCACTTTAAAAGACACATGCCAGATTTGAAAAAGCGAGCTTGGTCATTCAGTTAAAAACGGGCGGGTTAAAGTGGTATTATTATTATTTTTTTTTTCTCCTTCTTATTGACTATGCTACAGGGGCTGTAAAGTTACTGTAGTTCATAATGTAGTATAGCTGTGGCTGGTCTCTCAATTCTAATGTGATCGTGATCACAATGTTAATTTTTAGCAGCATACAAAATGAGTGTTGTCTTAGCTTTTCCAAGGTTGCAGTGTGGTTCAAGACACATACATCACTAGTCAGGTGTAGAAAGGAAGCCTGTATTTGCTTTAATGGGAGGAGCGGACACTGGGTAGGAAGGGAGATTTTTTTCTACAGGGCTGCCGGGAATTGTAGTTTCAATTACAGCACATCAGGCAAGGCAGCTCATCTCAACTGCAATGGGTGGGGTGGTTGATGTGTGGGAGGGGAAAAGTGACCTCTTACAAAGGATATGGGTCTTGTAGTTGGAGGGAATGAACTCTAACAGGAAATAGTCAGTTCATAAAAAGAAAGCAGCAGTGTTATGGTGGACTTACAATACAGCCATTTAGCCCCGAGACAATCACAGATCCTTCCTAAGCATGTCCTTTACTGTCTGGCAGGTAACCTAATGGTGGATAACCCCTTTAAGGGTACTTTGACACCTATACAGATTTGATACGCAGTATTATGGATGATCGGATCACCCGCAGCGGTGATCTGATCATCCATTTAAAGTACATCACTGCCGCAGAGGCTGTGATCTTTATTGATCACGGCATCTGAGGGGTTAATGGCAGACATCCGCACGATCGTGGATGTCCGCCATTACTGGCGGGTCCCTGGCTGCTGATAGCAGCCGGGGCCTGTCGCGCGTGACGCGGGCATTGGTCCGGTGCTCGCGGTCATGGCGGAGCGTAAATGTACGTTATGGTGTGTTAAGTACCACGGCACTATAACGTACATTTACATCCATTGTCGTTAAGAGGCTAAACACTGGAGCATGACATCTTGGCCGTCACTCTGCTTGGTAACACCTGAATCAAATCTTGCAGGATGGGCTCGGGCATGCCAGCGGGTTCCATGGCCTCAGCAAACTGTTAAGCCCCAGGGGTGTGTACCCACTGTTTCACAAGTGGCAGCTGGCTGGCAGGCAGAATGGGGTAAACAGACACTAAATATAGCGTCAGTTGCAGTAGAGCTCAACAGGTGTTTTATTAGCAAAGCAGGTACTGTGACAACAGCTAGCCAAGATTGCTATAGGTGCAGGCTGGCTGGAACAAGCTGCAAGCAGACAGGAATCGTGGTAGACAGTCCAAGTTCATTAACAGGAGAGACATTTCAGGTTCCAGGGAATGAGACAGAGGAAAAGTCCAGTAGACAGGCAGGATCAGGAACTCAGGATAAGCAGACAGGCAAAGACCTTAGCAGTACTAAATACACAACTTTGCTATGGCCAGAAACAGCAGGTGTGGCAGACACATATTCAGTGCCTGATTGGGATTGGAGGAGGATCCACTAGAGAGAGCGTGCTGGCTCTATAAAACTCAGTCCCTAGTTGAAAGAGTGGAAACTGCAGCAAGAGATACACCGGAGCAGAAAAAACAGTCACAAAAAATGTTGCTTAACGCTTGAAAGAACCAGGACACATGGTATGCTGGTGGTGGCAAACTAGCAGCATTACAGTAAAGATGCAATGTTTACCACATAATCATTGACAAGTCATATGAATAAATGGTCCCTATAATTTTCAGAACTGGATTTCAGTATAGTAATATAACCTTAGTGTTATGTCCTCACTGCACTGCTTACTGCCGGATTTTTATATGATATTATGTCGTTTACATTCTGCCTACTTGTACATGTTATCAGTGCCTTTTTACCTGTGTACTCCGCTCTATACCATTTTGTTTTGTGAGGCGATTTGGCTGATGTTTGTTTAATCTTCAATAAAACATATTTAAAAAAAATATAACCTTAGTGCCATTACAAAAATACTACAAGGATGCCTGTTTCTGGACACACTCAAGATTCAAGGAATCTTTTCACTCTTAATCTTATCGATCTCTATAAACCAATTTGAGATTTTTGGGGCCACTGTAGTAATCCATTTCCTCAGTATTTCTAATCTCCCCAACAAAAGTACTTTCCTGAGCAAATTTCTTTTATATCTCTCCATATTAGGAAGGATAACAAAAAGAGAACTTTAGATTCAAAACCAATCTTAATTCTTGTTCTACAGGGTGGGCCATTTATATGGATACACCTTAATAAAATGGGAATGGTTGGTGATATTAACTTCCTGTTTGTGGCACATTAGTATATGTGAGGGGGGAAACTTTTCAAGATGGGTGGTGACCATGGCGGCCATTTTGAATCCAACTTTTGTTTTTTCAATAGGAAGAGGGTCATGTGACACATCAATCTTATTGGGAATTTCACAAGAAAAGCCATGATGTGCTTGGTTTTAACATAACTTTATTCTTTCATGAGTTATTTACAAGTTTCTGACCACTTATAAAATGTGTTCAATGTGATGCCCATTGTGTTGGATTGTTAATGCAACCCTCTTCTCCCACTCTTCACAAAGATAGCAACACCGCAGGAGAAATGCTAGCACAGGCTTCCAGTATCCGTAGTTTCAGGTGCTGCAGAATGGGCAAAAGAAAAATTGGAAGAGGACCCTCAGTTTACACAGAAGGTTTTGTTCAGTGATGAGGCAAACTTTTATGTGAATGGTCAAGTTAACAAACAAAACCACCGCTACTGATCTGACACTAACCCACATTGGATAGATCCCTCCAAGACTGTTGGAGCACAAAAATTGATGGTATGGTGTGGTATATGGGGTACAAAGATAATGGGGCCATTCTTCATCAATGGAAACCTCAAGGCCACTGGATATGCGAAATTGCTACATGATGATGTGTTTCCCTCTTTATGCACTGAAGCTGGCATGTTCCCTGAGTTTTTCCAGCAAGATGGTGCATCACCACATGTCAGGTCCGAGCATTCCTAGATGAACAGTTTCCTGGAAAGTGGCTTGGTCGTCGTGGGCCAGTTCAATGGCCCTCAAGGTCTCCCGATCTGACCCCCTTAGACTTTTATTTTTGGGGTCATCTGAAGGCAATTGTCTATGCTGTGAAGATACGAGATGTGCAGCACTTGAAACTACTGGAAGCCTGTGCTAGCATTTCTCCTGCGGTGCTGCTATCAGTGTGGGAAGAGTGGAAGAAGAGATCAGAAACTTGTAAATAACTCATGAAAGAATAAAGTAATGTTAAAACCAAGCACATCATTGTTTTTCTTGTGAAATTCCCAATAAGTTTGATGTGGCACATGACCCTCTTCTTATTGAAAGAACAAAAGTTGGATTAAAAATGGCCGACTACAAAATGGCCGCAATGGTCACCACCCATCTTGAAAAGTTCCCCCCTCACATATACTAATGTGCCACAAACAGGAAGTTAATATCACCAACCATTCCCATTTTATTAAGGTGTATCCATATAAATGGCCCACTCTGTATATTCGATTTGTGTCTGTATTTCTTTCAGATATGTAATAATCTTTCTACAGGACCATAACAAATGTATTAGGTCGGTATCAAGTGTTCCACATTTTAGGTATTCTGCATGTGCCCACATCCACCCTAATTTTTTGGGTGTGTAATATATCCTATGTACCAACATAAATTGTGATAACCTATGTACCGACATTTCCAATGGACTTCTAAGTATAGTAGCCCATTGCGACTCATCAACCTTTCCTATGTCCTCTACCCATTTCTCCCTGCTAACAAACATCTTGCTATTAACATTTTCAGATAGTGTCACCTTATACAAAATTGATATGCTAATTTTGCTATTTTCTACCTGTATTAATTCATAAAAATGTGATTCTTTATCTTAAACACCTCTTGTTTTCTTGTGTATTTTACTGCATGTTCAATTTGATTAAACCTCAACACCTATGTTGACTTTATACTATATTTTTGCTGTAAATCCCCTAAGTTCATCAGTGTTCCATTTGTGAAAAATTTAGAGACATATATCAACCCTTTTATGTCACGATAACTATATTGCTCTATTTTGCAAAGTTCCATCAATCTTTTATTTCCCCACATAGAAGTGAAACAAACCCATCCGTGTGCATCTAATAACTTTCTAATATTTCACAAAACCATCTCTGCCTTTCTCAATCAAAAAATTGTCCTTATCCGTTTTCTCTGTCTCCCCACTCATCTCTAATATTTGAAATGTATGCTTTGTATTATACTTGTACTTGAATTTTAGAAAATCATGCAAAATCTACCCACTGTATCGCTCATAAATATCCCTAAATATTCAAATTTATTTGGGTATTTAACCCTTTCAGGACCCATGACTTAACGCTATGTCATGGGACCTTGGGTCTTAAGGACCCATGACGTACCGATAAGTCCGGCGGGGACTGGACCGGGGTGACTGCTGATATCGATCAGCAGGCACCCCGCGTAAATGCCCAGGGGAATCATCAGACCCCCCATATCGTTGAATTCACACCGGCGATTTGCAGCTATTCCGGGTCATATGGGTCTATGGTGACCCGGTAACCTAGAAATTAGGAGGATCGGGGTTGTCCAAGACACCCACGATCCCCATGAAAGGATAGGATTGAGGTGGCAGGGGTGCCACCCCTCCTATTCCTGCTTTTGGTCGTCTAGAAGTGATGACCAATAGCAGATCGGGGGCGGGGGGGGGGGGGGGTTAACTTTCGGTTTACCCGTTTTGCCCATCCACAATAGGCGGGGCAGAAAAGGAAACCGACAGGGACCAGCGGCGGAGGTCCACTTACCCATCGGCGGCGGCGGTGATCGGTGGCAGCATAGGACAGCGATGTGGCTCCCTGGATCCTACGGAAGCTGGTTAGTTGCCTAGCAACATCTGGAAGGCTACAGTTTGAGACCACTATACAGTGGTCTCTAAACTGAAGCCCTCCAGATGTTGCAAAACTACAACTCCTTGCATGCCCACATAGCAGTTTGCTTTCTGGGCATGCTGGGATTTCACTGGGCAGTGGTCTCTAAACTGTATCCCTCCAGATCTTGCAAAACTGCAAATCCCAGCATGCCCAATCAGCAAACGGCTGTGTCGGCATGCTGAAAGTTGTAGTTGCGCAACTCCAGCTGTTGCATGACTACATCTCCCAGCATGCCCTTTGGCGATCAGTACATGCTGGGAGTTGTAGTTTTGAAACCGCTGGAGGTCCCCTCCCCCCATGTGAATGTACAGGGTACGTTCACACGGGCGAGTTTATAGTAAATTTCCTGCTTGAAGTTTGAGCTGCGGCGAAAACTCCTAGCGGGAAACTCACTGTAAACCTCCGCCAGTGCGAATGTACCCTAAAAACACTACACTAACACATAATTTAAAGGGTAAAAAACATATACATATACATCCCCTTACACTGTCTCCCCCCCCCCCCCCCAATAAAAATGAAAAACGTATTGTACGGCAGTGAAAAACAACAACTCCCAGCATTTCCGGACAGTCACTGACTGTCTAGGCATGTTGGGGGTTTAGCAATACCTGGAGGCACCCTGCAATCCCTAAATTAGTCCTCAAATGCGCATGGCACTCTCTCACTTCGGAGCCCTGATGTATTTCAATAGAACGGTTTAGGGCCACATATGGGGTATTTCCGTACTCGGGAGAAATTTCACTATTTTGGGGGGCTTTTTCTCCTTTTACCCCTTATGAAAAGGAAAAGTTGGGGGCTACACCAGCCTGTTAGTGTAATTTTATTTTTTATTTTAACACTAACATGCTGGTGTTGCCACATAATTTTTATTTTCACAAGCGGTAAAAGGAAAAAAAGACCCCCAAAATTTGTAACGCAATTTCTCCTGAGTACGGAAATACCCCATATGTTGGCGTAAAATGCTCTGCGGGCACACAACAAGGCTCAGGAATAAGAGTGCACTATGTACATTTGAGTCCTAAATTGGTGATTTGCACAGGGGTGGCTGATTTTACAGCGACTCTGACATTGACGCAAAAAATAAATATCCACATGTGACCGCATTCTGGAAACTACACCCCTCACAGAACGTAACAAGGGGTATAGTGAGCCTTAACACCCCACAGGTGTTTAATGAAAATTCTTCAAAGCTGAATGGAAAAATGAAAAACGGAAACATTTTCACAAAAATGCTGGTGTTACTGTAAATTTTTCATTTTCTCAAGGGAAAATAGGAAAAAAGCCCCCAAACATTTGTAACCACATTTCTTCTGAGTAAGAACATACCCCATATGTGGATGTAAAGTGCTCTGCTGGCACACTACAATGCTCATAAGAGAAGGAGCACCATTGGGCTTTTGAAGAGAAAATTTGTCCGGAAAAATGCCACGTGTATTTACAAAGCCCCCATAGTGCCAGAACAATGGACCCCCCACATGTTACCCCATTTTGGAAACTACACCCCTCATGTAATGCAATATGGGGTACAGTGAGCATTTGCACAGCCCACTGTTGCAAAGATCTGTCAAATGGCAGTGGGATGTAAATACTCAATGCACCCCTTATTAAGTTCTGTGAGGGGTGTCGTTTCCAAAATGGGGTCACATGTGGGGGGTCCACTGTTCTGGCACCACAGGGGGCTTTGTAAACGCACATGGCCCCTGACTTCCATTCCTAACAAATTTTATTTCCAAAAGCTCAATGGTGTTCCTCCTTTTCTGAGCATTGTAGACCGCCCACAGAGCACTTGACGTCCACACATGGGGTATTCCCACACTAGAAATTTTAGTAGTCATTTTCTCCTGTAAAAAATTTAAAATTTGGGGAAAAACTATCATTTTAGTGAAAAAATGTTTTTTTCATTTACACATCCAACTTTCACAAAAAGTCGTCAAACACCTGTGAGGTGCTAAGGCTCACTGTATCCCTTGTTACGTTCCTTGAGGGGTGTTGTTTCCAAAATACTATGCCTCGTGTTTTTTTTTTTTTTTTTTTTTGCTGTTCTGGCACCATAGGGGCTTCCTAAATGCGACATGCCCCCCAAAAGCCATTTCAGCAAAATTTGCTTTCCAAAAGCCAAATGTGACTCATTCTCTTTTGAGCATTGTAGTGCTCCAACAGAGCACTTGACGTCCCCATGGGGCTCCTTAAATGTGACATGCAACCCAAAAACCATTTCAGAAAAACTTGCTCTCCAAAATCCCACTGTCGCTCCTTCCCTTCTGAGCCCTCTAGTGCACCCGCCAAACACTTGACATACACATATGAGGTATTTCCTTACTCAAGTAAAATTGGGTTACACATTTTAGGAAGGTTTCTCTCCTTTTACCCCTTGTAAAAATTCTAAAACTGGGTCTACAAGAACATGCGAGTGTAAAAAATGAAGATTTTGAATTTTCTCCTTCAATTTGCTGCTATTTATGTGAAACACCTAAAGGGTTAATAAACCTTTTGAATTTCATTTTGAATATTTTGAGGGATGCCGATTTTAACCCCTTGGGGAAGGAGCCCATTATGACCCTAAGGACGGGAGCATTTTTTGCAAATCTGACCACTGTCACTTTAAGCATTAATAACTCTGGGATGCTTTTACTTTGATTTGATTCCGAGATTGTTTTTTCGTGACATATTCTACTTTTATGGTAGTGGTAAATTTTCGTTGATGCTTGCATCATTTCTTGGTGAAAAATTAAATTTGATGAAAAATTTGAAGATTTTGCATTTTTCTAACTTTGAAGCTCTCTGCTTGTAAGGAAAGTAGACATTCCAAATAAACTATATATTGATTCACATATACAATATGTCTACTTTATATTTGCATCATAAAGTTGACTTGTTTTTACTTTTGGAAGATATCAAAGGGCTTCAAAGTTCAGCAGCAATTTTCAAATTTTTCACAAAATTTTCAAAATCAGAATTTTTCAGGGACCAGTTCAGTTTTGAAGTGGATTTGAAGGGCCTTCATATTAGAAATACCCCATAAATTACCCCATTATAAAAACTGCACCCCTCAAAGTATCTAAAATGACATTCAGTAAGTGTGTTTACCCTTTAGGTGTTTCACAGGAATAGCAGCAAAGTGAAGGAGAAAATTCTAAGTTTTTGAATTTTTACAAGTGGTAATAGGAGAAAATACCCCCCAAAATTTGTAACCCAATTTCTCTTGAGTAAGGAAATACCTCATGTGTATGTCAAGTGTTCGGCGGGCGCAGTAGAGGGCTCCGAAGGGAAGGATCAACAATGGGATTTTGGAGAGTGAATTTTGCTGAAATGGTTTTTGGGGGGCATGTCGCATTTAGGAAGCCCCTGTGGTGCCAGAACAGCAAAAAATACCACGTGGCATACTATTTTGGAAAATACACCCCTCAAGGAACGTAACAAGGGGTACAGTGAGCCTTAACTACCCACAGGTGTTTGACGACTTTTTGTTAAAGTTGGATGTGTAAATGAGAAAAACATTTTTTTCTTTACAAAAATTCAGTTTTTGCCCTAATTTTTAAATTTTTACAAGGGGTAATAGGAGAAAATGACCCCAAAATTTGTAACCCCATTTCTTCTGAGTATGGAAATACCCCATGTGTAGTGGTCAAGTGCTCTGCTGGCGAACTACAATGCTCAGAAGAGGAGGAGCGCCATTGAGCTTTTGGAAAGAGAAATCGTTTGGAATGGTAGTCAGGGGCCATGTGCATTTACAAAGCCCCCCGTGGTGCCAGAACAGTGGACATGACCCCATTTTGGAAACTACACCCCTCACAGAATTTAATAAGGGGTGCAGTGAGTATTTACATCCCACTTGCATTTGACAGATCTGTGGAACAGTGGGCTGTACATATGAAAATTTTTATTTTTCATTTTCACGGGCCACTGTTCCAAAAATCTGTGAGACACCTGTGGGGCGTAAATGCTCACTGTACCCCTTATTACATTACATGAGGGGTGTAGTTTGCGAAAATGAAAAATTTTGGGTAACACCAGCATTTTAGTGAAAAAAAAATGTTTTTTTTCATTTACCGATCCAAATCTAATGAAAATTTGTCAAACACCTGTGGGGTGTTAAGGCTCACTATACCCCTTGTCATGTTCCGTGAAGGGTGTAGTTTCCAAAATGGGGTCACATGTGGGTATTTATGTTTTTGCGTTTATGTCAGAACTGCTGTAAAATCAGCCACCCTTGTGCAAATCACCAATTTAGGCCTCAAATGTACATGGTGCGCTCTCACTCCTGAGCCTTGTTGTGCGCCTGCAGAGCATTTCTCGGCCACATATGGGGTATTTCCATACTCAGGAGAAATTGCGTTACAAATTTTTGGGGGTCTTTTTTTCCTTTTACTGCTTGTGAAAATAAAAATAATGGCAACACCTGCATGTTAGTGTAAATTTTTTTTAATTTTTTTACACTAACGAGCTGGTGTAGCCCCCAACTTTTCCTTTTCATAAGAGGTAAAAGGAGAATCCCCCCAAAATTTGTAGTGCAATTTCTCCCGTGTATGGAAATATCCCATATGTGGCCCTAAATGGTTTCCTTGAAATATGCCAGGGCTCCGAAATGAGAGAGCACCATGCGAATTTGAGGACTACATTAGGGGTTGCATAGGTGTGAATTCACCGGTGATTTGCTGCGATCGCCGACATGGGGGGAGTCTCAGGACCTCCCTGGGTTTTGTCATGGAATGCCTGCTGATAGATATCAGCAGTCATCCCGGTCCCCAACCGCTGCGCAGCGGGGACCGAAATTTCCACGGGCGTTTCCCTTGGTCCTTAAATGGGCACTGTCATATACAAGAACTTTTGATATGTTATAAAGCATGCAAAAACCAATTGGTTTTGCAATTGCTTTCATTAGAAAATGTTCAGTATTTCATGCTGAAAAAGCCAGTCAAACAACTGTTCCCTCTGCCTACTAGGACACATACTAGTCCTGTTGTGTCCATGAGTCATCACCTACGTCATGGACACACTTCCTTGATTGACAGCTGTGAGCGCAGGGCTCACAGCTGGAGGAAGAATCCTCCCACTGTCAGCTTGTGTCCCGCTACTGTCAGTTAGGACAAGCTGGGAGTTGTAGTTTTGCTAATGCTAAGGGAGATGTGAGCAGACAGCATACTGCACAGTGAGGCCACGCCCCCTCCCTTTGGGAGGAATTCAGACTAGTGAGCTAAATTAGAAGTGTAATAAAAAAAATAAAGGTGCTAGACATATAAAAATTAGATGTACATGGTCAGGATTAGGTACTGAGTGATATATTTAAAAAAAATAATAATTTGTTGGGTCTGACGGGTAGGCTTTAAGTACCAGGGAGCGAAGGTGTACCTGTACGCCCTTGGTCCCTGAGTGGTTAATGAGAAACCTGATATTCAACCAAATATTGAATGGTTTCTATCACACCGGTGTATGAGTCTGTGGGTTCTCAATAAATAATAATATATCGTCAGCATATAATATATAAAATTATTTATATTTTTGAGGCGGCAAATGATCTTTGAATATTATTTCAGCTACCTCTTCCAGATACAGTAGACAGTTAGCAACCATGTCATCATTGTTTTCTGCCAGCTGCTGCTTCTGACTGCCTGGATTCTGCCTCTGACTGCCTGGCTTCTGTCACGTGTCAGAGAGAATGATGTAATATGATGCTGCAATTGATTGGATATCTCTGTTTATTTTATTGTATGTAGAGAAAATTTTGTAGCCATGGAAAACTAATTTTATTGGATGAATGATATGGGCTTTACATGAAAAAAAAAATCCTAATGAAAACAACAATGGACTAAAGAAGCAGTAATGATGTGTGGATGATTGAATGGGATCATAGCAAAGTAATAGAGATTTGTATCTTACCAGTTCTCACAGACCTAAAGCTCCAAATAAAACGTAACATTTAATAGATATTCTAAAATTTGACCGTTTTATACATCTGAGTATTTTTTAAGCGAATCTGAGCAAAACAAAGTATTCCTTTATCACCTCAGGAAGTACCGTATATACTCGAGTATAAGCCGAGTTTTTCAGCACGATTTTTCGTGCTGAAAACACCCCCCTCGGCTTATACTCGAGTGAACTCTCCATCCGCAGTGGTCTTCAACCTGCGGACCACCAGAGGTTTCAAAACTACAACTCCCAGCAAGCCCGGGCAGCCATCGGCTGTCCGGGCTTGCTGGGAGTTGCAGTTTTGAAACCTCCGGAGGTCCGCAGGTTGAAGACCACTGCGGCCTTCGACATCATCCAGCCCCCTCTCATCCCCCTTTAGTTCTGTACAGTACTCACCTCCGCTCGGCGCTGGTCCGGTGCTGCAGGACTGTCCGGAGAGGAGGTGGTCTGGTGGGATAGTGGTTCCGGGCTGCTATCTTCACCGGGGAAGCCTCTTCTAAGCGCTTCGGGCCCGGCCCCAGAATAGTCACATTGCCTTGACAATGACGCAGAGGTACGTTCATTGCCAACGTACTTCTGCGTCATTGTCAAGGCAACGCCTCTATTCCGGGCCGGAAGCTCGGAGAAGAGGCGCCCCCGGTGAAGATAGCAGCCCGGAACCACTATCCCACCGGACCACCTCCTCTCCGGACAGCCCTGCAGCACTGGACCAGCGCCGAGCGGAGGTGAGTACTGTACAGAACTAAAGGGGGGTGAGAGGGGGCTGGATGATGTCGAAGGCCGCAGTGGTCTTCAACCTGCGGACCTCCGGAGGTTTCAAAACTACAACTCCCAGCAAGCCCGGACAGCCGATGGCTGCCCGGGCTTGCTGGGAGTTGTAGTTTTGAAACCTCTGGAGGTCCGCAGGTAGAAGACCACTGAGGGGGGATGATGAGAAGAGGATGATGAAGGGGGGGGGGTGTGGGATGATGACAAGAGGATGATGAAGGGGGGGTGTGGGATGATGACAAGGGGATGATGAAGGGGGGTGGGGATGATAAGGGGATGATGAAGGGGGGTGGGGATGATGACAAGGGGATGATGAAGGGGGGTGGGGATGATGACAAGGGGATGATGAAGGGGGGTGGGGATGATGACAAGGGGATGATGAAGGGGGTTGGGGATGATGACAAGGGGATGATGAAGGGGGGATGTGTGGGATGATGACAAAGGCATGATGACAGGTGATGATGATGAGGGTCTGGATGATGACAGGCGGTGATGATGATGAGGATGTTAATGACGAGTCTGGATGGTGACAGGGGGGGGATGATGTATTTCCCACCCTAGGCTTATACTCGAGTCAATAACTTTTCCTGGGATTTTGGGTTGAAATTAGGGGTCTCGGCTTATACTCGGGTCGGCTTATACTCGAGTATATACGGTAGTGGTTCTGAAAAACTATTTCTCCTTCCAATGGAAAAATGAGAGCATTACATATTTAGGAATGCTTATTTCTTTTGACCTTAAATCACTATATGTGTTGATAGTGCTGGGCGGTTAGACCAAATATGTATACAGTGGTCCCTCAACATACGATGGTAATTCGTTCCAAACGACCCATTGTTTGTCGAATCCATCGTATGTTGAGGGATTCGTGCAATAGTAAAAGTGCATTTATACTCACCTGTCCCCGCCGCTCCGGACCGGGTCCTCACCGCTCCCGATGGTCTCCCAGGGGCTCCCGATGCTGTCCCGCTGCTCCGGTGTCTTCTTCGCGATCCTCCGGTGTCTTGCACATCTTCTGCAGGGTCCGGGCCTCGCTTTCTGGTGACGTTATTACGCTGCTGCGCCGGCGCGGCGTGCGTAGTGACGTAATAACGACGCCGGAAAGCAAGGCCCGGACCCTGGAGAAGATGCGCAAGACACCAGAGGATCGCGAAGTGGACTCGGAGCAGCGGGGATAGGTAAGTGAACCTGCTGGGGCACATTACACTGCTATCCGACAGCAGCTTAAGCATTTTGCGCTGTCGGATAGCAGTTAATGCGATGGCCCGACATATAAAAGCATCGTATGTCGATGCTGACATCGACATGCGATGGCCTCTGAGAGGCCATCGTATGTCGATTTTATCATATGTCTGGGCCATCGTAGGTCGGGGGGTTACTGTATCACAATATTTTTCTAAATTATAATGGTTTCACAGTATTTAACAGTATTTTTTTTTAAATGGGAATTTTTTATTGAATTTTAATTACATTTTTAAAATGGGAAATGGGGGGGGGGGGATTCTGACTTTTATTAGGGGAAGGGTTAAATGATCTTTATTAACTTTTTTTATTTTTTATTTTTTGCAGTGTTATAGCCCCCATAGGGGGCTATAACAATGCACACACTGATCTTTTACATTGATCATTGTTATCTCATAGGATAACATTGATCAATGATTCTGCCGCTTGACTGGTCCTTCCTGGATCTCAGTCACGGAGCAGTCATTCGGCGATTGGACACGCAGGAAGAAGGTAGAGGACCCTCCTTGTGTCCTCCAGCTGTTTGTTTTCACTATTTGGCCACGGCGGTCCAGAACAGCCTACTGAGTTAACAAGCACTGATTAGCTTTCACTTTAGAAGTGGCAATCAACGTTGAATGCCGCATCTAAAGGGTTAATAGCGTGTGGCACCATGATCAGTGCCGCGCGCTATTAGCCACGGGTTATGACCGTTGCTAGGTGCCGGACCCAACCTGCTATGTCGCAGGGCCACGGCCTGGCCCCACGTTATAGGAAGGGAGCGGGCAGAGGGCGTACAGGTACCCCCTCCGTCCTCAACAGGGTTTATGAAAAATTCATATCATTAAAAAAAAAAAAAAAAACACACGGTATTCACTATGAACCGTTATATAGCCCAGCACTATGTGTTGATTCACCTCCCAATACATAGAAATACACACACATCCCTTAAAGCCTAAGATGTATATATTACCAAGATTTCTATATGTGTTTCAAACTATTCCAATTTGCATACCTAAGATAGCAAAAAAAAGGGAGAAAAAAAGAAGACACATGCCCCTAGCGCAGTATGTTTTTGCAATTGTCAAGTGCAAGGTAGGAAATCCACTTTCCATGTAGCGTTTTGCTGAGGGTACAACACCATATAGGGTATTCAGAAGGGATGACACTCAGCATGCAGCCACAATCCTCCCAGTCAGAGACTCACTCACCTGGCTCACAATGTTAGGAAGGAAGGCAGAAAAACAGGCTCTTCCATATGGACAATCACAGTGTCAAATTAGGGATCACTTCTAATCTGTACAGGTGTCGAATAGAAGGTCACTGGGATAGTGGGTAGTGTATAACAAACGATTTATTGGCAAAATAAAGCAACACATTTCTTGCCCGGAGAGGGCACTTCGTCAGGCAATGTGCATGTACAAACAACGAACATTTAGAGTTTAAATAGATAGTCTTTACATACATTAAAAGGTTACATCCATCAAGCTATTCAGGGTAAGTTATTGCGGCATGGGCAACTCCAGGAACAGCTATAAATAAAATAAATAATACAAGGTGTTCTAAAATTACCTAAGACTAGCTTTTGCCCACGGCTTCACTCGCGTTAAATTTGAGGTAACATACATTTACTTTTTACGATCCTATAGTAATGAGGCCGCTCTGGGTAAAGTATACGGGCATCCAAACAACCCGAAACATTAGATCTGCTGATTCATGGAATTGAAGATCGACATCCTTTGAGGACTTTTACCAAGTCTGGGTGCAGGGGAACCAACCTTCTCACGCTGCTTATATACTGCCAACAGTCCTCATATCCCATCCACCTATCCCATCCTCCTATCCTGACCTTTTATCCTGACCTCTTATCCCGACCTCCTATCCCGACCTATCCCTTCCTCCTATCTCGACCTCTTATCCTGTCCTACTATCCCATCCTCATATCATGTCCTCCTATCTCGACCTCCTATCCCATCCTGCTATCCCGACCTCCTATCTTGACCTCCTATCCCGACCTCCTATCCTGTCCTCCTATCTCGACCTCCTATCCCGTCCTCCTATCTCGACCTCCTATCCCATCCTCATATCCCGTCCTCCTATCCTGTCCTCCTATCTGGACCTCCTATCCCGACGTCCTATCCTGTCGTCCTGTCCTCCTATACTGACCTCCTATACTGACCTCCTATACTGACCTCCTATCCCGACCTCCTATCCCGACCTCCTATCCCGTCCTCCTATCCTGTCCTATCCCGTTATCCTAACCCGACCTCCTATCCCAAGCTCCTATCCCTTCCTCCTATCTCGACCTCCTATCTCGACCTCCTATCTCGACCTGACTTCCTTTCCCGACCTCCTATCCCGTCCTCCTATCTCGACCTCCTATCTCGACCTCCTATTCCGACCTCCTTTCCCATCCTTATATCCCGTCCTATCCCGACCTCCTATCTCGACCTCCTATCTCAACCTTCTATCACGTACTCCTATCCCGTCCTCCTATCATGTACTTCTATCCCGTCCTCCTATCTCGACCTCCTATCCCGTCCTCATATCCTGTCCTCTTATCTCGACCTCCTATCCCGACCTCCTATCCCGAACTCCTATCCCGACCTCATATCCCGACCTCCAATCCCTTCCTCCTATCTCGACCTCCTATCTTTACTTCCTATCCCGACCTCCTATCCCAACCTCCTATACCGTACTCCTATCCCGACCTCGTATCCCATCCTCCTATCCCGTCCACCGATATCGACCTCCAATCCCGACCTCCTATACCGTACTCCTATCCCGTTCTCCTATCCCGTCCTCCTATCCCGACCTCCTATCCCATCCTCCTATCTCTACCTTCTATCCCGACATCCTATCCCGACATCCTATCCTGTCCTCCTATCTCAACCTCATATCCCATCCTCCTATCTCGGCCTCCTATCCCGATCATCCCGTCCTCCTATCTCGACCTCCTATTTTGACCTGTTATCTCAACCTCCTATCCCGACCTCCCATCCCGTCCTCATATATTGACCTGTAATATGTGTACCAGGTATTGAAATATCTCCAGTCGTACGGAAGTTATGTGGGAACATACATTTCCCATTGATTTGCATGGGAATTTAAACAAAAACCCTGACCCTCACAAATGGGGGGTAGTTAAGGGTTAAATTAACTATTCTATTTTTTAAGTGGACATATAAGTAACATGTGACCAAGTATTATTGAAATATCTCCAGCTGTATGGAAGTTATGCAGTAACATATATTTCCCATAGACTTGTATGGGACTTTAAACAAAAACCCAACCCCTTTTTCACCTCCTTAATGGTGGAATTTCGAAAAATACTTTCTTATTCCTTGTATACGTCTTAAAGGAGTAGTCCAGTGGTGACTCAGTGGTTTACAACTTATCCCCTATCTTAAGGATAGGGGATAAGTTGCAGATCGCGGGGGGTCCGACCCCTGGGGCCCCCCGCGATCTCCTGTACGGAGCCCCGACAGTCCACGGGAATGGGGCGTGTCGACCTCCGCACGAAGCGGCGGCCGACACGCCCCCTCAATACAACTCTATGGCAGAGCCGAAGCGCTGCCTTTGGCAATCTCCGGCTCTGCCATTGAGATGTATTGAGGGGGCGTGTCGGCCGCCGCCTCGTGCGGGGGTCGACACCCGCTATCTCGGCGGAGAGCCGGGGCCCCGTACAAAGAGATCGCGGGGGGCCCCAGCGGTCGGACCCTCCGCGATCTCAAACTTATCCCCTATCCTTAGGATAGGGGATAAGTTTTTCACCACTGGACTACCCCTTTAAAAGCAACACCTGTGCAAAAATTCAGGTTTCTAGGTCCAAGGGTTTAGGCTGGGCGTTGATGAGTCAGTGAGTCAGGTCTTCTCTTTTTATATATAAGACTAGCTTTTGCCTAAATTTGAGGTAACATAGATTAAATTTTTATGATCCTATAGTAATGAGGCCACGGAGTAAAGTTTACGGGCATCCAAACTTTTACAGCGTCTGCGTGCAGGGGAACACACCTTCTCGCGCTGCTTATATACTGCCAACAGTCCTCATATTCCGTCCTCCTATCTCGACCTCCTATCTCGACCTCCTATCCCGATCTCCTATCCCGTCCTCATATCCCGTCCTCCTATCCCTCCTCTCCTGACCCCCTATCCCGTCCTCCTATCTCGTCCTCCTATCTTGTCCTCCTATCTCCAGCTCCTTTCCCGTCCTCCTTTCCCGTCCTCATTTCCTGTCCTCCTATCCCGTCCTCCTATCCCGTCCTCCTATCTTGACCTCCTATCTTGACCTCCTATCTTGACCTCCTATACCGTCCTCCTATCTCGACCTCCTATGCCGTCCTACTATCCCGTCCTAATATCCCGTCCTCCTATCCCGTCCTCCTATCCTGTCCTCCTATCCCGTCCTCCTATCCCGTCCTCCTATCCCGTCCTCCTATCCTGTCCTCCTATCCCGACCTCCTATCCCGACCTCCTATCCCGACCTCCTATCCCGTCCTCCTATACCGTCCTCCTATCCCGACCTCCTATCCTGTCCTACTATCTCGACCTCCTATCCCGTCCTCCTATCCCATCTTCCTATCCCATCCTCCTATCTCGACCTCCTATCCCGTCCTCATATCCCATCCTCCTATCTCGACTTCCTATCTTGACCTCCTATCCCGACCTCCTATCCCGTCCTCCTATCCCGTCCTCCTATCCCGTCCTCCTATCCCGACCTTCTATCTCAACCTCCTATCCCTTCCTCCTATCCCTTCCTCCTATCCCATCTTCCTATCCCATCCTCCTATCTCGACCTCCTATCCCTTCCTCCTATCCCGTCCTATCTTGACCTCCTATCCCGACCTCCTAACCCAACCTCCTAGCCCTGCCTCCTAGCCCTTCCTCCTAGCCCTTCCTCCTATCTTGACCTCATATCCCTTCCTCCTATCCCGACCTCATATCCCGTCCTCATATCCCATCCTCCTATTCCTCCTATCCCGTCCTCCTATCTCGACCTCCTATCCAGTCCTCCTATACCATCTTCCTATCCCGTCTTCCTATCCCGTCCTCCTATCTCGACCTCCTATCCCGTCCTACTATCTTGACCTCCTATCCCGTCCTCCTATCCCGACCTTCTATCCCTACCTCCTATCCCTTCCTCCTAGCCCTTCCTCCTATCTCGACCTCCCATCCCTATCCCTTCCTCCTAGCCCATCCTCCTAGCCCATCCTCCTAGCCCGTCCTCCTAGCCCGTCCTCCTAGCCCGTCCTCCTAGCCCGTCTTCCTATCCCAACCTCCTATCCCAACCTCCTATACCGTCCTCCTATCCTGACCTCCTATCCCATTCTCCTGTCTTGACCTCCAATCCCGACCTCCAATCCCGACCTCCAATCCCGTCCTCCAATCCCGTCCTCCTATCCCGACCTCCTTTCCTGACCTCCTATCCCGACCTCCTTTCCTGACCTCCTATCCGGTCGTCCTAGCTCAACCTCATATCCCATCCTCCTAACTCGACCTCCTATCCCGACCTCCTATCACAACCCCCTATCCCGATCATCCCGTCCTCCTATCTCAACCTATTTTGACCTGCTATCTCGACCTCCTATCCCGACCTCATATCCCGACCTCCCATCCTGTCCTCATATCCCGACCTGTAATATGTGTACCAGGTATTGAAATATCTCCAGCCGTACGGAAGTTATGCAGTAACATATATTTCCCATAGACTTGTATGGGACTTAAAAAAAATAAATAAACCTTTTCACCCCCTTAAGGGTGGAATTTCGAAAAATCCTTTCTTATTCCTTGTCTATGTCTTAAAAACAATACCTGTGCAAAAATTCAGGTTTCTAGGTCGACAAGGAGGAATCCCTAGGCAGAAAAACCACACACACGAACAGACTGGGCACACACACAAACAAATACAAAAACAAATGCAAATGGCAGCAATAACATCCCTAACAATACCCTGTCTAACACTGGGAACTTGTGCAGACCAAGACCCTTAACATATTAAAGAACGGGCTATAGCAAGAGCAACCCGAACAACCCACTATGCCCCCACTATGGAAATAAAAAATGATCAAAGTTAATTTTTCTACAGTTCATTTTTTGCGCATTTGTCATACTCAAAGGGGTACTCCGGTTTAGGGATCGATCGATTATCGGTATGGCCGATAATCACGATTTTGGGCATATAATGCCCCGCACCGCCCCCACCGCACCGTGACCGCACCCCCCCCCCCCCCCGACCCACCGTGTCGCACCCCTCACCGTAGTGCTGGGCGGTATACCGGTATGCATTTTTGCCCATACCGCTATACTGGTCGGACCCCTTCCCCACCCTCCGAGTCAATAAAAAAAATAATAATAATAAACTTACCCGTAATGGGGGTGGTCCGGGCCATCCATCCTTCCTTCCTGTAGTGTCCGGCGCCATTTCGGGTGGAGGGTGCACTGGTACGGGCTGTCCTTCTCCGGGGGTCCTCTTCTCCACTCCGGGCAGGCTCCGGCCTAGTACGCTGCATAGACGCTGCTACGCCGTCACGCCAGGTGCGTCGCTGCGCACAGGCGTCACTGCGCAGCGGCGTCTATGCTGTGCTACTAGGCTGGAGTCTTCCCGGAGTGGAGAAGAGGACCCCTGGAGAAGGAGGACAGCGGAATATCGGTATAAGTTATCGGCTATCGGCCCTAACCTCCACCGATTATCGGTATCTGCCCTAAAAAAAACGATATCGGTCGATCCCTACTCCGGTTGTGTAAAACCTTTATGATGAGCTGGCCGTTACTGCTGTTCATGAGTGCGTCTCAAAAGGTGGGGACCACAGTGCTCAGAGGAGAAACAGCTGATTCATGAGATTGCAGGGGGTCCCAGCGGTCATACCCCCACGAGGCTGCGTTGCTGGGTCCTAGAATATTCGAGTTACTGGCCCTCTGTGCTGCATTTGCTTGATAAAAAGTATGTTTGCACTTAGGGTATCTGCTGTGGACTAGATGCTGCGGATTTAATGTTTTGTAAATCAATGTCCCTAAATGACTGCAGTGAATACACACAAAAAAGCAGCAGTGTGTACAATACCCTACTGTAAAGCGAGGTTCACACCCATCCACTGGTAATTTCTTTTTTTTTTTTTTTTTTTTTTTTATTCTTTATTTATATTTTCACAACACAATCTCAAAAGGAACAAGTACAACAATTATCCAACCTGTACACCAATACTATTTAACACATTATTTAACTCATTACATCATAATATGTACTTCCTTCAACACTATACACTCCATCCCTATTTCCACTATCCCCTAAAATGTTGACCCTCCCGTCCCCTCCCACCCTAAGTCCTCCCTCCCCCCCCCCCTCCCTCGCCATTTCCTCCTCATAATCAATGGATTTCTGGTAATCCTTCCATGCCTGCCATGTACTCAGGAACCAAATGTCCTCATCCCTATTCGCAAAGTGCAGGTTCTCTAAGCACATGGCATCGGTAACCCTAGAATACCAATAAGCCATTGAAGGTGTCGCTTTCTGTTGGCAAAAAAAGGTTACACAGCTTCTCGCTGAAGCAACCAAAAAACTAAGTAGAGAGTATCTGTATACTTTCACCGGAATATCGTTATGTTGTAACAGAAAAAATTCTGGGGACCTTGGAATTGTTAATTTCGTTACCTCCTCTATAGTCCCGTGAACCTGCTCTCAAAAGCCGTGAACACTGCCAAAATATGTGCAATAGGGTACCCGGCTCTTTACCGCATCGCCAACATCGAGTTTTTGATCCTTTTTTTAATCTTTTCCAGACCCATCAGTAAATTATCCATCCCATCGTGAAATTATCTTGAAATTAGACTCTTGCATACATGTAGATATAACAGGACAATGAGCTAAATTAAATATCTCATACCATTCTTCCTGCGAAAAACACCTCTGTAGATCTTTTTCCCATTTTTGAGTATAAGCTGGAAGAGGTTGTTTTTCTAAGGACATCCATAGGTGATAAATACGAGAGAGGGCATGTTTTACCTGGGTCTCAGAGAAACATAAATCTTCAAAGCCGTATTACTCTCCCTATACCATTCTGGTTTATGAATTGAAGCCAAATAATTCTTAAATTGTAATCTCCTCCAAACTACCAGCATAGTTACCGGTATTATTCCCTCTAGATCTCGCCATTCCTAAGAGGAGTCTTCCCTCCTCATATTTATTACTCTGGTACTATCCAATACTTCCCTTTTCCTATAAGCTAGATCTTCCAATCCCGCAGGAAAGTCCGGGTGACCTATTGTTGTGGTTTGTTGTGAATTATATGGTAAAAAAAGATCTCGCACGTCCAAGCAAACCTGGTAGGTAGACCAGATAGTTAAATGTTCTTTTAGGCCTACTAACTCTCTCCCAGAATACCAAGGTAAAACGTTTATTGACACTGGCGTCTCCGCTCTTTCAATCTCTACCCAGGGTTTCCTAGATGATTGCTTGCACGATTCTAAAACCGGGCAAGATGTGAGGCAATATAGTAGCCTTTCAAGTCTGGGAGACCCACCCCTCCTCTTTCTTTAAATTGACACATCGTCTCCCTTTTTAACCTTGGTTTCTTGCCTCCCCATATAAACTAACTTTGAATGGAGACTATTTCTTAAAAAAAAAACAGGTTGCAAATAGATTGGCATACATTGAAATAAATACAAAATATCTGGCAGACATCTTGAAAAGAGCACACCGTCCAAACCACGAAAACAGGTTAGGGGGGCCATTTCCCACTAGATGCTGAGGATTTAATGTTTTGTAAATCAATGTCCCTAAATGACTGCAGTGAATACACACAAAAAAGCAGCAGTGTGTACAATACATGTAAGCCTACCCTAAAGCGAGGTTCACACCCATCCACTGGGAATTTCTGAAGAGTTTGATTCTAGCATATACCACAGTATGCCTCTTACGATCCCATTCAATTCTCCAACTCCACCTGCAGAGGAGCCCTTGCAGGTGGACCGCATTAGGCTTACTTCACAAGAAAGAACCTGTCGACGCACTTGTGCCTTTATTGCGCCAGTCCTGAGCACTTCCTTAAAGAGTGTACTCTTCGTGCTCAGCATCCGGGAAATGCGCGCACCTAGGGCACATAGGAGAGGTGGTGAAACGTACCTATCCACGTTTCACCATGCCAGTTCAAGTTCTTACTCCTATGAAGTCCTCATTTTTTGCCTCTGCCTTCCTGAACTCTGGTTTTACGGTAAACTTTATTGATGCTACCCTGGTCCAAAGCATCGGTTGCCGGTGTCTCGGCTTGTTAAGCCACTTTACATCTCATCTGTTAACGGAGAGAACATAAGGGTCCTTTACCGTACTGAAACTCTTATCATGAAAGTAGGAGTGTTGCACGGGGAGAAGTAACTGTTCTTGGTGCTTCTTCATCGTACCTAACTTTTTGTCAAGGTCACTGTCTGGAGTCCTTTTTGCCAAAGACTGTTCCATCACCTCTCATTAAGTCGAGCATACTTTCCCCTTATCGAGATTTTGCTGATGTATTCTGTGAAAAACAAGTGGAGTCTCTACCACCTCATCGCCCTTATGATTGTCCCATTGATCTCCAACCTGGCACTACACCTCCTCGGGGAAGAATTCTGTACCTGAAACTCAAGCTATGGAAAAATATATACAATGAAACCTTCAAAAAGGTTTTATCCGGAAATCCACCTCTCTTGCTGGGGCTGGATTTGTCTCTGTTGGGAAGAAGGATGGTTGTCTTTCTCCTTGCATTGACTATTGGGGACTTATTAAAATCACAATCAAAAATCACTACCCTTTGCCCTTGATCCCAGAACTTTTTGATTGTCAACGTGGAGCCAGAATCTTCACTAAACTATATTTGCGAGGAGCATATAATTTAATTCACATTCGAGAAGGCGATGAATGTAAAACGGCCTTTAACACCCAAGACCGCTATTTTGAGTACTTAGTCATGCCTTTTGGTCTCTCTAATGCCCCGGCACTCTTCCAAGAATTTGAAAATGACATCTTCCATGATCTATTATACACCTGTGGGGTAGTTTATCTTGACGATATCTTGGTTTTCTCTCCTAATTTAAAACTTCATCGTGAACATGTCCGCCAAGTCCTGCTGCAACTCGGAGAGAATCGTCTGTTTGCCAAGCTGGGGAAATGTCTCTTTGAGAGAACAAGTCTTCCTTTTCTGGCTTACATAGTCTCCCATCAAGGACTAGGGATGGATCCTGCTAATCTTTCTGCCATTTTGGACTGGCCACGTTCTTCTGGTCTTCGGGCTATTCAACGATTTTTGGGGTTTGCCAACTACTACCGTCAATTCATTCCTCATTTTTCTTCCTTGGGTTCCCCAATTGTAGCCTTTACCAAAAAGAACAATAACAGCAAAAATTGTTCTCCTGAGGCTGAAGAGGCTTTCTCCCAGTTAAGGTCTGCGTTCGCTTCTCTACCTCCTCTCTCAAGACCTGATCCTGGAAAACTGTTCTTTTTGGAGGTAGATTATCTGTAGGAGCTGGCGCTGTTCTGACTCAAAAGTCCTCTAAAGGCAAAAACATTACTTGTGGGTTTTTCTCCAAGACCTTTTCTCCTGAGGAAAGAAACTATTCTATTGGTGATCGTGAAATCCTCGCCATTAAACTTGCCTTGGAAGAATGGTGCCATCTTTTAGAGGGCTGTACACACCCTGTCAGCATTTTTACAGATCACAAATATCTACAAACTGCACAATGCCTGAATCCCTGTCAAGCAAGATGGTCGCTCTTTTTCTCCCGATTCAACTTCATCATTCATTTTCGTCCTGCTGAGACAAATGTTAGAGCCGATGCTCTTTCTCGATCCTCTGATGTCGTTAGTCAGGATTTCACTCCTCGTCATATCATTCCTCCTGAGTACCTTATTACTGCGGCTCCAGCTTCCCTTTGTCAAGTCCCACCTGGGAAGACCCTCGTGCCTCCTCGTCTCAGACGTCGTGTCAGTTGGTTACACTCCTTGCTGCTGGCTGGTCCCTCTGGGATCAAGAAGTCTTTACAGTTAGTCTCTTGACACTAATGTTGGCCACATCTCAAACAGGATGTCTTTGTCCGTTCTTGTTCCACCTGTGCTCGTGACAAGACTACCCGATTGAAATCTGCTGGTCTCTTACAGCCCTTGCCTATTCCGGTTACCCCTTGGACTCATATAGCCATGGATTTCATCACCAATCTTCCTCTTTCCTGTAACAATATTGTCATCTGGGTGGTCGTTGATTGGTTTTCCAAGATGGCACATTTTATTCTTTTGCCCAGACTTCCTTCTGCTCCTCAATTTGCCAAACATTTTCTTCAACAAATTTTTCATCTACATGGTCTTCCCTCCCACATTGTTTTGGATCGTGGGGTACAATTTGTCTCCAAATTCTGGCGTGCCTTTTTTCTCGTTTAACAATTAATCTGGACTTTTCTTCCGCCTACCACCCTCAATCCAATGGGCAAGTGGAGAAAGTTAACAAAATTCTACAAAGCTACCTGTGTCATTTTGGTTTGGCTCAGCAGGACAATTGGGTAGATCTTCTGCCTTGGGTTTTCTTATAATCATAGAGACTCTGAGTCCACGAAGACGTCTACCTTTTTGTCGTATCCGGTCTTCATCTTCGTCCACCACTTCCTCTACCAGATTCCTTTGGAGTGCCCTAATCAGAAATGTTGTATCCATCTGGCAGGAGACTAGGCGCTCGTTGCTATCCGCTTCCTCCCAAATGAAGTCTCAAGTGGACAAAAGAGGAGAAGAGCTCCTCCATCCTATTCTCTTGGTGACAGGGTCTGGCTCTCCTCCAAATATATATGTTTTAAAATTCCCAGTTACAAGTTGGGTCCCCATTACCTGGGTCCATTTGAAGTTCTTCAAAAGATCAATCCTGTCTCTTGCAAATTACGTTTGCCCTCCTCCCTTTGCATTCCAAATTCTTTCCATGTTTCTCTGCTCAAGCCTCTGGTCATTAATCGGTTTTCTCAAAAAGTTGTTGCTCCCACTCCTGTCTCTGGTTCTTTGGAATTTTTTGAGGTAGAGGAGATCCTTGCTATAAAAACTGTAAGAGGAAAACGTTATTTTCTTGTTGACTGGAAAGGGTTTGGTCCATAGGAGAGGTCTTGGGAACCAGAGGTTCTGCTATGGGCAGTGCTCTGCCCATTCATTCTGGCTGTGAGCGCTCCCTCTCCCCTGTCATGATGTGGTCCCGGGACTCGCTGTCTGACCATCTAGTTCCTGTGACTCGCTATGCGGGACTCGCCTGTATACGAGTCCCGGGCATCTCCTCACCTCCTGCTGTCCCCGGCCTTCCTGCTTCTGTACTCTTTCCAGAGGCCGCGCACGTGCTGGCGTTGCTAGATTTAAAGGGCCAGTACGCCTGCTGGGTGGACTCCATATAAGTAGGGAGGTGCCGGATCTTAGTGCCATAGAGAAAGCGTTACGTTGTGTGTGCCATATTAGTGTTCCTGACCTTAACCTGTGACCTGACCTTGTTCCTTTGCTCCCTACCTCCTGACCTTTTGCCTGTGACCCGACTATGCTTCTTTGCCGCCTGCCTTCTGACCTGTGCTTTGTCCTGACTACGCTATGCCATCTGTGCCAAGTTACATCTGGGCAACCTGTGTGGATGGATCGTGCCAGGGGTAGCAACCTGGGTGCCGCCTGCCGCTGCAAGTCCAACTCACTTTGCGGTGGGCTCTGGTGAGAAGCACCGGCACAGTTGACGCCGCTCCCGGGTACGGTTCAGCCATAGTTCACATAGGACAGCTGATCCACTACTCAGACATTACGGTAATATCGTTAAAACTACATACAGAAATATATGCACACGCTTACCCCTATAGACCTTTTATGTACCATTATCACTTACACAGACACACTCATGCACTCTGTGACCACTTAGGCACACTTGTGCACTTTTATGATATGCATGCACACACTTGACCGAACATGATCACCATACAACCCACTCATTGGATAGCATTAACACACTTACATACCGAGTCATATATATACAAACTGCCGACACAAATAAATGGCCTTTTTCTTTATTGCTGTGCTGGTCTGTCCAGGAGATGTCACATGAAGTAGCATTTAAGAGCAAGGACAGTAATGGATTAATTACCCCTCCCTCCTTCATAGTCCTGTCTTCTCTTCACATGAAGTAACCAATGCTTGTCTCTGCCCTGTGTGAATGGTACTGCAAGGGATAATCTGGACAACTCTATGCCCCTCCATGCTTTCCTTATCATATGTAGTGACATTTCCCATACTTGTCTCTGCCATGTGGGGATCATGGCACTGCAGGGGATATGCTGGACAGTAACTACCCCTGCCCCTCTGTGCTCTTAGCTATTCCTGGAGTATGTACTGCTGCTGGAAACTCTGCAGTCGGTACTGAGTGGAGAGGAGGGGAAGGGATGTACAGAGTTTGTATGCTGGGGTTATGCCACTGAGGAAAGGCTGCTAGTTCATAATAACAGCACCGCAGCCTGCATCAGTAAGATAGGAGTAAGGGAGATGCTGAAAAAAACATTCCTCATTTCATCCAGAGTTCATGCCTTGAGTATTACTGCCTAGTGGTGCCCCTTATAAATGTGTCAGTTAGAACACAGTAAGAAGTACAATGCTGGAAAATTGATACACAGATAAGCAAATATATCAAGGAAAATGGTAATCCTGAACAAAATGAAAAGGTGCTATTATTATCAGTGAAGTAATTCATAAATTATACAAAACAAAAGTTGTATTTAAACTGTAAAAATATCAAAATCTGAGGTAGTATATCACCCTTCATGTACTGAATGCTTAACCATTGAAAATTTCTGAAGGAAAACCGACAGAAGGGAGAGAAAAACAATGAGAGAATATATAAGGGAATGGTCTACCACATATCACATCCACGCTACAGCAGCTTGGGTTTAAAAATCAGACATGGGTATAAACACTTCCAAATGTCCTGAACCAACCCTCACAGATGTTGAGCCCAAGTTTCACAGTCCTTAAGGTCAGAGAGTACTGCTGCCATGAGGACCATGGTGTATCAAAGAATTCAGTCCAGTCCTATAGGATTGATGCCAGCTTTTCTTTGTTGACCATAGCAAACAAAAATCAGCTCAGCTTTCAAGACAGTTTTACTATTCAAAAGTTTTTGATTATCCCCCACATTGTGATAGATTTATCAAGTAAATAGATGTCTTATTTACTCATAGCAACCAGTCAGAGCTCCGCTTTCAATTTACCAGAGAAATTTGAGAAACAAAAACTGAGCTGTAATTGGTTGCTATCAGCAAATCAGACACCTTTTAAATCAGTTTTGACAGTTTGATGAATCTATACCATTGCTTAACCAGTTAAGGACCCAGGGTGTACAGGTACGCCCAGACGCCCTGGTACTTAAGGATCCAGGGTGTCCCTGTACGCCTGTGCGAATTTCTGTCCTGGGTAGGGACTGGACCGGGGTGACTGCTGATATCTATCAGCAGGCACCCTGTGCAAATGTGCAAATGCCCCCCCCCCCCCATGTTGGCAATCGCCGGTGAATTCACACCGGCGATTTGCGGCGACTACGGGTCTCCGTTAACCCAGAAAATAAGGGGGATCGGGGTTGTCCAAGACACCCACGATCCCCCTGAAGGGATAGGAGTGAGGTGGCAGGTGCCACCCCTCCTATCCCTGCTATTGGTCGTTCAGAAGCGACGACCAATAGCAGATCGGGGGCAGGGAGGTTAACGTTCGGTTCCTCCATTCTGCCCACCCACGGTAGGCTGGGCAGAACGGGGAAACCGATGGGGACCGGCGCCAAAGTCCACTTACCCAAATGGTGGCGGTGATCGGCGGCAGCAGAGGAAGGCGATGTGGCTCCCTGGATCCTATGGAAGCCGGTGAGTTGCCTAGCAACATCTGGAGGGCTACAGTGGTCTCTAAACTGTAGCCCTCCAGATGTTGCAAAACTACAACTCCCAGCATGCCCAGACAGCTGTTTGGTCATGCTGGGATTTGCAGTTTTGAACCAGCTGGAGGGCCACAGTTTGGAGATCACTGTGCAGTGGTCTCTAAACTGTGGCCCTCTGGATCTTACAAAACTACAACTCCTAGCATGCCCACACAGCAGTTTGCTGTCTGGGCATGGTGGGACTTGTAGTTTTGCAACATCTGGAGGGCCACAGTCTGGAGATCACTGTGCAGTGGTCTCTTAACTGTAGCCCTCCACATGTTGCAAAACTGCAAATCCCAGCATGACCAAACAGCTGTCTCGACATGCTGGAAGTTGTAGTTGCGTAACTCCAGCTGTTGCATAACTAGATCTCCCAGCATGCCCTTCGACGATCAGTACATGCTGGGAGTTGTAGTTTTGCAACAGCTGGAGACAAACTGGTTGGAAAATACTGAGTTAGGCAACAGAACCTAACTGAAGGTTTTCCAACCAGTGTGCCTCCAGCTGTTGCAAAAGTACAACTCCCAACATGCATGGTCTGTCAGTACATGCTGGGAGTTGTAGTTTTGAAACAGCTGGAGGTTTGCCACCCATGTGAATGTACAGGGTACATTAACACAGGCGGGTTTACACTTAGTTTCCTGCTTGTAGTTTGAGCTGCGGCAAATTTTTTGCCGCAGATCGAACTCCTAGCTGGAAACTCACCGTAAACCCGCAAGTGCGAATGTACCCTAAAAACACTACACTAACACTTAATAAAGGGTAAAACACTACATATACACCCCTTTACGCTGCCCCCCCTCCCCCCAATAAAAATGAAAAACATATCGTACGGCAGTGTTTCCAAAACAGAGCCTCCGGCTGTTGCAAAACAACAACTCCCAGCAATTCTGGACAGCCACTGACTGTCCAGGCATGCTGGGAGTTTAGCAACAGCAGGAGGCACCCTGTTTGGGAATCACTGGCGTAGAATACCCCTATATCCACCCCTATGCAATCCCTAATTTAGTCCTCAAATGGTGCGCTGTCACTTCGGAGCCCTGTCATATTTCAAGGAAACAGTTTAGGGCCACATATGGGTATTTCCGTACTTGGGAGAAATTGCACTACAAATTTTGTGGGGCTTTTTCTCCTTTTACCCCTTTATGAAAAGGAAAAGTTGGGTTCTACACCAGCCTGTTAGTGTAAAAAAAAAATTTACACTAACATGCTGGTGTTGCCCCATACTTTTTATTTTCACAAGCGGTAAAAGGAAAAAAAGACCCCCAAAATTTGTGACACAATTTCTCCTGAGTACGCAAATACCCCATATGTGAGCGGAAAATGCTCTGCGGACGCACAACAAGGCTCAGGAGTGAGAGCGCACTATGTACATTTGAGGTCTTAATTGTTGATTTCCACAGGGGTGGCTGATTTCACATAGGTTCTGACATAAACACAAAAAAATAAATACCCACATGTGACCCCATTTTGAAAACTACACCCATCACGGAATGTAACAAGGGTTATAGTGAGCCTTAACACCCCACAAATGTTTGACAAATTTTTTTTAAAGTTGGATGGGAATATTGAAAAAAAATATATTTATCACTAAAATGCTGGTGTTACCTAAATTTTTCATTTTCACAAGGGAAAATAGGATAAAAGAAGCTCCCGAAAACTTGTAACCCCATTTCTTCTGCTTAAGAACATACCTCATATATGGATGTAAAGTGCTTTGCTGGCGCACTACAATGCTCAGAAGAGAAGGAGCGCCATTGGGCTTTTGAATAGAAAATTTGTCCGGAATTGAAGGCCATGTGTGTTTACAAAGCCCCCATAGTGCCAAAACAATGGTCATGTGACCCCATTTCGGAAACTACACCCCTCTTGCAATGTAATAAGGGGGACAGTGAGCATTAACGCCCCACAGGTGTCTGACAGATTTTTGGAACAGTGGTCCGTGAAAATGAAAAATTAAATTTTTCATTTGCACAGCCCACTGTTCCAAAGATCTGTCAAATGCCAGTGGGGTGTAAATGCTCACTGCATCCCTTATTCAATTCTGTGAGGGGTGTAGTTTACAAAATTGGGTCACGTGGGGGTTCCACTGTTCTGGCACCACAGTGGGCTTTGTAAACGCACATGGCCCCTGGTGTCCATTCCTAACAAATTCTCTCTCCAAAAGCTCAGTGGCACTCCTCCTCTTCTGAGCATTGTAGTGCGCCAGCATAGCACTTGACTTCCACACATGGGGTATTTCCATACTCAGAAGAAATGGTGTTAAAAATTTTGGGGGTCATCTTCTCCTATTACCCCTTGTAAAAATGTAAAATTTGGGGGAAAAACAGCATTTTAGTGAATTTTTTTTTTTTTTTCTGTTCTGGAACTATAGGGGCTTCCTAAATGCGACATGCCCCCCAAAAACCATTTCAGCAAAATTTGCTTTCCAAAAACCAAATGTGACACTTTCTCTTCTGAACATTGTAGTGCGCCAGCAGAGCACTTGACATCCACACATGGGGTATTTCCATACTCAGAAGAAATTGGGTTACAATTTTTTGGGGGCATTTTCTCCTATTACCCCTTGTAAAAATAAAACATTTGGGGGAAAACTAGTATTTTAGTGAAAAAAAAATCAAAAATCATTTACACATCCAACTTTAACAAAAAATCGTCAAACACCTGTGGGGTGTTAAGGCTCACTGAACCCCTTGTTACGTTCCTTAAATTTTTTTGCTGTTCTGGCACCATAGGGGCTTCTTAAATGTGACATGCCCCCCAAAAACCATTTCAGAAAACTCACGTCAGGCCCCTGACAAAGCGCTAAGGCGCGATAACTGACCATCGCCCACCGGTTGCAGTCCACCTGCACCTGTACACCTCCTCCTCCCTGCCTTTGTATCCAGCTTCGGAAAGATGAAATAAATACTTTCAGTGCACGCTATACCTGGTGTCCGAGGTGAGTGCTCCGACGAATTGTTTCCTCTGTTGCTATTGTGTTTGAACTCTGATCGACATCGTGTAGCACCACAGACACCTGTTGTATATAGTATGGGCTGCCTGTCACCTGCCTGCCAGCAGAAGACACATCGTGTGATACAGTGAATCACCGACAGTGCCAGGACACCTCTCTCTACATTATACAGATTTGTACATTACTTCTATTAAAAAATCTTAATCCTTTCAGTACTTATGAGCTTCTGAAGTTAAGGTTGTTCTTTTCTGTCTAAGTGCTCTCTGATGACACGTGTCTCGGGAACCGCCCAGTTTAGAAGCAAATCCCCATAGCAAACCTCTTCTAAACTGGGCGGTTCCCTAGACATGTGTCATCAGAGAGCACTTAGACAGAAAAGAACAACCTTATCTTCAGAAGCTCATAAGTACTGAAAGGATTAAGATTTTTTTTATAGAATGTATATACAAATCTGTTTAACTTTCTGGAGCCAGTTGATGTATAAAAAAAAGTTTTTTCCTGGATAACCCCTTTAAATACAATTCTGTTACTTAGGACTTGTTCCCATGGCCATTAACTGCATGGGTTTTATAAAACTGTTTATTTGTAGTTTTTAAAGCATATCAGTGTCATGTATATATAGCAAAGTTATGACATCACAATAACAATGAGTAGCATTGTCACTATGCTTCAATATACAATACATGCTATTTTTTTTTATACCTAATTAATTAAGTCGAAAGAAAATAGATTAAGCTTACCATTCTACACATCTACTGCATGGGTTTTAATGCAGAAACTGCACCAGTTTTCTCGTTAAAAACCTTATGGTTTCATTTTAATACAATCTCAATTTCCCACTGACTCCAGTAGGAGATGGTTAACCATTTGAAAAAAGAGTGATACTTATTTCTCTGCATTTTTGCACCTTTTGGGCTACGTTCCCATGTTGGAATTTTGCACGGAAATTCCTCTGCAGCAGAATACCCTTGAATTCAACAGGATTCTGCTGCGCTGTGCACATGGCGAAATTTCCGTGCCAGATGTTTCCGGCACATTCTTGTACGGTCCTAGCACCAGCATAACATGCAGTCTCCGAGATTTTCCGTGCAGACATTCCGAAGTGTGCCTTACTGACTGCGGCTCAAGAGAAATTTGCTGGGCTGCTCTGCACATGGGCAAAGTTTTTGCCTACACATTCTCTTATAGATGCTGTTTGCTGGAAATCTAACTGTAGGCATATCACAAATGTCCAAACATGTGTATTTTCCTTGACTGACTTTTCCTTGTAGGACATGAAAACTTATTCAAAAAAAGCGTGCGTAAATAGAGGTATGAATATCCTGTGTACCTACTTTTTACATTCATAATGGCATCCAACAAAGCCTGTCATAATTGTTCTATATGAGCCTGAAATATATATAGGCATTATCTTTTGAAATGAACCAAGGTTGTTTATCCTGAATTTTTACCCGATAGGAGTAAAGGTGGACACATTGGTGGAGATTTATCAAAACCTGTCCAGAGGAAAAGTGTCTGAGTTGCCCAATAGCAACCAATTAGATTGCTGCTTTCATTTTTCAAAGACCTCTTTATAAATTAAAGAAGCAATCTGATTGGTTGCTATGGGCAACTCAGCGACTTTTCCTCTGGAAAGGTTTTGATAAATCTCCCCCCATTATGTAGACCAGAATGCACAGGCATGAGGCTTGATTAATAGGGTTAGAGGGGGTGGAAAGAAATAATAAAAAATAAAAAAAGTCAGTTATGGGATTGGTTAGTTCAACAATTTACTAAGTTAACCTCTAAAAGACACAGCCCATTTTTGCATTTTTGTTATTTATCTCCTCGCCTTCTAAAAGGCATAATTTTTTATTTTTACATCCACAGACCCACATAAGAACTTTTATTTTTTTTTCGAGTGACCAGTTACACTTTGTAATGGCACCTTTTAATTTTACCATAAAATGTATGGCGCAAATGAAAAAATATTATTTGTGTGGGGAAATTAATAAGAAAACCACATTTAGCAACTTTTGGAAGGTTTAGATTTTACACTTTTACGGTAAACATGTTTTCTTTACTCTGTGGGTCAAAACAATTAAAACGATCTATTTTTGTACTGCTTTAAAAAATATATATATATATATACTCAAACCTTTTTTCTTTTTTTTTTTTTCCCGAATATGTTTTATTGAATTTTTGCAAGGATTACAAATTAAAGAGGCGCCAACATGGCGCTAAGCAGGTAACAGTCAAAAAGAACAACATAACAGGGAATATCTGAGATATACAACATAATCGTTAAATCCACAGTTCGAATGCATAATGTAAAGGTATGAGTAGCTGAAAATACTAAATACCTCACCGATAACAAGTCTGTAAGAGTAGATTCCGGTCGCAAAACACAATGGTATCAGGGTGAGGTGAACATCCCTATAATAAAATAAATTAGAGAGTAGCAAGTGTCCTGGACTATAATAATAATTGGCATCTTAAGTGTTGACATTAAATGTCTCTACAATAAGGGGAAGCTAACCAAGGTTGCCACCTTCTATAAATGGAGTTGTAGGAGTTGGAACCAGACAAGAGAATCTTTTCGTAAGAGTATGTGATGTTAAGCTTGTTTACAACTACATCTAGAGTGGGTGCCATATTAGTTTTTCAATGACTGGTGTGAGCTATCTTCGCGATTATACACGTGATAAAGAACAATTCTTTAGGAGGCGGCGGAATATGATATATGTCAAGATATAGGAGAACCAGCTTTTGTCCAGCAATGAGTTAACAAAGCTACGACAGGCCTTCCAGAATGGCAAAATGACTGGACAATTCCACAGGATATGCATAAGTGAACCCTTGTGTCCACAGCCTCGCCAACAAAGGTCTGAAGAGCCTGGGTATGCTTTGGCAAGCTTCACAGGGGTAAAATACCACCTTAGTACTGTCTTGTAAGCACTCTCCACATGTGAGGTGCATTGGAGAGCGTTGTGTGTATACACTTAAAGACCTCCAGTCTTCACTGGAGAATGTACGTCCAACGTCCCTTTCCCACATTCGCAGTCGGTATGATTTATGGCATACAACAGCTCCCGTGAAGGCCGAGTATATGGGTTTCAAACATTTTAAATCAGAGGAAAGGAATTTGACAAATATTTGTAAAAGTCCCCATTAGGCAGCTGGTATTTATTGTGTAAAGTTTCAAAGGATAACAGAAACGTACCCTCATATAAGTCCCTTACTTGTGTTAAACCTGCTAGAAACCAGTTCTGAATATTCAGGTCTGGGATGTGTGCCTGCACAAGACTTAGCGATATGTCTCCTCTAATTGCTTTGGTAGGTACGTATGCATGATGGCTATCACGCCCCCTCCCGTAGGCTTGCATTGAGGGGCGGAGCGTGATGTCACACGGGGGCGGGGGCGTGACGTCACACGCCGCCGGCTCTGCGTTGACCTTAATCAGACCCGGAGCGAACACGCTCCGGGGACTGATTACTAACGGGGTGCCGCGTGCATGATCGCTGACATCCCCTGCTGTGGGACTCCCGCAATAAGGCATCTTATCCCCTATCCTTTGGATAGGGGATAAGATGATGTGTAAGCACCGGAGTACCCCTTTAACCGTGAATCTCAAAATGACATATCTACCCAAAGAGTCAGCTTCCACATGTTTCAGCTTGAACGAAACTGTGTTGCGGATCACAATCAGTACCCCTCTACTCTTAGAACTAAAATTGGATTGGAACACATGAGGAAACATGGGGTGTTTAATCCTATGGGTATCTCTGGAGAGAAGATGCGTCTCCTGAATACAAATAATATCACCTTTGAGGGACATAGCTTCCCTCCAGAGATGTGAACGTCTGTGGGGGGCATTCAACCCATTAACATTTAGACTGATGAGCTTAATGACCATTAATACTTAGCACAAAATACGTATAGAAAAGCATGAGTCTCACGAAAATAGCGGGGGTATGTGCCTCCCAGCCAGCATGCACACCCCCTAATGGTTTCGGCAAGGTACTCCAAATGAACCATGAGTGGCAGGTATGGACATCTCTCTGGGAGAACAAAAACAAAAAAATAAAGAAAAATAGAACAATAAAAAATTCAGCAACCAAGCTCTGTGTCAAAGAGCCAACACACTGTGGGGGAGTAAAGTACATCCTGAGGCCAAGGGCCATGGCCTTCACCAAAACTGATAAAGAGAAATCACAGCAATCTCCGTCTAAATAGAAAGTCAAGCTGTGGACCAGTCGCATGGTAGATGGGCAACAGGTATCTCTGCGGCTCGTCTATCTGGAAAATCCAGCTGAAGATTTCAGGAGGTAAGTAATTCTCGCCCTTCTGATAGCGTACGAACAATATGCATGGAGTCTCCTCGGCGTATCAGCAGGCGAACCGGGAAGCCTTATCTGTACGGGATATTCACTAATCTGAGGGCATGGGTGACTGGCAATAAGTCCCTGCGAGCATGCAGAGTTGCTGCAGAAAGATCCGCGTACACAGATATATAATAATATGGTGCAGGGAGACCGCCATGTTTACGAGAATATTCCATTAGTTTCTCTTTGACAGTATTAAAGTGTTTCCTTGCCAGGATATCTCTAGGAACAGATTCATCCATATTTTTAGTATGTGAGACTCTGTGAGATCTATTTACTTGAATGTCCCGTTCTGTAGCAGAGGGTAGAACAGCCTTAATAAGGGAGCGGACATATTCAGGAATAGCAGTCGGGTGAACAGTTTCAGGAACCCCTCGCATCTTTACATTATTGCGATGGCTGCTGTCCTCTAAGTCTACTCTGTGAGATGCCACTTCTTCTTCTAGGTCATTGTGGGCATCAATTAAGGCATTATGGGAGCCAGAAAATTCCTCCATCTTAGATTCAATATGATCAACTCTACGCCCCCCCCCCCCCCCCCCGCTCCTGAAGTGTAGATTGTAATGGTGCTACCATAGCTGGCATGTCTTGTATAAAGGATTGCCGAAGCACTAGCAACATGGATTCCATAGCAGTGTCTGTTAAAGGGCAGCTCCCACCATCCTATTTTATAATTTTTTTTTGCTAGCCCGTTCCCCCCCCAAGCCCCCACCGCTACGGCACTAGCCTGTTCCCTCCTCCCCCCCCCCCCGCCCCGCATACCCCGCTCCCTCATTACACTTGCAGTTACTGCAGAGTCCTGCAGCGGGCGTGCAGGGACAGCGGCGGCAACGAGGCGGCGGCGGTGATGTGCGGGAGGAGTGGCCTCCCAGCCAGTGGCCGGGGAGCCAATGCGCTCGCTCCCGCCTGTCTGATTGACAGGCAGGGAGCGAGTGCAGCCTAACTGAAAAAGGACTGATTGCCACGCCAAAATCAGTCCTTTTTCAGTGACCGTTTTTTAAATGTAAATTAAACCTTTTTAATGAAAAAAATAATAATAAAAGTATATTAGAGATATGTTGTAGTACATAAGTACTACAACATATCAAAAAATAAAGTTGGTGACAGTGCCCATTTAAAGATCCCCCTGTAACTGGAAGGTTATGCAGAATATCTCCACTATCAATAAGGCTAGCTTGCTCAACTCCCCCAGGTTGCTTCTCTGGATTACTCACTGTAGGGAAGTGCAGCAGAGGCCGTGCAGGGGAGAGGTCTCGGGATCCAGTCCGGGCAGCTGACAGGGAAGGAGAAAGGCCTCTAGGTGACGAGGACCTGTGATGCTGCGGAGTGTCATGGCTTGACAGTGCTGGGTTCGACAGGGAACGGTTGGCCGCAGTGAGTCCCGGTGGAGAGTTTTCACCTCCGAATCGTGACATGACCGTGACGTCGCTGACCTGTGCGCTCGGTCGAGGAGTGCTGCCGGGAGAGGAAGTGATGCAACAAGGAAAAAAGGACCTTTACCCAGGCGCTCGGAAATCCGAAGGATGTCACGACCAGATCATGGAGGTGAAGGAAGGTAAAGCTTTATTTGTAGAAAACAACAACGCATTTCGGGGTTAGTATACCCCTTCTTCAGATTGACAGATTAGTCAAATCTGTCAATCTGAAGAAGGGGTATGCTAACCCCGAAACACATTGTTGTTTTCTACACATAAAGCTTTACCTTCCTTCACCTCCATGATCTGGTCGTGACATCCTTCGGATTTCCAAGCGCCTGGGTAAAGGTACTTTTTTCCTTGTTGCATCACTTTAGAACAGTGGGCTGTGCTAATGAAAAATTACATTTTTCATTTTCACTGATCACTGTTCCAAAAATCTGTCAGACACCTGTGGGGCGTAAATTCTCAATGTACCCCTTATTACATTACGTGAGCGGTTTAGTTTCCAAAATGGGGTCACATGTGGCGGGGGTTCATTGTTCTGGCACTATGGGGGCTTTGTAAACACACGTGGACTTCAATTTCGGACAAATTTTCTCTTCAAAATCCCAATGGCTCTCCTTCTCTTCTGAGCATTGTAGTTCGCCCGCAGAGCACTTTACATCCACATATGGGGTATGTTCTTACTCAGAAGAAATGGGGTTACAAATTTTTGGGGGCTCTTTTCCTATTTTCCCTTGTGAAAATGAAAAATGTTGGGTAACACCAGCATTTTAGTGATATATTTTTGTATTTCTTCTTTTTCCCTTCCAACTTTAATGAAAATTCGTCAAACATCTGTCGGGTGTTAAGGCTCACTATACCCCTTGTTACGTTCCATGAGGGGTGTAGATTCCAAAATCGGGTCACATGTGGGTATTTATATTTTTTGCGTTTATATCAGTACCGCTGTAAAATCAGCCACACCTGTGCAAATCACCAATTTAGGCCTCAAATGTACATAGTGCGCTCCCACTCCTGAGCCTTGTTGTGTGTCCGCAGAGCATTTTACGTCCACATGAGGTATTTCTGTATTCAGGAGAAATTGTGTTACAAATTTTGGGGGTCTTTTTTTTCCTTTTACTGCTTGTGAAAACAAAAAGTATGGGGCAACACCAGCATGTTAGTGTAAAAAATGTAATTTTTTTTTTACACTAACAGGCTGGTGTAGCCCCCAACTTTTCATTTTCATAAGGGGTAAAAGGAAAAAATGCCCCCCAAAAGTTGTAGTGCAATTTCACCTGAGTACCGAGATACCCCATATGTGGCCCTAAACTGATTCCTTGAAATACGTCAGGGCTGTGAAGTGAGAGAGCGCCATGCGTATTTGAGGACTACATAGGGATTGCATAGGGGTGGACATAGGGGTATTCTACGCCAGTGATTCCCAAACAGGGTGCCTTCAGCTGTTGCTAAACTCCCAGCATGCATGGACAGTCAGTGGCTGTCCGGAAATGCTGGGAGTTGTTGTTTTGCAACAGCTGGAGGCTCCGTTTTGGAAACATTGCCATACATTACGTTTTTCATTTTTATTGGGGTACAGTGTAAGGGGGTGTATATGTAGAGTTTTACCCTTTATTATGTGTTAGTGTAGTGTAGTGTTGTTTAGGGTACATTTGCACTGGCGGGTTACGGTGAGTTTCCCGCTTCGAGTTTGCGCTACGGCGAAAAATTTGCCGCAGCTCAAACTTCACGCATGAAACTTACTGTAAACCTGCCCGTGTGAATATACCCTGTACGTTTACATGGGAGGGCAAACCTCCAGCTGTTTCAAAATTGCAACTCCCAGCATGTACTATCCGACCGTGCATGCTGGGAGTTGTACTTTTGCTACAGCTGGAGGAACACTGGTTGGAAAACCTTCAGTTAGGTTCTGTTACCTAACTCAGTATTTTCCAACCAGTGTGTCTCCAGCTGTTGCAAAACCAAAACTCCCAGCATGTACTGATCGCCGAAGGGCATGCTGGGAGATGTAGTTATGCAACAGCTGGAGGTACGCAACTACAACTCCCAGCATGCCTAGAGAGCTGTTTGGGCATGCTGGGTTTTGCAACATCTGGAGGTCTACAATTTAGAGACCAGTGCACAGTGATCACCAAACTGCAGACCTCCAGATGTTGCAAAACTACCAATCCCAGCATGCACAGACAGCAAACTGCTGTGTGGGCATGCTGGGAGTTGTAGTTTTGCAAGATCTAGAGTGCTACAGTATAGAGATCACTATGCAGTGGTCTCTAAAGAGTAGACCTCCAGCTGTTGCAAAACTACAACTCCCAGCATGCCCAAACAGCTGTCTGGGCATGCTGGTAGTTGTAGTTTTGCAATATCTGGAGGGCTACAGTATAGAGACCACTGTATAGTGGTCTCAGACTGTAGCCCTCCAGATGTTGCTTAGGCAAATCACCGGCTTCCATAGGATCCAGGAAGTCAGCTGCATAACATCCCTGCCCGCCGATCACCGTTGCCCGCAGCCTCCACAGATCGCTAAGTAACCTTTGGAGCCGGTCCCTGACGGTTTCCCTGTCCTGCCCCGCCTATTGTGGGTGGGCAGAACGGGGAAAACAAAAGTAAACCCCCCCGCCCCCGATCTGCTATTGGTCGTCGAGTCTATACGACCAATAGCAGGGATAGAAGGGGTGGCACCCCTGCCACCTCACTCCTATCCCTTCAGGGAGATCGTGGGTGTCTTGGACAACCGCGATCCCCCTTTATATTCCGGGTCACTGGGTCACCCTAGACCCATAATGACCCGGAATTGTGTGAATTCACTTGCGATTTGCGCCGATCGCCGACATGGGGGGGGGGGGGGGCATTTCCGCGGGGGGCCTGCTGATCAATATCAGCAGTCATCCCGGTCCGATCCCTGCCCGCTGCATTGTATCAGATCGCAAATTCACTGTCACAATTATAATTTTCTTTGATTTTATATATTTCCTGAGTTTCGAATGAAGAAAAAGTAGGTGAACCATTACCTATCATTGTACAGCATAGACATTTAAGTTTATTGCACTGTGTAGTCCCGATAATTTTTTTCACAGCGTTATCCTTACTAATAGTTGATGTTTTTAATCTGCTAGGAGCGAGTACATTTTGTCAATTATGTGACCTGAAGGTAGTCCTAGGTTCCCCTGGAAGGATGTCTTTAAAAATCATTCAATAGTAAAAAATTTTTTTTTTTACAAATTGTTTTTAATCTGTAAAACCCTAGTTATGGCAGATTATTTAAGAGAACCAATACAAAGGGGGATTTTAACTATAATTTTATTATAAAATTGAATTGCGGAATCTGGCACATAAATTCTTACATGTGAACATAGCATTATGGGTATGGGGTGTATTGGTTTGCCAACTCTTAAAAAAAAAAAAAAAAAAAAACCTGGGTAATCTGCTTAACCATCTTTCTCCTAATCTAAAATATTGGTTTCAGTAGATGAACATGCCACCTCCAATTCTTCAGCACCACCTCTATAGAGGAACAAATAGACTTTATTGTCTTAAAGGTCTTGTAAGTCTATTATAAATTATGTGAGTACGGGAATCTTTCTACTGTACTCTTCAATCGATTTTCCTTTGCAGTGACTTGCACCTACCTCAGATGAGAAACCCACAGTAATCTCAATCTGTTCCTTCAGTCTTTTTTCTAGGATGGTGTGATTTGCTTTTTCTTCCTCCAGAAAAATCTGCATGAATCTTAGGGAGCTCTGTGTGGCTTCCTTTACCCACTTGTTCATTAAAACCTGGGCTTTTCCACCTCGCTGTTGGAGTTTAATTAATGTGCAGGCCCCTTGGTACTATTTGATTCTTCAGATAATTTTCCAAGCTGCTTTACTCAAATATATATACTAGCTGAGTACCCGGCGTTGCCCGGTTTTTCCTTCCTCAACCTTGTTGTGGAGGAAAATCAACAAAGGAGGAAGCTTTTGACTTCATATCCCATCCCCATATATTATTGTCATATCCCAACCCCATGTCCAGTCCTCATACCCCATCCTCCTATCCCCTCCTCCTATCTCAACCTATTATCCCGACCTCCTATCCCGACCTCCTATCCCGTCCTCCTATCCCGTCCTCCTATCCCGTCCTCCTATCCCGTCCTCCTATCCCGTCCTCCTATCCCGACCTCCTATCCAAGCATCCTATACCGTCATTCTATACCGTCATTCTATCCCGACCTCCTATCCCGTCCTCCTATCCCGACCTCCTATCCCGACCTCCTATCCCGACCTCCTATCCCGACCTCCTATCTCGTCCTCCTATCCCGTCCTCCTATCCCGTCCTCCTATCCCGTCCTCCTATCCCGACCTCCTATCCCGACCTCCTATCCCGACCTCCTATCCCGACCTCCTATCCCGACCTCCTAGCCCGTCCTCCTATCTCGACCTCCTATCTCGACCTCCCATCCCGTTCTCATATCCCGACCTCATATCCCGACCGACTATCTTGACCTCCCATCCCGTCCTCATATCCCAACTGTAATAAGTGTACCATGTATTGAAATATCTCCAGCCGTACAGAAGTTATGTGGGAACATACATTTCCCATTGATTTGCATGGGACTTTAAACAAAAACCCCGACCCTCACAAATGGGGATAGTTAAGGGTTAAATTAACTATCCTATATTTTAAGTCGACATATAAGTAACATGTGACCAAGTATTATCGAAATATCTCCAGCCGTTTGGAAGTTATGCAGTAACATATATTTCCCATAGACTTGTATGGGACTTTAAACGAAAACCCTGACCCTGGCAAATGGGGGTGAGTAAGGGTTAAATTACCTGTCCTATGTTTGTTGTTGACATATAAGTAACATGTGTGCCAAGTTTCATGTTGATATCTTTAGCCGTTTGGACATTTTTGTGGAACATACATACATACACATATATACACACACACACTGGCCCTCATTTACGAACAGTGAAGTGTAGATTTCTTTGTGGGTTTTAATTCCCTACAATTTATTTTCCATGGTATTTACTAAGGTTTCCCCACATTTTCCACTTTCCCTACACTTTGCTTTTTTTACACATGCTCTGATCTGTCTGGTTTTCCTCAGCTCAAATCCATCACATTTTATGTGGAAACCTTAGTAAATATGTTGTTTTTTTGTGAAAATGTCGGGATCACGGCCCCTTTTCCTTGAGGCCACGCCCCTTTTTTGGGTTTTCATAGCAAAATGGAGAGTCAGTCGGGGTTTTTTCAATTCTGGCGCAAATTCGGGCGCAAAATCTGGCGCAAACAGAATTTCTGGCGCAAGGCGACAGAAACAGGCGCACAACTCGACAAAACATGCCGGGTTTGCAATACTTAATGAGGGCCATTGAGTTTTCTATATATATACATATATATATATATATATATATATATATATATATATAAAAGAAGGGAGATCAGGGCAGCACTCCAATGGTGTGAAAAAAAGATAAAATTTATTCCATCAAAACAATGTGCAAAACAACAGCGACGTTTCGATCCTCTCCAGGATCTTTTTCAAGCTATATATATATATATATATATATATATAGATATACAGTACAGACCAAAAGTTTGGACACACCTTCTCATTCAAAGAGTTTTCTTTATTTTCATGACTATGAAAATTGTAGATTCACACTGAAGGCATTAAAACTATGAATTAACACATGTGGAATTATAGACATAACAAAAACGTGTGAAACAGCTGAAAATATGTCATATTCAGTGGCGTTGCTAGGTCTGGTGTCACCCGGTGCGGTAGAAAATGGTGTCACCCCAACGCCATCCCCCCGAAGCAATGGTTTTTTAAGCCATATAACAAGAAATATGTTGAAAGAAATCAAAGTTAAATCTTTAAAAAAAATAATGTTTATTTTAAATTCAATCTTTACTAAATAAATAAATAAAAAATTTTTGCAACACAAAATTTAACAGGAGGAAAAAAATATAAAATTAAATAACACAAAATTTAACAGGAACAAATAATAAATAAATAACACCAAATTAAAAAAGAACAAATAAAAGTGCACTTAAATCAGAATTTAGCTTTTTTGGCTTTCAAAGCCACAAAACTGTTAATAACTACATCAAAATCAATGGTTTGCACTAATTCGCTTTCAACTGACAACAGTGCAAGATCGGAAAGCCTAGACTGTCCCATTGTAGATCTTAGGTAATTTTTGATAAGTTTAAGCTTTGAAAAGCTCCTCTCACACGAAGCCACAGATACACAGATTGTGAGAAATAATTTCAGACAAAGTGAGAGGTGTGGGAGAGATTCAATAAAATCCCATTCCGCTATAAAGGTCAAAACTTGTAAAGCTGTCCAATCTGTGACTTCTTCTAGGTCCAACTTTGCTGCTGTAAGGTGTCTTCTCAACCTTGGTATCTCCAGTACCAGCTCACTCTCTGATACCTCATCATAGAAATTGGTCAGTTTTGGAATAGACACCTTTAATTCTTCTTCAGTAGCAGATATGAGACTCTTTGCTTGAACAGCCTCAAACATGCCTGCTACTTCCATGATGGCCCTTAATCTGGTCTGGAGTTCCGAATGAAAGCGATCAATGCACTCAAGCATCGCCCTCTTATTTTCTTCTTGGAGACTTATGCTTCCAGAATCTCTTGCCAGTTCCCCTGCCATCCTCTTCTTGAACCTGGCTCTTCTCTCTACTGCAATTCCATGTTCATCAGCTTTTAAAAGTGCCTGCTGAATTGCATTTTCGACTAGGTGACTGCGCTCTTCACACAGAAAAAGTCTTAGTGTCTCAAGCTTTGTCACCACTTTATCGAGACTTAAGCCCTTAGTCTGCTAGTTCTGCTGTGCATCATCAACCTCCCTCAGTACATCAGACCAGAAGTGCAGGTAGCAAAGAAAAGTAAAGTCACAGACCGCAGGTAGAAGACCTTGTGCTGCTCCTCTTGTGTCCAGATTTTCACACGGTTCACAAAGAGCTTCAAGTACCAATACAAACATGTCAAATTTTTCTTTTACTGGCTTAACTGCAGCATGATGAGCACTCCAGCGTGTTGTGCACAGTCTTTTTACTGACACTCCAGTATGCTCAATTAACACATCCCATCGATGGGTGGAAGCAGCAAAAAAAGTAAACATTGTCTGCAGAGTTCCAAAAAAGGTCACGCAAGATGCATTTTCAGCAAAAGAGTGCTGACCACACAAATGAAGGGAATGGTCCACACATCCATTAAAAATAGCCTTCCTGTTTTTTTCCTTCAGAATGGATTGTACACCTCCATGGATTCCAGCCATAGTAGCAGCATTATCATAACCCTGAGAGCGGCACATCATTATGTCTAGGCCATCACTTTCAAGTTTTTTAAGAATGTCCGAACTGAGGTCAGCAGCTTTTTTCCCTTTTAAAGGGAAAAATCCTAAAAATACTTCTTTCACCTCAACTTTCCTGTTGGTCATGTGTACATATCTGATCACTTCAGACATCTGATCAGTATGTGAAACATCAGGTGTGCTGTCAAACATGATTCCAAAGTACAATGCAGACTTTATGTCCGTTACAATCTTCTCCTTCAAATGATTTGCCAGGACCCTTTAAACTCATTCTGAGTTTGTGGCGAAAGATAGGAGACAGACACATTAAGGTGACAGGTGTGCTGCTTTAACCTAATTAGGTGTTCTTTCAGTACTGGATCATACTTGGAAAGCATCTCAACCATCTCAAGAAAGTTCCCTTTATTCAATGAAGACTCATCTTCCTTGTGGCCACGAAATGCCAGATTCTGCTTGGCAAGAAACACTGTTATGTCAAGCAATCTGTGCAAAATGTCCCTCCACTTTTTCTTATCGGTCTCCATCATAGAAATAGTTTGGGCATCAATGGTTTCTTGCAGCCGCAGTCCTGCTGCCAAAGTTTTCCACTTTTCTAAGCAGTGTAAGTGCTCTTCGGATGTCTCATGATGATATACTTTTGGGCTCAGTTTCCACCACTTCTGAAACCCAGTGACAAATTTAGATGTTGTATCTGTAGTACAGATTGCAAAGAGTCTGCAGCAAAAGCAGTATAAATTCCTACTGACAGGTGAGTAAATGTCCTCAGAATTTTCTCTCCATTTGGCATGACCTTATAAAACCATCCTTTTGAAAGTTGACACACTTCTCCCTTTGCAGCAGCTTTTGCATGAGGCCTTTTTGTGACACTAAAAGGACCATCTTTGTTCTGGAAAGAAGCACTTCCTCTTTTCACAATTTCTACCCGAAAATGATCTGGAACCGGTATCTCCCAGAAGGACACATCAGATAAAATTTGCAGATCTTTCTCCTTTACTGCACTCATCTCTTTCATAGTATAAGGACTATGGCTTGAGTCACTTTCAGCACTCTCTTCTGCTTCAGATTCTGTCATTTCCATTCCTTGCTGTTCTGCTTGAAGTTCTTCTATTTCCCCTCCTTGCTCTTCTTCAGATTCTGCCATTTCCACTTCTTGCTCCTCTGGCGAAAGCTTTCGCAAAAAAGCATCAGAAGACTCAGCTTGATCAATTGGCGTGGTGTCTTTTGATGAACCCTGGCCATCATCTGGTCTTTTGACATATTTGAGCATGGATCCAGCAAGAGTTTTGATTGATTCAATTTTTGCCTCCTTTGCTTTCCTTTGCTGGTATCCACTTGGCCTCTTTGACTTATGCACTCCATGTGGCATGGTGGAATATTCCCTTCAGACTTTGCTTTATGAAACTCAATCGGGAAAAAAAGAGGACACAATAAAAACATATAATTTGTTTCTTGCGCTTATCATATGTTGCTAATTGTATGGATAGACTGGTTTTCCCAGTGTGTAATTTCTCATTAGTTGGATGCCTCTGTATTATATGGCAAACAGGCCATAAAATTACATATGTCCCATGGTTTAAGCTTTTATGTAAACCACCCACTTTATGGCATCACCATGCAACGTTTGTTGTGGTAAAACTGGAAAGGTCATTGTATACATTTTTTTTGATTGGGTGACTAAAATAATAGATGGCCTTGGTGCAGTAGACATCGCATATCTAGAGTTTAGTAAGGCTTTTGACACTATCCCATATAGAAGACTTATCAATAAACTACAGTCATTGAGCTTGGACTCCCATATTGTTGAATGGATTAGATAGTGGTTGAGGGACAGACAACAGAGGGTTGTAGTCAATGGAGAATATTCAGAACAAGGTCTTGTTACCAGTGGGGTACATCAGGGATCCGTACTGGGACCCATTTTGTTTAACCCCTTAAGGACTCAGCCCATTTTGGCCTTAAGGACTCAGACAATTTAATTTTTACGTATAGGACATAGAACAGATCAGTATTATCGGTCATCTCCTGCTCTGGTCTGCTCGATCACAGACCAGAGCAGGAGACGCCGGGAGCCGCACGGAGGAAGGAGAGGGGACCTCCGTGCGGCGTTATGAATGATCGGATCCCCGCAGCAGCGCTGCGGGCGATCCGATCATTCATTCAAATCGCGCACTGCCACAGATGCCGGGATCTGTATTGATCCCGGCACCTGAGCGGTTAATGGCGGACGCCCACGAGATCGTGGGCGTCGGCCATTGCCGGCGGGTCCCTGGCTGCGATCAGCAGCCGGGATCAGCCGCGCATGACACGGGCATCGCTCCGATGCCCGCGGTTATGCTTAGGACGTAAATGTACGTCCTGGTGCGTTAAGTACCACCGCACCAGGACGTACATTTACGTCCTGCGTCCTTAAGGGGTTAATATCTTCATAAGTGATATTATAAAAGGTCTTGATGCTTTTGGTCTTTTTGCTGATGACACAAAGATATGTAACAGGGTTGATGTTCCTTGAGGGATCCGCCAAATGGAAAAGGATTTAGGAAAACTAGAAGAATGGTTCGAACTCTGCCAACTGAAATTTAATGTGGATAAGTTTCCAAATAATGCAACTTACGCGTAAAAACCCTCGGGCAGAATATAGAATATTTGAAAGAGTCCTGACCTCAGTATCTGAGGAAAGGGATTTATTTCAGAAGACTTAAAAGGTAGGAAGACAATGTAATAGAGCAGCAGGAAATGCTAGCAGAATGCTTGGATGTTTAGGGAGAGGTATAAGCAGTAGAAAGAAGAAATTGCTCATGGGTGTATAGGGAGAGGTATAAGCAGTAGAAAGAAGAAATTTCTCATGGGTGTATAGGGAGAGGTATAAGCAGTAGAAAAAGAGAAGTGCTCATGGGTGTATAGGGAGAGATATTAGCCTTAGAGAGGGAAGTGCTCATGCCGCTGTACAAAACACTAGTGAGACCTCACTTGGATTATTGTGCGCTGTACAATATATATTTTTTTATCAATTATAAGGTCATTGGTTGATTTTAAATAATTGGGTTTTCTGTGTGATCTACATATTAAAAACACACAATTGTCAAGTAAGGTGAAAGTAAGGGGAATACGTTTTTACCATGTAAAACAACAGCTCCCAGTATGACCTAAGCAGTGCTAAGGTTATGCTGTGAGTTGTTGTTTTATCCATCATCACTGCAGACTCCAGCTCTGATAGGACATAGTGAGGATAATACACCATGTTATCAGTGATTACAGGTGACATCTTCTCTATAGTAAGGAGAATACACAATGATATCAGTGACTACAGGTGACGTCTTCTCTATAGTGAGGAGAATACACAATGATTTCAGTGACTACAGGTGATGTCTTCTCTATAGTGAGGAGAATACACAATAATATCAGTGATTACAGGTGACGTCTTCTCTATAGTGAGGAGAATACACAATGATATCAGTGATTACAGATGAGGTCTTCTCTATAGTGAGGAGAATACACAATGATATCAGTGATTACAGATGACGTCTTCTCTATAGTGAGGAGAATACACAATGATATCTGTGACTACAGGTGACGTCTTCTCTATAGTGAGGAGAATACACAATAATATCAGTGATTACAGGTGACATCTTCTCTATAGTTTTTCCTTATCTAATTCAGTTAGTACATACCACCGGGACTTGTTCCAGCTAAATTTTTCACTCTGTAGAACCTAGATTGCTCCTCATTGTGTCGGCGGATTCTGAGCCTCTATGTGAAAACAATAATTAATATAACTCAACCAGACACTGTATCCTCTAAATACTGCTACGGGCTGTACCCTATGAATATAATACCGCAACATTCTATAGCCCACAAAAAAAAACGTTCCACCATATATATATATATATATATATATATATATATATATACACTCACACACACGCACACCATACAATATACACTATGGTTTCTGAATGCAAAACAACCTTTGCCCCACAAATAAATTATACACTAGTGCTCCCATATATTATATATTGTGCCTTGTGCCCTCCATGGTCACCCACCCCCATCCCAAGCATCCTTAACCCCCCCAATCACCCTCTCGTGTCAACTTCATCATCACCCTACAACCCTCACAATACTGTGCCTCCTCATGTCAGCCTCATCATCATGATTGTGATTGTAGTTTAGCAACAGTTGGAGGCTCCTTGTTGGGGAACACACTGACATTTTCTTCTCATTTCAGATACGTGTATGCTGAGGATAACTATGGTTTTGGTGGACTACGTTGATAACTAGCGGTTTTTATTTTTTATTTAAAGGAGTATTCCGGAGCAATTGTTTTATCTTCCTCTGTGCCCAGGCTGCAAAGTATACAAAACAAACTTGGACTCACCTGCCTACACTCCCCCATTGCTCCGATATCGCCGTCCCGTTCTCCGGTCCCTGTCTCTACCTCTTCCTGTGGGTCATCAGCGTATCACCGGCCGCAGCAATGTCCTGCTGCAGCCGGTGATACGCTGAGCACAGCGTGAGTCATGACCCACAGGAAGAGGTAGAGACGGACCGGAGAACGGGACGGCGATATCGGAGCAATGGGGGAGCGTAGGCAGGTTAGTCCAAGTTTGTTTTGTATACTTTTGCAGCCTGGGCACCAGGTACGAGCACAGAAATTTTGGGGGCAGGGGCTGAACAGAAAAAAAGGGCACATCTCATAATAATTTATATAAATGCCCATATAACAGTGGTGTCCAAACTGTGGCCCTCCAGATGTTTCAAAACTACAACTCCCAGCATGCCCGGACAGCCGTTGTCTGTCTGGGCATGCTGAAAGTTGTAGTTTAGCAACAGCTGGAGACACACTGTTTGGGAAACACTGACCTATACTACATAGTCAAACATGCTGGGAGTTGTGGTTTTACAACAGCTGGAGGCCCCCTGGTTGGGAAACACTAACCTATACTACATAGTCCAACATGCTGGGAGTTGTGGTTTTACAACAGCTGGAGGCCCCCTGGTTGGGAAACACTTACCATTACTATATACTACTATATAGTCCAACATACTGGGAGTTGTAGTTTTACAACAGCTGGAGTCTGGACACCCATGCCATATAATGATCACAGACAACTCAGCATTGCCCAGGGAACTTGTAGGAGAGATATCCAAAGGGCCGCAGGGCCCTTTCTAGTCAACCTGTGCCCGTCCCAGCTGAGCACAGGGGAGATTAAAGAATTACTCCGGAGTATTCCTTTAAATGAAATGTTAATAAGGGCTGTGGGAGTGTTTTTTTTTGTAATAAAATGTATTTTTCTGTGTGTTTTTTTTTTTTTTTTTACTTTTCCGGCTAGCCCAAAAACCAGCTAGCGCTAATCTCCAATTATTACCCAGGTTCCCACTGCCCCAGGGGTGCTGGGAAAAGCCGGTACCAACAGGCTCGGAGCATCAAATATGGCACTCCTGTGCCTAGGCGGTAACAAGCTGGCATTATTTAGGCTGGGGAGGGCCAGTAACAATGGTCCTAGCCCACCCTGGTAACATCAGGCTGTTGATGTTTTGTTAATATCGTGCTGAGAATAAAAAGACGGGACAACACACTTTTTTTTTTTTTTTAAATTAATAAAAACATGGGTGGTTCCCCTTTTCATTCTCAGCCAGATACCAGCGAGACATCAACAGCCTGACGTTACCAGGGTGGTCTAGGACCATTGTTACTGGCCCTCTCCAGCCTAAATAATGCCAGCCTGTTACCGCCTAGACACAGGAGCGCCATATTTGATGCTCCGGGCCTGTTGGTACCAGCTCTTCCCGGCACCCCTGGGGCAGTGGGTACCGGGGTAAAAATTGGGGTTAGCGCTAGCTGGTTTTGGGACTAATGCCAAGCCCGGCTTAGTAATGGATTCTGTCTATAAGACGGCTTCCACTACTAAGCCTGTAAAGTAAATATAAAAAAAAAAACACACACACACAACATGGAAAAAAATATTTTATTACAAAAAACACTCCGTCACAACCAGCCATTGTTACCAATTTTAGAATTTTTTTTTTTAGAAACGCTGGTCATCGACATAGGTCATCAACATGGATGATTGGGGTGGTACTGCCGGGAGGATGATCGTGCCGATGTATGATGGGGGTGCTACTGCCAGGGCGGAGGCCAGTAGCACCCTCATCATCCATCAGCAGGATCATCCTCCTGACAGTAGCACCCCCATCATCCATCAGCAGGATAATCCTCCTGCCAGTAGCACCCTCATCATCCATCAGTAGGATCATCCTCCTGGCAGTAGCACCCTCATCATCCATCAGTAGGATCATCCTCCTGACAGTAGTACCCCCATCATCCATCAGCAGGATAATCCTCCTGCAAGTAGCACCCTCATTATCCATCAGTAGGATAATCCTCCTGCCAGTAGCACCCTCATCATCCATCAGTAGGATCATCCTCCTGGCAGTAGCACCCTCATCATCCATCAGTAGGATCATCCTCCTGACAGTAGTACCCCCATCATCCATCAGCAGGATAATCCTCCTGCAAGTAGCACCCTCATTATCCATCAGTAGGATCATCCTCCTGGAAGTAGCACCCTCATCATCCATTAGTAGGATCATCCTCCTGGCAGTAGCACCACTACCATCCAGGAGGATGGTGCTGCCGATGGATAATGGGGTTCTACTGGAAGGAGGATTATCCTGCTGATGGATGATGGGGGTGATACTGGCAGGAGGATGATCCTGATGATGGGGGTGCAGCACCCCTATCATACATCAGTAGCACCTTCATCATACATAAGGAGAATCACCCTCCTACCAGTGGCACCCCCCATCATCCAGGATGATGGGGGTGCAGCATCCCCATCATACATCAGTAGCATCCTCATCATACATCAGCAGGATAATCCTCCTGGCAGTGGCGCCCCATCATCCAGTATGATGGGGGTGCTAATTGCAGGAGGATGATCCTGCTGATGGATGATGGGGGTGCAGCAACCCCATCATTCATCAGTAACACCCTCATCATACATCAGTAACACCCTCATCATACATCAGCAGAATAATCCTCCTGGCAGTGGCGCCCTTATCATTCGGTATGATGGGGGTGCTAATGGCAGGAGGATGATTCTGCTGATAGATGATGGGGGTGCAGCACCCCCATCATTCATCAGTAGCACCCTCATCATACATTAGGAGGATCATCCTCCTGCAAGTGGCACCCCCCCCACATCATCCAGGATGATGGGGGTGCAGCATCCACATCATACATCAGTAGCATCCTCATCATACATCAGTAGGATAATCCTCCTGGCAGTGGCGCCCCATCATCCAGTATGATGGGGGTGCTAATTGCAGGAATATGATTCTGCTGATAGATGGCAGCACCCCCATCATTCATCAGTAGCACCCTCATCATACATTAGGAGGATTATCCTCCTGCAAGTGGCACCCCCCCCCCCCCATATCATCCAGGATGATGGGGGTGCAGCATCCACATCATACATCAGTAGCATCCTCATCATGCATCAGCAGGATAATCCTCCTGGCAGTGGCGCCCCCATCATCCGGTATGATGGGGGTGCTAATGGCAGGAGAATGATCCTGCTGATGGATGATGGGGGTGCTTCACCCCATCATTCATCAGTAGCACCCTCATCATACATCAGTAACACCCTCATCATACATCAGCAGGATAATCCTCCTGGCAGTGGCGCCCCCATCATCCGGTATGATGGGGGTGCTAATGGCAGGAGGATGATTCTGCTGATGGATGATGGGGGTGCTAATGGCAGGAGAATGATCCTGCTGATGGATGATGGGGGTGCAGCACCCCCATCATTCATCAGTAGCACCCTCATCATACATTAGGAGGATCATCCTACTGCCAGTGGCACCCCCCCCCCCCCATCATCCAGGATGATGGGGGTGCAGCATCCCCATCATACATCAGTAATACCCTCATCATACATCAGCAGGATAATCCTCCTGGAAGTGGTGCCCCCATCATCCGGTATGATGGGGGTGATAATGGCAGGAGGATGATCTGCTGATGGATGATGGGGGTGCTAATGGCAGGAGGATGATCCTGCTGATGGATGATGGGGGTGCTACTGCCAGGAGGATGATCCTACTGATGGATGATGGGGATGCAGCACCTCATTATATACATCAGTAGCACCTTCATCATACATAAGGAGGATCATCCAATGGCCAATGGCACTCCCCAGAGCCTAAGCACCCCCTTTCCCCCTACGGTAGTACCTTACAGGGGTCAGATGCACCCCAGTCTCCCGAGTCCCTTGTGCTGGCTTTCTTCAAGTGTGATGGCTTGCTTGCTGTCGCTAAAGTTCTGAATGGCGGTTGAAGTCCTAAATGATTTGCCAGAGGCTGCACTCTGGTCCTACTTTTATTCCTATCCAGCGGCAGGTGCAGACCGGGTGGGTGGGAGATTCCTAGCCATCATGTCGCCGGACAGCAGCGGCGGACCAGTGGTGGCAGCCATGCTGTCTGTGGTGCTGTGATGGACCAGGGTCTGGAGGATTGCTAGGCATCGCGCCGCCTGCCTTGACCGCCTAGGTGGCGCCCTGGGGAGGTGGTGCTTGCGGACGTGGTCTTGAACATTGTGCCGGGCACCGTGCAGATGCGTGCTGCGCTATTGCGGCGGATGCAAAAAAAGAATTTTCATCCGCAGCTGTACGGACGGACGGGGGGGGGGGGGGGTGCTGGCGGCTGTGGTGTGGAGTCAAGTAGTCACCCTTGTACCGTAGCTGTAGCGGGGGGGGGTTGCTGGCAGACGTGGTGTCACCCCTCAAGGTTGGTGACACCCGATGCGGTCCGCACCCCCCGCACCCCGGTAGCAACGCCACTGGTCATATTCTAGGTTCTTCAAAGTAGCCACCTTTTGCTTTGATTACTGCTTTGCACACCTGAAATGGTCTTCCAAGAGTCTTGAAGGAGTTCCCGGAGATGCGGAGCACTTGTTGGCCCTTTTGCCTTCATTGGGTTCAGGTCTGGTGACTGTGGAGGCCAGGTCACAGCACCCCATCACTCTCCTTTTTGGTCAAATAACCCTTACACAGCCTGGATGTGTGTTTGGGGGCATTGCCCTGTTGAAAAACAAATGATGGTCCAACTAAACGCAAACTGTATAGAATAGCATTCTGCTGCAAGATGCTGTGGTTCAGTATGCCTTCAATTTTGAATAAATCCCCAACAGTGTCACCAGCAAAGTACCCCCACACCATCAGACCTCCTCCTCCATGCTTCACGGTGGGAACCAGGCATGTAGAATCCATCCGTTCACCTTTTTTGCGTCGCACAAAGACACGGTGGTTGGAACCAAAGATCTCAAATTTGGACTCATCAGACCAAAGCACAGATTTCCACTGGTCTAATGTCCATTCCTTGTGTTCTTTAGCCCAAACAAGTCTCTTCTGCCTGTTGCCTGTCCTTAGCAGTGATTTCCTAGCAGATATTCTACCATGAAGGCCTGATTCCCACAGTCTCCTCTTATCAGTTGTTCTAGAGATGAGTCTGCTGCTTCGAACTCTGTGTGACATTGACCTGGTCTCTAATCTGAGCTGCTGTTAACCTGCGATTTCTGAGGATGGTGAATTGGATGGTTTTTGTGACTGCACTTGGGGACACTTTCCACCTAGAATATGACATATTTTCAGTTGTTTCACACTTTTTTGTCTACAATTCCACATGTGTTAATTCATAGTTTTGATACCTTCAGTGTGAATCTACAATTTTCATAGTCATGAAAAGAAAGAAAACGCTTTAAATGAGAAGGTGTGTCCAAACCTTTGGTCTGTACTGTATATATATATATATATATATATATATATATATATATATATATATATATATATATATATATATATATATAATGATTGTAATAAGTCAGGGAACAGGGAAGCAAAAAATGAAGACTATAAATGCAGGTATAAGCATCTAAAAAAGGGAACCTGTTTCCTGTCTTGTGTTAGCAAAATCAGAATCATACATACAGTATCTCACATGTACACCCCTCAAATTTTTGTCAATATTTTATTATATATAGAAAAAGGAGGAATTGAAAAACTATACTTTTTATGTAAAATGAAAAGCTACAATGTTAAAAAATGGTGAGGAAGAAATTATAGATGGGGATTAGGAAAAAGCAAATATGTTAACCTGTTGGGGATTAAGAGCATACAGGTACGCCCTTGCTCCCTGGTACTTAACCTCTTAAGGACCCATGACGTACTGGTACGCCATGAGTCCGCTCCCGTTCTAGAACGCTTGGCCCCGCGTGTTAGCGGGTCGGGCCCGGCCGGGACCTGTGGCTAATAGCACGCAGCACTGATCGAGGTGCCGCGCGCGATTAACCCTTTAGATGCAAAGTTGAACGCTGCGTCTAAAGTGAAAGTAAAACAATGCCGGTTAGCTCAGGGAGCTGTTCGGGATCGCTGCGGCGAAATCGCGGCATCCCGAACAGCTTACATGACAGTCCCTACCAGCCTCCATGCTATCCGATCGCCGAATGACTGCTCAGTGCCTGAGATTCAGGCATGAGCAGTCAAGCGGCAGAATCATCGATCAGTGGTTTCTTACGAGAAACCACTGATCAATGTAAAAGATCAGTGTGTAAATTGTTATAGCCCCCTATCGGTGCGATAACACTGCAAAAAAAAAAAAGTGAATAAAGATCATTTAACACTTTCCCTAATAAAAGTTTGAATCACCCCCCTTTTCCCATTTAACCCCTTAAGGACCGGGGTTTTTTCCGTTTTTGCATTTTCGTTTTTTGCTCCTTGCCTTTAAAAAATCATAACTCTTTCAATTTTGCACCTAAAAATCCATATTATGGCTTATTTTTTGCGCCACCAATTCTACTTTGTAATGACGTCAGTCATTGTGCCCAAAAATCTACGGTGAAACGGAAAAAAAAATCATTGTGAGACAAAAGAATCATTGTGAGAAAATTGAAGAAAAAAAACGCCATTTTGTAAATTTTGGGGGCTTCCGTTTCTACGTAGTACATTTTTCGGTAAAAATGACACCTGATATTTATTCTGTTGGTCCATACGGTTAAAATGATACCCTACTTGTATAGGTTTGATTTTGTCGTACTTCTGGAAAAAATCATAACTTCATGCAGGAAAATGAATACGTTTAATATTGTCATTTCTGACCCCTATAACTTTTTTATTTTTCCGTGTATGGGGCGGTATGAGGGCTCATTTTTTGCGCCGTGATCTGACGTTTTTAACCATTTTTGCATTGATAGGACTTGTCATTTTTTCATGATATAAAAAGTGATCAAAAATGCACCATTGACCGTGCGGTTTAATTAACGATATATATTTTTATAATTTCGGACATTTCTGCACGCGGCGATACCATATATTTTAATTTTTATTTACACTGTGTTTTTTTTTTATGGGAAAGGGGCATGCTTTCAGTTTCACTTTAGACGCGGCGTTCAAATTTGAACGCCGCGTCTAAAGGGTTAATAGCGTGCGGCACAGCGATCAATGTCGTGCGCTATTAGCCACGGGTCCCGGCCGTTGTTAGAGCCGTGGCCCCGCGTTATAGATCGGAAGTGGACACATGACGTTCCAGTACGTCATGTGTCCTTAAGGGGTTAAAAAAAAGCCGGTGTAAATTAAAATAAACATATGTGGTATTGCCGCGTGCGGAAATGTCTGAATTATAAAAATATATAATTAATTAAACCGCACGGTCAATGGCGTACGCTCAAAAAAATTCCAAAGTCCAAAATAGTGTATTTTTGGTCACTTTTTATATCATGAAAAAATTAATAAAAAGCCATCAAAAAGTCCAATGAATACAAAAATTGTACCTCTAAAAACTTCAGATTACTGTTCAAAAAATTAGCCCCGATACCGCCCCATATGCAGAAAAATAAAAAAGTTATAGGGGTCAGAAGATAACAATTTTAAACGTATACATTTTCCAGCATGTAGTTATGATTTTTTCCAGAAGTACAATAAAATCAAACCTATATAAGTAGAGCATCATTTTAATCATATAGACCTACAGAATAAAGAGAAGGTGTAATTTTTACCAAAATGTACTGAGAAACGGAAGCCCCCAAAAGTTACAAAATTTTGGTCTCTCAATTATTTTTTTTCCTGTTCCGCCGTAGATTTTTGGGTAAAATGACTGACGTCATTACAAAGTAGAATTGGTGACGCAATAAATAAGCCATCATATGGATTTTTAGGTGCAAAATTGAAAGAGTTATGATTTTTTAAAGGTAAGGAGGAAAAAAAGAGAATGCAAAAACAGAAAAACCCTGGGTCCTTAAGGTGTTAAGGACCAAGGGCATACCTGTATGCCCGTGGGAATTTTGGGAATTTCAGTTGTTGCATAACTACAACTCCCAACATGTCCATCGGCTGTCTGGGCATGCTGGGAGTTGTAGTTTTGCAACAACTTGAAACACTGAGTTAAGTAACAAACTCTGTGTTTTCCAACCAGTGTGCCTCCAGCTGTTGCATAACTACAATCCCCAGCATGCATGGACAGCCAAAGGGCATACTGGGAGTGTTAGTAGTATGCCTCCAGTTGTTGCATAACTACAAGTACCAACATGCCCTTCAGCTTTCACTGCATGCTGAGAGTTGTAGTTTTTTGCAACAGCTGAAGGCACACTGGTTGTGAAACACAGTGTTTGTTACCTAACTCAGTGTTTTGCAACCAATGTGCCTCCATGCACTGATAGACCATACATGCTGGGAGTTGTAGTTTTGCAACAGCTGGAGGCACACTGGTTGCAAAACACTGAGTTAATTTACAAACTCTGTGTTTTGCAAACAGTGTGCCTCCAGCTGTTGCATAACTACAACCCCCAGCATGAGCTGACAGCCAAAGGGCATGCTGGTAGTTGTAGTTTTGCAACAGCTGGAGGTTTACAGGGTACATTCTCATGGGCGGGGGTTTACAGCGAGTTTTTCACTGCAAGTTTGGGTTGCAGCTAATTTTCCGCTGCAGCTCAAACACCCAGCGGGAAACTCGCTGTAAACCCCTGCCCGTGTGAGTGTACCCTAAAAACACTACACTATACCTACACAAAATAAAGGGAAAAACACTACATTTACACATATCCCTACACAGTCCACCTCCCCCCCCCCCCCCCAAATAAAAAAATATATTATTTCTCATCTAAAACAGAGCCTCCAGCTGTTGCAAAACAACTCCCAGTATTGCCGGACAGCCATTGACTGTCCAGGCATGCTGGGAGTTTTGCAACAGCTGGAGGCACCCTGTTTGGGAAACTCTGCCATAGGGTAATTTTGGTATCGGAGGCAAGTCTAATTCTTGCATCCGGGTCCGTCCCAATGCAAATCCATTATTCAGGCCTAAATTGTGCATGGTGCTCTCTTACTTCAGCTCTGTCGTATTTCAAGGCAACAGTTTAGAGCCACATATGGGGTATTTCTGTACTCAGGAGAAATTGCCTAACAAATTTTGAGGGGCGTTTTCGCCTTTTACCACTTATGAAAAGGTAAAGTTGGGGTCTACTCCAGCATGTTATTGTAAAAAAAAATGTTTACACTAACATGCTGGTGTTGCCCCATACTTTTCATTTTCACAAGAGGTAAAAGGAACAAAAAGACCCCCAAAATTTGTAATGCAATTTCTCATGAGTAAATAAATACCCCATATGTGGACGTAAAATGCTCTGCAGATGCACAGCAAGGCTCGGGAGTGAGAGGACCATGTACATTTGAGGTGATTTACACAGGGGTGGCTGATCGTTACAGCGATTCTGACATAAACGCAAATGTGACCACATTTTGCAAACTACAACCCTCAAGGAATGTAACAAGAGTTATAGTGACCCCATTTTGGAAACTACACCCCTCACAGAACGTAACAAGAGGTATAGTAAGCCTTAACACCCCACAGCTGTTTAACAAATTTTTGTTACCTTTGGACAAAAAAAATTTTTATAAATTTTTTTACTAAAATGCTGGTGTTATCCCAAATTTTTCATTTTCACAAGGGGTAATAGGAAAAAAAGGCCTCCCAAAATTTGAAACCCCATTTCTTCTGAGTATATAAATAACCCATATGTGGATGTAAAGTGCTCTGCGTGCGAACTACAGGGCTCAGAAGAGAAGGAGCGCCATTGGGCTTTTGGAGAGAGAATGTGTCTGGAATTGAAGGCCATGTACGTTTACAAAGCCCCCATGGTGCCAGAACAGTGTACCCCCCCCCCCCCCACATGTGACCCCATTTTGGAACCTACACCCTTCACGGAATGTAATAAGCATTTACACCCCACTGGTGTCCGATAGATTTTTTGAACAGTCGTCTGTAAAAATGAAGATCTGTCAAAAGCCAATGTCAAAAGCCCCTTATTACATTCCGTGAGGGGTGTAGTTTCCAAAATGGGGTCACATGTGGGAGGGGTTTCCACTGTTCTGGCACCATGGGGGCTTTGTAAATGCACATGGCACCCGACTTCCATTCCAAACAGATTCTCTCTCCAAAAGCCCAATGGTGCTTCTTCTCTTCTGAGCATTGTAGTTCGCCCGCAGAGCACTTTACATCCACATATGGGGTATTTCCATTCTCAGAAGAAACAGGGTTAACATTTTGGTAGGCTTTTTCTCCTATTACCCCTTGTGAAAATGAAAAATCTGGGGTAAAACCAGCATCATTCACACATCCGACTTCAACGAAAAGTCGTCAAACACCTGTGGGGTGTTAAGGTGTAGTTTCCAAAATAGTATGCCATGTGTTTTTTTTTTTTTTTATGGCACCATAGGGGCTTCCTAAATGTGACATGCCCCCAAAAACCATTTCAGCAAAATTCACTCTCCAAAATCCCTTTGTCGCTCCTTTGCTTCTGAGCCCTCTATTGCAACCACAGAGAACTTTACACCCACATATGAGGTATTTCTTACTCAAGTGAAATTGGGTTACACATTTTGGGGGGCTTTTTCTCCTTTTACCCCTTGTAAAAATCCAAAAACTGGGTCTACAAGAACATGTTAGAGTAAAAAATTGAGATTTTGAATTTTCTCCTTCACTTTGCTGCTATTCATGTGAAACACCTAAAGGGTTAACAAACTTTCTAAGTGTCATTTTGAATACCATGAGGGGTGAAGTTTTTATAATGGGGTCATTTATGAGTTATTTCTAATATGATGGGCCCTCAAATCTGCTTCAAAACTGAACTGGTCCCTGAAAAATTCAGATTTTGAAAATTTTGTGAAAAATCTGAAAATTGCTGCTGAACTTTGAAGCCCTCTGATGTCTTCCAAAAGAAAAAACATATCAACTTTATGATGCCAACATAAAGTAGAAATATATGCAAATCAATATATAATTTATTTGGTATGTCTATTTTCCTTACAAGCAGAGAGCTTCAAAGTTAGAAAAATTCAACATTTTCACATTTCAATGAAAATTTGCCGTTAAAGTAGAATATATCACGAAGAAACTATCTCTGAATCAAATTCCGAAGTAAAAGCATCCCAGAGTTATGAATGCTTAAAGTGACAGTGGTCAGATGTGCAAAAAATGCTCTGGTCCTTAAATGGGCACTGTCGGAAACAAAAATTTTTGATATGTTGTAAAGCATGCAAAACCCATAGGTTTTGCAATTGCTTTCATTAGAAAATTTTCAGTATTTCATACTGAAAAAGCAAGTCAAACAACTGCCCCCCTGCCTGCTTGGACACATACTAGTCCTGCTGTGTCCATGCATCATCACCTATGTCATGGACACACTTCCTTGATTGACAGCTGTGAGTGCAGGGCTCACAGCTGGAGGAAAAATTCTCCTACTGTCAGCTTGTGTCCCGCTACTGTCACTGAGGACATGGTGGGAGTTGTAGTTTTGCTAATGCTAGGGGAGATGTGAGCAGACAGCATACTGAGGGAGGGGTTGGAGACCTGCACAGTGAGGCCACCCTCCATTTGAGAGGAATTCAGACTAGTGAGCTAAATTAAAAGTAATAAAAATTAATAAAAGTGCTAGACACATGAAAATTAGATGTACATGGTTGGGATTTGGTACTGAGTGATATATTAAAAAAATGGGCTTGGTCCTTAAGGGGTTAAACAAAATCTTCTCCACTGTATTCACAGAAGAAAATGAAATGCCAGGTGAAATACAGCAAGATAAGGTTCTAACTCCCCAGTACAGGTCTAACCCAGGAAGAAGTACAGTGCCACCTTCAAAAAAATCTAAATAGACAAATCACCAGGTCCAGATGGCATTCACTCCCATGTTCTAAAGGAATTAAGTAATATATTACACAGACCATTATTTTTAACATTCAAGGACTCTATAGTAACAGTAGAATCAAAAGCGAATGACCAGGGAGTCAGGAGTTTGTCTGGCGCAGAGAGGAACCATCAGACAGCCAAGTAAAATCAATGGATTTATTAGATGCAACGCGTTTCGCTGCGCATGCGCAGCTTCATCAGGCATGACAAGGGAAGGCTGGTAACAGGTATATATACCTCCAGGAATTAACCATTAGAGTGCTTTTTGAAAAGAGTTGTTACATAGAATTACATATCCATATGACAATGTATGAAAAAAATATATATAAATAGATATAAATAAATATAAATAGATAAACAGAAATCACAAAAATAGTAATAAGATAGCAATATGAAAGCACAATGCAATCCTATAAACATATATATATAAATATATATAATATAATATAATTATAATTATCGCATGTGGTGTGAGTATAACACCACAAGCGACTCAAGAAGTCACACCGCTTAATCGCCAGTGCGGCATTCAACAACACAAGTTGGATATTATTTCAAAACTTGTGTTGTTGAATGCCGCACCGGCGATTAAGCGGTGTGACTTCTTGAGTCGCTTGTGGTGTTATATTCACACCACATGCGATAATTATAATTATATTATATTATATATATTTATATATATATGTTTATAGGATTGCATTGTGCTTTCATATTGCTATCTTATTACTATTTTTGTGATTTCTGTTTATCTATTTATATTTATTTATATCTATTTATATATATTTTTTTCATACATTGTCATATGGATATGTAATTCTATGTAACAACTCTTTTCAAAAAGCACTCTAATGGTTAATTCCTGGAGGTATATATACCTGTTACCAGCCTTCCCTTGTCATGCCTGATGAAGCTGCGCATGCGCAGCGAAACGCGTTGCATCTAATAAATCCATTGATTTTACTTGGCTGTCTGATGGTTCCTCTCTGCGCCAGACAAACTCCTGACTCCCTGGTCATTCGCTTTTGATTCTACTCTTACCCAGGAGGGCTGCAGTGGACCTTCTTTCATATCTCTTCTGCTCTTAACCTTGTTGTGTGTGGGCGCACAACCAACTTCGGTAAGCGGCTTGGGAATCACCTTCCCCTACCCCCACCTGCAAGATCTACTGATCCCGCACATGAGGCGCCTTCCTTCCTTTCTCTAGATTTCTATAGTAACAGGGAAGGTTCCTCAGAACTGGCGCATAGCAAATGGGGTGCCAATATTTAAAAAGGGGTCAAAAGGTGACCCCGGGAATTATAGGCCTGTTAGTTTAACCTCTGTTGTATGTAAATAGTTTGATGCTATTTTGGAGTATCTTGATAAAAATAAATGTATTACTCCATATCAGCATGGCTTTATGAGGGATCTGTCCTGTCAAACTAACCTGATCAGCTTCTATGAGGAGGTGAGCTCCAGATTGGACCAGGGGGAATCGCTGGATGTTGTATATCTGGATTTTTCCAAAGCATTTGATACGATGCCACATAAATGATTGGTACATAAAATGAGAAGGATTGGGCTGGGGGTGAATCTGTGTAAGTGGGTAAGTAACTGACCCAGTGATAGGAAACAGAGGGTGGTTATAAATGGTACTTATTCTGATTGGTTGACTGTTACTAGTGGGTACCACAGGGGTCAGTCTTGGGTCCCATTCTATTTAATATATTGATTAATGACCTTGTACAGGGGTTGCATAGTAAAGTAGCAATCTTTGCAGATGATACTAAACTCTGTAAAGCGGTAAACACTATAGAGGACAGTGCACTGTTACAAATGGATCTGGATAGGTTGGAGGTTTGGGCTGGGAAGTAGCAGATGAGGTTCAACACTGATAAATGTAAGGTAATGCACATGGGGAGGAAAAATCCGGGCTGGTATTATGTATTAAATGAGAGAACACTTGGGACGACTGACATGGAAAAGGACATGGGAGTCTTAGTTAACAGTAAATTTAGCTGTAGTGACCAGTGTCGGGCAGCTGCTGCCAATACAAATAAAATCATGGGGTGCATCAATAGGGGCATAGACGCCAACGAAAAGGAAATAATTCTACCGCTGTACAAATCACTAGTCAGACCACACATGGAATACTGTGTACAGTACTGGGCACCAGTATGCAAGAAAGATATAGTGGAGCTGGAGAGGGTTCAAAGACGGGCAACCAGAGTAATATGGGGAATGGGAGGACTACAGTACCCGAAAAGATTATCAGAATTAGGGTTATTTATTTTATAAAAAAAGAAGGCTTAGGGGTGACCTAATAACTATGTATAAATATATCAGTGGACCGTACAGAGATCTCTCTCATGATCTATTTATACCCAGGACTGTATCTATAACAAGGGGGCATCCTCTATGTTTAGAGGAAAGAAGGTTTCTACACCAGCACAGACGGGGGTTCTTTACTGTAAGAGCAGTGAGACTATGGAACTCTCTGCCAGAGGAGGTGGTCATAGTGAACTCTGTAAAAGAGTTCAAAAGGGGCTGGATGCATTTTTGGAGCGTAATAACATTGCTGGTTATGGATACTAGATTTATAGGGACAGAACATTGATCCAGGGATTTATTATATTTATTGGAGTCAGGAAGGAATTTTTACCTCTAGTAAGAGGGTTTTTTGCCTTCCTCTGGATCAACTCAATAGGGACTCATTAGGGATATAGGTTGAACTTGATGGACTCTGGTCTTTTTTCAACCTTATGAACTATGTTACAATGTTACATAGTTAGTGCACAGCCTGTGATAAGAGTATTAAATGTTACTGTCCCTTCAGAATAACTGAACACACAGCTATTATTGTCTAAACCTTGGCAACAAAAGTGATTATGCCTCTTAGTGGAAATATTCAAATTGGACCCAGAGTGTCAATATTTTGTTTGGTCACCATTTTTTTCCCGCACTGTCTTAAGCCTCTTGGACATAGAGTTCACCATAGCTTCACAGGTTACCACGGAGGTCCTCTTCCATGATGAAATCACGGAGCTAATGGATGTTAGAAGCCTCGCTCTCCCCCCCACCTTCCATTTGAGGATGCCACGCAGACGCTGCATAGGGTTAGGTCTTGAGACATCCTTGGCCAGTCCATCATCTTTACCCTCAGCTTCTTAAGCAAGGCAGTGGCTGTTCTGGAGGTGTATCTGGGGTCGTTTATCATGATGGAATACTGCTCAGTCTCTAAAGGGAGGAGATCATGCATGCTTTGCTTCATTATGTCACAGTACTTGTTGACATTCATGGTTCCCTAAATGAACTGTAGCTTCCCAGTGTTAGCAACACTTATGCAGCCCTAGACCATGACACTCCTACCACCATACATGACTGTAGGCAAGAAACACTTGTCTTTGTACTCCTCACCTGGTCGCTGTCATCGAACCACAAGACACGGTTCCAATAATCAATGTCCTTAATCCGCTTATCTTCAGCAAACTGTTTGCAGGCTTTCCTGTGCATAGTATTTAGAAGAGGCTACCTTCTGGGATGACAGCCATGCAGAAAAATTTGATGCAGTGTGCAATGTATGGTCTATGCACTGACAGGCTGAACCCCCACCCCTTTAACCTCTGCAACACTGCTGGCAGCACTCATATGTCTATTTTGCCAAGACATCCTCTGGATATGACACTGAGCACGTACACTTAACTTCTTTGGTTGACCATGTTGAGGTCTGTTCTGAGTGGTATCTGTCCTATGAAACAGCTGTATGGTTTTGCCCTCTGTGCTGCTGCTCAGTTTCAGGGCCTTTGCAATCTTCTTATAGCCTAGATCTTATTTATGTAGAGCAACAATTCTTTTCTTCAGATCCTCAGAGAGTTCTTTGCTATAAGGTGCCTTGTTTAACTTCCACTTACCAGTACTGTATTGGAGAGTGTGAGAACGATAACACCAAATTTAAGACACCTGCTCCCCATTCACGCCTGAGACCTTGTAACATTAATGAGTCACATGACACTAATCACGTATTGCCAAAGTTATTTGTTTTGTTTTTTTATACTGCTACACGCCTTTTTTTTTTCTTCCTTGTCACTGTTATGGTCAGATTCTTCACTGTAGCCTCATCAGCATGGAAGCACAGCAGGTGAAGGGAGCCTGAATGTGTGGGGTACTTTACCCTGCTGGGCATCGCAGACATACTGAATGTTGTATATGTACGGTGGGATGCACAAACTTATTGCATTACCCACCAATTGTATGTATACTGTATTCTGCGGGAAAGGGTTACAATACACAACACTGCTGCATCACCCAGCAAAATTGTAATGTAACACATGCAGATTTGAGACAAAGTCTCTTTTTTTTCCCAACCTTACGGGCAATTATACATTTTAATCTTGTTTTTTTTTCTAGTACTAACTTAACGAAGTGCAGTGAACTGCTAGCAGAAAAAAGACTTAAAAATATTTGATACCAGCTTCCTTATTTTACCACCTGGCCATCAATAATTATTGTGAAGAAATTTAGGAAATTACCATCATAGCTGGTTCAAGAAGTTGGTAGCGCACATAGAATTTTAGACAGTTCTGCTGCACCCACAAAGGCTGAAACCCCCATATTGATTTTAAAATTATGAATCCCTGCACACTTTTAATACCTATTTAAAGGACAACTATAGTGGAACACTTTTATATATGCCCGGGCCTAAAAAATAAACAAAATAAACTCATACATACCTTCCTATGAGCACCCGTTGGTCCGGCACATGCCTCACGGTCCAGCAGTGCTGACGTCATTCCACTTCCTGGGGACGGGGACGCCGCAGAGCCGTCGGCGTAACTCCGTCCGTAGCTATGTCCCGCCCTGGTCGGTGATAGGCTGAGCCCACTGTCATGTAAGGAGCTTTGGCCGGCTTCTTACATGACAGTGGGCTCAGCCTATCACCGGCCGGTGCAGGACATCGCTACGGCCGGTGATACGCCGACGGCTCTGCGGCGTCCCCGTCCCAAGGAAGTGGAATGATGTCAACACTGCCGGACCGTGAGGCCTGTGTCGGACCAACGGGGGCTCGTAGGAAGGTATGCACGAGTTTATTTTGTTTATTTTTGAGGCCCGGGCACGGACATGCATAAAAATGTACCACTACAGTTGTCCTTTAAGGTCCTGTCATGCTGTGAAACTTTTTCCAGGCATGTGACTGATTACATGCTTCTGACATCATAAAAGGGCCTTTCACCTGGAGCCAGGTATGTTGTTTCATAGAAACTTTTACGGGAAGAGGAAGCTGAATGGGATGTGCACATTAAATTCAGCTTCCTTTCCTGGCACCGATCGCTCAGATCACTGGCAAGCAAGTGGATGAAGTAAACTGTCCAGCAGTGAATAGCTGCACAGTTCTCTCAGAGATCTGGCAGAGAGGGCTTTATTAGTGCTTTGTCTAATCAATAGGGCTGTCTGGCACTGTTCAGTCCACTGACTGTAAACTAAAACAAGGACGTTTTAAGCAATTCTTATTATCCAGAAAATACAGTAATTAATAAGAGAGAAAAATTATGTAGCCCTGAGAATTCCCCAAAGGATACTAAAACAACTGAACTAGCAACACCCTGCAGAAGTATCACAGCATTCCCATAAGAACGGTTGAAGTTTTCTCTTCAAATAGCATAGGATTCTGAAAACAGAAATTTCTGGCACCCAAATGACAAATTAATTTAATTAATTGCTCTGCTCTAATTTCATTCTGAGTATTATGCTTGTATTATTAAATTTTTCTATTCTGTAATCTGCTCTTTCTGTTGTGAAGTAATCTCTAATTTACTATGCCAGTCATGTCATTTTCAATTTTTTGGCAAGACTTTGAGATGGCATGCTGAATAGCAATAACTTACCATGTAGATTTGTTATGGAAATTCGTAGCGGATTTCATGGTGTAGTCTTAGTCAAAATGTGCAGTTCATGGCAAGGTCACAGGTCATCCTTGCATGTACATAAGACACCTGCCTTTTTCTGGGATAGGAAGTAACACTCATATTAAATTTCATTGACAGAGGGAGTTTGTTGAATGCAATATAGGTGTTGATTACGTGATGTACATTTTTCTTGCCAGTCTTAAATACTTTAGGTTTGTATATATAATAAATATTTTAGTTTTTCTGTTATTACAGATTATTGTAGTATTATGTTTATTAATCACAAAAAATAAAATAATAGCCTCGATTTGTCACTGTGCCTAAAACCAAAACTGTCTGGTTTTGCCCATAGCTGGTTGAGTGCTTTGGGCAATACCTGACAGTTTGGTTTCTGGCTGATTTAATACATTTGGTCAATTGTGGCAATTTTTTCAATTTCATCAACTATCAGTGTTCAGTTTATGCACAAATATTCATTACACATCACCCTGTCCTTAATGAATTCTACAATCTAATTTCCCTAAGATACCCACTAGGGCAAATTTAATAGAAAGTGAATTTACCTACCAATTTGCTTGAATTTGTGTGAAAGGAACTGGAATACCTAATAGGTCGTACATTTATGTGGAGAACATGCAAACTCCATACAGCTGTTGTCTCTGGCTGGATTTAAACATAAGTTTTTACCATTGCTTATTTACATTGCCATCATACTACTCTTTTTCATTACATATTATTTGGCTGTGCACATTTGTACAAGCCAGATTCATTTTAGAAGAAGGTGCTGTGGACCGATGAAACAAAGTTGGAGTTATTTGGTAACTAGCGGACTACCCGGCGCTGCCAAGTACTCATATCCCGTCCTTAAGTTCTGACCCCATATCCCCTCCTCATATCCCGACCCCATATCCCCTCCTCATATCCCGACCCCATATCCGCTCCTCAAATTCCGACCTCATATCATGTCCTCATATTTTTTTTCCTCCTATTTTGTCCTCATATATCGACCTCATATCCCATCCTCATATCACATCTAATCCTCATATCTCATCCTCAGGTGGGGCTGCATTGTGGTAAAGATATTGTAGGCTGAAAATGAAAGGGGTGTGGCTTAAAGGATGGGCATGTCTTTGCAAGATGGCATGGAATGCAGGGAGGGTACAGCTGGACTGGCGCATTCACTAGGAGATGCAGAGCGGAGCTTGTGAAGTAAGGCACCAGATGTCCTATATACTTTCTTGGGACTTAAAACAAAAACCCCATCCTTCACATATGGGGGTAGGTTAGAGGTTAATTTAACTATTATATATTTTTATTTGACACATAAGTAACATGTGACCAAGTATTATCGAAATATCTCCAGCCGTACTGAAGTTATGCAGGAACATAAATTTCCCATAGATTTGCATTAGATTTTAACCCCTTCACGACGAGCGACGTACATGTACGGCGCCGCAAAGTGTCACTTGGCGCGCGGTGACGTACATGTACGTCGCGGGGTTCCGGGAGCGCCGCGTCACCGGTAGCGGTGATCGGGCCGGGATGACTGCTGTTATCTAACAGCAGGCATCCCGGCACATCGCCGAGGGGGTCCTGAGACCCCCCCATGACCGCGATGCGCGCAAATCGCAGTTCAATTCAGACCTGCGTGATTCCGGGTCATACGGGTCACTGGTGACCCGATGACCCGGAAAATAAGAGGGATCGGGGGTGCCCGAGACACCCTCGATCCCCCTAAAGGGATAGGAGTTTGGTGGCAGGGTTTGCCACCCCTCCTATCCCTGCTATTGGTCTGCCGAGCGACCGACCGATAGCAGACCGGGGGAGGGGGTGTTAAAGTTCGGTTCCCCCGCTTTGCCCACCTATCGGTGTCCGGGCAAAACGGGGGAACCGTCCAGGGAAGGTCGGCGCCGAAGGTCCCTACCTAGATCCCGGATCCCCGTTCGCGATCCTTCCCCCCTTGCGGCGGCGGCAGTGGCAGCAATACTTCCTGGTCCTGCTAGGTGAGTTGTTGCCTAGCAACATCTGGAGGGCCACAGTTTACAGTGGTCTCTAAACCGTGGCCCTCCAGATGTTGCAAAACTACAACTCCCAGTATGCCCAGACAGCTGTTTGCTGTGTGGGCATGCTGGAACTTGTAGTTTTGCAATATTTAGAGGGGTTCAGGTTGTAGATCACTAAGTGGTCTCAAACTGTAGCCCTCCAGATGTTGCAAAACTACAACTCTCAGCATGCCCAGACAGCAGTTTGCTGTCTGGGCATGCTGCGAGTTGTAGTTTTGCAACATCTGGAGGGCCACAGTTTTGAGACCACTGGACAGTGATTTACAACTTGAACCCCTCTAAATCTGGCAAAACTACAACTCCCAGCATTCAGGAACAGCATAAGGCTGTCTTGGCATGCTGGGAGTTGTACTTGCGTGCCTCCAGCCATTGCAAAACTACATCTCCCAGCATGCCCTTCCGCAATCAGTACATGCTGGGAGTTGTAGTTTTGCAACAGCTGGAGGCACACTGGTTGGAAAATACTGAGTTAGGTCATAAAACCTAACTCAAGGTTTTCCAGCCAGTGTGCCTCCAGCTGTGGCAAAACTACAACTCCCAGCATGCATGGTCTGTCAGTGCATGCTGGGAGTTGTAGTTTTGACCCCCCTCCCGTGTGAATGTACAGGCTACATTCACACTGGCGGCAGATTACAGTGAGTTCCCCGCTACAAATTTGAGCTGCGGGAAATTTTTCGCCGCAGCTCAAACTCCTAGCGGGAGACTCAGTGTAATCTGCCGCCAGTGTGAATGTAACCTAAAAACACTACACTACACTAACATAAAATAAAGAGTAAAACACTACATATACACACGTACACTGCCCCCCCCTCCCCAATAAAAATGAAAAAGTATTGTACTGAAGTTTTTCTAAGATGGAGCCTCCAGCTGTTGCAAAACAAAAACTCCCAGCATTTCTGGACAGCAATTGACTGTCCAAGCATGCTGGGAGTTTAGCAACAGCTGGAGGCACCCTGTTTGGGAATCACTGGCATAGAATACCCCTATGTCCACCCCTATGCAAGTCCCTAATTCAGGCCTCAAATGCGAATGGCGCTCTCACTTTGGAGCCCAGTCGTACTTCAAGGCAACAGAATAGGGTCACATATGGGGTATCGCCGTACTCGGGAGAAATTGCCTAACAAATTTTGGGGGCCTTTTTCTCCTTTTACCCCTTATGAAAAGCAACAGTTGGGGTCTACACTAGCATGTTAGTGTAAAAAAATAATTTTTACACTAACATGCTGGTGTTGCCCTATACTTTTCATTTTCACAAGAGGTAAAAGGGAAAAACGCCCCCAAAATTTGTAACGCAATTTCTCCCGAGTAGGGAGATACCCCATATGTGGGCGCAAAGTGCTCTGGGAGCGCACAACAAGGCCCAGAAGGGAGAGTGCGCCATGTACATTTGAGGTGATTTGCTCAGGGGTGGCTGATTGTTACAGCGGTTCTGACAAACGCAAAAAAAAAACACACCCACATGTGACCCCATTTTGGAAACTACACCCCTCACGGAATGTAATAAGGGGTGCAGTGAGAATTTACACCCCACAGGTGTCTGACGGATCTTTGGAACAGTGGTCCGTGAAAATGAAAAATTTTGCACAGCCCACTGTTCCAAAGATCTGTCAGACACCAGTGGGGGGTAAATGCTCACTGTAACCCTTGTTACGTTCCTCAAGGGGTCTAGTTTCCAAAATGGTATGCCATGTGGGGGTTATTTTGCTGTCCTGGCACCATAGGGGCTTCCTAAATGCGACATGCCCCCCGAGCAAAATTTGCTCTCAAAAAGCCAAATATGACGCCTTCTCTTCTGAGCATTGTAGTTCGCCCGCAGTGCACTTCAGGTCCACTTATGGGGTACCTCCATACTCAGAAGAGATGGGGTTACAAATTTTGGGGGGGTCTTTTCTGCTATTAACCCTTGCAAAAATTTGAAATTTGGGGGAAACCCACATTTTTGTGAAATTTTTTTTTTTTTTTTACATATGCAAAAGTCGTGAACATCTGTGGGGTATTAAGGCTCACTTTATTCCTTATGTTCCTCAAGGGGTCTAGTTTCCAAAATGGTATGCCATGTGTTTTTTTTTCTGTTCTGGCACCATAGGGGCTTCCTAAATGCGACATGCCCCCCAAAAACCATTTCAGAAAAACATACTCTCTAAAATCCCCTTGTCGCTCCTTCGCTTCTGAGCCCTCTACTGCGCCCGCCGAACAATTTACATAGACCTATGAGGTATGTGCTTACTCGAGAGAAATTGGGCTACAAATATAAGTATACATTTTCTCCTTTTACCCCTTGTAAAAATTCAAAAATTGGGTCTACAAGGACATGCGAGTGTAAAAAATGAAGATTTTGAATTTTCTCCTTCACTTTGCTGCTTTTCCTGTGAAACACCTAAAGGGTTAAAACATTCACTGAATGTCATTTTGAATACTTTGGGAGGTGCAGTTTTTATAATGGGGTCATTTATGGGGTATTTCTAATATGAAGACCCTTCAAATCCACTTCAAACCTGAACTGGTCCCTGAAAAATTGCGAGTTTGAAAATTTTGTGGAAAATTGCTGCTGAACTTTGAAGCCCTCTGGTGTCTTCCAAAAGTAAAAACTCGTCAATTTTATGATGCAAACATAAAGTAGACATATTGTGTATGTGAATCCAAAAAAAAAATTATTTGAAATATCCATTTTCCTTACAAGCAGAGAGCTTCAAAGTTAGAAAAATGCAAAATTTTTAATTTTTTCATCAAATTTTGGGATTTTTCACTAAGAAAGGATGCAAGTTACCATAAAATTTTACCACTATGTTAAAGAAGAATATGTCACGAAAAAACAGTCTCAGAATCAGAATGATAACTAAAAGCATTCCAGAGTTATTAATGTTTAAAGTGACAGTGGTCAGATTTGCAAAAAAGGGCTTCGTCCTAGAGGTGAAAATAGGCTCCGTCCTTAAGGGGTTAAACAAAAACCCCGACCCTCGCAAATGAGGGTAGGTTAGGGTTAAATTAACTATCCTATATTTTTAGTGGACATGACATGTGACAGAGTATTATCGAAATATCTCCAGCTGTTTGGAAGTTATGCCATAGAGTTGTATGGGACTTTAAATAAAAACCCTGACTCTCGTAAATGGGGGTGGGTAAGGGTTAAATTGCCTATCCTATGTTTGTTTTTGACATATAAATAACATTTGTGCCAAGTTACATGTTAATATCTTTAGCGGTTCGGAAGTGATGCTGGAACATACACACACACACATTGAGTTTTATAAATATAATAGCTGAGTACCCAGCGTTGCCCGGTTTTTCCTCATCCTTGTTGGGGAGGAATATCCCAATCCCACATCCCGTCCTCATATCTGAACCTCCTATCCCGTCCTCATATCCTGTCCTCATATCCCGTCCTCATATCCCGACCTCACAACCCGACCTCCTATCCCGACCTCCTATCCCGACCTCCTATCCCGACCTCCTATCACGTCCTCATAACTCGACCTCCTATCCTGACCTCCTATCCCGACTAGTGTTGCTTCGCGAATATTCACAATACGAATTTAATTCGCGAATATAGCACTATATATTCGCAATTACTAATATTTTTTTTTTTCACATCACAGTGATCATCCCTCTCTGCTTCCAGCTTGTGTGGTGTAAAGAAGGCTCTAATACTACTGTGTGAGACTGGCATATGCAAATTTTCACAAATGCAAATTTTTGTATATGCTAATTTTCGCATATGCAATTTTTTTTGTATGCAAATTTTCGCATATGCTAATTTTCGCATATGCGAAAATAAAACGCAAATATTATGAATATGCGAATTTAGCGAATATATGACGAATATTCGTCCATATATTCACGAAATATCGCGAATTCGAAAAAGGCCTATGCCACTCATCACTAATCCTGACCTCCTATCCTGTCCTCATATTCCATGCTCATATCTCAACCTCATATCTCGACCTCATAGCTCGTCCTCATATCCCGTCCTCATCCCGACCTCATATCCCGTCATTGTATCCCGACCTCCTATCCTGTCCTCCTATCTCGACCTCATATCCTGTCCTTATATCACGTCCTCTATCCTGTCCTGTATCCCGACCTCCTATCCCGTCCTCATATCCTGACCTCCTATCCTGTCCTCCTATCTTGACCTCATATCCCGTCCTCATATCCCAACCTCATATCCCATCCTCATATCTCGACCTCCTCTCCCGACCTCCTATCCCGACCTCCTCTTTTTGTGATATGGGGTGTGGCTTGCAAGCCGGATTGACACATTCACCAGGAGATGCAGAGCGAAGCTTGTGGAGTAAGGTACTGGAAGTCCCATATACTCGCATGGGACTTGAAACAAAAACCCATCTTTTATCTAAGGGTGTAGGTAAGGGTTAATTTAACTATTATATCTTTTTAGTGGTACACATATAAGTCATATGTGTACTAGGTATTATTGAAATATCTCCAGCCGTACGGAAGTTATGTGGGAACATACATTTCCCATTGATTTGCATGGGACTTTAAACAAAAACCCTGACCCTCACAAATGGGGGTAGTTAAGGGTTAAATTAACTATCCTATATTTTAAGTGAACATAAGTAACATGTGACCAAGTATTATCGAAATATCTCCAGCCGTTTGGAAGTTATGCAGTAACATTTCCCATAGGACTTTAACCACTTAAGGACCTAGGGCGTATGGATACACCTTGACGTCCTGGTACTTAAGGACCCAGGGCATATCCATACGCCCGTGGGAATTTCGATCCCCGCCGCGCGCCGGGCAGGGACCGGGCCGGGGTGACTGCTGATATTGGTCGTCAGAGGCGACGACCAATAGCAGACCGGGGGCGGGGGGGGGGGTTAACTTTCGTTTTCCCCGTCCTGCCCACCCACAATAGGCGGGGCAGAACGGGGAACCGAAGGGGACCGGGCGCCGAGGTCCACTTACCGATCCGGAGGTGACGGTGATCGGCGGGCGGCGTGACCTGCGTCAAAGAGGATGGCTCCCAGGATCCTACGGAAGCCGGTAAGTTGATCTGGAGGGCTACAGTCTGAGACTGTGGTCTCTAAACTGTAGCCCTCCAGATGTTGCAAAACTACAACTCCCAGCATGCCCAGAGAGCTGTTTGGGCATGCTGGAATATGTAGTTTTGCAACAGCTGGAGGGCTGCAGTTTGAGACCACTATACAGTGGTCTCTAAACTATATCCCTCCAGATCTTGCAAAACTACAACTCCTAGCATGCCCACATAGCTGTTTGTTGTCTGGGCATGCTGGGAGTTGTAGTTTTGCAACATCTGGAGGTCCACAGTTTGGAGATCACTGTGCACTGGTCTAAAAACTGTAGCTCTCCAGATGTTGCAAAACTGCAAATCCCAGCATGCCCAGAAAGCAAACAGCTGTCTCGGCATGAGGGGAGTTGTAGTTGGGTACCTCCAGCTGTTGCATAACTACATCTCCCAGCATACCCTTCGGTGATTATTACATGCTGGGTGAGTTGTAGTTTTGCAACAGCTGGAGGTACACTGGTTGGAAAATACTGAGTTAGATAACAGAACCTAACAGAAGGTTTTCGAACCAGTGTGTCTCCAACTGTTGCAAAAGTACAAATCCCAGCATGCACGGTCTGTCAGTACATGCTGGGAGTTGTAGTTTTGAAACAGCTGGAGGTTTGCCCCCCCCCCCCCCCCCCCCCCCATGTGAATGTACAGGGTACATTCACACGGACAGGTTTACAGTAAATTTCCTGCTTCAAGTTTGGTCTGCGGCAAATTTTTTGCTGCAGCGCAAACTCCTAGCGGGAAATTCACCGTAACCCACCAGTGCGAATGTTCCCTAAAAACACTACACTACACTAACACATAATAAAGGGTAAAACAATACATATAAACCCCCTTACACTGTCCCCCCCCCCCCCAATAAAAACGTCTTGTACGGCAGGGTTTCTAAAACGGAGCCTCCAGCTGTTGCAAAACAACAACTCCCAGCATTTCTGGACAGCCACTGACTGTCCAGACGTGCTGGGAGTTTAGCAACAGCTGTAGACACCCTTTTTGGGAATCACTGGTGTAGAATACCCCTATGTCCACCCCTATGCAATCCCTCATTTAGTCCTCAAATGTGCATGGCGCTCTCTCACTTCGGAGCCCTGTCATATTTCAAGGAAACAGTTTACGGCCATATATGGGGTATCGCTGTACTCGGGAGAAATTGCACTACAAATTTTGGGGGTCTTTTTTTCCTTTTACCGCTTGTGAAAAGGAAAAGATGGGGGCTACAGCAGCCTGTTAGTGTAAAAAAAATTTACACTAACATGCTGTTGTTGCCCCATACTTTTTATTTCCACAAGCGGTAAAATGAAAAAAAGACCCCCAAAATTTGTAACGCAATTTCTCCTGAGTACGGAAATACCCCAGATGTGGGCGTAAAATGCTCTGCGGACGCACAACAAGGCTCAGGAATGAGCGCACCATGTACATTTGAGGTCTAAATTGGTGATTTGCACAGGGGTGGCTGATTTTACAGTGGTTCTGACAAACGCAAAAAAAAAAAATACCCACATATGACCCCATTTTGAAAACTACACCCCTCACGGAACATGACAAGGGGTATAGTGAGCCTGAACACCCCACTGGTGTTTGACGAGTTTTCATTAAAGTTGGATGGGAAAATGAAAAAAATTTATATTTTTTCACTAAAATGCTGGTGTTACCCTAAATTTTTCATTTTCACAAGGGAAAATAGGAAAAAAGCCCCTCCAAATTTTTAACCCCATCTCTTCTGAGTAAGAACATACCCCATATGTGAAATTAAAGTGCTCTGCGGGCGAACTACAATGCTCAGAAGAGAAGGAGCGCCATTGGGATTTTGTAGAGAAAATTTGGCCGGAATTGAAGGCCACATGTTTACAAAGCCCCCATAGTGCCAGAACAATGGACCCCGACACATGTGACCCCATTTTGGAAACTACACCCCTCACGTAATGTAATAAGGCGTACATTGAGAATTTACGCCCCACAGGTGTCTGACAGATTTTTGGAACAGTGGTCGGTAAAAAGGAAAAATTAAATTTTTCATTTGCACAGCCCACTGTTCCAAAGATCTGTGGGGTGTAAATACTCACTGCACCCCTTATTAAATTCTGTGAAGGGTGTAGTTTCCAAAATGGGGTCACATGTGGGGGGGGTCCACTGTTCTGGCACCACGGGGGGCTTTGTAAACGCACATGGCCCCTGACTACCATTCCAAACGAATTCTCTTTCCAAAAGCTCAATGGCGTTCCTCCTCTTCTGAGCATTGTCGTTCGCCAGCAGAGCATTTTACGTCCTAACATGGGATATTTCCATACTCAGAAGAAATGGGGTTACAAATTTTGGGGGTCATTTTCTCCTATTACCCCTTGTAAAAATGTAAAATTTAGGGGAAAAACTGCATTTTTGTAAAAAAAAAAAAAAAAAAAAAAATTTTTCATTTACACATCCAACTTTAACGAAAAGTCGTCAAACACCTGTGGGGTGTTAAGGCTCAGCGGACCCCTTGTTACGTTCCTTTAGGGGTGTAGTTTCCAAAATAGTATGCCATGTGGGTATTTTTTGCTGTTCTGGCACCACAGGGGCTTCCTAAATGCGACATGCCCCCAAAAAACCATGTCAGCAAAAGTTGCTTTCAAAAAGCCAAATGTGACTCCTCGCTTCTGAGCAATGTAGTTTGCCCGCGAAGCATTTTACGTCCTAACATGGGTTATTTCCATACTCAGAAGAGATGGGGTTACAAATTTGGGGGGGCATTTTCTCCCATTACCCTTTGTAAAAATGGTAAATTTGGGGGAAAAACTTCACTTTTGTGTGATTTTATTTTTTTCCATTTACACATCCAATTTTAACGAAAAATTGTCAAACACCTGTGGGGTGTTAAGGCTAACTGGACCCCTTGTTACGTGCCTTGAGGGGTGTAGTTTCCAAAATGTTATGCCATGTGGTGTTTTCTGCTGTTCTGGCACCATAGGGGGTTTCTAAATGTGACATGCCCCCCAAAAACCATTTCAGAAAAATTCACTCTCCAAAATCCCATTGTCGCTCCTTCCCTTCTGTGCCCTCTACTGAGCCCGCCGAACACTTGACATACACATATGAGGTATTTCCTTACTCGAGAGAAATTGGGTTACAAATTTTGGGGGCTTTTTCTCCTATTACCACTTGTAAAAATTCAAAAACTGGGTCTACAAGAACATGCGAGTGTAAAAAATGAAGATTTTGAATTTTCTCCTTCACATTGCTGCGAAACACCTAAAGGGTTAACACAGTTACTGAATGTCATTTTGAATACTTTGAGGGGTGCAGTTTTTATAATGGGGTCATTTGTGGGATATTTCTAATATGAAGGCCCTTCAAATCCACTTCAAAACTGAACTGGTCCCTGAAAAATTCTGATTTTGAAAATTTTTGGAAAAGTTTGAAAATTGCTGCTGAACTTTGAAGCCCTCTGATGTCTTCCAAAAGTAAAAACATGTCAACTTTATGATGCAAACATAAAGTAGACATATTGTATATGTGAATCAATGTATAATTTATTTGGAATATCCATTTTCCTTATAAGCAGAGAGCTTCAAAGAAAAAAGAAATGCAAAATTTTCAATTTTTTCATAAAATTTTGGAATTTTTCACCAAGAAATGAAGCAAGTATCGACAAAATTTTACCACTAACATAAAGTAGAATATGTCACGAAAAAACAATCTCTGAATCAGAATGAAAGGTAAAAGCATCCCAGAGTTATTAATGCTGGAAGTGACAGTGGTTAGATGTTCAAAAAATGGACGGGTCCTTAAAGGGGTACTCCGGTGAAAACCTTTTTTCTTTGAAATCAACTGGTGGCAGAAAGTTAAACATATTTGTAAATTACTTCTATTAAAAAATCTTAATCCTTCCTGTACTTATTAGCTGCTGAATACTACAGAGGAAATTCTTTTCTTTTTGGAATGCTCTCTGATGATCTCACGAGCACAGTTCTCTCTGCTGACGTTATTATAATAATAATGCTTTATTTATTGTTGTCCTTAGTGGGGTTTGAACCCAAGTCTCTAGCACTGCTAGGCAGTAGTGCTAACCACTGAGCCACCATGCTGCCCTTAGCATACATCTGCTGTGCATGGTTGCTAAAATGGACAGAGATGTCAGCAGAAAGCACTGTGCTCGTGATGTCATCAGTGTTCCAAAAATAAAGGAATTTCCTCTGTAGCATTCAGCAGCTAATAAGTACTGGAAGGATTAAGATTTTTTAATATAAGTAATTTACAAATATGTTTAACTTTCTGCCACCAGTTGATTTAAAAGAAAAAGGTTTTCACCGGAGTCCCCTTTAAGGTATATTTGGGCTGGGTCCTTAAGGGGTTAAACAAAAACCCCGACCCTGGCAAATGGGGGTGAGTAATGGTTAAATTACCTATCCTATGTTTGTTGTTGACATATATATTGACAAGTTTCATGTCAATATCTTTAGCCATTTGGACATGAAGCTGGAACATACACATACACACATTGAGTTTTATATATATATATATATATATATATATATATATATATAGATATAGATATAGATATAGATATATATACTAGCTGAGTACCCGGCGTTGCCCTGTTTTTCCTTCCTAATCCTTGTTGGGGAGGAAAATCAACAAAGGAGAAAGCTTTTGACTTCATATCCCATCCTCATATTGTTGTCATATCCCAACCCCATATCCGTCCTCATATCTCAACCTCATATGCTGTCCTCATATCCTGACCTTATATCCCATCCTCCTATCCCATCCTCATATCTCGACATCCTATCCCGACCTCCTATCCCGTCCTCATATCTCAACCTCATATCCTGTCCTCCTATGCCAACCTCCTATCCCGACATCCTATACCGACCTCATATCCCGTCCTCCTATCCCGTCCTCATATCCCTTCCTCCTAACTCGACCTCATATCCCGTCCTCGTATCTCAACCTCATATCCTGACCTCCTATATCGACCTACTTAAAAAAAAAAAAGTATTAATTTATAAATTTTGCATTAAATAAACAAACAGCACAAAAAAGTGCAACCCACAACCAATGCCCCTGTAGGTCCATAAGTCTACACCATCACATCAACAGGAGGAATATGACATAGTAGCAATGTATCACATAAGGATGAAGCATCCTCAGCACCATCCAGGGAGGCCCCACAATAACAAACAAGCATACGTGCACATCCCAATAACTCTGACGCCACGGAGTCCACACCTTGTTAAACTTCCTCGGGCACCTACGACTCTTATACTCTTATCCAAGGCTTGGTATAATGGGGCATATTTGTTCAACATATTGACCCAGCGAGACAAAGGGGGGGGAGACGCATCCTTCCACGTCATCACAACCACCTTATGGAAACAAAACAACAAGAAACGGATCAGTAAACGTCTGTGCAAACCAGATACCACCTCATTGAGTATTCCCAACAAGCATGCCACTGGGGTAAACAGGAAGGGGAAATCTAAATTGTCCGCCAAGAACCCCATCACCTCCCTCCAAAAAGAGGCTATAACAGGACACTCCGAAACCGCATGTAGAAAAGTACCTACCTCCGCAGAACAACGGAAACATAAATCCAACAAATACACCCCTATACGCTTCAACTTAGAAGGCGTATAATATAACCTTAAAACATGACTGAATCAGCATGTCCCTACCACTCACCACAGTGGAATAATAAGAGCCCTCAACCTCCTTCTACTGGCCCTCAGACAGGTCAGGTATATCAGCCACCCATTTATGATAAGCATTAGAGAACGGGCTAGACCCCAATGTCTGAAGAAGAGCATAGGAACGGGTGAGCGGTTTAGTGAGGTCCGTGGTGCCCAGGAGAATCTCCACTTCAGAAAACACAGGAATAAACATCAGGGAGACAAACCGCTTGGACCGCATGCCGAAGCTGGGGATACCTATAAAAGGCATTGCAAGGGATACCATATCTTTCTTTCATTTCCGCAAAGGAGAGGAAAACCTGATCCTCCTGGAACAAGTGAATCACAAACTTGACTCCATGAGAACCCCAGAAGCCGGCCTCCTGTAACCCCCATAGGCGAGGTAAATGTACATTCCCCCACAAGGGTGCCCTAGGAGATACTAATGGTTGCGGAAACCTGCTGGACACCACGGACCACACCTTAGCTATAGTTTGCAAGGGAAGAGGATAAGAGGAGCGAGAATGATACTTGTAGCGTGAGTTAGTAAGCGCTTCATACAAACCCACAAGAGCTCCAGCAAAGGCCGTCACCTGAATTCGACAGATCCAGGTCCATCCACCATGTTGCATAGCCCAACTGAGAGGCAAGAAAATAGTTATAAAGATCCGGAGCAGCTAAGCCACCATGTCTTTTTGGAGCCTGAAGGACTTCCCCTGCCAATAGAGAGATCCCAGAGCACCACTCAATTTATTAAAGTATTTCCTAGGGGGAACAACGGGAGCCAGATGGAACAGATAAAGGAATTTAGGCAGATAAATCATTTTAAAAATGGCAATCCTTCCAGCTAGGGAGAGAGGTAGGAAAGAGCAGGCATGCAACCTATCTATTGTGGAAGTCAAAAGTGGGTCTAAATTCAGCGACATGTAATCTGATAGAGATGCAGTAACCTCAACCCCCAGGTATCTAAGTCGGGAAACTACTTGCACCCCCACTGGAAGAGGAGAGGGAAGTAACATGTCAGGTGAGAAAGCCATGAGAGAGGATTTACCCCAATTAACCCGCAGGCCCAAGAGAGAACTAAACCTAACCAGAAGGTCAATCAGAGAGACTAAGGAAACCCCCAGCATCCGCCAAGTATACTAGTGTGTCATCTGCATAGAGAGAAACCTTCTCCACAATGGATCCCCTAGGGATGCTGCAAATAGTGGGATCTCTACGTATAGTCGCTGTTAAGGGCTCAATCACCAGCACAAAGAGGAAGGGTGAAAGGGGGCACCCTTGTCTAGTTCCCCGACCTAGTAGAAAGGGGGCAGAAACATCTAGATTGGTACGGATACAGGCCCTGGGGCAATCATACAACAAGCGGTCCCAGGCACAAAACCTAGGGCCAAACACTCCCAAGACCTCCCAGAGATATGGCCACAGGACCAAATCAATAGCCTTATAGACATAGAGACTAACCGCTACCCCTTATGGGAAGCCTTCCCCCACTGCTGCAACATTCAGCTGTAGGCGCTTTACTTTAACATCGGTAGCCCTACCTGGCATAAATTTGGTTTGGTCAGGATGAACAATAGAGCCGATAACCCCATACAGCCGAGTAGCCAGTATTTTTGCAAATATCTTAATATCAACATTCAATAGAGAGATAGGCCTGTAAGAATCGGGTAGCAGCGGATCCTTCCCAGGCTTAGGGAGGACCACTGTCAGTGCTTCCCTCATAGAATCCGGAAGTGAGTCAGCCTCAGCTACCGATTTAAACAATTGAAGGAGTAGAGGGGCCAAGCGCTCCCCGTTCATCCCATACCAATCTCCAACTAAACCTGGAGTCTTGCCATGAGGAAGATCTTTAATAGCCTGCACCACCTCCTCCAGGGTTAAAGAGGATTCTAAAGCCTCAGCCTGGGCATGACTGAGCCTAGGGAGGGACAGATCCTGTAGAAAAAAATGAATTTCCCCCTGACAGGGCTAAGAAGGGGCCGAATAAACAGAAGAATAGAAGTCTCTAAAGACAGAGTTAACCCCCTCTTAATACACGGAATAGAAGCGGAAGGATGGCTGGCCTTTGCTAAATATGCCAAAAGCTTTCCATTTTTTCACCTAATGCGAAAATCGCCACTTCCTGATCAGCTAACCTCAATTGAACCCTATCCTTCTGGACAATCTGCAGAGTTATCTGCGCCGTAGCCCACACCCGTTCAGCATCAGGTGTAGGATCTCTAATCTAAGCCGCCTCTAAAACATCCACCTCACTTAGCAACTGGTGCTCTCTGGCCGACCTGAGCTTCCTCTGACCCGCCACCCCTGCTATAAAAGCGCCCCTAACCATAGCCTTGTAGGCATCCCACTGGACTAGGGGATCGGGATACGAAGCACTATGCTACCAGTACTCTACACTAAGGACTACCAATAGGGCAGAGGGGTCTGAGATCCCCCTAGTGGTGTAGGAAACATCTCTTACCGCCTGTACGAGATCCTCCAGAGTGAGATCAATGCGGGAGAAGGATCTGTGGGCAGCAGAGTAAAAGGAGAAAGCAGAAGCCATAGGATACTTTCACCTCCAGAGGTCAGTCATGCCCAACGCCATGCGCCAGGTATTGAAATGGGATGACCGAGGGTCAGCAGCAGTGGTGCGATTGAGCTCAAGATCAGGAATAACATTGAAGTCACCTATAAACAAAACAGGAGCAGAGGAAAAAGACAAAAGTTTGTTAGTAATAGACTCTAGCACAGAGACCTGAAATGGAGGAGGGACATAAACAGAGACAAGAATAAACGAGAAAGAGCCCAGAGAACAGCGTAAAATGACAAACCTCCCAAAGTGGTCACAAGCTACAATACAGACCAAAAGTTTGGACACACCTTCTCATTCAAAGAGTTTTCTTTATTTTCATGACTATGAAAATTGAAGGTTCACAATGAAGGCATCAAAACTATGAATTAACACGTGGAATTATATACATAACAAAAAGTGTGAAACAACTGAAAATATGTCATATTCTAGGTGGAAAGTCCCCAAGTGCAGTCACAAATACCATCAAGAGCTACAAAGAAACTGGCTCACATGCGGACCGCCCCAGGAAAGGAAGACCAAGAGTCACCTTTGCTGCGGAGGATAAGTTCATCCGAGTCACCAGCCTCAGAAATCACAGGTTAACAGCAGCTCAGATTAGAGACCAGGTCAGTGCCACACAGAGTTCTAGCAGCAGATTCATCTCTAGAACAACTGTTAAGAGGAGACTGTGTGAATCAGGCCTTCATGGTAGAATATCTGCTAGGAAACCACTGCTAAGGACAGGCAACAAGCAGAAGAGACTTGTTTGGGCTAAAGAACACAAGGAATGGACATTAGACCAGTGGAAATCTGTGCTTTGGTCTGACGAGTCCAAATTTGAGATATTTGGTTCCAACCACCGTGTCTTTGTGCGACGCAGAAAAGGTGAATGGATGGACTCTACACGCCTGGTTCCAACCGTAAAGCATAGAGGAGGAGGTGTGATGGTGTGGGGGTGATTTGCTGGTGACACTGTTCGGGATTTATTCAAAATTGAAGGCATACTGAACCAGCATGGCTACCACAGCATCTTGCAGTGGCATGCTATTCCATCCGGTTTGCGTTGGACCATCATTTATTTTTCAACAGGACAATGACCCCAAACACATCTCCAGGCTGTGTAAGGGCAATTTGGCCAAGAAGGAGAGTGATGGGGTGCTGCGCCAGATGACCTGGCCTCCACAGTGACCAGACCTTTACCCAATGAAGGCAAAAGGGCCAACAAGTGCTCAGCATCTCTGGGAACTCCTTCAAGACTGTTGGAAGACCATTTCAGGTGACTACCTCTTGAAGCTCATCAAGAGAATGCCCAGAGTGTGCAAAGCAGTAATCAAAGCAAAAGGTGGCTACTTTGAAGAGCCTAGAATATGAAAGGATCAATGATCAGGACAGTCCATGGCAAATCAGTCCGGAGGCTTGACAGGAGGCGCTGCATCCACCCAGTGAAGTGCGTTTATCGGGGGATGTGAAGAACTCAGTCGAGGTCCCATCTACAACTCGCAGGCGAGCAGGATAGAGCATAGAATAGCGGTAACCTTTGGCACATAACTTCATCCGGACCTCCATAAACTTCACCCTTTGCCTGCGGAGTTCCACTGAGAAGTCAGGATAGAAGCATACTCTGCTCCCCTCACAAATGACTTCGCCTTTAATGCGGACAGCACGTAAAATAGCATCTCTGTCCTTAAAATGCAAAAGCTTGGCCAAAAAAGGACGTGGAGGACCCCCTGGAGGAGGAGGTCTAGATGGAACCCTGTGAGCTTTTTCAACGGAGAAGTATGGGAAGAAAGTGTCCACTGGGAGAAGACTTTTGAGCCAGGTTTCAAGGAAGAGTCAGATCAGTCCCCTCCACTTTTTCAGGAAGACCCATCAGGCGTATATTGTTGCGCCTCAGGCGATTTTCCATATCATCTAGCCGACCCAGGACTCCCGTCACCTGGCGCTGTAAAGAGTCCACTCTGTCAGGCAAAGGATGTAGAGTATCTTCCACCGTAGGGACCCTGCGTTCCACTTCCTCAATGCGCTCACGTATCTTCTGGGTCTCGTGGCGCAAAATACCATGATGGATTGACATGAAGTAAAGGCCGTCAGCAGCTTGGAAAATCGCTGATCCAGGGCAGCAGCATCAAAAACAGGTCTGTCCAAGGATAAACTCTGTGGAGAGAACCCTCCAGCAAGGACAGCGGTGGACCAGGAGAGATCCCTTCAGAACCGCCCAGGGGTCTGGAGAACTGACTCAGTGCCTTCACTTCGTGCACAGAGACTTTAGCTGCAAGAGGGTTCTGAGCTGCAGGGTCCCTATGAGAAGGACCACAGGAACTAGAGGACCCATCATCAGAGGAGGCATCCTCATCTGAGGTCAGCCTGGAGACATCAGCATTCAGTTTGGATTTCTTATAGCCACGCTTGCCACGTGAGCCACCCATGCTGGGCAGCCAGCTCAGAGCAGGTAGAAAGACACTAATATCAAAGTCACTGCACACCCCTGCCATGTAGCACTGGTATTAGGAGCTGTCAGGCAGGGCACTACAAGTCCCAGCAATTCCTCTGGATCCCTCCAGGGTACTCACAGTCCATCAAGTCATCAGCAGACCAGAGAGGAGAAGCAGGGGAAATGCACAGCAGTCTCAGTACAATCCCAGGCACAGAGCTCCAATGCAGTCCATACAGCATTCAGGAATTCAAAAGATCCACTACCCAGCTAGGACGTTCATGGCAGGGGACAGCTCACCTCTTTTGCACCGCTACTGCAGCCAGCCGCGGTCGCTGCGAGAGTACCACGGCAACCAACCAGGCCCCGCCCACAAAGGCTGAAAATGGTTCCCACTGCAAGGATGGCTTGAGACCTAGACCTTGTCTCTGCCCGGAGGGTCCGCACCACCGATCTCACCGTAGCTGCCCAGGACAAGACAGACTGCAGCTCTGCTCCTCTCCTAACCGGCGATGTGTCCTGTCACCTCACTCTAGGACCGGAACTCAGGCCGCGGCAGTGCTATCTCTCTGGTGAACCCAGTAGCCAGCAGCACCCGGTCCGGAGGCTCCCCATAGGCACCCCTGGCAGTCAGCAGCCCTCCGATGCCCGCTTAGCCCAGCAGGGTAAATAAATTCAGGGAAATAGTAGCGGGGTAGCGGGAGCTCCTGCGGGATGCGACCACTCACTCCAACATTCAGACCACGCCTTCCCTATCTCGACCTCATATCCCGTCATCCTATCCCAACCTCCTATCCCTTTCTCTGGTCTCTACCTCATATCCCATCCTCATATATTGACCTCGTATCCCGACCGCCTATCCTGTCCTCATATCCCGTCCTCATATCTCGACCTATCCTGAGCTCCTATCCTGTCCTCATATCTCGACCTCATATGCCAGCCTCATATCCCGACCTCCTATCTCGACCTCCTATCACATCCTCATATCGACTCCTCATATCCCGACCTCCTAACCTGTCCTCATATCCCGTCCTTCTATCCTGACCTCATATCCCGTCATCATATCCCAACCTCTTATCCTGTCCTCATATCCCGACATCACAGTCCGTCTTCATATCCTGACCTCACATCCCGTCCTCATATGCCTTCCTTATATCCCTTCTTCATTTCCTGTCCTCAGGGTGGACTGATTTGTGATGAAGATATTTTAAGCTGAAAATTGAAGGGGACGAGGCTTTGTGGGACTGGGCATGCTTTGCAAGCCAGACCAATGCACAAAAAGGGTAGATAATAAAAGGAGTGGGGCTAAAACAGTGGGCATGTCTTTGTGAGATGGAGTGTGGCTTGCAAGCTGGACTGACACATTCACCAGGAGATGCAGAGCAGAGCTTGTGGAGTAAGGTACTGGAAGTCCCATATACTTGCATAGGACTTGAAACAAAAAACTATTTGTTATATAAGGGTGTAGGTAAGGGTTAATTTAACTATCATATCTTTTTATTTGACATATAAGTAATATGTGTACCAGGTTTTATTGAAATATCTCCAGCCATACGGAAGTTATGTGGGAACATACATTTCCCATGGATTTGCATGGGACTTTAAACAAAAACCCTGACCCTCACAAATGCGGGTGAGTAAGGGTTAAATTACTTATCCTACATTTTAAGTGGACATATAAGTAACATGTGACCAAGTATTATCGAAATATCTCCAGCCGTTTGGAAGTTATGCAGTAACATATATTTCCCATAAACTTGTATAGGACTTTAAACAAAAACCCCAACCCTCGCAAATGGGGGTGGGTAAGGGTTAAATAACCTATCCTATGTTTGTTGTTGACATATTAATAACATGTGTGCCAAGTTTCATGTTAATATCTTTAGCCGTTTGGACGTGATGCTGGAACATACACACACACACACACACATTGAGTTTTTTATATATATATATATATATATATATATATATATATATATATATATATATATACTAGCTGAGTACCCGGTGTTGCCCAGTTTTTCCTTCCTAATCCTTGTCGGAGAGGAAAATCAACAAAGGAGGAAGCTTTTGACTTCATATCCCATCCTCATATATTGTTGTCACATCCCGTCCTCATATCTCAACCTCATATCCCATCCTCATATCCCATCCTCCTATCCCGTACTCATATCTTGACCTCATATCCAGTCCTCATATCCCTACCTCCAATCTTGACCTCTTATCCTGTCCTCATATCCCGATCTCCTATCCCTTCCTCCTATCTCAACCTCATATCCTGTCCTCATATCCCATCCTCATATCTCGACCTCCTATCCTGACCACCTATCTCGACCTCCTATCTCAACCTCATATCCTGTCCTCATATCCCGTCCTCATATCCCGTCCTCATATCCCGTCCTCATATCCCGTCCTCATATCCCGTCCTCATATCCCGTCCTCATATCCCGTCCTCATATCCCGACCTCCTATCCCGACCTCCTATCCCGACCTCCTATATCAACCGCATATCCCGTCCTCATATCCCGACCTCCTATCTCAACCTTATATCCTTTCCTCCTATCTCGACCTCCTATCTTGACCTCATATCTCGACCTCATATCCCGTCCTCATAGCCCGTCCTCATTGCCTGTCCTCATAGCCCGACCCTATATCCCGTCCCCATATCCCATCCTCATATCCTGTCCTCATATCTCAACCTCATATCCAGTCCTCCTATCTCGACCTCATATCCCATCCTCATATCCTGTCCTCTTAGCCCGACCTCCTATCTCGACCTCATATCCCGTCCTCATTATCCCGACCTCCTATCCCGTCCTCCTATCCCATCCTCATATCCTGTCCTCAAATCCCGACCTCCTATCTCAACCTCCTATCCCGTCCTCATTGATTGTCCTCATAGCCCAAGCATAGAAAACCTTCAGTTAGGTTCTGTTACCTAACTCAGTATTTTCCAACCATTGTGCCTCCAACTGTTGCTAAACAACAACTCCCAGCATGTACTGACAGACCGTGCATGCTGGGAGTTGTACTTTTGCAACAGCTGGAGGCACACTGGTTGGAAAACCTTCAGTTAGGTTCTGTTACCTCCAATCTTGACCTCTTATCCTGTCCTCATATCCTGACCACCTATCCCGACCTCCTATCTCAATCTCATATCCTGTCCTCATATCCCGTCCTCATATCCCGACCTCCTATCCCGACCTCCTATATCAACCGCATATCCCGTCCTCATATCCCATCCTCATATCCCATCCTCATATATTGTTGTCACATCCCGTCCTCATATCTCAACCTCATATCCCATCCTCATATCCCATCCTAATATCCCGACCTCATATCTCAACCTCATATCCTGACCTCCTATCCCGTACTCATATCTTGACCTCATATCCAGTCCTCATATCCCTACCTCCAATCTTGACCTCTTATCCTGTCCTCATATCCTGATCTCCTATCCCTTCCTCCTATCTCAACCTCGTATCCTGTCCTCATATCCCATCCTCATATCTCGACCTCCTATCCTGACCACCTATCTCGACCTCCTATCTCAACCTCATATCCTGTCCTCATATCCCGTCCTCATATCCCGTCCTCATATCCCGTCCTCATATCCCGACCTCCTATCCCGACCTCCTATATCAACCGCATATCCCGTCCTCATATCCCGACCTTCTATCTCGACCTTATATCCTGTCCTCCTATCTCGACCTCCTATCTCGACCTCCTATCTCGACCTCCTATCTCGACCTCATATCCCGTCCTCATAGCCCGTCCTCATTGCCTGTCCTCATAGCCCGACCCTATATCCCATCCTCATATCCTGTCCTCATATCTCAACCTCATATCCAGTCCTCCTATCTCGACCTCATATCCCATCCTCATATCCTGTCCTCTTAGCCCGACCTCCTATCTCGACCTCATATCCCGTCATCATTATCCCGACCTCCTATCCCGTCCTCCTATCCCATCCTCATATCCTGTCCTCAAATCCCGACCTCCTATCTCAACCTCCTATCCCGTCCTCATTGATTGTCCTCCAAGCCCAAGCATAGAAAACCTTCAGTTAGGTTCTGTTACCTAACTCAGTATTTTCCAACCATTGTGCCTCCAACTGTTGCTAAACAACAACTCCCAGCATGTACTGACAGACCGTGCATGCTGGGAGTTGTACTTTTGCAACAGCTGGAGGCACACTGGTTGGAAAACCTTCAGTTAGGTTCTGTTACCTCCAATCTTGACCTCTTATCCTGTCCTCATATCCCATCCTCATATCTCGACCTCCTATCCTGACCACCTATCCCGACCTCCTATCTCAATCTCATATCCTGTCCTCATATCCCGTCCTCATATCCCGTCCTCATATCCCGACCTCCTATCCCGACCTCCTATATCAACCGCATATCCCGTCCTCATATCCCGACCTCCTATCTCGACCTTATATCCTGTCCTCCTATCTCGACCTCCTATCTCGACCTCCTATCTCGACCTCATATCCCGTCCTCATAGCCCGTCCTCATTGTCTGTCCTCATAGCCCGACCCTATATCCCGTCCCCATATCCCATCCTCATATCCTGTCCTCATATCTCAACCTCATATCCAGTCCTCCTATCTCAACCTCATATCCCATCCTCATATCCTGTCCTCTTAGCCCGACCTCCTATCTCGACCTCATATCCCGTCCTCATTATCCCGACCTCCTATCCCGTCCACCTATCCCATCCTCATATCCTGTCCTCAAATCCCGACCTCCTATCTCAACCTCCTATCCCGTCCTCATTGATTGTCCTCATAGCCCAACCATAGAAAACCTTCAGTTAGGTTATGTTACCTATCTCAGTATTTTCCAACCATTGTGCCTCCAACTGTTGCTAAACAACAACTCCCAGCATGTACTGACAGACCGTGCATGCTGGGAGTTGTACTTTTGCAACAGCTGGAGGCACACTGGTTGGAAAACCTTCAGTTAGGTTCTGTTACCTAACTCAGTATTTTCCAACCAATGTGCCTCCAGCTGTTGCAAAACTACAACTCCCAACATGTACTGATCGCCGAAGGGCATGCTGGGAGATGTAGTTATGCAACAGCTGGAGGTACTTTACTACAACTCCCAGCATGCTGAAACAGCTGTTTGCTGTTTGGGCATACTGGGATTTGCAGTTTTGCAACAACTGGAGGGCTACAGTTTAAAGAACACTGCTCCAAACTGTGACCATCCAGATGTTGCAAAACTACAAATCCCAGCATGCCCAGACAGCAAACAGCTGTTTGGGCATGCTAGGAGTTGTAGTTTTGCAAGATCTGGTTAGTTACAGTTTAGAGACCACTGCATAATGGTCTCAAACTGTAGCCCTCCAGCTGTTGCAAAACTACATATTCCAGCATGCCCAAACAGCTGTCTGGGCATGCTGGGAGTTGTAGTTTTGCAACATCTGGAGGGCTACAGGTTAGAGACCACTGTATAGTGGTCTGACTGTAGCCCTCCAGATGTTGCTAGGCAACTTAGGATCCAGGGAGCCGTCCTCTTCTGCCGCACGTCATCGCCGATCTCCGTCGCCCGCAGCCTCCGCCCCGCTGGTTTCCCCGTCCTGCCCCGCCTATTGTGGGTGGGCAGGACGGGGAAAACAAAAGTAAACACCCCCCCCCCCCGATCTGCTATTGGTGGTCGCGTCTAGGCCACCAATAGGAGGGGTGGCACCTGTGCCACCTCACTCCTATCCCTTCATGGGGATCGTGGGTGTCTTAGACAACCGCGATCCTCCTTATATTCCGGGTCACCATAGACCCGTAATGACCTGGAATCGGCGCAAATCGCAAGTGTGCATTCACTTGCGATTTGCGCCGATCGCCGACATGGGGGGGTCTATTGACCCTCCTGGGCATTTGCACGGGGTGCCTGCTGATTGATATCAGCAGTCACCCCGGTCTGGTCCCCACCGCGCGTGGACCGGTCCGAAATTCCCACGGGCGCATGGATACGCCCTTCATCCTTAAGTACCAGGACGCAAGGGCGTATGCATACGCCCTTCGTCTCAAACAGGTTAAAAATACAATAGGATTCTTTATTGATCAGTTTATGAAAGCGATCTTTTTTATCTGCAGGGATCGTATCAATAATACTAAGTTTCAACAGATCCGAAACACTTTCATGTACTTGCGCAAAGTGTTTCGACACACACTTTACTAAGAGTGTTGTGTAGGTTTCTTTGTGGGTTTTAATTCCCTAAAATTTATTTTCCACGGTATTTACTAAGGTTTCCCTACATTTTCCACTTTCCCTACATTTTCTTTTTTTTACACATGCTCTGATCTGTAGGGTTTTCCTCTACATTTTCTGTGGAAACCTTAGTAAATATGTTGGGTTTTTGTGAAAATGTCGGGAACACGCCCCCTTTCCCTGGCCGTGCCTCCTTTTCCCAACGACCATGACCCTTTTTCTGGTTTTCTGAGTTAGTCTGGGTTTTTCAATTCCGGTGCAAATTCTGGCGCACATTCTGGCGCAGACAAAATTTATTGCGCAAATTCTTGCGCACAACCCAACAAAACATGTTGGGTTTGCAATGGTAAATGAGGGCCACTGTGTAGTAAAAAGCTCTTATGAATATTAAATTGGTGAGTATTCAGAGCAGCCCACATATTGCAGTTTTCAAGGACATTCGAGCAAATAAATAGCATAGCTCAAAATCGCAACTATAGGCATCCCTAATTTGAAACTTCTCGTCAGTTACATTGGATCCAAACCAGGTACAACCTTCGTTTATTATATTGCACTTTTTTATTCCCGGCTGTTCCACTTTCACTCCAACTGAATCATTTAATGTTTTTTTGCTTGCTTGGTGCAAGATAATTGCGGAGGTACAGTTTTCTAAAAGTTATTTGAGGATTGTGGGGTAACTGGTCTTTTAAAACTGGGTAACTTTTTTAAATAGCCCAGTGTTTAGACAAAATTTTACGTATCCTACCTGAGGCACAGTTAACAAGTTATGTTTAATCTTTTTTGTAGAGGTGTCATCAATTTGTTTATTTTTGGGAATAAATATATAAACGGGTTATGCTGTTAGTTTGTGCATCTTGATGTTTATATAGTCATTCTGCGAGAAGGGGTTAATATTCATAAGAGCTTTCTACTACACAATGTGTCGAAACACTTTGCACAAGTACATGAAAGTAACACTTATCTGTTGAAACTTACTATTATGGATACAATCCCTGCAGATAAAAAAGATCGATTTTGTAAACTGATTAATAAAGAATCCTATTGGATTTTTAAACGAAAATCCCTCTATCCTGATGGTTTGAATGAAACCATAGAAAATACTGCTTAAATGAATAGATAACTGATATTCCCAGTATGCAGTGGGGAAGTATGTATTTTATTTTTAAAATATTGCATATTTCACATATGTCTCTTACATTACTATTTATATTTGTGATTTAGGTGTGTATATATAACTGTTTTTCAGATTGTTATAGGTATTCTTATGATTTGATTATTTCCATGTGTTAAGTGTATCCATACTACCTTTTGGTTTGGGCCGAGTATGTCCGGTTCAAGCGGAAAAACGGAATGCTACTATGTGCGAGTTACCTATATACAGTATGGGGGGGGGGGGGGGGGATCATCATTATGTGTCTATTGTTGACACAGTTCTATCCATTTACACTTCTTGTCTATGGTACACTCTTGCTCAGAATTTACTATGGTTGTTGCACTCCTTTGATAAATCTTGTGCAAATATAGAAACGTCCCCCCTCGCTCTACCGTACACTCTTTCTCTACCTCACAGGAAAAGTGGACACAGGGATTTTGTTCTATTGCTTTGAGGCCAGGATTCCATTGAGGTTTTTTATGCATCATAAAAAACGCCAGAAAAACTGTCCCAGCTTTTTCCTGCGTTTTGTCAGTTTTTCTTGTATTATTTTTTATTGCATTTTTGCTTGTGTGTGGAAACAAAAAAAAAGCACTACATTTTTTTTTCTTTAAAATTTAGATACATGGCATTCATGTATCTAAATTTTAAAGAAAAAAAATGTAGTGCTTTGTCAGATTTTGTGGATTGCGATGATGAACAGCATTTTTTTTTTAAAATGTCAATAAAAGGGTTAACGAGGGCTGTGTAGGACTATGTCAGATTTTGTGGATTGCGATGATGAACAGCATTTTTTTTTTAAATGTCAATAAAAGGGTTAACGAGGGCTGTGGGGGAGTGTTTTTTTAAATAAAATTTTTTTTCATTGTGTTGTGTTTTTTATAATTGAATTTTACGGCTTAGTAGTGGAAGCCATCTTGTAGACAAAATCCATTACTAAGATGGGGCTTAGCATTAGCCCCCAAAACAGCTAATGCTAACCCCCAATTATAACCTTGGTACCCACCGCCACAGGGTTTCCAGGAAGAGCCGCTAGCAACAGGCCCGGAGTGTCAAAAATGGCGCGCCTAAGCGGTAACAGGCTGGTGTTATTTAGGCTGGGGAGGGCCAGTAACAATGGTCCTCGCCCACCCTGGTAACGTCAGGCTGTTGCTGCTTGGTTGGTATCTGGCTGATACAGAAAAAATTTGGGAACCACACACTTTTTTTTTATTTATAAAAAAAAATAAAAAACACATAGGGTTCCCCCTGTTTTCAGTATCAGCCAGATACCAACCAAGCAGCAACAGCCTGACATTACCAGGGTGGACGAGGACCATTGATACTGGCCCTCCCCAGCCTAAATAACGCCAGTCTGTTACCGCCTAGGCCCAGGAGCGCCATTTTTGATGCTCCGGGCCTGTTGGTACCGGCTCTTCCCGGCACCCCTGTGGCAGTGGGTACCGGGGTGATAATTGGGGGTTAGCGCTAGCTGTTTTTGGGGCTAACGCTAAGCCCTGGCTTAGTAATGGATTCTGTCTATAAGACAGCTTCCACTACTAACCCTGAAAATTCAATTATAAAAAACACGGACACATTGAAAAAAAATGTTATTAAAAAAAAATCACTCCCCCACAGCCCTCTTTAACCATTTTATTGAAATAAAATAAAAAGATGCTGGTCATCGTCGCAGTCCACCAAATCCGACGTAGTCCTCCGCATTCACGTATCTGAAATGAGAAGAAAAGAAAAATAAGATATGGGTTAGTACATTTTTTGTGCTCTCCCCTGGGAAGAGCGCACATAATGCAGTGTGTTCCTAAACAGGAAGCCTACAATTGTTGCTAAACTACAACTCCCATCATAGGGGGCTGTAGTTAAGCAACAGCTGGAGGCACACTGGTTGCAAAACACTGAGAGTTTGTTACTTAACTCAGTGTTTCCCAATCCGTGTGCCTCCAGCTGTTGCCAAACTACAACTCCCAGCATGTATGGTTTGTCAGTGCATGCTGGGAGTTATAGTTTTGCAACAGTTGGAGGCACACAGGTAGGGCAACACTGAGTTAGGAAACAGACATTGTTTCGAAACCAGTGCGCCTCCAGTTGTTACAAAACTACAACTCCCGGCATGCCCAGGCAGTCCAGACATGCTTGGAGTTGTAGTTTTGTAACATCTGGCCCTTCAGATGTTGCCTAACTACAACTGCCAGCATGCCTGGGCAGTCTGGGCATGCTTGGAGTTGAAGTTTTGCAACATCTGGAGGGCTACAGTTTGGACACCACTACTTAGCGGTCTCCCAACTGTTCTCCTCCAGTTGTTGCAAAACTACAACTCCCAGCATGCCCTTCGGCTGTCTGAGCATGCTGGGAGTTGTAGTTTTGCAACAACTGGAGGCACACTGGTTGGGAAACTCAGTGTTTCCCAACCTGTGTGCCTCCAGCTGTTGCAAAACTTCAACTTCAAGCATGCCCAGACTGCCCAGGCATGCTGGAAGTTGTAGTTCGGCAACATCTGAAGGGCCAGATGTTGCAGAACTACAGCTCCCAGCATGCCTGGACTGTCTGGGCATGCTGAGAGTTGTAGTTTTGCAGCAACTGGAGGAGAACAGTTGGGAGACTGCACAGTGGTCTCCAAACTGCGGCCCTCCAGATGTTGCAAAGCTACAACTCCCAGCATGCCCAGACAGCCAAAGGCTGTCTGGGCATGCTGGAAGTTGTAGTTTTGAAACTCCTAGAAGCAGCAGTGAATATCACTTTACGGCGATCTTCACTGCTGCTTCCACTTACCTGTCACAGTTGCCTTCTAGACGGTCCCCGGTCCATGCCGTCCCCGCTGGTCCCAAAGCAGGTTTGTGCCTTGGCCCCTGCAGCTTCCGGTATCCTCTTCCCACGCTCTACCCGACTTCTAGGGGCGGGAAGAGCGGGGGATCTGAACTTTAACCCCCCACAGTCAGCGATCACTGTGATTGGTCCACAGGGACCAACCACAATGATCGCTGACCAGGACCATCCACAGATGGTCCTGGGGGGCTTGCAGAAGTTCTCCCCCGCTGGTAACAGCGGGACTTCTACCAGTTAACCTGTGCGATGCCGCGCATCGCTGGGTTAACTGCATGACATATATAAATGTCATGATGCGCGAACTACCTGCACATCATGACATTTATATATGTCATTCTGCAGGAACGGATTAAATTGGGGGGCCACTGATGTAATGTGGATCGCAGCAGATCTCCAAAATGATCTGCTGCGATCCGCATTTAAATTAAAAAGCCGGTGGTACATGCGGCTACATCGCGCTACCACCGGCTTCTATATAGACTGAAATGATTCATAATCCCTGCCGGGAGAGGGGAGCTCTGATTGGAGAATAGCTATTGACCAATCAGAGCTCTCCTCTCCCGGCGGCGGGGATTATGAATTATGACAGTGTATATAGAAGTCGTGTCGGCGCAGTGAAGCCGCATGTACCGCCTGCTTTTACAGTTAATAAATGCGGATCGCAGCGGATCTCTGGATAATGACCTGCTGCGATCTGCACCTCAGCCCCTGGACTATATCTCCCATCATGGGCAGAGTCTGTCCATGATGGGAGTTGCAGTCCTTACTTTGTGAAAATGCACACTTTGGTACGTGTCCTCCGAGGTGGTGTATATTTGCGCAAAAAAAAGACACTTGCGTTCTTTTTGTGCGTCCAAAAAAAAACCGCAGTTAGTAAATCGATGTCTACGGGAAAAATGGCTCTATGGTACGCCCGAGGGGTGACATCTGTAGAAAAAGTTAACACCAAAAAAAAACGCACAAAAATAACGCAGAAAATATCATTGCGCTAAATTTTGCGCAAGAAAATACACTTAAAATTACTCTATATAGATTGATGAATCCCCCCTATTTGTGTATTGCTTTTTATTTTGTGTACAAACCTCATAAAGAGGCTAGTCCAGGCCTTAAACGTGTTGTTCTGTAAGTTCAATAAATTTGCTATACAGCATTGAATACGTTTTGGAGAGGTGGATTGTTTGAGATTCCTAAATTACTGCAAAGGTTTAGTGCTAAAAGTACAATGGTTTCCTATGTCATTCATGTATATCATCCTTTGACAGTCCTGTAATACTGGGACTTGTAGTTTTGGAGTAGTTGTAGCTACAGTGTTTGGATAACTCTTTTTTGCAGCAGTGTTGCCTTCAGCTGTTTGCCTACAGCTTTTTAAAAACTTCAACTCCAGCATGCCCAGACATCCTTAGACTGTCCAGGAATGCTTGGAGCTGTAGTTTTGCAACAGCTGGAGGCACATGTTTGGTAAAACTCTGTGTTACAGCAGTGTTGCTGTAGGCTCTGTTCCTTCTGCCTCCTTGTCAATCAACCATCTTGTGTCCATGTCCCTTGGACATGCTCATGCTTCTGTGAGACTCATAAGTGTCCCACGAGGTATGGGGACCCATAGTGGTGGGATTTTCAAAAGCAGTTGACTAAATTTAAAAGTTTTTTTTAATGAAGTATATTAGTTGTTATGCCAAGATGTACTATATATAAAAAGTTTTTATATCTGACAGTGCCCATTTAAATATGAATTTTGTGATAGGGAAGAGTGACAAATGTGTATAAAAATATTACCTTAACAAATTGCAGTGTACTTTCTGAAAGAAGTTCTCTCTTGGGAGAATATCTACTATAGCTATTTTGCAGCTTACTATAACCCATAGAGATTAGAAATGCTTATCTCTGCTTCCTGCGGATATAGAGCTACCTCTTGAGAATGAGAGAATTTGTCACTTAAAATCTGTCGTGCTTACTTACAAATAGCACAGTGTTTGCTATTTTGTTGTAACGGGAAATCTGCAGCTGTGCTGCAGCTGCCCCACAATTATTTAACATTTTAATGTTGGAAATTAGAAAAAGTTGTTACTTTTCAGCTTTTTATTTCAAAGTAAAAAGCTGAAGTAACCCTGACTGACTTACACAACTTATGGTGTTCTGTAAATAAAACTTAATGCCAAACCAGTAACTAGAGTCACAATTTTAGATTGTACATGATTTTGATTTATGTCTTCTGATAAATTATTAATTTAATACATTATTCCATGTTTAGTGAATTGCTTATGTACAAGCCCTTAGGTCTCTTTCATACTGTGCTGGTAAATAGTATAGAGAAAAGTATTCACACATATCCTGAGCATATTTGATGCACAGGATTTGAAGCTGCTTATTTAACCCCTTAAGGACCAAGGCCATTTTCATCTTAAAGGAGTTCTCTAAGCTAAAACTTTTAACCCCCGCTGTGCCCGGGCTGTAAAACTATACTTAATAAACTTTCACTTACCTGCTTACGATCCCCCGTTGTTCCGATGTCGCTGTCTCGTTCTCCAGTCCCGGTCTCTTCCACTTCCTGCGGGTCGGTGACTTCACTCTGCGCTCAGCCTATCAGTGGCCGCAGCAATTTCCCGTCGCGGCCGCTGATAGGCTGAGCGCAGAGTGAAGTCACCGACCCGCAAGAAGTGGAAGAGACCGGGACCGGAGAACGGGACAGCGATATCGGAACAACGGGGGATCGTAGACTGGTAAGTGAAAGTTTATTATGTATAGTTTTACAGCCTGGTCACAGCGGGAGAAAAAAAAATTCAGTTGTAGAACTCCTTTAAGGATCAGAGCATTTTTTGCACATCTGACCACTGTCACTTTAAGCATTAATAACTCTGGGATGCTTTTACTTTTCATTCTGATTCCGAGTTAGTTTTTTCGTGGCGTATTCTACTTTATGTTAGTGGTAAATTTTTGTCGATACTTGCATCATTTCTTGGTGAAAAAATCCAAAATTTGAGGAAAAAATTGAAAGTTTTGCATTTTTCTAACTTTGAAGCTCTCTGCCTGTAAGGAAAATAAACATTCCAAATAAATTATATATTGATTCCCATATACAATATGTCTACCTTATGTTTGCATCATAAAGTTGACATGTTTTTACTTTTGGAAGACATCAGAGGGCTTCAAAGTTCAGTAGCAATTTTCAAATTTTTCAAAATCAGAATTTTTCAGGGACCAGTTCAGTTTTGAAGTGGATTTGAAGGGCCTTCATATTAGAAATACCCCACAAATGACCCCATTATAAAAATTGCACCTCTCAAAGTATTCAAAATGACATTCAGTAAGTGTGTTAACCCTTTAGGTGTTTCACAGGAATTGCAGCAAAGTGAAGGAGAAAGTTAAAAATCTTCATTTTTTACACTGGCATGTTCTTGAAAAAAACAAAGAAAGAAAACAGAGTCACTTATAAAACAAATTAAGTGCTAAGTTTATTAATTCCGTAGAATATACAATTCAATAATAATAAAAACTAAGTGATACAAAAGAGGAATAAAGGCAACAAAATTGTGGTATCACCGGCTCTGCACATAAAACATAAGCTGTTGTATATATAGTAAATTGTTATCTGTATTAACTACAATGCAATAAGTAAAAAATGTGTAAGACAGCACACAAATTGCACTTATATTAATAATTGACATGTAAATATTGCATATCTCTCAAGTGAGATCAAGGTGCTACATATGGTGAAAAGTGCAAGGTGCATGTAAACAAAAAAAGGGAAGAGGTAGTAACATAGTTCATAGTAACATAGTTCATAAGGTTGAAAAAAGACCAGAGTCCATCATCTTCAACCTATATCCCTAATGAGTCCCTACTGAGTTAATCCAGAGGAAGGCAAAAAAAAACTCATACTAGAGGTAAAAAAAATTCCTTCCCAACTCCAAATATGGCAGTCAGAATAAATCCCTGGATCAACGTACTGTCCCTATAATTCTAATATACATAACTAGCAATGTTCTTACTCTCCAAAGATGCAACCAGACCCCTTTTAAATTCTTTCACAGAGTTCCCAACTCCTCCGGGAGAGAATTCCACAGTCTCACTGCTCTTACAATAAAGAACCCCCGTCTGTGCTGGTGTAGAATGGACTTCAAAGGTACGGTGGATCCTGATGAAGCCGCCCATGTGCGGTGAAACATGTTGCATTTTAATAAACCTTTTATACTCACCTGATGTGCCTGTTCCGAGTCAGCCCGCAAAAGACCCACCGTACTTTTGAAGTCCATTTGTCCCTATCTACTTGGTTGGGAGGCTGCAGACCGGGCTCTAACAATTCTTACTCGCTGTCCATTGTTGTGTGTGAGCTCACACAACCACCTGGGGTAAGAGGCTTTAAAAAGAATCCTTCTAGCAATACCTACCCAGTAGGTTTTACGCTATGGAGGGCTCTCTTTTATATTTTTAGTTTTGTGCTGGTGTAGAAACCTTTCCTCTAAACGGAGAGGATGCTCCCTTGTTATCAATACAGTCCTGGGTATAAATAGATCATGGGAAAGATCCCTGTACTGTCCCCTGATATATTTATAGATAGGTCACCCCTAAGCCTTCTTTTTTTTCTAAACTAAATAACCCTAATTCTGATAATCTTTCTGGGTACTGTAGTCCTGCCATTCCCCGTATTACTCTGTTTGCCCATCTTTGAACCCTCTCCAGCTCCACTGTATCTTTCTTGTACACTGGTGCCCAGTACTGTACACAGTATTCGATGTGTGGTCTGACTAGTGATTTGTACAGCGGTAGAATTATTTCCTTGTCGTGGGCATCGATGCCCCTATTGATGCACCCCATGATTTTATTTGCATTGGCAGCAGCTGCTGACACTGGTCACTACAGCTAAATTTACTGTTAACTAAAACTTCCAAGTCCTTTTCCACGTCAGTCGTCCCTAGTGTGCTCCAATTTAATACATAACCTCGGCCGGATTTTTCCTCCCCATGTGCATTACCTTACATTTATCAGTGTTGAACCTCATCTGCCACTTCCCAGCCCAAGCTTCCAACCTATCCAGATCCATTTGTAACAGTGCCCTGTCCTCTATTGTGTTTATTGCTTTACAGAGTTTAGTATCATCTGCAAAGATTTCTACTTTACTATTCAACCCCTCTACAAGGTCATTAATTAATATATTCAATAGAACAGAACCCAATACTGACCCCTGTGGTACCCCACTAGTTACAGTCACCCAATCAGAGTAAGTACTATTAATAACCACCCTCTGTTTCCTATCACTGAGCGAGTTACTTACCCACTTACACACATTCTCCCCCAGCCCCATCCTTCTCATTTTATGCACCAACCGTTTATGTGGAACCGTATCAAATGCTTTGGAAAACTCCAGATATACGACATCCAGCGATTGGCCATGGTCCAGTCTGGAGCTCACCTCCTTATAAAAGCTGATCAGGTTAGTTTGACAGGACCGATCCCTCATAAAGCCATGCTGATATGGAGTCATACATTTATTTGTATCAAGATATTCCAAAATAGCATCTCTTAGAAAACCCTCAAACAATTTACATACAACAGAGGTTAAACTAAGCCTATAATTTCCGGGGTCACCTTTTGTCCCCTTTTTAATATTGGCACCACATTTGCCATGCGCCAGTCCTGGGGAACTGTTACTATAGAGTCCATGAATATTAAAAATAGAGGTCTGTCTATTTCACTACTTAATTCCTTTAGAACACGGGGTGAATGCCATCTGGACCTGGTGATTTGTCTGTTTTGATTTTTTGTAGGCGGCACTGTACTTCTTCCCATGTTAGACAGGTGATCTGTAAAGGGGAGTTTGCCTTATCTCGCTGTATTTCACCTGGCATTTCATTTTCCTCAGTGAATACAGTGGAGAAGAATTTGTTTAATATATTTGCTCATTACTGATCCCTGTTTATAATTTCTTCTTTATCATTTTTTAAAGGGCCTACACTTTCATTTTTGACCTTTTTGCTATTTATACAGTGGTCCCTCAACATACGATGGTAATTCATTCCAAACGACCCATCGTTTGTTGAATCCATCGTATGTTGAGGGATCCGTGCAATGTAAAGTATAGGAAGTTATCCTCACCTGTCCCCGCCGCTCCGGACCGCGTCATCACCGCTCCCGATGCTGTCCCAGGGGCTCCCGATGCTGTCCCGCTGCTCCGGTGTCTTCTTCGGGATCCTCCGGCTTCTTCCACATCTTCTGCATGGTCCGGGCCTCGCTTTCTGATGACATTATTACGCTGCTGCGCCGACACGGCGTGCATAGTGACGTAATAACAACGCCGGAAAGCGAGTCCCGGACCCCGGAGGAGATATAGAAGACGCTGGAGGATCGCAAAGCGGGGATAGGTAAGCGAACCTGTCCAGGATGCTTAAACTGCTATCCGACAGCAGCTTAAGCATTTTGCGCTGTCGGATAGCAGTTAATGCGATGGCCCTGACATATAAAAGCATCATATGTCGATTTTATCATATGTCGGGGCCATCGCATGTCTGGGGGTTACTGTATAGTTAAAAAACATTTTGGGGTTAGTTTTACTCTCTCTTGCAATGAGTCTTTCTGTCTCTATTTTTCAGTTTTTTACATATTTTCCATTTTTCTCTATAGCTTTTTAATGATTCCTCACTGCCGTCCTCTTATAGTAGCTTAAATGCTTTATTTTTGTCATTTATTGCCCTCTTAACATTTTTATTCATCCATATTGGTTTTCTTTTATTTCTGACCCTTTTATTCCCGTAAGGTATATACATCTTACAGTGAGAGTTTAAGATATTTTTAAAAGTCTCCCATTTAGTGTCAGTATTCTTGTTTTTGAAGACATTATCCCATTTTATATTGTTAAGGGCTTCTCTGAGTTGGTCAAACTTTGCCTTCCTTAAGTTCATTGTTTTTGTGGCCCCTCGAGAGATTCCCTTATTGAAGAACAAGTTATAATGTATTATATTATGATCACTATTTCCTAGGTGTCCTTCAACTTGCACATTAGTTACTCTATCAGGACTGTTGGTTAATATTAAGTCTAGTATGGCGCCCCCTCTGGTCGGGTTCTGCACCATTTGGGACAGATATTTGTCTTTAGCTATAGTCAGAAACCTGTTTCCTGTCTCCCAATTTATATCAGGATAGTTAAAGTCCCCCATTATTATCACCTCATTCTGATTTATTGCCTTGTTTATTTGCCTCATTAATTGATCTTCTGCTTCTCCCATTATGTTTGGTGGCTTATAGTAAACCCCTATCAGAATTTTATTATTTTTATCTCCATATATTTCTACCCATAATGACTCCACAATATTGTTTCCCTCCCGTATATCCTCCCGCAGTCGGGCCTTCAGACTGGACTTTACATAGACAGACTCCTCCCCCTTTCCGTTTTGTCAGATCCTTCCTGAATAGACTATATCCCTGTATGTTGACCGCCCAGTCACATGTATCATCCAACCAAGTCTCTGTTATACCCACTATGTCATAATCCTCCTCAGACATCAACCACTCCAGTTCATCAGTTTTATTGGACAGACTTCTGGCATTAGTCAACATGCAATTCAATGGCATATGGTTTTTCTTCCTTTGAAGCCTATCCCTATTAACTTTTTTAACCCCTCCCTCTGCTCCAACCCCAGATACATTAATAAGTCCCCCCTCTCTATCTACACTATCTTCCCCCTCTATGTTGTAGGTTCCCTCCCCCCAGTCCCTAGTTTAAACACTCCTCCACCCTTCTATCCATCTTCTCCCCAAGCACAGCTGCACCCTCCCCATTGAAGTGCAGCCCGTCCCTACGGTAGAGCCGGTAACCGACAGCGAAGTCAGCCCAGTTCTACATGAACCCAAACCCCTCCTTCCTACACCAGCTTCTGAGCCACTTGTTTACCTCCTCCATAATCTCCCGCTGCCTCTCGTGTGGCTCGTGGTACAGGTAATATTTCAAAAAAATATTACCTTGGAGGTCCTTGCCTTAAGCTTGTGGCCTAAGTCCCTGAAATTGTTTTTAAGGACACTCCACCTACCTCTTACTTTGTCATTGATGCCAAAATGTACCATGACTGCTGGGTCCTCTCCAGCCCCAACCAGTAACCAGTCAACCCGATCCGCGATGTGCCAAACTCGAGTGCCAGGAAGACAACACACCGTTTGTTGATCCTGGTCTTTGTGACTGATCGCCCTGTCTGTCCCTCTAATTATTGAGTCATCCACTACGAGTACCTGTCTGGCCTGCCCTGCACTCCTCCCTCCCTCCTCACTTGAGCAGACCCCCCCCCCCCCCCCCCCCCCCACCCTGCTTCAGTACTGCTAGCTCTGGAATGGCATCCCTCTCATCTGCCAACTGTGCATACTTGTTGGGGTGTGCCAGTTCAGGACTAGCCTCCCTGACACGTTTTCCTTTACCCCGTTTTCTAACTGTAACCCAGCTAACTGCCTGACTGTCCTGCCCCTCCGTCCCACTTTCCTCCCCCACCTCTACCCCAGAGAGTACTTGCTCAGTGAGCAGAAGACTCCTCTCCATGTTGTCCCTGCATCTCAGTGTTGCTCCTCTAGATCCAGGATCTGGGCTTCTAAATGAACAACTCGCATACACATCCTGCACAACAATATGCACCCTCAAACTGCTGTTCAAGGATTGCATACATTGAACAGGATGTACACCTGACTGCATGTTCCAACATGGAGGCCATCTAATTATGGGGATTTCACAGATTAATTGCCAACACAGACAATAAATATTACAGATTACTTCTCTGTAGTCCTTGTGATTTAAAGTCTCTACAGTGTAAGTAAAGTAACACTCACAGCGATCTCAAACTCCTGCTTTCAAACTCTCAGAATTCTAACTCTCTTAGCAATACCACTTTTTGCACAGACAGAGCACACTCACACAGAGTCCCAAGCTAAGATTTATACACCTGTGTGTGACTAGCTACCCCTCCCCCTAGAGGTAGACTGAAAAAAAAATTTAAAGGTGAGAAGGCTGTTTAGATTCAAGCAGTGATCCCTTATGTGCAAATTTAAATACTCACACAATTTCCTCCGCACAACAGATATTCACTCCATACAGCAGAGATATTTCAGAATTTTAACTCTCTTATACTACTCTTTGCAAGGCCCACTCACAGACAGAGCAGGGATAAAGACCGGGACAGCACCACTCCAATGTACGTTTTGGTACGCAACCTTCGTCTGGGAGTGGCTCTATTCCCAGTCCATCTGTCTATTTAAACCCAGGAGCACCAATGAAAATACAAATTAAATGAATAATGCGGTCATCACCTGTGGCTGTTTGTTCGGCACATGAGCAACGTCAGCAGCCGCCATCAGGAAGCCGGAAGGAGCCGCGTCACATGACAACGCCATGATGTAGACGCGACTTCCCGCATGTGCACTAGCGACAGAAGCAGTGTCTGTGATCAGCAGAACACTGACAAATCGCATGAAGAGCTATCATAATAAAGCAATGCCAAATTGTAAATTAAAATAGAGTACCATATACAGGATGGGCTAAGTAAATAGTTGGTACTAGAAATGACTGAAAATTGAGAAAATAACAAATATGATTATTAATTTTGGACAGCAAAGTAAGGTGTATATAGTTATAGTTAAGTATTAATATGTTTCAAGACTCATTATATAGAGCACATATGATTTATGGAGTGTAAAGTATATATTTAAGGGGCGAAGAAGTTGAGTTCACACTGAAGGTGAAGTCTAATAGAACTATATATGAATAGGGTATATCCCTATACACAAGTTGTAAATATTATAAACATGTGAATGAAATAGTAAATACAGGTAAAGTGTGATGTGTGACAAATGTGTATGGAATAAAATAATATAACATTCAAGTGTGTGACTGTAATTTATGAGCGAAATTAATTATATATGTAAGGTAAAAAGTATGAGATGTGAAGTGAAGAGTGACAAGGAAATGACTGAATGGAGAAGAATTTTTTTTTTCACTATTGTCATTTGTCGATTTTTATTATTTTCCTCTTATTTTAGTCCATTGTTTTCTCACGGTTCATTTGCCTTTTTGATTTTTGCACCATATTATTCTTCCCCTCCCTTTTTCTTTGTTACACCCAAGTCCTTCAATTCTCACATATTTTCACCATTTCACTCATACTTTTATGTACATTTATTACTTACCCACTTTACAATCCACTCTTGTGTACATATGCTCTCACTTCATACACCTTGTTTTTCACTTGTCACACTTATTTTATCATACATCTCTCTTCACCTTTCAGTCATTTCCTTGTCACTCTTCACTTCACATCTCATACTTTTTACCTTACATATATAATTAACTTCGCTCATAAATTACAATCACACACTTGAATGTTATTTTATTCCATACACATTTATTCGTCACACATCACACTTTACCTGTATTTACTATTTCATTCACATTTTTATAATATTTACAACTTGTGTATAGGGATATACCCTATTCATATATAGTCTTATATGGTTCTATTAGACTCCACCTTCAGTGTGAACTCAACTACTTCGCCCCTTAGATACATACCGTACTTTACACTCCATAAATCATATGTGCTCTATATCATGATTCTTGATTCATATTAATACTTAGTACTCCGGTGAAAAACCTTTTTTTTTTTTTTTTAAATCAACTGGTGCCAGAAAGTTAAACAGATTTGTAAATTACTTCTATTAAAAATCTTAATCCTTCCTGTACTTATTAGCTGCTGAATACTACAGTGGAAATTCTTTTCCGTTTGAAACACAGAGCTGTGTGCTGACATCATGAGCACAGTGCTCTCTGCTGACATCTCTGTCCATTTTAGGAACTGTCCAGAGTAAAAGGAAATCCCCATAGCAAAGATATGCTGTTCTGGATAGTTCCTAAAATGGACAGAGATGTCAGCAGAGAGCACTGTGCTCATGATGTCAGCAGACAGCTCTGTGTTTCAAAAAGAAAAGAATTTCCGCTGTAGTATTCAGCAGCTAATAAGTACAGGAATGATTACGATTTTTTAATAAAAGTAATTTACAAATCTGTTTAACTTTCTGGCACCAGTTGATAAAAAAAAAAGGTTTTTTACCGGAGTACCCCTTTAACTATAACTATATACACTTTACTTTTCAGTCCCTAATTAATATTCATATTTGTTATTTTCTAAATTTTCACAGACACTGCTCCTGTCGCTAGTGCGCATGTGGGTCGTTGGGGATCCGGGAAATTGCGTCTACTTCATGGCATTGTCATGTGACTTGACACATGATTTGGTCATGTGACGCGGCTCCTTCTGGCTTCCCGGCGGCGGCTGGTGACATTGCTCATGTGCCGAAAAAACAGCCATAGGTGATGACCGCATTGTTCTTTTAATTTGTATTTTGATTAGTGCTCCTAGGTTTAAATAGACAGATGGACTGGGATAGAACCATTCCCAGACGAAGGTTGCGTACCGAAACGTACATTGGAGTGATGCTGTTTTGGTCTCTGCCATTTGCTGCTGCACTGCTGTATATCTTTTAATTTGTCTGTATCCCTGCAATACACTACCTCTTCACTTTTTTTTTGTTTACATGCACCTTGCACTTTTTACCATATGTAGCACCTTGATCTCACTTGAGTTATATGCAATATTTACATGTCAATGTGCAATTATTTATATATGTGAAATTTGTGTGCTGTCTTACAAATTTTTTTACTTATTTCATTGTAGTTGATACAGATATAACAATTTACTATATATACCACAGCTTATGTTTTATGTGCAGAGCCAGTGATACCACCATTTTGTTGCTGTATTCTTCTTATGTATCACTTAGTTTTTATTATTATTGAATTGTAAATTCTACGAAATTAATAAACTTAGCACTTAATTTGTTTTATAAGTGACTCAGTCTTATTTCTTATTTTTTTTTCTGTAATATGCATGGAGTTCACATATCTATGGCTTATACATGTGCCTGGGGTATATGAGGTCTAATTTGCCATTATGTTGGCATGGTCCTATACATTGTTACTTCTTCTCCCAGGTAGCATTGTCCGGTTTTGTTCTATTTACTCGCATGTTCTTGTAGACCCAGTTTTTGAATTTTTACAAGGGGTAATAGGAGAAAAAGACCCCCAAAATTTGTAACCCAATTTTTCTTGAGTAAGAAAATACCTCATATGTGTATGTCAAGTGTTCGGCGGGCGCAGTAGAGGACTCAGAAGGGAAGGAGCAACAATGGGATTTTGGAGAGTGAATTTTGCTGAAATGGTTTTTGGGGGGCATATCGCATTTAGGAAGCCCCTATGGTGCCAGAACAGCAGAAAAACCCCACATGGCATACCATTTTGGAAACTACACCCCTCAAGACACGTAACAAGGGTGCCTGAACACCCCACAGGTGTTTGACAACTTTTCATTAAAGTTGGATGTGTAAATGAAAAAAAATATTTTTTTACACTAAAGTGCAGTTTTTTCCCAAATTTACAATTTTTACAAAGGGTAATGGGAGAAAATGCCCCCCAAAATTTGTAACCCCATCTCTTCTGAGTATGGAAACACCCCATGTTAGGACGTAAAATGCTCTGCGGGCGAGCTACAATGCTCAAAAGAGAAGGAGTCACATTTGGGTTTTGGAAAGCAATTTTGCTGAAATGGTTTTTGGGGGGCATAGGAAGCCCCTATGGTGCCAGAACAGCAAAAAAAAAAACACATGGCATGCTATTTTAAAAACTGCACCCCTCAACGAACGTAACAGGGGGTACAATGAGCCTTAAAACCTCACAGGTGTTCAAGTTGGATGTATAAATGAAAAAAAAATTATTCACTAAAATGCTGTTTTTTCCCAAAATTTTACATTTTTACAAGGGGTAATAGGAGAAAACGACCCCCAAAATTTGTAGTATGGAAATACCCCATGTGTGGACGTCAAGTGCTCTACTGGCGCACTACAATGCTCAGAAGAGGAGGAGCACCATTGAGCTTTTAGAGAGAGAATTTGTTTGGAAATGGAAGTCAGGGGCCATGTGCGTTTACAAAGCCCCCCGTGGTGCCAGAACAGTGGACCCCCCCACATGTGACCCCATTTTGGAAACTAAACCCCTCACAGAATTTAATAAGGGGTGCAGTGAGTATTTACACCCCAATGGCGTTTGACAGATCTTTGGAACAGTGTGCTGTGCAAATGAAAAATTACACCTGTGGGGGGTACATGCTCACTGCACCCCTTATTACATTACGTGAGAGGTGTAGTTTCCAAAATGGAGTCACGTGGGGGGGGGGTCCATTGTTCTGGCACTATGGGGGCTTTGTAAACACACATGGCCTCCAATTCTGGACACATTTTCTCTCCAAAAGCCCAATGGCGCTCCTTCTCTTCTGGGCATTGTAGTTCGCCCACAGAGCACTTTACATCCAATGGGGTTACAAATTTGGGGGGGCTTTTTCCTATTTTCCCTTGTGAAAATGAAAAAATTTGGGTAACATCAGGATTTTAGTGAATTATTTTTTTTTTCATTTTCCCATCCAAATTTAACGAAAATTCTTCAAACACCTGTAGGGTGTTAAGGCTCATTATATCCCTTGTTACATTCCGTGAGGGGTTTAGTTTCCAAAATGGGGTCACATGTGGTTTTTTTTTTTTTTCTTGTCAGAACCGCTGTAAAATCAGCCACTCCAGTGCAAATAACCAATTTAGGCCTCAAATGTACATAGTGCGCTCTCACTCCTGAGCCTTGTTGTGCACCCGCAGAGCATTTCACGCCACATATGGGGTATTTCCGTACTCAGGAGAATTTGTGTTACAATTTTTTTTTTCCTTTTACTGCTTGTGAAAATAAAAAGAATGGGGCAACACCAGCATGTAAGTGTAAATTTTTTGATTTTCTTACACTAGCAGGCTGGTGTAGCCCCCCAACTTTTCTTTTTCATAAGGGGTAAAAGGAGAAAAAGCCCCCAAATATTTGCCATGCAATTTCTCCCGAGTACGGAAATACCCCATATGCGGCACTAAACTGTTTCCTTGAAATTTGACAGGGCTCCGAAGTGAGAGAGCTCTATGCGCATTTGAGGTTTAAATTAGGGATTGCATAGGGTTGGAAATAGGGATATTCTACGCCAGTGATTCCCAAACAGGGTGCTTTCAGTCAGTGGCTGTCCGGAAATGCTGGGAGTTGCTGTTTTGCAACAGCCTACACGGGCCATAGCTAGGGTATGATAACTTATTGTTATTTTCTCTAATGAAAATGTCTCTAATCCCAAAGATAAAAGGGCCATTCCCGGGCCCCAACCTTGAATATCCTCTATTTCTATTAATTTGCTTAATATATAATAGATACTACTCCAGAAGGGCTGAATTTTTCTGCAGTTCCACCATATGTGTAGCATTGACCCCTCCTGTGTATCACAACGCCAGCACAAGGAAGAGTTGGTCATATTAAATTTAGCTATTTTTAACGGAGTCATGTACCACCTATACAACAACTTACGTGAGGACTCTAGATGAGACGCACAGTGGGATACCTTTATTGGGATACTATATATAAAGGCCCATTTTTCTTCTGTAATTATGATTCCCAGATCCTCCTCCCAACTATCCTGGTAACTCTGCCTATTACCCTGCTTTATTAACTGGAGAGCTTTATACCATTTGGAGATATCCCCTCTTTCCCCTTTTGGTTTAAAAAAAATAGTCACTGTAGGACGATTTCCCTGGAAGATTCTTCCATTTAAAAGATAAGATACAGTGTCTAAGTTGAAGATATTTGAAGAATTCTTTAGAAGAAATTCCAAAGCTAGTTGAAATTTGGGGAAATTGAAGGAGTACTCCCTTTTCACAAATAGAGCCCACTGTTTTGACACCTTTGCTTATCCATGTGGACAAGTCAGTTGCTGGTATTAGATGTTGTATAACTTCCATCGGGATTTCTTCCAATCTCTCCAAATTAAGTATATTTTGTTTTAGGGCTTTTAGCCACTCTTCTATACTTGCTACCAGCGCGGAAGGATACGTTATTTTGATCTTATTTTGCAATGCTGCCTCCCAGAATATCAATCTGGGATATCTTACTCCCGCTACCTGGGTTTCCAGAGCAACCCAATGCATCTCCAAATCATTATGCCACAATTTTTGTGTTTGGGTAAGTGTTATAGCTCTATAATAATCTAAAAGATTAGGGCAGCCTAATCCTCCTTCTTCCACCGACTTGTATAAAATTTGTGCTGCTGTACGTGGCTTCTTGTTTCCCCAAACAAAATTTTGTATTGTTTGTTGAAGTGTTTTAATTGTTTTTGTTGGGATTTTTACTGACAGGTTTCGAAACACGTATAAGATCTTAGGCAGCAATATCATTTTTGAGACTGCTATTCTGCCAATCCAAGATATGGGCAATCTTATATATGAACCTATATCTATGTTTAATTGGTGGGAGAGCCTATTTATATTTATTTTAATAGAATCCTGTGAGGAGGTGGCTAAATCAATACCCAAATAGGTTATCGACTTATTGGTCCAGTGGAAGGGATAAGATTTTTCTAGTTGTAATTTAATTTCTGGGTCTGTGTGTAATAGTAACGCTACTGATTTAGAAACATTTAATTTATAATAACTGACTGATGAAAATTGTGCTTTTAAGGCCATCAGTGATTTTAGAGATTCTATTGGGTTAATACATGAGATAAGAATATCATCGGCGAACAGACTTATACGATGCTCGTCACTCCCTACCTGGATGCCCCCGATTCCCATTGATCTCCTCAATGTGTTTTATAAAGTTCACTTATTAACGTCTGGTCCTGGGGCTTTTGCTAAATTTAATTTGTGTATGTGTTTAATAACTTCCTCTCTAAGAATAGGTTGTGACAAGTTTATGTTTTGGGATTCAGAAATAACTGGTAAATTAATTTGTGACAGAATTTTTTTTATAATTTCACCTGTTCACAGTCTACTCCTGATTATATTGTGCTCTTATAGTTTTATAAATTCACTCATATATATTAAACATACCTTATATATACTCCTCTATATTACCACTCGGTTTTTTCCCTTTATATTGCATTAGTTTTGTTTACTTAACCCCTCATGTTTTCCTCATAAATTCCCCTTCCCAAAAACTACAGTCACGGATAGCTCGGGTATACCATACTTTGATCCGAGTCTCCTTAAGCATCCCCGTTCTGGGGAATGGGAACCTCACCCTCAGGTAGCCCAATATTTAAACATTTGGTTGAGAAAACCCATTGATAAGACCATCCGTAACAAGTTAAGGGCAGAATGCCCCAGACCTACTCTTGCACATAATTTTTCTTCTACCCCTGACATTGATCCCTCTTTGGTGAAATACCTTAACAAAACGGGGAAAAATCCCAAAAAAGGGGTGGATCGTTCCTTTCGGACAATCCAAGACCGATTTTTGGACCTCCTTGGTCCTCTAACAAAAATCCTGGACCTCACTGAGAAGGCTAGTTCTTCAGGTAAACCAGTACAACTGGAGGTCCTTAAAGGATGGGCTCAAAAGGCCCTTTGCATTTTTGGTGGTATTAACTCCTCCATATGTACAGAGAGGAAAAGGTCCATTCTGCTAAAGCTAGACCCCCAGTTGATTAATCCAGCTACCACCGAACCAGATTCTCCCACGGAGGGCTTGTTATTTGGCGATACGTTTATAAAAGAGATAAACAAATACGTATCCCTATTCTCCTCATTAGACAAGGTCCAAACATCACTTAAGAAAGTTTTTCAACCTCGGGTTTTACCCAAGGCTGGGAAAAGAAGGGGCAATTTTCCCAGCCGCAGTTATCAAGACAGACAGTATTCCCGTGCCCCACCAAGACCAGATAGGTTCCAGAACCCGACTCCAACTTACCAACCCAGACCATTTTTCCCAACAAGAGGAAGACCGTGGAGAGCCAGAGGACACCGTGGCTATCCGAGATCCAGACCCAAGGCAGGTAAGCCTTCATCAGATGTTTTCTTCCCCACTACCATTGGGAGGAAGGATTGTATATTTTTCCCATGTCTGGGCCATGATAACATCCGATACTTGGGTTCTAAACACAATCCTAGGGTATCATATAGAATTCGTTCACCCTCTATCTCAGATATTGATACCACAACCAATTAATTTCTCAAAAGAGCACGAGATTCTCATAGAAGCAGAAATCATGGAACTAAGTTCCAAGAATGCAATTATCCCAGTACCTATTCATACTCCGGGTTTCCTGAGCAAAAGAAAGACGGAGGATACAGACCGGTCATAAATCTAAAAACACTAAACAATTACGTATGTTATCAACATTTCAAGATGGAGGGCATCCATCTGTTGAGAGATCTACTGCTACCAGAGGATTGGTTAACAAAAATAGACCTCAAGGATGCATATCTTACGGTACCCATGCATCACCAATCTCAACCTTACCTACAATTTTTATGGAAGGATCAAAAGGGGCAATTCACCTGCCTACCATTCGGCCTATCTTCAGCCCCATGGTGTTTTACCAAACTTCTCAAGCCAGTAATTGCAGTTTTACAGACCCGCGGTGTCAGTCTAATTATTTATTTGGACAACATCCTTCTGATGGCTCAATCTCTATCTCTAATTCGTCTACACATCCAGTGGACTCTTTCTCTTCTCTCCAACCTAGGTTTTATCATCAATTCGGAGAAATCCATTCTTTCCCATTCCAAAGAGATATAATTCTTAGGATTCTTAATAAACACCCAATCTGCTTTACTCAGTCTTCCCCCCAAGAGAATGAAGACCATTCGGAGAGAAATTTATTCTGTTTTAATCAAACAGACAGTTTCTCTACGTTCAATAGCTCGATAGTGGGCCTACTTTCCGCTTCAATTCAAGCGATTTTTCCAGCCCCACTTCATTATCGAGCTCTTCAGCGTCTGAAAGCTCAACACCTCAGAAACGGTCTAGGTTATTCGGACGAAGTGGCCTTAAACTCCGACACCAGAGAAGAACTTCTTTGGTGGCTGAAACATTTACAAGATTGGAACGGGAAGACAATCTTCAACTCCGTCCCAGACCTGATCATAGAATCAGACGCCAGCCGATCTGGTTGGGGAGCTCGTTGCGGTACCTCTACAACCGGATGAAAATGGTCTCCAGAAGAGTCTCTCTTTCACATCAACTGTTTGGAGTTGCTGGCAGGCTTCTTCGCTCTCAAGAGCTTTGCGAAGAACAGGTCAGATTGTTGCATCCTACTACGGATGGACAATATCTCCGCTGTTCAATATATCAACAAACTCGGAGGTACCAAATCCTTTCTTCTAGCCAATATCGCCAAGGATTTTTTGAACTATTGTCTTCACAGGAACATCATTGTCAAGGCAGAATACTTACCAGGTCTTTCCAACACCATCGCAGACTGGAATTCTCGCTTCCTTACGGATTCCAGCGACTTTCAATTGGACTCCCAAGTTTTCTCTCGCATCAATTCCCTTTGGGGTCCTATAGACCTGGATCTTTTCGCATCTCGCCTGAATCGACAGGTCCATCACTTCTACAGTTGGCGCCCCGATCCGGAAGCAGAGGGCATAGATGCTCTACTACAACACTGGCCTTCGGAAAACCTTTATGCTTTCCCCCCTTTCATACTGATTCCGAGAGTTCTTCTTTTTATCAAATCCCAGAGATTAACCGTAACTCTCATCACCCCGTGGTGGCCGACCCAGTCTTGGTTCCCCCAAATTCTGGAGATGATTATCGATTTTCCTCGTCTACTTCCTTCTCTTCCGTTTCTCCTCCAGGATCCTTCAGGGAATCCACATCCTCTCATAGCTTCCAACAACCTTCTTTTAATAGCCTGGTTGGTTTCGGGTCAACAGAATCAAATTTCGAATTTTCTAACACATCTAGAGAGATTCTCTCAGACGCCTGGGCTCCAGGTACCAGATCTGCTTACAGATCAGCCTGGAAAATTTGGTCTAATTGGTGCATGCAACAGGATTTGGATCCCGTACATGCACCTCTAAATCATATAGTACATTTTTTATCATCATCTTTTGAGGCAGGAAAAGCTTATCGTACCATTAACGTTTACAGATCAGCTATTTCCTTTTACCACTCTCCAATTTTTTCCCTCTCAGTGGGAAAAAATCATTTGGTCTGTAAATTAATGAAGGGCATAAAATTCAGATGTCCTCCTCAACCCAGATACCAGTCTACCTGGGATGTTAATTTACTTTTACAATATATCATTTCACTTGGTGATAACGATTCTCTTTCTCTGAAGTTTTTATCTTTAAAACTTACTGCTCTATTGTGTCTTATTTCTCTTAAAAGGATTTCTGACGTAAGAGCCCTTGATATATCTCATAGACAATATTTACCTGATGGAGTGCGTTTTTCTATCTTTAGACGTACAAAGACCGCTCTCCATTCTGTTTTTTATCCATTTTTTCCTCAACAAAAACATCTTTGTGTAGTATCTCGTTTACAAGCATACGAACGACGAATTGAATCCTTTCACAACTCTGAGGATTCTCAATTATTAATTTCCTTTTGTAGACCTTACCGTCCGGTTTCATCTCCTTCTCTAGCCAGATGGATGAAACAAATCATGCAGTTAGCAGGAATTGATACTTCTATATTTGGAGCTCATTCTTCTAGAGGAGCCATGTCCACTAAATTGAGACAATCTGGTGTATCTCTTTCAGATGTTCTAAAAGCTGCTAATTGGGCTTCAGAATCAACTTTTATGACCTTCTATTTTAGACCAGACCCTCATGTTTCAATGGCAATTGTTTAATTATATGTATATATTGTTCTTATTATAATCTGTTCAAGTTTATATATTTATTAGCTTTAAACTTGCAAAATGGAGCCTCCAGTCTTGTAATAAAATTGGGCATTTTCCTAGTCTTGGTGATGGAAAATATAGATTTTATTAAAGACAGGAGGCGAACATTTTCCCTCCCTTATACCCTTCCCATTGTTATTATTATTGTTTATATTTGTGTTTTTTAGTGTAATTACCCTGTTTGGTGGAATTCTTCGTGGCAAAATACAGCTTCTCCACTTCTAGATCTTAGGACATTTCTTCTCCAGCTTATGGTTGAAAGACTTTGTCTCCATTTTCATTCATTCGGAAGTTCTTCTGGATATCTCCTCACCTCCAAGATAATTCTTCGTTATGGACTTCTTCTATAGTTTCTTCATAGAGACTTCTTACTTCACGTGTTATGTATTGTTATTATTCTTATTGTTACATTGGCATCAAAGAAGAGGAAGCATATTACCTCACCTGGCCTCTTATCACCTAGGCTAACCTCTAATTGGTTGCCTTGCTCACCTTATTTGCATATACGTTTTTTCTTCATGTACCTTATGTTCTATCTTGCTGCTATACCTTTGAGTAGTAAAGAAGAGTTTGCAAAATGTTCGCCTCCTGTCTTTAATAAAAATCTATATTTTCCATCACCAAGACTAGGAAAATCCCCAATTTTCTGGCTCTCACAGACCTGTAACTACTTCTTTAAGAGTCTCCTCTACTTCTTTAAGAGTCTCACCTGTTTGAACTTGTTATCAGTATAAAAGACAACTGTCCACAACCTCAAACAGTCACACTCCAAACTCCACTATGGCCAAGACCAAAGAGCTGTTGAAGGACACCAGAAACAAAATTGCAGACCTGCACCAGGCTGGGAAGACTTAATCTGCAATAGGCAAGCAGCTTGGTGAGAAGAAATCAACTTTGGGAGCAAATATTAGAAAATGAAAGGCATACAAGACCACTTATCAATGCCCCCCAAAATCTCCCTCGATCTGGGGCTCCACGCAAGATCTCACCCCATGGTGTCAAAATGATCCCAAGAACGGTGTGCAAAAATCCCAGAGCCACACGAGGGGACCTACTGAATGACCTGCAGAAAGCTGGGACCAAAGTAACAAAGGCTACCATCAGTAACACACTACGCCGCCAGGGACTCAAATCATGCAGTGCCAGAAGAGTCCCCCTGCTTAAGCTAGTACATGTCCGGGCCCATCTGAAGTTTGCTAGAGAGCATTTGGATGATCCAAAAGAGGATTGGGAGAATGTCATATGGTCAGATGAAACCAAAGTAGAACTTGTTGGTAAAAACTCAACTTGTAGTGTTTGGAGGAGAAAGAATGCTGAGTTTCATCCAAAGAACAACATACCTACTGTGAAGCATGGGAGTGGAAACATCATGCTTTTGGGCTGTTTCTCTGCCAAGGGACCAGGACAACTGGTCCGTGTAAAGAAAAGATTGATTGGGGCCATGTATCGTGAGATTTTGAGTGAAAACCTCCTTCCATCAGTAAGGGCATTGAAGATGAAACATGGATGGGTCTTTTAGCATGACAATGATCCCAAACACACTGCCTGGGCAACGAAATGGCTTTGTAAGAAGCATTTCAAGGTCATGGAGTGGCCTAGCCAGTCTCCTGATCTCAACCCCATAGAAAACCTTTGGAGGGAGTTGAAAGTCCATGTTGCCCAGCGACAGCCCCTAAACCTCACTGCTCTGGAGGAGATCTGCATGGAGGAATGGACCAAAATACCAACAACAGTGTGTAAAAACCTAGTGAAGACTTACAGAAAATGTTTGACCTCTGTTATTGCCAGCAAATGGTATATTACAAAGTATTGAGATGAACTGTTGTTATTGACCAAATGCTTATTTTCCACCATAATTTGGAAATAAATTATTAAAAAATTAGACAATGTGATTTTATGGATTTTCTTTATTCTCATTATGTCTCTCATAGTTGAGGTATACCTATAATGAAAATTACTGGTCACTCTCATCTTTTTAAGTGGGAGAACTTAAACTTAAACTTACACTTAAACTATGTATTAGAAAGTAAAAGAAATGCAAAAAATCTATACTTCAAAATCATTTTCCCCCAAGAATGATGTTACTAGACTTTTAGCCATAATATTTGAGAGAACATATATTGCCATTTTTATTTATTATAAATTGGTGGTGTTTATGTAATGTTTTAGGCTGACAAACTTGAGACACTTGACTTTGTTAAAATGCCATCACCTTCAGTATAACACATAACAACATTTCAGTGGAGCTTAGATGTATACAGCAAACAAACTAGGAGTATCTTGAGGAAAAGGAACTCCGCAATTGGCATAAGGGAAGGATAATGTTTTCTCAATGCATTACTGGATAGAGGCCATACTCCACTGTGCTTGTGCAACTGCTATTTACATCATTGTCAGGTTTTTCTAGTACTTTGGCTGTCCTTATATATTTTACTGTTTGTTTTAGTTCTTAGAAATATCAACATTTATTTTGGATATATATATATATATATATATATATATATATATATATATACATATGTTAACCCCCTCATTGCTGTTGGTGTCTATTGCACTTTCTTCTCACTATGTTCTACTCATGCCAGCTGGCAATTAATACCCTTACTTTCCGTCTTCTCAGCTTACATTACACCTCTAATACAAATTAAGAGCTCAGTTTCCATACAGAAGGAATAAAAAACTGTGTTTATGATGCAACATGTTTGAAAATTATTATCAGTATCCACTATCACAAAGTTTGCATTTAATATGTCCTCATGTTTCGCAGCTTTCGGAAAAGCTGTTTGCTAAAGTGATCTCTTTACACTTAAGAGTATCAGCCACTCAGGACGTCAAGCAGTGTAATAATATCCTTGCATTAATCAGCAACACAGATTTATTACTGTACCTGTGCTTCTGCTTAAACGTACTCTTAAATAAACAACATCATGTTTATTAATTTGCTCTTTGATGGGAAATTTGTATTTTATGGCTCAATAGAAACATTGAGAATTACATTAACCCCTTGGGGACGGAGCCCATTATGACCCTAAGGACGGGAGCATTTTTTGCAAATCTGACCACTGTCACTTTAAGCATTAATAACTCTGGGATGCTTTTACTTATAAATGTGATTCCGAGAAAATATTTTTGTGACATATTCTACTTTATGGTAGTGGTAAATTTTCGTCGATGCTTGCATCATTTCTTGGTGAAAAATAAAAAAATTTGATGAAAAATTTTAACATTTAGCATTTTTCTAACTTTGAAGCTCTCTGCTTGTAAGGAAAATAGACATTCCAAATAAATTATATATTGATTCACAAATACAATATGTCTACTTTATGTTTGCATCATAAAGTTGACATGTTTTTACTTTTGGAAGACATCAGAGGGCTTCAAAGTTCAGCAGCAATTTTCCAATTTTTCACAACATTTTCAAAATCGGAATTTTTCAGGGACCAGTTCAGTTTTAAGTGGATTTGAAGGGCCTTCAAATTAGAAATACCCCACAAATGACCACATTATAAAAACTGCACCCCTCAAAGTATCCAATATGACATTCAGTAAGTTTGTTAACCCTATAGGTGTTTCACAGGAATAGCAGCATGTTCTTGTAGACACAGTTTTTAAATTTTTACAAGTGGTAATAGGAGAAAATGCCCCCCAAAATTTGTAACCCAATTTCTCTAGATAAAGGAAATACCTCATATGTGTATGTCAAGTGTTCGGCGGGCGCAGTAGAGGACTCAGAAGGGAAGGAGCAACAATGGGATTTTGGAGAGTGAATTTTGCAGAAATGGTTTTTGGGGGGCATGTCACATTTAGGAAGCCCCTATGGTGCCAGAACAGCAGAAAACCCCCAACATGGCATACCATTTTGGAAACTACACCCCTCAAGGCACGTAACAAGGGGTCCAGTGAGCCTTAACACCTCACAGGTGTTTGACGACTTTTCGTTAAAATCGGATGTGTAAATGAAAAAATAAAATTTTCACTAAAGTGCAGTTTTTTCCCCAAATTTACCATTTTTACAAAGGGTAATGGGAGAAAATGCCCCCCAAAATTTGTAACCCCATCTCTTCTGAGTATGGAAATACTCCATGTTAGGACGTATAATGCTCTGCTGGCGCACTACGTTGCTCAGAAGGAGCGCCATTGAGCTTTTGGCAAGCAAATTCGTTTGGAATGGTAGTCAGGGGCCATGTGCGTTTACAAAGCCCCCCGTGGTGCCAGAACAGTGGACCCCCCCCACATGTGACCCCATTTTGGAAACTAGACCCCTCACAGAATTTAATAAGGGGTGCAGTGAGTATTTACACCCCACTGGCATTTGACAGATCTTTGGAACAGTGGGCTGTGCAAATGAAAAATTTAATTTTTCATTTTCACGAACCACTGTTCCAAAAATCTGTCAGACACCTGTGGGGCATGAATGCTCACTGTACCCCTTAATACATTACATGAGGAGTGTAGTTTCCACGGGCCGTGATGTCACGAGGGGCAGAGCCATGACGTCACGCTGCTCCGTCCCCCGTATCGCCCGTCATTACACACAGAGCAAACTCGCGGGGGTCCCCAGCAGCGGGACCACGGCGATCTGACATTTTATCCCCTATCCTTTGGATAGGGGATAAAATGTCTAGGGCGGAATACCCCTTTAAATTCCGGACAACTTTTCTCTTCAAAATCCCAATGGGGTTACAAATGTTGGGGGGCTTTTTTTTCCTATTTTCCCTTGTGAAAATGAAAAATTTAGGGTAACACCAGCATTTTGGTGAAAACTTTTTTTTTTTCATTTTCCCATCCAAATTTCATGAAAATTCGTCAAACACCTGTGGGGTGTTAAGGCTCACTATACCCCTTGTCACGTTCCATGAGTGGTGTAGTTTCCAAAATGGGGTCACATGTGGGTATTTATGTTTTTGCGTTTATGTCAGAACCTCTGTAAAATCAGCCACCCCTGTTCAAATCACCAATTTAGGCCTCAAATGTACATGGTGCGCTCTCTCTCCTGAGCCTTGTTATGCGCCCACAGAGCATTTTACGCCCAAATATGGGGTATTTCCGTACTTCCGAAATTGCGTTACAATTTTTGGGGGTCATTTCCTGTACGATAGGAGGACGGGATAGGAGATCGAGAAAGGAGGAGGGGATAGGAGGATGGGATAGGAGGTTGAGATAGGAGGGTGGGATAAGAGGTCCAGTTAGGAGGTCAGAATATGAGGTGGAGAAAGGAGGACAGGTTTTTCCTTCCTCATCCTTGTTGGGGAGGAAAATCAACAGAAGAGGAAGCTTTTGACTTCATATCCCATCCCCATATATTGTTGTCATATCCCAACCACCTATCCAGTCCTCCTATCCCGTCCTATCCCATCCTCCTATCTCCTGCTCATATCCTGACCTCCTAACTCGACCTCCTATCCCACCCTCCTATCTCAACCTCCTATCCCATCCTCCTATCTCGACCTCCTATCCCGACCTTCTATTCCGCCCTCCTATCTCGACCTCCTATCCCGTCCTCTTATCCCGTCCTCATATCTCGACCTCCTAACTCGATCTCCTATCCCGACCTCCTATGCCGACCTCCTATCCCGACCTCCAATCCCGTTCTACTATCCCGTCCTCCTATCCCGTCCTCCTATCCCGTCCTCCTATCCCGTCCTCCTATCCCGTCCTCCTATCCTGACCTCCTATCCTGTCCTCCTATCTCCACCTCCTATCCTGTCCTCATATCCTGACCTCCTAACTCGACCTCCTATCCCACCCTCCTATCCCAACCTCCTATCCAATCCTCCTATCTCGACCTCCTATCTCGTCCTCCTATCTTGTCCTCCTATCCCGTCCTCCTATCCCGTCCTCCTATCTCCACCTCCTATCTTGACCTACTATCTCGACCTCCTATCCCATCCTCATATCCCGTCCTCCTATCCCGTCCTCCTATCCCGTCCTCCTATCCCGTCCTCCTATCCCGACCTCCTTTTCCGACCTCCTATTCCGTCCTCCTATCCCGACCTCCTATCTCATCCTCCTATCTCGACCTCCTATCCTGTCATCATATCCCGACCGCCTATCCTGACCGCCTATCTCGACCTCCTATCCCGAGCTCCTATCCCGAGCTACTATCCCGAGCTCCTATACCGAGCTCCTATCCCGAGCTCCTATCCTGACCTCCAATCCCGACCTCCAATCCCGACCTCCTATCCTGACCTCCTAACTCGACCTCCTAATATGTGTACCAGATACTGAAATATCTCCAGCCGTACAGAAGTTATGTAAGAAGATACATTTCCCATTGATTTGCATGGGACTTTAAACAAAAACCCAACCCTCACAAATGGGGGTGGTTAAGGGTTAAATTAATTATTCTATATTTTAAGTGGACATATAAGTAACGTGACCAAGTATTATCGAAATATCTCCAGCTGTTTGGAAGTTATGCAGTAACATATATTTCCCATAGAGTTGTATGGGACTTTAAACATAAACCCCGCCCCTCGCAAATGGGGTGAGTAAGGGTTAAATTACCTATCCTATGTTTGTTGTTGACATATAAGTAACGTGTGCCGAGTTTCATGTTAATATCTTTAGCCGTTTGGACGTTTTTGTGGAACATACATACATACATACATACACACACACACACACACACACACACACATTGAGTTTTATATATATAGACTTCCCCCTTTGTTGGGGAGGAAAATCAACAAAGGGGGAAGCTTTTGACTTCATATCCCGTCCTCATATATTGTTGTCATATCCCAACCCCATATCCCATCCCCCATATCCCATCCTCGTATCCCGTCCTCATATCCCAACTTTTTATCCCATCCTCATATCCCGTCCTCCTATCTCGACCTCATATCCCGACCTCCTATTCCGTCCTCATATCCTGACCTCCTATCCCGTCCTATCTTGACCTCATATCCCAACCTCCTATCCCATCCTCCTATCTCGATCTCATATCATTCCTCCTATCTCGACCTCATATCATTCCTCCTATCTCGACCTCATATCTTGTCCTTCTCCCGACCTTCTATCCCGTCCTCATATCTCAACCTCATATCCCGTCCTTATATCCCAACCTCCTATTTCAACCTCATTTCCCGTCCTCCTATCTCGACCTCCTATCCCGTTCTCCTATCCCATCCTCATTTCCCGTCCTCCTATCCCATCATCCTATCCCGTCCTCCCATCCCGAGCTCCTATCCCGAGCTCCTATCCCGAGCTCCTATCCCGAGCTCCTATCCCGAGCTCCTTTCCCAAGCTCCTATCCCGACCTCCAATCCCGACCTCCTAACTCGACCTCCTAATATGTGTACCAGATACTGAAATATCTCCAGCCGTACAGAAGTTATGTGAGAACATACATTTTCCATTGATTTTCATGGGACTTTAAACAAAAACCCGACCCTCACAAATGGGGGTGGTTAAGGGTTAAATTAATTATTCTATATTTTAAGTGGACATATAAGTAACGTGACCAAGTATTATCGAAATATCTCCAGCCGTTTGGAAGTTATGCAGTAACATATATTTCCCATAGAGTTGTATGGGACTTTAAACATAAACCCCGCCCCTGGGGTGAGTAAGGGTTAAATTACCTATCATATGTTTGTTGTTGACATATAAGTAACATGTGTGCCAAGTTTCATGTTAATATCTTTAGCCGTTTGGACGTTTTTGTGGAACATACATACATACACACACACACACACATTGAGTTATATATATATATATATATATATATATATATATATATATATATATATATATATATATAGATTGCATTAAAAGGGTACTCCAGTGGAAAGCAATTTATTTTTTTCAAATTAACTGGTTCTAGAAAGTTAAACAGATTTGTAAATTATTTCTATTAAAAAATTGCAATCCTTCCAGTACGATAGGAGATGATATTGAAATATCTCCAGCCGTAAAGAAGTTATGTGAGAACATACATTTCCCATTGATTTGCATGTGACTTTAAGCAAAAACCCCGACCCTCACAAATGGGGGTGGTTAACCCCTTGGGGACGGAGCCCATTATGACCCTAAGGACGGGAGCATTTTTTGCAAATCTGACCACTGTCACTTTAAACATTAATAACTCTGGGATGCTTTTACTTATAAATTTGATTCCGAGATTGTTTTTTCGTGACATATTCTACTTTATGTTAGTGGTAAATTTTCGGCGATACTTGCATCCTTTCTTGGTGAAAAATTCAAAAATTTCATGAAAAATTTGAAAATTTTGCATTTTTCTAACTTTGAAGCTCTCTGCTTATAAGGAATATGGATATTCCAAATAAATTATATATTGATTAACATATACAATATGTCTACTTTATGTTTGCATCATAAAATTGATGAATTTTTACTTTTGGAAGACACCAGAGGGCTTCAAAGTTCAGCAACAATTTTCCAATTTTTTGCTAAATTTTCAGGGACCAGTTCAGGTTTGAAGTGGATTTGAAGGGTCTTCTGGTTAGAAATACCCGATAAATGACCCCATTATAAAAACTGCACCCCTCAAAGTATTCAAAATGACATTCAGTAAGTGTGTTAACCCTTTAGGTGTTTCACAGGAATAGCAGCAAAGTGAAGGAGAAAATTCAAAATCTTCATTTTTTACACTAGCATGTTTTTGTAGACCCAGTTTTTGAATTTTTACAAGGGGTAAAAGGAAAAAAATCCTCTCAAAATTTGTAACCCAATTTCTCTAGAGTAAGAAAATACCTCATATGTGTATGACAAGTGTTCGGCGGGTGCACTAGAGGGCTCAGAAGCGAAGGAGCAACAATGGGATTTAGGAGAGTGAGTTTTTCTGAAATGGTTTTTGGGGGGCATATCCCATTTAGGAAGCCCCTATGGTGCCAGGACAGCAAAAAAAACACATTGCACACTATTATGGAAACGACACCCCTCAAGGAACGTAACAAGGGGTACGGTGAGCCTTAACACCCCACAGGTGTTTGACAACTTTTTGTTAAAGTTGGATGTGTAAATGAAAAAAAATATTTTTCCACTAAAATGCTGGTTTTTCCCCAAATTTTACTTTTTTACTAAGGGTAATAGGAGAAAATGCCCCCCAAAATTTGTAACCCCATTTCTTCTGAGTTTGGAAATACCCCATGTTTGGACGTCAAGTGCACTGTGAGCGAACTACAACGCTCAGATGAGAAGGAGCGCCATTGAGCTTTTAGAGAGATAATTTGTTTGGAATGGAAGTCGGGGGCCATGGGCATTTACAAAGCCCCCCTGTGGTGCCAGAACAGTGGACCCCCCCACATGTGACCCCATTTTGGAAACTACACCCCTCACGAAATGTAATAAGGGGTACAGTGAGCATTTACACCCCACTGGCGTTTGACAGATCTTTGGAACAGTGGGCTGTGCAAACAAAAAAATTTCATTTTTCATTTTCACGGACCACTGTTCCAAAAATCTGTCAGACCCCTGTGGGGCGTAAATGCTCACTGTACCCCTTATTACATTCCGTGAGGGGTGTAGTTTTCAAAATGGGGTCACATGTGGGTATTTATTTTTTTGGGTTTAATGTCAGAACCGCTGTAAAATCAGCCACCCCTGTGCAAATCACCAATTTAGGCCTCAAATGTACATAGTGCGCTCTCACTCCTGAGCCTTGTTGTGCGCCCGCAGAGTATTTTACGGCCACATATGGGGGATTTCTGTACTCAGGAGAAATTGCGTTAAAAATTTTGGGGGTCTTTTTTTCCTTTTACCTCTTGTGAAAATAAAAAGTAAAGGGCAACACCAGCATGTTAGTGTAAACATTTTTTTTTTTACACAAACAGGCTGGTGTAGACCCCAACTTTTCCTTTTCATAAGGGGTAAAAGGAAAAAAAGCCCCCCAAAATTTGTAGTGCAATTTCTCCCGAGTACGGCGATACCCCATATGTGTCCCTAAACTGTTTCCTTGAAATACGACAGGGCTCCGAAGTGAGAGAGCGCCATGCGCATTTGAGGACTAAATTAGGGATTGCATAGGGGTGGACATAGGGGTATTCTACGCCAGTGATTCCCAAACAGGGTGCCTCCAGCTGTTGTTAAACTCCCAGAATGCCTGGACAGTCAGTGGCTGTCCGGAAATGCTGGGAGTTGTTTTGCAACAGCTGGAGGCTCCGTTTTGGAAACACTGCTGTACAATACGTTTTTCATTTTTATTGGGGGGGACAGTCTAAGGGGGTGTTTATGTAGTGTTTTACTCTTTATTATGTGTTAGTGTAGTGTAGTGTTTTTAAGGTACATTCACACTGGCGGGTTACGGTGAGTTTCCCGCTAGGAATTTGCCGCAGCTCATACTTGAAGCAGGAAACTTGCTGTAAACCCGCCCTTGTGAATGTACCCTGTACGTTCACATGGGGGGGGGCAAACCTCCAGTTGTTTCAAAACTACAACTCCCAGCATGCATTGTCTGTCAGTACATGCTGGGAGTTGTATTTTTGCAACAGCTGGAGGCCCACTGGTTGGAAAACCTTCAGTTAGGTTCTGTTACCTAACTCAGTATTTTCCAACCAGTGGGCCTCCAGCTGTTGCAAAACTTCAACTCCCAGCATGCACGGTTTGTCAGTACATGCTGGGAGTTGTAGTTTTGAAACAGCTGGAGGCACACTGGTTGGAAAATACTGAGTTAGGTTCTGTTACCTAACTCAGTATTTTCCAACCAGTGTGCCTCCAGCTGTTGCAAAACTACAATTCCCAGCATGACTGATCACAGAAGGGCATGCTGGGAGATGTAGTTATGCAACAGCTGGAGGTACGCAACTACAACTCCCAGCATGCAGAGACAGCTGTTTTCTGTGTGGACATGCTGGAATTTGTAGTTTTGCAACATCTGGAGTGCTACAATTTAGAGACCACTGAACAGTGATCTCCAAACTGTGGACCTCCAGATGTTGCAAAACTACAACTCCCAGCATGCCCAGACAGCAAACAGCTATGTGGGCATGCTAGGAGTTGTAGTTTTGCAAGATCTAGAGGGCAGTATAGAGATCACTGTGCAGTGGTCTCTAAACTGCAGACCTCCAGCTGTTGCAAAACTACAAATTCCAGCATGCCCACACAGCAAACAGCTGTCTGGGCATGCTGGGAGTTGTAGTTTTGCAACATCTGGAGGGCTACAGTCTAGAGACCACTATAGTGGTCTCAGACTGTAGCCCTCTAGATGTTGCTAGGCAACTACTCACCGGCTTCCGTCGCATCCGGGAGCCGTCCTCTTCTGCCGCATGCCGCCGCAGATCTCCGTCGCCGCCCGCTGATCCCCGTCGCTCCGCTGCCTCCGGAGGGGTAAGTGATCTCCGGCGCCGCTCCTCTTCGTTCTCCCTGTTCTGCCCCGCCTATTGTGGGTGGGCAGGACGGGGAAAATGAAAGTAAACCCCCCTTATACTCGAGTGAACTCTCCGCCCTCAGTGGTCTTCAACCTGCGGACCTCCAGATGTTTCAAAACTACAACTCCCAGCAAGCCCGGGCAGCCATCGGCTGTCCGGGCTTGCTGGGAGTTGTAGTTTTGAAACCTCTGGAGGTCCGCAGGTTGAAGACCACTGCGGCCTTCGACATCATCCAGCCCCCCCCCCCCCCCCCCCCCTCTCACCCCCTTTAGTTTTGTACTCGCCTCCGCTCGGCGGGACGTTAGGGTGCGCTGGTCCGGTGCTGCAGGACTGTCCGGTGGGGAAGTCGTCCGGTGGGATAGTGGTTCCGGGCTGCCATCTTCACCGGGGGGCCTCTTCTCCGTGCTTCGGGCCCGGCCCCGGAATAGTCACGTTGCCTTCATGACGACGCAGAGGGACGTTCATTACCAACGTCCCTCTGCGTCGTCGTCAAGGCAACGCCTCTATAGCGGGTCCGAAGCGTGGTGAAGATGGCAGCCCGGAACCACTATCCCACCGGACGACCTCCCCACCGGACAGTCCTGCAGCACCGGACCAGCGCACCCTAACGTCCCGCCGAGCGGAGGTGAGTACAGAACTAAAGGGGGTGAGAGGGGGGGGGGGGGGCTGGATGATGTTGAAGGCCGCAGTGGTCTTCAACCTGCGGACCTCCAGAGGTTTCAAAACTACAACTCCCAGCAAGCCCGTACAGCCAATGGCTGCCCGGGCTTGCTGGGAGTTGTAGTTTTGAAACATCTAGAGGTCCGCAGGTTGAAGACCACTGTATCAGACATTGACAAGCGGTGATGATGAAGGTGGGGGGGCTGATGACATGTGGTGATGATGACAAGGGGATGATCACAGACTACAGAATAGCATGCAATGTCAGGCTGCTGCGTCCAAAGCCGGCAGGATATTGTCATGTATAAAAAGAGGCATGGACTCAAGGGACAGGGACATAATACTCCCCCTTTATAAAGCATTGGTACGGCCTCACCTGGAATATGCTGTTCAGTTTTGGTCGCCTGTTCATAAAAGGGACACTGCGGAGTTGGAAAGGGTGCAGAGATGCACGACTAAACTAATATGGGGCATGGAACATCTTAGCTATGAGGAGTGATTAAAGGAGTTACAATTGTTTAGTCTTGAGAAGAGACGTTTAAGGGGGGATATGATAAACGTGTATAAGTATATAAATGGCCCATACAAAAAATATGGAGAAAAGCTGTTCCAGGTTAAACCCCCCCAAAGGACGAGGGGGCACTCCCTCCATCTGGAGAAGAAAAGGTTTAGTCTAAAGGGGCGACACGCCTTCTTTACTTTGAGGACTGTAAATTTATGGAACGGTCTACCTCAGGAACTGGTCACAGCAGGAACAATTAACAGCTTTAAAACAGGGTTAGATACATTCCTGGAACAAACATTAATGCTTATGCAGAATTATAAAACTACATCCCTTTCCCTTATCCCCTTACACCCTTCACTTCAATTCCCTGGTTGGACTTGATGGACATATGTCTTTTTTCAACCATACTAACTATGTAACTATGAAGGGGGGGGGTGTGGGATTATGACAAGGGGATGATGAAGGGGGGGTGTGGGATGATGAGAAGGGGATGATGAAGGGGGGGGTGGGATGATGACAAGGGAATGATGAAGGGGGGTGTGGGATGATGACAAGGGGATGATGACAGGCGGTGATGATGATGAGGGTGTTAATGACGGGGGTCTGAATGATGACAGAGGGGGATGATGTATTTTCCACCCTAGGCTTATACTCGAGTCAATAACTTTTCCTGGGATTTTGGGGTAAAATAAGGGGCCTTGGCTCATATTCGGGTCGGCTTATACTCGAGTATATACGGTAGATAACTGTATTCATAATTGCTGGGATTTCTTTCCTTCCTGTAGATACTTCATTGTCCTGCATCTGGCAATGCCCTGTGTGGAGTATATACTTTTTTTCCTTTTGATTTTCCTTTTGATTTTCCTTTTGAAGTTGCAGTTGGTTTTGTGGATCCTGCACACTCATAGGATTTTGTAGCTGGCGTCCCAGCTGGTCACATAAATGCTTGATTGACAATAAAGCTGGTGACAGTACAGGCCAAGGAAGTGTTGCAACGTGTTGGAAACATTTCTGGAAAAGCCTTGTTTGAGAGCATTATTTTGTTAAATAGCCAATTGATAGCCCTACCAGAGGAGGAAAGATATGAGGCCACAGGATGTCCTACAGGTGACTTTACTGTTAGATGGCTTCTCAGAAAATCACGCTAGCAGTTAAAGCAGTGTGTTGTCCACAGTAAAGGCATTATTGAAGTGATCAACTGTTGTCGGATCCTAAACAGAACCTGGATTTATGGCCCAGCCTGTAGAAATCCAGGTTTTAAATTCACAACACATTTGAAAATGAAGATGATGGTGGCTGGTTGTAGCAGGGCATTCTGCTAAGCTCCTGGAAATACAGGGGTACAGCTTTCCAGATGGGGAGCAAGTAAACAAGCTTGTTGGCAGATCACACAATCATATCTACTGGTGATCTGTTTAGGTTGTCTAGAGTGTTGGCTGTGTGTGCATACCCTCATGAAACCACTGCTCCCAGCACCTCCTAACAGCTCCTTTAGAATGTCTTAGATGGTGGGCAGTTTGTTGACATACCAAACACGGAGCGGGCTCAGCAAGTCTAGGGGGGCACCTGCAACGCTGTTCATAGCCCTGTTTTCCCAGCCGCATGTTGACTATATAGGTTGTATTGCACATATATGGGTAAATTACTCTGATGTTTTTTCTGTGGAAAACAATTTTATTGTTATTTGTTTTTGATATGTAATAACTCAAGGGCTATAGGGCGAGTTGCAATAACCATACTGTGATTTAGCAGGTGTCCTGGGAGTGGTCTTCCCCCTTTTTTTTTAGTGGGGTTCCCCTGTTGGCCTGTTTTACATGGTTTTAGTGTTTTCTGCTGTATATTTTATTGTGACCTCAATAAAGTCTAATTTTGTTCATGATATTTATAGTGGGTGTGCGCTTTTCTTGCATATCATCTCTTGCTTGTGTTGTACAGTTTGTTGAAATGACCATCCTGCTTATGTCAGTCTAATAATTCAGCCTCTCTCAAAGCCTATAAACTGGGCATGTCCAGCAGTCAGTAATCTTTCAACAAGAGATAGTCTACCCAAAAGTAGCCTCTGAGAGCCTTTATATATGGTGGTGGAGAAAACAACTTTTTTTTTCCTCCTTTGGCAAGACCACATCTGTAATAATGTACAAATCTTCCTAAAACATGGCAAGTTTTGCAGCATTTCAACATTCCTAGCTGGATGCATTATTATTTTTATGTTATATTTCAAATTATTCTTTCAAACTTATTCTTTCATGTTTCTTTCAAACATTATTGTGTATTTTTGTATTCCTTATAGGGGGAACTCATGCCATATTTTCAACCATGTGATTCTTAACCACTTATTATTATTATCCTTTTGTAACATCTTGCCGATATAGCTCTTAGCTATATAAAATACTTTTTGGCTATCTTACATATATGTTTGTAATCACATGACTTATTTGAGAGTATCTGTACATATTTTGACAACAGCAGTTAAGTGTGTAATATTACATGTTTTTCTCATTGTATTGCTTTTCTTCCAAGTTGCCATCATTTTACTTTACTCCTATATACCACATTTTTGTTGCAGTAGTTCACATATTCTGTTCTACCATCCTCTGTTTTACATCTGTGAATATAGAAAAAAAGGCAGAGCTTTCCATAGGTCAGTACGCTTGTTGTGGAGTAGATGCTCACAATATTGGTAATTGAATTTTGCTCACCTTTTGTTGTTGTATACAAGCCACAACAATTATAACCGCCTGTGATTTATAGAAAGTATGTTTACGGTGCAGCCTCCTGGACATCAGCTCGGTATACTCTCAGACCGGTCAACCAAATATTCAGAAGTAGGGGAAAAAATATTCTCAGGGATTTTTTGCGACAACCGTATGTTAGGAAATTCTCAAGAGTATATAATGTGGAAATCCTAGTTTTATTTGCCACTTCAGACGCGTTTCTAGACAGAATGTATAGCCATATTAATGCCTACAGTGTGTTCATTGAGAATTTTGCCTTGAAACACGTCTGGAGTGGCAAATGAAATTACGGATTTCTACATTATATACTCTTGAGTACCATCCATTGTTGCAATGTTATACTGTCACTGCCTTTTATTTACATTTTATCTTTTATCCGTAGCACTTGCCTTCGTTTTTCACCATAATAATGCATATTCTTTAAAATATAATGCATTTCTTAATATGCAGGATTATGTTTTGTATTTGTTTTAGTACTTTACTATAAGTGGTGTCATAAATTCTAGCAACATTATTGTACTCTTTATACAGCCATTTTCTGTTTATATATAATATAGCTGTGCTATTATTTATCAGTTTTAAATGCTTTTTATTCAGGTTTGCACATTACATGCATGTGCCGATTACCTATTAATTTTAGGGCTTGCTATGTTCATTATTTTGTGTGCATGCTCTAGGTGTTAAAGGACAGCTGCAGTGATATAACACGTATCCCCTCTCCACAGGATAGGGGATAAGTGTTTTATCGCGCGGGGGGTCCGTACGCTGGGACCCCCCACGATCTTCCAAACGGGCCCCGGCATTCTCGTGCTGTGCGCTAGCTAATGCGTGTAGCATCGACCTCACTGAGGTCGACGGTACGCCCCCTCCCCATGCAGCTCTATGGGAGAGGTGGGGAGGCATGCAGGAGGCGTGATGGCAGCAGCATGATGCCCTGGCCGGCATGCCTCCTGCACAGGAGAGCCGCGGCCCCATACAGGTGATCGAGGGGGGGCCCCAGCGTTCGGACCCCCCGCGATCAAACACTTACCCCATATCCTGTGGATAGGGGATAAGTGTTATATCACTGCAGATTTCCTTTAATATCAGTGTTTGTATTTTATATACTGCACATGGCCCCACCCTATCCGAAACAATATTACTGCGGTGCATACATGCCTTGCTCTCTTTCTACATATTAAAGTTACTCCTTGTACAGCACCATGTTTCCATAAAGCAGAGACTCGTTCAGGTAATTTGTTTCTGTATTTAAACAGATCTTTTTTGTTAGAACAGCAATACTTGTGGAGTATGTCATAACACCAATACGTCTCCTTTTCATAACACTTTATGTCCATTGTTTTTCTTCATGGTTCAAAATGTATTTATAAAGAAAAAAGGCTAGATTTACACAGGTTTTCTGAGGCATATTTTTTATGGTACATTGGCTAAATTTCAATGAGGCGTTCCTCGTCCAATCAACTGGCTCCAGAAAGTTAAACAGATTTGTAAATTACTTCTATTAAAAAATCTTAATCCTTTCAGTACTTATGAGCTTCTGAAGTTAAGGTTGTTCTTTTCTGTCTAAGTGCTCTCTGATGACATGTGTCTCGGGAAACGCCCAATTTAGAAGAGGTTTGCTATAGGAATTTGCTTCTAAACTGGGTGGTTCCCGAGACACATGTCATCAGAGAGCACTTAGACAGAAAAGAACAACCTTAACTTCAGAAGCTCATAAGTACTGAAAGGATTAAGATTTTTTTTACAGAAGTAATTTACATATCTGTTTAACTTTTTGGAGCCAGTTGATATACAAAAAAAAGTTTTTTCCTGGATATCCCCTTTAAGGCAGAGGCCTCCCCACTATTCTGCACACCTTAATCTTCCTGGCTACCTACATTTCAGAGAATGCTCAAGAGTCTGCTCATGAAAAGAGAACACCTAGCCTTGCTCCTTCATTTCAGAGCCTATGCAGGTGGAAGGAATTAAGCTCACTGAGCAGTCATGACAATGCAGACAAGCTTACAACCTCTACCTATATTGTAGTGTCAAGTCACATTGGGAGTTGGGGGACATTTGTCGTCAGAATACTTGCATAAGCAGAATTATGTGATTTTGTTTTGCTCAGTTTCAATGCCCACGCCGAGTGGGCAGAACTTGCGGTAGAGGGGGCATGGCTTCGTTCTGAGCGGGTGTGGCTGCCCGTTTGCTGAATGTAACACAGTTTACATTTGCTACCAAGCATAAACTGTGCTTAAAAATCTCTGTCAGCTCAGAGCTGATGATGATTTCATGAAGAGCACACAGGCAGCCCTGATGTGCAGGGATTTATGTAGAGGCGCATGCTTCTAAATAAATTCTGCAATCATGTGCATTAGCAGGGCTACGTAGTTACATAGTTAGTACGGTTGAAAAAAGACATACGTCCATCAAGTTCAACCAGGGAATTGAAGGGTAGGGGTGTCATTCATTTAGACCAAATGCAGAGATGCCGGTCTTGATAAATGCCCCCAATTGTGTTTGTAATTGCTCTAAAGCATTGACTCCGATACCTAGGGTGGTTAGTATGAATACCACAATCCAAATTGACAGAAAACAATGTGTTATGTGCATATAACTGTCAATATTGGTCCTCTATCTTACAGAGAAACTCATATCAAGATAAATACATATACAAAATGAGTTGTTACCACCACCTCTTTTACTTTTCAAAAACCACCAAATTTATTATGTCATACTTAAAAATATTATTGTGGTAGACACTGTGATACAATTAAAAAAGGAAGGCTAGTGCAATACATAGGAGACCTTGTGGTCTGCTAACAAAATAATACTGCTATAACATCACTCATACAATACAACCATTGTATACTTACAAATAGCTTCTAGTGCTGGGTAAACATAGTAATAGACTCATTTTGCCCCCTAATATAGTCACACAAGTATATGAGTAATATCGCTAGTAGTGCTGGGTGCTGTTATAGTAGCATATCATGCCTATCAGAGCTCACCCATTGTAGATGCAAGACCACGGTCCTTCACCCCTACATACATTTCGATACTTCTTTGTCAAGAGGATCTTCATGACAGAGAAGTATCGAAAATGCTGAGCAGCGGAGTACCCCTATAAGTCTAGCTGGATATTATTTTTCTCGAACTCTGTGTTTTGGTAAATCTTGCCTGTGTAAAAAATGCATCTTAGTATCTGCTTTATCTGACTCTGGTTCATTGGCAACTTCATACATCAGGCCCTGGTTTCCCATCACCAGCTCTTTACCATCTGTCTGGGAAAAACTATGGTTTCCATCTACAGTTAGGCTTTCTCACAACCTTTGGATTTCATCACTGTACCCTTGGATCTTCAAGTAGGAACTCTACATTTAGAGAAGAAAAATAAAGTCTTTCTATGTTTTTACAGATTCTGTTAATCCCAAACTTCTGGGCCTACCCTAGCTTTATCTGCATGCTCTGGCCATTAAGTGGAATATTGAGCTAGTTCTACTGTGGGATTCCCATTGTTACTATTGCTGTCTGTCATATGTTTTTCCTGCACTTCTGCCATCAGTTCCACAGAGTCTTACTAACCTACCTTTATAGTATGCCTTATTTGCTAATATGCAGTAAAAATAAGCTGAAACTCTTTATCCCCTATCCACTGTTATGACTGCCTAGTGCCAATTGCTTTTTGGCACTTCTCTACCTCTTAGAAAGGTTTATCCCATCTCTATCAAAGACCCAAGTTATGTCTGAGTACATTAAAGATAATGTAAAAAAAGGGGTGGGGGGTCATTAGAATGGTCCACTACACCATTCATGTCACAATTCTTCTTTGTTCAAACAAAGGCTGGGACCTCTTCTACATTTCATACATTGTCATGGATTTAAAGTGCCCAAGTCATTAGAAAAAACTTTGACATGTTGCAGAGACATGTCAAAAGTTTTGATCGGCTGGTTTGTGCCTGTTCTGACCCCGACAGATCGTAAGATTAGACTGGGAGAAGTGATTCACTCCCGGGCTTGCTGCTTTTTCTGACTCACTGCATGACCAGGGAGATCATCTTGTGCAGTGAGACGAAAAAGGCAGCAAGCAGGGAAAAGAAGTGCTTAGCTTTGTTCTTCTCTCGGCTCATTTTAACAATCAGTAGGGGTCTGAACACTCAGATTCACACTGATGAAAACTTTAGACATGTCTTTGCAAATGTTTTTTTAATGATAGGGACACTATAATGAAATCATTGTAAAAACAAGTATTACCTGCTATCAATCTCTGAGCTGTTTGAGAGAATCATTGGAGATAAGATTTTATTCATGTTGAAGCTGTGTGTCTATGATTTGATTTGCACCTTAAAGGTAACAAATGGAAGATGGCCTTTAACACCTGAGAAGGCCACTGTAAGCATCTTGTTATGCTATTCAATCTCTGTAATGCTCCTGCAGTATTTTAATCAATTTTTTTACCGTGCTAAAAATTTTAAAAAAATAAATACATTATATATATATATATATATATATATATATATATATATAAATAAATAAATAACTATCTCACAGTTTAACCCCTTAAGGACCAAGCCCATTAACCATTATGACTTTAAGGACCAGAGCAATTTTTGCACATCTGACCACTTTCACTTGAAGCATTAATAACTCTGGGATGCTTTTACTTATGAATTTGATTCCGAGATTTTTTCATGACATATTCTACTTTAACATAGTGGAAACTTTTCTTCGATAATTGCATAATTTCTTGGTGCAAAATTTCATGAAAAATTTGAAAAATGCGCATTTTTCTAACTTTAAAGCTCTCTGCCTGTAAGGAAAATAGACATACCAAATAAATTATTTATTGATTCACATATACAATATGTCTACTTTATGTTTGCATCATACAGTTGACATGTTTTTACTTTTGGAAGACATCAGAGGGCTTTAACCCCTTAAGGACCAGGCCATTTTACACCTTAAGGACCAGAGCGTTTTTTGCAATTCTGACCACTGTCACTTTAAACATTAATAACTCTGGAATGCTTTTAGTTATCATTCTGATTCTGAGATAGTTTTTTCGTGACATATTCTACTTTAACTTAGTGGTAAAATTTTATGGTAACTTGCATTCTTTCTTGGTGAAAAATCCCAAAATTTGATGAAAAAAATGAACATTTTGCATTTTTCTAACTTTGAAGCTCTCTGCTTGTAAGGAAAATGGATATTCTAAATAAAACATTTTTGGGTTCACATATACAATATGTCTACTTTATGTTTGCACCATAACATTTATGAGTTTTTACTTTTGGAAGACACCAGAGGGCTTCAAAGTTCAGCAGCAATTTGGAAATGTTTCACAAAATTTTCAAACTCGCTATTTTTCATGGACCAGTTCAGGTTTGAAGTGGATTTGAAGGGTCTTCTTATTAGAAATACCCCATAAATGACCCCATTATAAAAACTACACCCCCCAAAGTATTCAAAATGACATTCAATAAGTGTATTAACCCTTTAGGTGTTTCACAGGAATAGCAGAAAAGTGAAGGAGAAAGTTCACAATCTTAATTTTTTACACTCGCATGTTCTTGTAGACCCAATTTTTGAATTTTTTCAATTGGTAGAAAGGAGAAAATTTTTACTTGTATTTGAAACCCAATTTCTCTCGAGTAAGCACATACCTCATATGTCCATGTAAAGTGTTCGGCGGGCGCAGTAGAGGGCTCAGAAGGGAAGGAGCGACAAATGGTTTTTGGGGGGCATGTCACCTTTAGGAAGCCCCTATGGTGCCAGCACAGCAAAAAAAAAAAACACATGTCATACCATTTTGGAAACCAGACCCCTCGGGGAACATAACAAAGGGTAAAGTGAACCTTAATACCCCACAGGTGTTTCAAAATTTTGGAAATGTAAAAAAAAATAAAAAATGTTTTACCTAAAATGCTTGGTTTCCCAAAAATTTTACATTTTTAAAAAGGATAATAGCAGAAAATACCCCCCAAAATTTGAAGCCCAATTTCTCCCGATTCAGAAAACACCCCATATGGGGGTGAAAAGTGCTCTGCTGGCGCACTACAGGTCTCAGAAGAGAAGGAGTCACATTTGGCTTTTTGAAAGCAAATTTTGCTCTGGGGGCATGCCGCATTTAGGAAGCCCCTATGGTGCCAGGACAGCAAAAAAAAAAAAAACCACATGACATACCATTTTGGAAACTAGACCCCTCGGGGAATGTAACAAGGGGTAATGTGAACCTTAATACCCCACAGGTGATTCACAGGTGAGTCACAGGTGATTCACAGGTGAGTACGGCGATACCCCATATGTGACCCTAAACTGTTGCCTTGAAATACGACAGGGCTCCAAAGTGAGAGCGCCATGCGCATTTGAGGCCTAAATTAGGGACTTGCATAGGGGTGGACATAGGGGTATTCTACGCCAGTGATTCCCAAACAGGGTGCTTCCAGCTGTTATAAAAGTCCCAGCATGCCTGGACAGTCAGTGGCTGTCTGGTAATACTGGGAGTAGTTATTTTGCAACAGCTGGAGGCTCCATTTTGGAAACAGTGGTGTACCAGACGTTTTTCATTTTTATTGGGGAAGGGGGCTGTGTAGGGGTATGTGTATATGTAGTGTTTTTTTACTTTTTATTTTATTTTGTGGTAGTGTAGTGTTTATAGGGTACAGTCGCACGGGCGGGGGTTCACAGTAGTTTCTCGCTGGCAGTTTGAACTGCGGCAGAAAATTTGCCGCAGCTCAAACTTGCATCCGGATACTTACTGTAATCCTCCGCCCATGTGAGTGTACCCTGTACGTTCACATTGGGGGAGGGGGGGGGACATCCAGCTGTTGCAAAACTACAACTCCCAGCATGTAGGGTCTATAAGTGCATGCTGGGAGTTGTAGTTTTGCAACAGCCGGAGGCTCCGTTTTGGAAACAGTGGCGTACCAGACGTTTTTCATTTATTGGGGAGGGGGGCTGTGTAGGGGAATGTGTATATGTAGTGTTTTTTACTTTTTATTTTATTTTTTGTTAGTGTAGTGTAGTGTTTTTAGGGTAGAGTCGCACAGGCGGGGGTTCACAGTAGTTTCTCGCTGGCAGTTTGAGCTGCAGCAGAAAATTTGCCGCACCTCAAACTTGCAGCCGGATACTTACTGTAATCCTCCGCCCATGTGAGTGTACCCTGTACTTTCACATTGGGGGAGGGGGGGGACATCCAGCTGTTGCAAAACTACAACTCCCAGCATGTAGGGTCTATAAGTGCATGCTGGGAGTTGTAGTTTTGCAACAGCCGGAGGCTCCGTTTTGGAAACAGTGGCGTACCAGACGTTTTTCATTTATTGGGGAGGGGGGCTGTGTAGGGGAATGTGTATATGTAGTGTTTTTTACTTTTTATTTTATTTTTTGTTAGTGTAGTGTAGTGTTTTTAGGGTAGAGTCGCACGGGCGGGGGTTCACAGTAGTTTCTCGCTGGCAGTTTGAGCTGCAGCAGAAAATTTGCCGCTCCTCAAACTTGCAGCCGGATACTTACTGTAATCCTCCGCCCATGTGAGTGTACCCTGTACGTTCACATTGGGGGGGGGGGGGGGGAGAAACATCCAGCTGTTGCAAAACTACAACTCCCAGCATGCACGGTCTATAAGTGCATGCTGGGAGTTGTAGTTTTGCAACAGCTGGAGGCACACTGGTTGTGAAACACCGAGTTTGGTAACAAACTCAGTGTTTTGCAACCAGTGTGCCTTCAGCTGTTGCAAAAGCTACAACCCCCAGCATGTACGGACAGCGGAAGGGCATGCTGGGTGTTGTAGTTATGCAACAGCGGGAGGCATACTACTTTGGCTGGGGATTGTAGTTATGCAACAGCTGGAGACACACTGGTTTGCTACTTAACTCAGTGTGCCTTCAGCTGTTGCAAAACTACAACTCTCAGCAGTCACCGACAGCCAACGGGCATGCTGGGAGTTGTAGTTATGCAACCACCAGATGCACCACTACAACTCCCAGCATGCACTTTAGCTGATTGTGCAAGCTGGGAGTTGTAGTTATACAACAGCTGAAGGTACACTTTTCCATAGAAAGAATGTGCCTCCAGCTGTTGCAAAACCATAAGTCCCAGCATGCCCATAAGGGAATGCTGGGAGTTGTGGTGGTCTGCCTCCTCCTGTTGCATAACTACAGCTCCCAGCATGCCCTTTTTGCATGCTGGGGGCTGTTGCTAAGCAAAAGCAGGAGGCTGTCACTCACCTCCTGCTGCTGCTCCACGATGCCGCCGCATCGTCTCTGACGGCCCCGATCAGCCAGTAATTCCGGGTCACCGGGTCACTGGAGACCCGATTGACCGTGGAATCGCCGCAGATCGCTGGACTGAATTGTCCAGCGATCTGCGGCCATCGCCGACATGGGGGGGCATAATGACCCCCCTGGGCGATATGCCGCGATGCCTGCTGAACGATTTCAGCAGGCATCGGGCACCGGCTCCCCTCCGGCTAGCGGCGGGGGGCCAGGAATGGACAGGACGTACTCCTACGTCCTCGGTCCTTAAGGACTCGGAAACGGGGGCGTAGGAGTACGTCCATTGTCCTTAAGGGGTTAAAGTGCAGCAGCAATTTTCCAATTTCTCAAAAAATTTTCAATATCTGAATTTTTCCGTGACCAGTTCAGTTCTGAAATGGATTTGAGGGGCCTTTATATTAGAAATACCCCATAAATGACCCCATTATAAAAACTGCTTCCCCTCAAAGTATACAAAATGGCATTCAGAAAGTTTGTTCACCCTTTAGGTGTTTCACAGGAATAGCAGCAAAGTGAAGCAGAAAATTCAAAATCATTTTTTACACTCGCACGTTCTTGTAGACCCAGTTTTTGAATTTTTACAAGGGGTAAAAGGAGAAAAAGCCCCCAAAATGTGTAATCCAATTTATCTCGAGTAAGGAAATACCTCATGTGTGGATGTAAAGGGAAGGAGTGACAATGGGATTTTGGAGAGTGAATTTTGCTGAAATGGTTTTTAGGGGGCATATCACATTTAGGAAGCCCCCATGGTACCAGAAAAGCAAAGAAAACAAAAAACACATGGCATACTATTTTGGAAACTACACCCCTCAAGGAATGTAACAAGGGGAACAGTAAGCCTTAACAACCCCACAAGTGTTTGAAGACTTTTCATTAAAGTGGTATGTGTAAATGAAAAATAAAAAAAAATTCACTAAAATGCTGCTTTTTCCCCATATTTTTCATTTTTACAAGGGGTAATATGAGAAAATGCCCCCCAAAATGTGTAACCCTTTTTCTTCTGTATATTTCTTCCTCATATGCTGATGTTAAGTGCTCTGCGGGCGCACTACAATGCTCAGAAGAGAAGGAGACACATTTGGCTTTTGGAAAGCAAATTTTGCTGAAATGGTTTTTGGGGGGCATGTTGCATTTAGGAAGCCCTCATGGTGCCAGAACAGCAGAAACCCCCCCACATGTGACACCATTTTGGAAACTACAACCCTCAAGGAATGTAACAAGGGTTGCAGTGATAATTTATCCCCAAACAGTAATTCCAAGATGTTTTGAACAGTACTGTTCCAAAAATCTTGGAATCACCTTTGGGGTCTAAATGCTCACTGTACCCCTTCTTACATTCCTTGAGGGGTGAAGTTTCCAAAATGGGGTTACATGTGCGGGGTTTTCACTGTCTTTGCACAATGGGGGCTTTGTAAACACACCATGCTACCGACCTCCATTCCAGTCAAATCCACTCTCCAAATAGGCTGATGGCGCTCACTCCATTAAGAGCTCTGTAGTGTGCCCGCACATCATTTTACCTTTGTGTATGGGGTATTTCCATACTCGAGAAAAGTTGTTTTACAAATTTTGGGGGCCATTTTCCCCATTTGGTTCTTGTGAAAATAAAAAGCAAAGGGCTAAACCAACAGGTTAGTGTAAAAAATTAAATTTTTTATTTTCACGGCTCATTGTTACAAAAATCTGTCAGACACCTGTAGGGTCCGAATGCTCACTGCACCCCTTGTTACATTCTTTGAGGGGTGCAGTTTTCAAAATGGGGTCACTTGTCGGTTATTTTATTTTAGTTTTTATGTCTGAACCACTGCAACTAACAGCCATTGCGGTACAAATCACCAATTCATGCTTCTAATGTGCATGGTGCTCCCTCACTCCTGATCCCTGCCATGCACCTGCAAAGCACATTATGTCCACATATGGAGTATTTCCATACTCTGGAAAAGTTACATTTCAAATTTTGAGGGTCTTTTTCCCCTTTTACCTCTTGGGAAAATGAAAAAAACGGGCTACAATAGCATGTGAGTGTCACTAACATGCTGGTGTAGCCCCAAAGTTTGCATTTTCAGAACGGGTAAAAGGGGAAAAGCCCCCCTAAATTGTAAAACCATTTCTCCCAAGGACAGAAATACCCCATATGGGGCCCTAAACTGTTGCCAGGCACATGCGACAGAGCTCAGGAGTGAGAGAGCTCCATCCGCATTTGAGGCCTAAATTAGTGATTTGACATGGGTGGCTGATAGTTGCAGAGCTTTACATACATGCAGAGTACCAAACACAACAGTTAATAAATCTCCCCCTATTGCAGTGTTTCCCAACCTGGGTGCCTCCAGCTGTTGCAAAACTGTGACTCCCAGCATGCTGGGAGTTGTAATTTTGCAACAGCTGGAGACAGCCTGTTTGGGAAACACTGTCTTATTGTGTTGAGAACAAAAGCATTGTACAACGCCGCATAGCTCGTGTACAGTGCGTAATTCATTTTGGGAAAGATAAAATAGTACAAAAGCGTTGTACAATGCCGTCTGGACCATGTACAACACTGTTTTTTTGTACCATCTTCTGGTTTTGCTCATGGCGCTATATGGTCTACGGACTTGATCATAGAGAACATCTCCCCCCATATACCGATTGTAGTCCAGGATACAATCAGGCTTTAGAACCATTGTAGCGGTACCTCGCACATTGACAGGGGTGCTGCCATTACCGTGAATGGTGGTCAGCATAAGGATCTCCCTTGCCTTTATATCTGACCAACAGCAGATTCTCACTAGTAACGGACCTATGTTCACCCCTAGGGATAGGTGCGGAGGCCTCTCTGATTTTTCCGCACAGTGCCACAAGCTGCAGTGGCTCTGGCGAAAAGGGTCTTGAAAAGAGGGATGCTGGTATAAAAGTTATCCACGTACAAGTGGTAACCTTTATCCAGCAGTGGGTACATCAGTTCCCTCACAATTTCCCCGCTAACTTCCAGGATGGGGGAACATTCTGGGGGTTCATTGCGGGAATCCTTCCCTTCGTACACCCTAAATTTGTAAGTGTACCCTGAGGTACTCTCACAGAGCTTGTATACTTTCACGCCATACCTTGCCCTTTTACTGGGAATGTAGTGGTGGAAATGGAGTCTACCTTTGAAACTAATAAGGGACTCGTCAATGGCGACCTCCTTATGGGGGATGTAGGCCTCTGCAAATTTATTAGTGAAATGATCTATGACCGGCCTGATTTAGAATAGGCAGTCATATGTGGGATCATTTTGGGATGGGCACATTGCATTATCAACATAATGCAAACATTTGAGGACAGCCTCAAAGCGTGCCCGTGGCATGGCCATACGGTAGAGTGGGGTGTTATACAGAACATCCCCACTCCAGTATTGCCTAATGGTCGGCTTTTTGACTAAGCTCATATGCAGCATGAGGCCCCAAAATGTCCTCATCTCGGCTGCATTGATGCATTTGGCCTAGCCAAAAAAGAATCAAGGGGCTGGGTCACAAACTGTTAGGCGTACAAGTTTGTTTGAGCCACCATCAAATTGACAAAGTCCTCACTGAAAAAAAATATAAAAAAGTCCATTTCAGTGAGGCCTGTGGTGTCAATTTGGATTCCTGGGTGGCCAGCAAACCCAAGAATCAGTGGCGCATAATTGTCCGGAACTGGGGTCCAGACAGGGTCACCTATAGTGGGGACAGGGAAACTTGTACAGTGGACAGGGAACACTGTACGAGGGACATGGCTCCTAGTTTGGGGGACATGACTCCTAGTTTGGGGGACAGAGCTCCTAGTTTGGGGGGCCGCTACCGGCATTGCCCTGCGGTGCACACGCCGCCACCTTCTAGGGGGATAATCATCAGTGGATGATGAGGAACAAAAGAGGAAGCTGGGATCTTCCTCTTTCCCATCACTGACTGATTCGGTATAGGAGGCAAACATGGCGAAAACACCCTACTGGCCATTTACATTTTTTGGGGGCGGGGGGGGGGGGGGGTTGGTGGGGGTGGTAGGGACAGGGGTTGTAAGTGTGTGTGAAAATTTTGTGTGTTTACGTACTTTATTTGTGAGAAATGGAGGTGTAGTGTAGTGTAGTGATTATGCAACAGTACAAAACGCTAACGCTTCCCGAAAAAACGCAAGGGTTATGGTGCGGCCACACAGTGCAGAACAGTGACTGATGGCACAGACTGCAAACACCCTCTCCGGAAAAAAAAAAAAAAAAAACACAAAACTGTGGGGAAAAAAACTACAGAAAAAAAAAACCTGCACAAAAAAGTCAAAAATATAGAGGCAGGCTGCAGCAGCAAAATGCACTGATGGGTAACCCAGACCCACAGAGCAGTGCTGCTGCAGAACCCACTAACTGTCCCTGCCTGTACTACAGCTCACCCTCACTCACCAACGATCGGTCACTGGAAGCAGACGCCACAGCTGCCACGCACCTCCCGCAGGTCTGTAAACCCCGCATACTAGATCTGCCGCATGCGCCGCAGAACTCCTTCAAGTTGCTAGACTGTGCTGCCATTGGTCGGTTGGCCATAACCGACCAATTGTAGCAATCGGAGGAGTGGCAACCTTGCCACCGCCCTCCTTTACTGAATGGTGATTGGCGCTGTCTCGGACAGCACTATTCACCATGTATTATCGGGTCACAGGGGGGCCGAAATGAAGCTGGATTGCTCCGATGTTCCGTCCAATCGCAGCGATCGACATAACTGGATGGGGTTAAATCCCCCTTGGGCGACGTGTGAAGATGCCTGCTGTTAGAAAACAGCAGTCCTGCTCACCCGATCACCGCGTCGGGAGACGCGGTGATCCAAAATATATGGAGCATAAATGTATGTCAAGGTACAAGAAGTACCTCCGTGTCATGACGTACATTTACGTCCATTGTTGTTAAGCGGTTAAAGGAAATCTGTCATCAGAATCACCCGCACTAAACCTGTTACACAGGCTTGTAGTGCGGGTGATCCTGATTAAAACTCTTCTTAACTGGTTAAAAATGGTTCAGCGGTTCTTCAGATATCTTTATTTTTAGTTTTCTGTTATTCCCTGGCTTGGGACTCAGTGGGAGGTCTTATCATCTGGGACTCGGCCACACGTCATTCTAGCTGGGCGGAGCTGCCGCCCGGCTCATGAATATTCATGACATTATCCTCATGCACCAGACCTAGAAAAAGGAGTTAGACCACGAGGATAAGTTCATGAATATTCATGTGCCTTGCAGCAGTGTGGCCGAGTCCCAGATGATAAGACCTCCCACTGAGTCCCAAGCCAGGGAATAACAGAAAATTAAAAATAAAGATATCTGAAGAACCGCTGAACCATTTTTAACCAGGTAAGAAGCGTTTTAATCAGGATCACCCGCACTACAAGCCTGTGTAACAGGTTTAGTGCGGGTGATTCTGATGACAGATTTCCTTTAATTACAATTTGATGTTAGTAAAGTTGCCACAATAAGTCAGATCCACTGGGGGTTAGATTTTAAAAACATACACAGGTTTTAAGAAATCTTCCCCTAAGTCTTTGATATAGCCTTATAAAAAGAAGTTGTAGGGTGTTAGATCTGGCAGGAGGGTCAGCACAACATTTGGTGAATTGTTTCCAGTGTGGCCATCCTGTGCCTTAGATAGTTATTCTTTTATGGCTTTGTACACATCTGTCCAGTTAAAAACTATGTTTATTCTGAATTTGCTGGTCATGATGGTCTTAGTGTTGGAAATCATATTGTGTATCATTGGTTTATTCTTTAATAGTAAATGACTGATATGTATTGAAAATCTAGCTCAATTAGCGCTGTCAGGGCATGAAGGTCTCTGTATGAAGCCTCCATAGCTGAAATCAAAACTCTAGCATGAGAACTGCTAAAACCCAACAGATGCTAGTGTTTATGAGCTTGTGTTTTCAGATGTCCTTTCTGGTACATACTTTACAAGCAATGCATCAAGTTGGCTTACTAGTAAACTAGTCACCTGGTTATTTGCTTGTTTGTATGATTAACCATTTCTGAGCCATTAGGACAAAGGTGTTAAACACTGCTCTATTTTTTCATTTCTAAATAGTTTTTGTATATTTTTAGGTTTCATTTAACAGGGAGCTAAATACAAAATAATTGTATTCTGTTTCTTGTGTAATATGTAGTAGTTGTTATATACTTCATGGAAACTGATAGCACGTTTACTCCTTACATTCAGGCTGTGGAAATGGTATGTTGATGTATGCTGCTGTATACTAACAGCAGGTCCAGTGAGTTTAAAGTATTACTATCATTTAAAGAATGTAACTTTATACAAAAAATAATTTAAATTTATACAGACATGTCAACAGTTTTGGTTGGTTGTGATCTTCGTGATAAAACCCCTACCGATTTCTAGATATAGCCGGGAGAAGCATGTGGTTGTGTGCACTTCCCTGTTTGCCACCAAAACAGACCATCCACTTTGTCTGCAGCTGCTTGTGGCAACCTCTCCCATGTCGCAGAGAGGTGTAAGCGATTTCACTTTTCACATTAGACAGCAGCAAAGAGGCTCAGGTTTATGCGCAGATGACACTAGGGTGTGGATCTGCATTGGAGCTCCATTTGCCAAATCTATTTAAATAGTGAGACATAAGTGAAGACAAAAAAATACTGCAAGCCATAATACTGCAGATGGAAAACAGACGGACCCCATTAAAGGGGTCTGCCATGATCCAGTGGTGTCTGGTGTGGAACAGACAGTCTGGCTCAGTTTTTTTTTTTTTCATGAACAGAGCCCCAACCTAAATGTGCACCTAGACATAGTAATCAAGTTACTGATTTTTTTACATATTGTGTTTGAAAACAAATGGTGATAATAGTGTGAAAACTTTCTGGGAAAAAAGTTAAAGCGGTACTCTGCTGCAAACATCTTATCCCCTATCTAAAGGATAGGGGATAAGATGCTATATCGCGGGGGTCCAGCCGCTGGGGTCCCCCACGATCTCTGGCATGTCACCCGCTCCGTGCCTGATGACTGGCGATGCGCCCACCATCCCCCCTCCATTCACTTCTTTGGGAGGAGGCGTGACGGCTACATCATAGCCGTCATGCGTCCTACTATTGACATGAATGGAGGGGGCGTGGCGTGACATCACAAACGCAGAAGCTTCAAGCTTCTGCGTTTCTAACGCCGCTGCTGCCGGCATGGAGATCGCGGGGGTCCCTAGCAGCGGTACCCCTGCATTCTAACATCTTATCCTCTATCCAAAGGATAGGGGATGTTTGCGGCGGAGTACCCCTTTAACCCCTTAAGGACCAAGCCCATTTTGACCTTAAGGACCAGGCCAATTTTTATTTTTGCACTTTTGTTTTTTCCTCCTCTCCTAAAAATCATACCGCTTTCAATTTCCCATCTACAGACCCATATGAGGTTTTGTTTTTTGCGCTACCAATTGTACTTTGGAATGACATCAATCATTTAGTAACAAAATCTACTGCAAAACCAAAAATTATATATTTGTGGGGTGAAATTGAAAAAAAAACTTTTTGTAACTTTTGGGGCTTTCATTTCTACACAGTGCAATTTCCGGTAAAATTGACACCTGATCTTTATTCTGTAGGTCCATACGGTTACAAGGATACCCTAATTTATGTGGGTTTTATTTTATTTTACTACTTTTAAAATATTCTAACTACATGCACCAAAATTAGTATGTTTAACCCCTTAACGACGCAGGACGTATATTTACGTCATGCGCCGACTCCCGCGATATGAAGCATCACATTGCGTCGGTCCCAGCGCTCATCAACGGTCGGGACCCGCGGCTAATACCACACATCGCCGATCGTGGCAATGTGTGGTATTGACCCTATAGAAGCGGCGGTCAAAGCTGAAAGTGAAAGTATCCCGGCTAGTCAGTCGGGCTGTTCGGGACTGCCGCGGTGAAATCGTGGCGTCCCGAACAGTTTACAGGACACCGGGAGGGCCCTTACCTGCCTCCTCGGTGTCCGATTGACGAATGACTGCTCCTGAGATCCAGACAGGAGCAGTCAAGCGCCGATAACACTGATCACAGGCGTGTTTATACACGCCAGTGATCAGCATATGAGATCAGTGTGTGCAGTGTTATAGGTCCCTATTGGACCTATAACACTGCAAAAAAAAAGTAAAAAAAATGTGTTAATAAAGTTCATTTAACCCCTTCCCGAATAAAAGTTTGAATCACCCCCCTTTTCCCATAAAAAAAAATAAGTGTAAATAAAAAAAAATAAACATATGTGGTATCGCCGCGTGCGTAAATGTCCGAACTATAAAAATATATCATTAATTAAATTGCACGGTCAATGGCGTACGCGCGAAAAAATTCCAAAGTCCAAAAAAGCGTATTTTGGTCACTTTTTATACCATTAAAAAATGAATAAAAAGTGATCAAAAAGTCCGATCAAAACAACAATCGTATCGTTAAAAACTTCAGATCACGGCGCAAAAAATTAGCCCTCATACCGTCCTGTATGTGGAAAAATAAAAAAGTTATAGGGGTCAGAATATGACATTTTTAAACGTATACATTTTCCTGCATGTAGTGATTTTTTCCAGAAGTGCGACAAAATCAAACCTATATAAGTAGGATATCATTTTAACCGTATGGACCTACAGAATAATGATAAGGTGTCATTTTTACCAGCTAGTTTTGGCCTTCATGACCCAGTCCGTTTTTTTTAATCTGACATGTGTCTGTTTAAGTGGTAATAACTTTGGACTGCTTTTACCTGGCAAAGTGATTCAGAGAGAGTTTTTTTTTAGACATATTGCACATATGGCAGGGGAGTGGGCGGCATGGTCCGCAACCCTGCGATCACCGATGTATTTTACTTTCATTTTTAAATTCCCCGCGAGGAGCTCTGAATGGCCGGTACTAAGGAGCCAATCAGGGCTCCCTGCGGGGATTTTAAAATGGACAATGTATATTAAAAGTGCTGTGGTAGGCAAGATATATAGCGCTATATATCTAGCCCCCCCAGCGCATTTATAAAGATATAACCCTGCCAGCACGAAAATATATACCCCCGCAGTATATATATGTGACCCCCCACAGGCGCATTTATAATTATATACCCCCGCCAGCGCAATTATCAATATATACCCCCCCGCCGGCGCATTTAAGTGACCCCCGCTGGTGCATATGTCATTAATGCAGCGCTATCTGTGAAAAGCATTTTATGCGCAGAGCATTGCACCAGCCGCGGCCGGCGCGATGCTGCTGAAAGAATACTATTCATACACAGCGCTGCAGGGGCATATTATATAGAAGTGCTGTGAGGGCCAGATAATACTATACATCTGGCCCCCACAGCACTTCTATATAATATGCCCCTGCAGCGCTATGTATGTATAGTAATCTATCAGCAGCATCACGCCGCCGGTGGCTGGTGCGATGCTCTGTGCATAAAATGCTTTTCACAGATAGAGCTGCATTAATGACATATGCACCAGCGGGGGGTCACGTAAATGCGCCGGCGGGGGGTATATATTGATAACTGCGCCGGCGGGCGGTATATAATTATAAATGCACCATCGGGGGGTCACATATATATGTTTGCACTGGCGGGGGTTATATCTTTATGAATGCGCTGGGGGGCTAGATTTATAGCACTATATATCTTGCCCCCCACAGCGCTTTTAATATACATTGTCCATTTGAAAATCCCCACAGGGAGCCCTGATTGGCTCCTTAGCACTGGCCATTCAGAGCTCCCTGCGGGGAATTTAAAAATGAAAGTAGAATACATTGTGATCGCAGGGTTGCGGACCATGCCGCCCGCTCCCCTGCTTAATAACTTCGGATCGGGTCTCAGAAGTAAAACCCGGTTCGATCAATACCTCAGCCCCTGTACTACTACCCCCATCATGGAACAGAGTCTGATCCATGATGGGGATAGTAGTAAAAACACTAATGTAGCCTCCCCAGCCATTTATGAGTAAATAAATATTACTCATAAGTAACATAAATAATATTCCCTTTTGTGGTTTTGATATTTCATAATGTCACAGACACTAACGCAGTGCAATTTATTTACTTAATGTGAACGGACATTATATGGTGATCATTGAATGGAATCCAATTCCGGGTTTTATATGTACACGATTCTAATGATGACTAGGACAGTCATGTGACTTGTACCTTTTGTATTTTAAGCTGTATTTTGTGATCGTATGGCAGTCTACGATTAAGCTTTATTGCGAAACGCATCAGACTTCCAGCTTTGTACTGCGATCTCTTCAATAAAGCAACAAACTGTTTTTACCTGCATCCACTCTAGTGCCGGACCCTTTTGTTCTTCCTATACAAGCATCTAACCGAGGCGGTACCGGTCGGCCCGTGGCACAGGTGGAGAGGTGAGCGTGCTACTGGTGAGCGTCTCACAGTCAAGCCTTGATATATATATATATATATATATATATATATACACATATACACTGATCAAAAAAAATAAAGGACCCAGCCATTTTACACCTTAGGACCCGGCCATTTTTTGAACATCTGACCACTGTCACTTTAAACATTAATAACTCTGGAATGCTTTTAGTTATCATTCTGATTCCGAGATTGTTTTTTTCGTGACATATTCTACTTTAACTAAGTGATAAAATTTTCTGGTAAATGGCATCCTTTCTTGGTGAAAAATCCCAAAATTTGATGAAAAATTTGAAAATGTTGCATTTTTCTAACTTTGAAGCTCTCTGCTTGTAAGGAAAATGGATATTCCCAATCATTATTTTTTTATTCACATTTCCAATAGGTCTACTTTATGTTTGCATCATAAAATTGACGTGTTTTTACTTTTGGAAGACACCAGAGGGCTTCAAAGTTCAGCAGCAATTTTCCAATTTTTCACAAAATTTTCAAACTCACTATTTTTCAGGGACCAGTTCAGGTTTGAAGTGGATTTGAAGGGTCTTTATATTAGAAATACCCCACAAATGACCCCATTATAAAAACTGCAACCCCCCAAAGTATTCAAAATGACATTCAGTCAGTGTTTTAACCCTTTAGGTGTTTCACAGGAATAGCAGCAATGTGAAGGAGAAAATTCACAATCTTCATTTTTTACACTCACATGTTCTTGTAGACCCAATTTTTACAAGGGGTAAAAGGAGAAAATGTATACTTGTATTTGTAGCCCAATTTCTCTCGAGTAAACACATACCTCATATGTCTATGTAAAGTGTTCGGCGGGTGCAGTAGAGGGCTCAGAAGCGAAGGAGCGACTAGGGGATTTTGGAGAGTATGTTTTTCTGAAATGGTTTTTGGGGGGCATGTTGCATTTAGGAAGCCCCTATGGTGCCAGAACAGCAAAAAAAAACATGCCATACCATTTTGGAAACTAGACCCCTTGAGGAACGTAACAAGGAACTAAGTGAGCCTTAATACCCAACAGGTGTTTCATGACTTTTGCATATGTAAAAAAAATAAAAATAATTTTTTTCACTAAAATGTGTGTTTCCCCCCCAAATTTCACATTTTTGCAAGGATCAATAGCAGAAAAGACCCCCCAAAATTTGGAACCCCATCTCTTCTGAGTATGGAGGTATCCCATAAGTTGACCTGAAGTGCACTGCTGGCGAACTACAATGCTCAGAAGAGAAGGAGTCATATTTGGCTTTTTGAGAGTAAATTTTGCTCGGGGGGCATGTTGCATTTAGGAAGCCAATATGGTGCCAGGACAGCAAAATCCCCCACATGGCATACCATTTTGGAAACTAGACCCCTTGAGGAACGTAACAAGGAATAAAATGAGCCTTAAAAGGGTACTCCGCCCCTAGACATCTTATCCCCTATCCAAAGGATAGGGGATAAGATGTCAGATCACCGGGGTCCCACTGCTGGGGACCCCGGGAATCGCTGCTGCAGCACCCCGCTATCATTACTGCGCAGAGCGAGATCGCTCTGCACGTAATGACGGGCAATACAGGGGCCGGAGCATTGTTATGTCACGGCTCCGCCCCTTATGATGTCACGGCCCGCCCCCGTCAATACAAGCCTATGGGAGGAGGCGTGGCGGTCGTAACGCCCCCTGCCATAGACTTGCATTAAGGGGGCGGGCCGTGATGTCATGAGGGGGCGGAGCTATGCCGTCACGCTACTCCGGCCCCTGTAGCGCCCGTCATTACGCACAGAGCGAACCTACAGGGGTTTCACGACTTTTGCATATGTAAAAAAATGTATTTCATTTTCACAAAAATTTGTGTTTCCCCCCAAATTTTACATTTTTTGCAAGGGTTAATAGCAGAAAAGACCCCCCCCAAATTTGTAACCCCCATCTCTTCCGAGTATGGAGGTACCCCATAAGTTGACCTGAAGCACACTGCGGGCGAACTACAATGCTCAGAAGAGAAGGAGTCATATTTGGCTTTTTGAGAGCAAATTTTGCTCGGGGGGCATGTCGCATTTAGGAAGCCCCTATGGTGCCAGGACAGCAAAAAAAAAAAAACACATGGCATACCATTTTGGAAACTAGACTCCTTGAGGAACGTAACAAGGAATAAAGTGAGCCTTAATACCCCACAGGGGTTTCACGACTTCCACATATGTAAAAAAAAAAAATTTTCACTAAAATGTGTGTTTCCCTCCAAATTTCACATTTTTGCAAGGGTTAATAGCAGAAAAGACCCCCCAAAATTTGTAACCCCATCTCTTCTGAGTATGGAGGTACCCCATAAGTGGACGTCAAGTGCACTGCAGGGGTGCCACAATGCTCAGAAGAGAAGGAGTCACATTTGCATAGTCTCAGTGACCTGTGACCGATTTTTGAAAAAACACCCCCAGAGGTCTAATCAGGTTTTTTTTTCTTCAGTTTTTTTTGGGCAATTTAGTGACTTATGGGGGTAAAATTTTGGAATGTACTCTGGACTTGGTACATTGGTCAAATTATAGAAAATTAAACTGAAAAAGGAAAATTTAGGGCTCCACGGAAGTGTGATACTCCCTGAAGTAGCCTATGCAGAGGCCAAGTGTCACATTGATATGTGGTGTCCTTCCGAATCCCCTTCCTAAAACACGGTCTGCATCTTTTCTGAGATCGCCCCTTCTTTCCACTGTGGGGGACCTCACCTGGAACGTGTTGGCCTGGCGCCTATAACAACAGACCCTTGGGAAGTCCGGCCTGATCTTTCCCGTTCAGCAAGGATCAGGAACCTTAGGACTTCTTCTTGGTACTGGAGGAATGTCCCTGTGTTGCTAGCGTACTGGGATAGTACAAAAGTGTTGTACATGGCAACCTGTACCAAGTAGACCGCAACTTTTTTGTACCATGCCCGTGTTTTCCGCATGGCGTTACATGGCTTGAGGACTTGATCTGGGAGATCAACTCCCCCCATATACCGATTGTAGTCCACGGTACCTCGCACAGGGACAGGGGTGCTGCCGTTCCCATGAATAGTGGTGAGCATAAGGACATCCCTCTTATCCTTATACTTCACCAACAACAGTTTATCATGGGTGAGGGCACGGGACTCACCCTTAGGGATAGGCGTCATGATCAAATTTAGAGGGAGGCCTCTCGGTTTCCTCCGCACGGTCCCACAAGCGGACGTGGATCTGATGGCAAGGGATGTGAAGAGAGATGCTGGTATAAAAGTTGCCAACGTTCACGTGGTAACCCTTATCCAGCAATGGGTGCACAAGGTCCCAAACAAGTTTCCCGCTAACACCCAGAGTGGGGGGACATTCTGGGGGTTCAATACGGGAATCTCGTCCCTCATATACTCTAAACTTGTAAGTGTACCCGGAGGTACTCTCACAGAGTTTATAGAGCTTCACGCCATACCGCGCCCGCTTCGAGGGAATATACTGGTGGAAGATGAGTCTCCCCTTAAAACTAATGAGAGACTCATCTACCGAGAGGTCCCTGAGCCTCCAAAAATTTGGCCCCAAAGTGATCGATGACCGGCCTCACTTTGTGAAGCCGGTCATGGGCGGGATCACCTCGGGGCGGACATTCCGCATTATCTGCATAATGCAGGCATTTCCGAATCGCTTCGTACCGCTTCCGTGTCATCGCCATACTGTAAAGCGGGGTCTGGTAGAGGACGTCCCCGCTCCAGTAATGACGAGCACTTGTTTTTTTTGTCCAGGCCCATATGCAGCGTGAGGCCCCAATATGTCCTAATTTCCGCTGTATCAATGGCGCGCCATTCATTGGACCTGGCCAAAAATGAATCGGGGTGGTGGGCAATGAACTGCTGGGCATACAAGTTCGTTTGCTCCACCATTAGATTGACCAGGCTGTCACTGAAAAAAAAACTTTAAAAAGTCCAGATCAGTGAAGCCAGCATGGTCAATCCGGATGCCTGAGTCGCCAACAAACTCAGGAATCCGTGGCTGATAACCCTCTGGGTGGCTCCAGACAGGGTCACCGGAAGGGGGCTCCGGTGCACTTGTCTGGGGGGCCGGACTCCTATTACGAGTGGCATTGCCACTCGTACTAGTGTCAGCCACTGGGTCACTCTCATGGGGGGTGCGTGGCCTCGCCTGGCGGCGTCTTCGCCGCCGTGCAGGGGGCTCATCATCACTGCTAGATGATGAGGAGGGTGAGGAAGAACACAAAAATGCAGGATCTTCCTCGTTCTCACTGGCAGATTCGGAGTCGGAGGCTAAAAAAGCGCAAGCCTCCGCTGCCGAAAATGCCCGGCAAAGTGTGTATGTGTCGGCAAAGTGTGTATGTGGTGCTTGGAGTATCACAGTATATAACGGTGTGTGATTATCAACCACACACCGTTATTATATAAAAAAAAGCTGAGGCCCAAAAAAAAAGTAGTGGCAAACGCAGCTCCCTGAACCCCTAATAGGACCCGGGGTAAGGGATCAGACCCTAATAGGACTCTTGGGGACCTATTAGGGTGTCAGGGGGGGGGGGGGTTACTTTTTTTTTTACTTGTATTTACTTTTTTTTACTTTATTATACTTTATTACACCTACCTGCAAGCCTCTGTCCCTATTCTAACGGCTACTGAGGGGGCTCCAGAGCTCCGAGGGGGGGGGGGATCAACGGTCCGCTTCCTGCTGCTGCACCCGCTGACTGAACACAGAGAGCGGGGTACAGTGGCGGGAAGGACCGTTAACCCCTCCTCTGCCGCTCTGCTATTGGCTGGACGCTCGCCAGCCAATAGCAGCGTTGCTGGGTCGGTGACAGTATTGTCACTGCTCCCCAGCAACGGCAGGTGATTGGCGGTGTATTGTACACCGCTGATCATCTTGTATTTGCGGGTCATAGGGTCACAAGTGACCCGAATGACCCGAATCGCCGAAGATCGCTTGCGTGATTTCGTCCCGGGACCCCCCTCGGCTTTTGCACGGCATGCCTGCTGAAGGATTTCAGCAGGCATGCCATTCCGATCTCCACCCGGTGAGCGGCAGAGATCGGAAAACGCCATGACGTACTCATACGTCATGGGTCCTTATAGCCCAGGGTGCGGAGACGTATGCATACGTCATGGGTCCTTAAAGGGTTAAACAACACAATGTAATTCCAAGTCAATCACACTTCTGTGAAATCAAACTGTCAACTCAGGAAGCAACACTGATTAACAATCAATTTCACATGCTGTTGTGCAAATGGAACAGACAACAGATGGAAATTTTAGGCAATTAGCAAGACACCCCCAATATAGAATTTTTTCTACAGGTGTTGACCACAGACTACTTCTCAGTTCCTATGCTTCCTGGCTGATGTTTTGGTTACTTTGGAATGCTGGCGGTGCTTTCACTCTAGTGGTAGCATGAGAAGGAGTCTACAACCCACGCAAGTGGCTCAGGTAGTGCAGCTCATCCAGGATGGCACATCAATGCGAGCTGTGGCAAGAAGGTTTGCTGTGTCTGTCAGCGTAGTGTTCAGAACATGGAGGCGCTACCAGGAGACAGGCCAGTACATCAGAAGATGTGGAGAAGGCCACATTAGGGCAATAACCCAGCAGCAGGACCGCTACCTCCCCATTTTTGCAAGGAGGAGCACTGCCAGAGCCCTGCAAAATGCAGGCCACAAATGTGCCCAGCAGGCCACAAATGTGCATGTGTTCACTCAAACGGTCAGAAACAGACTCCATGAGGGTGGTATGAGGGCCCAACGTCCACAGTTGGGGGTTGTGCTTACAGCCCAACACTGTGCAGGATGTTTGGCATTTGCCAGAGAACACCAAGATTGGCAAATTGGCCACTGGCGCTCTGTGCTCTTCACAGATGAAAGCAGGTTCACACTGAGCACATGGGACAGACCTGACAGAGTCTGGAGACGCCGTGGAGAACTTTCTGCTGCCTGCAACATCCTCCAGCATGACCGGTTTGGCGGTGGGTCAGTAATAGTGTGGGGTGGCATTTCCTTGGGGGCTGCACAGCCCTCCATGTGCTTACCAGAGGTAGCCTGACTGCCATTAGGTACCGAGATGAGATCCTCAGACCCCTTGTGAGACCATATGCTGGTGCGGTTGGCCCTGGGTTCCTCCTAATGCAAGACAATGCTAGACCTCATGTGGCTGGAGTGTGTCAGCAGTTCCTGCAAGAGGAAGGCATTGATGCTATGGAATGGTCTGCCTGTTTCCCAGACCTGAATCCGATTGAGCACATCTGGGACATCATGTCTCACTCCATCCACCAACACCATGTTGCACCACAGACTATCCAGGTCTGTCTGCCACCTCATCAGGAGTCATACAAGCACGTGGAGGCCACACACACACTACTGAGCCTCATGTTGACTTGTTTTACGGACATTACATCAAAGTTGGATCAACCTGTAGTGTGGCTTTCCACTTTGATTTTGAGTGTGACTCCATATCCAGACCTCCATTGATTATTTTTGTGTGATTTTGTTGTCAGCGTATTCAACTATGTAAAGACGAAAGTATTTCTTACGATTAGTTCATTCATTCAGATCTAGGATGTGTTATCTTAGTGTTCCCTTTTTGTTTTTTTTGAGCAGTGTGTGTGTGTATAAATATATATTTTTTTTGCTTCTGTACAACAGCTCCCCCTAGTGTCTAGTGCACAAGAGATGCAGTAACAGGTTTGGGACACTAGAGGGAGCTGTTGTACAACTAAACAGCAGCTTTGCACAAAAAAAAATAAATTCTGCACATGCTTCACCTGGAACTGAAGCATGCAGGCGGGCATAGCGTCGGTAGCTCGGGATGGGTGAGGGACACCGCGGACTCCTAGCAGAGCAGTCTGTGTTTCCCGATCTCCGTGATCGGGACACACACGGCGCTGCTCAAGATTTTTATGTGCTAAACGCTGCCATCAGCTAGTCAGATTTGACTAGCTGACAGAAGCGATCGCTGTGAGGGGGGGGGGGGGGGGGCGAAACCCACCTAGGTCCTGAGGCAAGATGGCTGGCTATTAGTGAGTAGATGGCTGGCTATTAGCGAGTAGTGGCCAGTATCTGCATGATGTACATGTACGTTGTAATAGGTTGGGAAAACCTTCCCGGACATGACATTCATGTATGTCATGGGTCGGGAAGGGGTTAATAAAAGTTTGTGTCAGTCCGTTTCCAATTTTAAAAATAAAATAATGTAAAAAAATAAAAATAAACATATGTGGTATAAGGTCTGAATTGTAAATGGGTTATCCAGCATAAGGTGATTTTAGTACGTACCTGGCAAACAGGAAGGATCTGTGCTTGTCTTGGGCTAAATGGCTATGCTGTGAGATTACCATAGCACTGTGGCTAGCTTTCTGTGAACTTGTATTTCCTGTTTTCAGTTTTCTTGTTTGCCTACAAATCCCATGATACCATTTTCCTCCCTCCCACACATCAGCCACCCCACCCATTGAAACATAAATGATATGCCGACCTGTGGTTTTCAATCAGAGTGCCTCCAGCTGTTGCATTACTTGCAGGTTGCTCTCTCCACCCATTGAAGCAGACAGGCTCCCTGTCATCAGCTGACTAGTGAGTCAGGTCTCGACCGCATTGCAAGCTGGGAAAAATCCTAGACATATTGTATGCTGATAAAAATAAATATTGGGATGAAAATCACATAAGAATTGTGAGAAAACCGTCACACACAGGTACAGACACTATATTATGAACTACACTAACTTTACAGCCCCTGTAGCATAGTCAAATAAGAAAAAATTCCCGGAATACCCCTTTAAAATATAATGTTAATTAAACCGCACGTTAATTGACGAAAACGTAAAAAAAAAAAAAACAAAGTCCAGAATTGCACATTTTTTGTCACTTCATATAGCAGATAAAAATCCATAAAAAGTGATCAAAAAGTCCATTAAAAACATAAATGGTTCCGTTAAAAACTACAGATGACAGTGCAAAAAATGAGCCCCCATATAGCCCCGTATGTGGAAAAATAAAAAAGTCAGTGGGGGACAATTTTAAAGGGGTATTCCAGGATTTTTTATTTTTTATTTCACTATGCTACAGGGGCTGTAAAGTTAGTGTACTTAATAATATAGTGTCTGTGTCTGTGTGTGGCGGTTTTCTCACAACTCTTCTGTGATTTTCACCCAAATATTAATTTTTAACAGCATACAAAATGACTCAGATTTTTCCCAGGTTGCAATCTGGCCAAGACCTGACCTCACTAGTCAGCTGATTACAGGGAGCCTGTCTGCTTCAATGGGTGGAGGGATCGCTTTGTGGGAGAGATCAATCTGCAACTAGTGCAACAGCTGAAGTCACCCTTATTGGAAACCACAGGTCTTTTGAATGGATGCAGCTCATTTATGTTTCAATGGGTGGGTAAGCTGATGTGTGGGAGGGAGGAAAATTGAATTATGGGATTTGTAGGCAAAAAAGAAAACTCAAACAGGAAATACCAGTTCACAAAAAGAAAGCCACAGTGTTATGGTAATCTCACAACATAGCCATTAAGCCCCAAGACAAGCGCAGATCCTTCCTAAGCATGTCTATTACTGTCTGGCAGGTATGTACTAAAATCACCTTATGGTGGAGAACCCCTTTAAGCTTACTAATTTTCTTCCAAAAAGTTATACTTTTTTCTCACTAGCAAAAAAATAAAAAATCTATATAAATTGAGTATCGCTGTAATTGTATGGACCTACAGAATAAAGATAATGGCCCTGATTTACTATTGTAAACCCGACACGTTTTGTCGGATTTTGCGACAGAATTCTGTCTTATTGCACTAGAATTCTTTCTCATTGCGCCAATAAAGAAAAACCCAACCAACTCTCCATTTTACTGAGAAAACCCAAAAAGGGGGCGTGGCTGTCAGGGGAAAGGGGCGTGTTCCCAACATTTTTGCAAAAGCCCAACATATTTACAAAAGTTTCCACAGAAAATGTGGTGAATTTGAGCTGAGGAAAACCCCACAGATCAGAGCATGTGTAAAAAAATTAATAAATAAATAAATGTAGGGAAAAGTGCAAAATGTAGGCAAACCTTAGTAAATACCATGGAAAAAAATTGTAGGGAATCAAAACCCACAAAGAAAACTACACTCCATTCTTAGTAAATCAGGGCCAATGTGGCATTTTTACCGAAAACTGCACTACTTAACCCCTTAAGGACGCAGGACGTAAATGTACGTCCTGGTGCGGTGGTACTTAACGCACCAGGACGTACATTTACGTCCTAAGCATAACCGCGGGCATCGGAGCGCTGCCTGTGTCATGCGCGGCTGATCCCGGCTGCTGATCGCAGCCAGGGACCCGCCGGCAATGGCCGACACCCACGATCTAGCGGGCGTCCGCCATTAACCCCTCAGGTGCCGGGATCAATACAGATCCCGGCATCTGCGGCAGTGCGCGATTTGAATGAATGATCGGATCGCCCGCAGCGCTGCTGCGGGGATCCGTTCATTCATAACGCCGCACGGAGGTCCCCTCTCCTTCCTCCGTGCGGCTACCGGCGTCTCCTGCTCTGGTCTGTGATCGAGCAGACCAGAGCAGGAGATGACCGATAATACTGATCTGTTCTATGTCCTATATATAGAACAGATCAGTATTAGCAATCATGGTATTGCTATGAATAGTCCCCTATGGGGACTATTCAAGTGTAAAAAAAAATGTAAAAAAATGTAAAAGTTAAAGTAAAAAAAAAGTGAAAAATCCCCTCCCCCAATAAAAAAGTAAAAAGTAAAGTTTTTTCCTATTTTACCCCCAAAAAGCGTAATTTTTTTTATTATAGACATAATTTTTATTTTTATAGACATATTTGGTATCGCCGCGTGCGTAAATGTCCGAACTATTAAAATATAATGTTAATGATCCCGTACGGTTAACGGCGTGAACGAAAAAAAAATACATTTTATTTAAAAAAAATTATAAAAATGTATTAAAAGTTTTTTATATGCAAATGTGGTATCAAAAAAAAGTACAGATCATGGCGCAAAAAATGAGCCCCCATACCGCCGCTTATACGGAAAAATAAAAAAGTTAGGGGTCATCAAAATAAAGTGATTATAAACGTACTAATTTGGTTAAAAAGTTTGTGATTTTTTTTAAGCGCAACAATAATATAAAAGTATGTAATAATGGGTATCATTTTAATCGTATTGACCCTCAGAATAAAGAACACACGTCATTTTTACCATAAATTGTACGGCGTGAAAACGAAACCTTCCAAAATTAGCAAAATTGCGTTTTTCGTTTTAATTTCCCCACAAAAATAGTGTTTTTTGGTTGCGCCATACATTTTATGATATAATGAGTTATGTCATTACAAAGGAGAACTGGTCGCGCAAAAAACAAGCCCTCATACTAGTCTGTGGATGAAAATATAAAAGAGTTATGATTTTTAGAAAGCGAGGAGGAAAAAATGAAAACGTAAAAATTAAATTGTCTGAGTCCTTAAGGCCAAAATGGGCTGAGTCCTTAAGGGGTTAAAAAAGCAACCCCCTAAAAGTTGCATAAAGGCATTTTTTTTTCCAATTTTGCCCTACAATGATTTTTTTTTAGACCTATAAATGAAAAATTGGAAGAGTTATGGATTTAAAAAAAATGAGGAGTTAAAAATGAAAACGCAAAAAAATAAAAATTGCAGCGTCATTTAGGAGTTAACTTTCTGGCACCAGTTGATTTAAAAAAGAAATTTCCACTGAGTACTTCTTTAATGCCATCATAAAAGGGCATTTCTGGGGATTTGTATGTGCATTTAACCCCTTAAGGACCGTGCCATTTTTCAGTTTTTGCACTTTCGTTTTTCCTCCTCACCTTCTAAAAATCATAACGCTTAAAATTTTCCACCTACGGACCCATATGAGGGCAATTTTACTTTGTAATGACATCAATCATTTCACCACAAAATCTACGGCGAAACCAGAAAAAAAACATTTGTGGGGCATAATAAAAAAAATAAGACATTTTGTAACTTTTGGGGGCTTCCGAATCTACGCAGTGCACTTTTCAGTAAAAATTACATCTTATTTTTATTCTTTAGGTACATATGGTTGCAAGAATACCTTATTGATATTTATAGGTGTTTATTTTATTTCACTACTCCAAAATTAGTTGGTTTAAAATTGTCATCTTCTGACACCTATAACTTTTTTATTTTTCCACATATGGGGATATATGAGGGCTAATTTTTTGCAACATGATCTGAAGTTTTTATTAGTACTATTTGTTTTGATGGGACTTATTGATCGCTTTTTGTACATATTTTTTTAGGGTATACAAAACAACCAAAAAATACACAATGGTGGACTTTGGAATTCTTTTTACGTATATGCAATTGACTGTGCGGTTTAATTAACGTTATATTTTTAGAGTTTGGACATTTACACATGCGGCAATACCACTTATGTTTATGTGAGGTGGGTGATTCAGACTTTTATTAGGGAAGGGGTTAAATCACATTTATTAACTTTTTTACTAAGTTTACCCCAATTTATAGTTCACATAGTCGACTATTACATAGTTACATAGTTAGTATGGTCGAAAAAAGACACATGTCCATCAAGTTCAATTGAGGAATCTCCTGATTGCATACACTGTTCAATGTTATGCCATAGCATATCATTGATCAGTGTTTTGGTCGCTCTGCTGCTCCTACCCGCATCTCAGGCATGGAGTCGCCGATCGGACTGAGATGGAGGCAGGTAGGGACCCTCCCCCGTCTTCAGCTGTTTGGGACAACGCGACTATCCCGAACAGCCCAACTGAGTTGCCGACAGGGGCGTTGCTAGGGGGTGCTAACAGGGCTATAGCCCCAGGTGTCAGGTCAGGCCAGAGCTTTTTTTATTTTTATAATTATTTGCACCGCTGCTTTAAGAGCAAATGCAGCAATGTCCGCTCACCTTCGGAGGCAGATACCCAACACACCTGTGCTTCACGGACCCGCCGGTCCCGCCCTGGCTTCAACAGCATATGAAAAGGAAGGATTGTCCGGCACCAGGTATGCTCTAAAAGATCACTTTTTATTCATACCATAGCAAGGAAACAGACATCACAGGACTGTGGTAATCTGACGCGTTTCGCTCTCTCTTGAGCTTAAATGTAGACTAAATTCAACAGTCAAACATGCAGTTAAAATAGAGACTCAATGGTCACATGATAAAATTACCTGACATAGGTAAGAATTGTAAAAAACCCGGCATGGATATCATCTGTATTACAGCATGGACTGGACCCCTCCACTATTGCGTTTTTTACTCACTTTTTGTGTGATTGCCTGATGAGTGTGAATAGACTGCAAGCGTTATGTGCAAGGAAAAACAAATATATATATATATATATATATATATATATATATATATATATAAATACATATATATAAAAAATTATGATGTACAGGTGTAGTACCTGCAAAGGTCAGTATTAAGATGGAATAAAAGTATTGTCTATATTAAATATTGTATCTTAGAGCCCTACATGCATGGGTCTACTACAAGATGATAAACACGCTCTAGATTAATAGGTATACATGATGATAACTGGACCACAATTCAGTTTTCTGTACATCTTACTCAATCCAATCTTGCACTTTTTTACCCATTATATATTAGTACCGTTGCTATGGGTGTTTACACTCTAATAGGTATCAAAACACACTTGGTGGAATCACTCTCCTAATACTCCAGACATAATGTATATTGTACCAAAAACCTTTTCATTAAATCTGACACTACAAAATAAGAGACTACAAAATAAGGCTACACGAGGGGGCATAAAAAAATATATTTTTGACTATATTCCTATGTGCAAGTCATAATTAAATCTAAACGTTTATTCATTCCCTGCAGGTATCTGGTATCCAGGAGTAACATCCAGTATGTTTCTCTATTTAGAAGGTGTTTTTTCACATCTCCCCCTCTGATGCCTATTTTGACCCTTTCTATACCAGACACCCGCAGGGATTCCAATTCCCCCGCGTGCACGTCCCGAAAGTGGCATGATAACATAGAGATGCACACTCCTTCACTCCGGCTATCAGAGATGTGACTCCTAATTCTTGTTTTAAGGGTATTGGTAGTGCACCCTACATATTGCATGTTACACTTGGTGCATGTGGCCACATAAACTAGCATGGTGGTGTTACAATTAATGTATTCCCGTAGTTGGCATGATTTTTTGGTTACACAGGACATTATTTCTTTAGAATGGTGCATGTATTTACATGTAATACATCGATTGTGACCACAACCCCAATTCCCTGCAATATTGAGCCAGTTCCGCTGTTTTGTTTTATCCTTTGTCTTATTTCCTGCTTCTTTTGAATTGAATAGACTTGGGGACAAAGAGGAGCCCAATGAGGGTGCTTTTCTCGAGACCGCCATTATGCCCTCTTTGATCACCTCCCTCAAAATTGGATCTCCCTCTAAGACTGGTGTATACTTTTTAAAGGAGTAGTCCAGTGGTGATTCAGTGGTGAGCAACTTATCCCCTATCATAAGGATAGGGGATAAGTTGCAGATCGCGGGGGGTCCGACCGCTGGGGCCCCCTGCGATCTCCTGTACGGGGCCCCGACAGCCCGCTGGAAGGGGGCGTGTCGACCTCCGCACGAGGCGGCGGCCGACACGCCCCCTCAATACAACTCTATGGCAGAGCCGAAGGGCTGCCTTCGGCAATCTCCGGCTCTGCCATAGAGATGTATTGAGGGGGCGTGTCGGCCGCCGCCTCGTGCGGGGGTCGACACCCGCTATCTCGGCGGAGAGCCGGGGCCCCGTACAGAGAGATCGCAGGGGGCCCCAGCGGTCGGACCCCCCGCCATCTCAAACTTATCCCCTATCCTTAGGATAGGGGATAAGTTTTTCACCACTGGACTACCCCTTTAATTATATTTTTGATCTGGGCAAATTGTGCACTATATGTGGTAACAAAAACCGTTCTTTTTTGTTGTTTGTGTTTCACATTTTTTACATGTTTCGACTTATCTCTTTTCCCAGTGTATTTGATTAGTTGTTCTCTATTAATACCTTCTACTCTTTCTTGAGCCTTGTTAAGATAATCCTCTGTATAGCCTCTTTTGGCAAATCTGCTTTTTAAATCTCCTATCTCTTTTTTCCATTGTACAGGATCAGAGCAATTCCTCTTGGTCCTGCACATCTCCCCAAAGGGGATATTCTGGACCACATGCTTTGGATGGCAGGAGGTGGCCATAAGGACTGAATTTGTTGCCGTCTCCTTTCTGTAGGGGACAACAACAATCTTTGACTCTCTGCTGGATAGGGTGATATCCAAAAAATTGACTGAGGTGCAACTGAACTGAGCTGTAAATTTAAGATTTAAATGGTTATTATTAATATAAGAAACAAACTCAAGAAAACGGTGTTCAGTGCTCCCCCAAATAATCAATAAATCATCTATATAACGTCCTATCCAGCAGATGTTCTCAAAGAAAGGATTACTGGGTGTGAACAAAAATTGCTGCTCCCAATAAAACATGAAAATGTTTGCAAAAGAGGGTGAGTACTTCGCACCCATAGATGCTCACCGAGTCTGAAGGAAAAAATCGCCATCAAACATAAAATAATTGTGTTGTAACAAAAATTCAGTGACCATGACGATAAATTCCTTCAGACCCGGGGAGTAACTGCTGTAGTGATCCAAGTGGGATGCCAGGGCAACAAGACCTGCGTCCCATGGGATAGATGGATATAATCCCACTACATCGCAGGTGGCCCAGGACATATATTCACTCCATTCTTTCTGGTCAAGAATATTAATGACGTGTTTAGTGTCCTGTAAAAAGGTAGGTGTAGCCTTTGTGAAGGGTTGCAAATAGTGGTCCACCCACTCCCCAAGGCGCTCCGTGACCGATCCTATGCCTGCCACGATCGGTCTAAGGGGAGGTGGAAATACCCCTTTGTGCACCTTGGGGAGTGAGTGAAACACTGGGACTTCTGGGGCCTCTACATATAGATATTCTGCTAACTTGTTATCGAGAACACCCATGGCAACACCCTCTTCCAGAACTCTTTTTAACTTGATCTGAATTGTTTTTGTTGGATCACTAGTTAGTTTCCTATAGGTGTCACTATCTGAAAGAAGTTCAATATTCAGCTGTTTATATAGATCAGAGTCAAGCACTATCACGTTACCCCCTTTATCTGCATTACGTGTGACAATATAGTTATTCTCACTCAATTGTTTTAGTGCCATCCTTTCCCCTTTATTCAGATTGTCAGGTATATGTTTTGACACAATTTTTTCATGCAGGTGCACAAGGTCCCTCTCCACCAACTCCTGGAATCTATCCAGGGCCTCAGAACGGGAGGCCACAGGATAGAACCCAGGGTTGGTGGAGTGAAACGGAACATCCAGTGTATCATTAACATCATTATTCTCACATTGTAAACTGCGTAAATGTACCATATTCATCTGATCTTTAAAGTCCATACTCATACACAAGTCCACCTGTTGTGATGGTGCGGGTGACACTTCCAAACTTGCTTACTGATTATCATCTTCTATTGAGAAAAAGTGTCTTTGTAATGTTAGTGCTCGTGTTAGTCTATTGACATCCAGCAAGGTGTTAAATAAATTAAATGTGCAAGTAGGTACAAAGTTCAGTCCCTTACTCAACAGGGTAATTTGAGGAGTAGTAAGGGTACACACAGATAGATTTATAACTGTGCTCACCTCGGAGTCAGGAGTGACCTCAAAGCATATCTCTTTCCTCCGATGTCGGCGGCCGGCCCTCCTGGTTTTTCGTCTCCTTTTTGGCCCCATCGTTTTTTTGGAGCCGCACCTTGCTCCATGTCTCTATTCATATTAGTATCGGTGTTCGCTGTTACATACCCCGCCTCTTGTGAGTTTCCCTTTTAAGAGAAGCTCACTCTTCTGGGAGATTTTGAGCTTGGTCTGCGTCTGCGCCTTGATTTAGAGCGAGGGGTACGCAAGATGGATTTCGGGGTGTCATCTTGCGCATCTCTGTGAAGGTGCCAAGAGAAAACTTGATCATTATTGTAATCCTCCGTATCTCTGCGGAATTTAGATTTTTTAATCTCCATGATGTTGCTTTCCACTAGATCCAATTTTTTGAGGATACTTTGTTCCAACTTGGCAAACTCTTCATGATTTTTATATGGCAACAGCGATTCTTTCAGTAAGTCTAACTCCTTTTGCATGGTTAGCAGCTCTGATTCCTCTTCTTCAATGATGTAGGATATCAGTTTCGCAGAGCAATCTAGGAGAGCCAGGTCCCATTTGCTAATAAATTTCTGGGAATAGTTTTTGACTGGTCTTTTTTTCAGTCTTAAGCCATGTGGGACAAGACTTTTCTCCAAATACGTGGTTAGGGTTTGGTGATCCCACCATGTTCTCATTTCTTTTATCATGAGGTCCTCCATTTGTTGGGTTAAGGTCAGCATGTCTGAGGGGGCTACATTCATAGCAGGTGCAGCAAAATCCTGGAACACCGAGCGTGGCTTTGTTGCCCGGTCCGGACCCAATATCTGTCGGTCCCCCAGTGCCGCTTGGCTTCGTAGCTCTCCCCCTCCTGTGAATGGTGTTTCCATAATTGGTGCTTGGCGTTGGTGTACTGCGCCTCCACGCCTGTGGGAGCAGGATGATCGGGAAAATGTAAACGTCCAAATGCAGCAATGTCCACTCACCTTCGAAGGCAGATTCCCAACACACCTGTGCTTCACAGACCCGCCGGTCCCGCCCCGGCTTCAACAGCGTATGAAAAGGAAGGATTGTCCGGCACCAGGTATGCTCTAAAAGATCACTTTTTATTCATGTCATAGCAAGGAAACAGACATTGCAGGACTGTGGTATCTGACGTGTTTCGCTCTCTCTTGAGCTTAACCCCTTAAGGACCGGGGGTTTTTCCGTTTTTGCATTTTCGTTTTCTGCTCCTTGCATTTAAAAAATCATAACTCTTTCAATTTTGCACGTAAAAATCCATATGATGGCTCATTTTTTGCGCCACCAATTCTAATTTGTAATGACGTCAGTCATTTTGCCCAAAAATCTACGGTGAAACGGGAAAAAAAATCATTGTGCGACAAAATTGAAAAAAAAAAACGCCGTTTTGTAACTTTTGGGGGCTTCCGTTTCTACGTAGTACATTTTTCGGTAAAAATGACACCTCATCTTTATTCTGTAGATCCATACGATTAAAATGATACCCTACTTATATAGGTTTGATTTTGTCGTACTTCTGGAAAAAATCATAATTACATGCAGGAAAATTAATACGTTTAAAATTGTCATCTTCTGACCCCTATAACTTTTTATTTTTCCGTGTATGGGGCGGTATGAGGGCTCATTTTTTGCGCCGTGATCTGAAGTTTTTAACGGTACCATTTTTGCATTGATAGGAGTTATTGATCGCTTTTTATTCATTTTTAAATGATATAAAAAGTGACCAAAAATGCACTATTTTTGACTTTGGAATTTTTTTTCGCGCACGCCATTGACCGAGCGGTTTAATTAATGATATATTTTTATAATTCGGACATTTCCGCACGCGGTGATACCACATATGTTGATTCAAACTTTTAATAGGGGAGGGGTTAAATGATATTCATTCACTTTTTTTTTTCACTTTTTTTTTGCAGTGTTATAGGTCCCATAGGGACCTATAACACTGCACACACTGATCTTCATCATTGATCACTGGTTTCTCATAGGAAACCAGTGATCGACGATTCTGCCGCATGACTGCTCATGCCTGGATCTCTGGCACTGAGCAGTCATTCGGCGATCGTACAGCGAGGAGGCAGGTAGGGGCCCTCCCGCTGTCCTGTAAGCAGTTCGGGATGCCGCGATTTCGCCGCAGCTATCCCGAACAGCCCACTGAGTTAACCGGCAGCTTTCACTTTCGGTTTTAGCCGCTGCGCGCTATTAGCGGCAGGTCTCGGCTTCACTATGACGCCGGGCCCGCCGTGATATGATGCGGGGTTACCGTGTAACCCCGCGTTATATCAGGGGAGCAGGACCAAGGACGTACCAGTACGTCCTTGGTCCTTAAGGGGTTAAACGTAGACTAAATTCAACAGTCAAACATTCAGTTAAAATAGAGACTCAATGGTCACATGATAAAATGACCTGACATAGGTAAGAATTGTAAAAAACCCGGCATGGATATCATCTGCTAGTATTACAGCATGGACTGGACCCCTCCACTATTCTGTTTTTTACTCACTTTTTGTGTGATTGCCTGATGAGTGTGAATAGACTGCAAGCGGTATGTGCAAGGAAAAACAAATATATTTATATAGATATATATAAATACATATATATAAAAAATTATGATGTACAGGTGTAGTACCTGCAAAGGTCAGTATTAAAATGGAATACTCAAAAAAGCCAAAAGAGGCTATACAGAGGATTGTCTTAACAAGGCTCAAGAAAGAGTAGAAGGTATTGATAGAGAACAACTAATCAAATACACTGGGAAAAGAGATAAGACAAAAAATTTAAAAAATGTGAAAAACAAACAACAAAAAAGAACGATTTTTGTTACCACATATAGTGCACAATTTGCCCAGATCAAAAATATAATTAAAAAGTATACACCAGTCTTAGAGGGAGATCCAATTTTGAGGGAGGTGATCAAAGAGGACATAATGGCGGTCTCGAGAAAAGCACCCTCACTGGGCTCCTATTTGTCACCAAGTCTATTCAATTCAAAAGAAGCAGGAAATAAGACAAAGGATAAAACAAAACAGCGGAACTGGCTCAATATTGCAGGGAATTGGGGTTGTGGTCACAATCGATGTATTACATGTAAATACATGCACCATTCTAAAGAAATAATGTCCTGTGTAACCAAAAAATCATGCCAACTACGGGAATACATTAATTGTAACACCACCATGCTAGTTTATATGGCCACATGCACCAAGTGTAACATGCAATATGTAGGGTGCACTACCAATACCCTTAAAACAAGAATTAGGAGACACATCTCTGATAGCCGGAGTGAAGGAGTGGGCATCTCTATGTTATCACGCCACTTTCAGGACGTGCACGCGGGGGTATTGCATTCCCTGCAGGTGTCTGTTATAGAAAGGGTCAAAATAGGCATCAGAGGGGGAGATATACTGGATATACATACTGGATGTTCCTCCTGGATACCAGATACCCGTGGGGAATGAATAAACGTTTAGATTTAATTATGACTTGCACATAGGAATATAGTCAAAAATATATTTTTTTATGCCCCCTCGTGTAGCCTTATTTTGTAGTCTCCTATTTTGTAGTCTCAGATTTAATGAAGAGGTTTTTGTACAATATACATTATGTCTGGAGTATTAGGAGAGTGATTCCACCAAGTGTGTTTTGATACCTATTAGAGTGTAAACACCCATAGCAATGGTACTAATATATAATTGGTAAAAAAGTGCAAGATTGGATTGAGTAAGATGTACAGAAAACTGAATTGTGGTCCAGTTATCATAATGTATACCTATTAATCTAGAGCGTGTTTATCATCTTGTAGTAGACCCATGCATGTAGGGCTCTAAGATACAATATTTAATATAGACAATACTTTTTTGAGTATTCCATCTTAATACTGACCTTTGCAGGTACTACACCTGTACATCATAATTTTATATATACATATATATATATATATAGAGAGAGAGAGAGAGAGAGAGAGAGAGAGAGAGAGAGAGAGAGATATTTGTTTTTCCTTGCACATAACGCTTGCAGTCTATTCACACTCATCAGGCAATCACACAAAAAGTGAGTAAAAAACGCAATAGTGGAGGGGTCCAGTCCATGTTGTAATACTAACAGATGATATCCATGCCGGGTTTTTTACAATTCTTACCTATGTCAAGTAATTTTATCATGTGACCATTGAGTCTCTATTTTAACTGCATGTTTGACTGTTGAATTTAGTCTATGTTTAAGCTCAAGAGAGAGCGAAACGCGTCAGATTACCACAGTCCTGTGATGTCTGTTTCCTTGCTATGGCATGAATAAAAAGTAATCTTTTAGAGCATACCTGGTGCCGGACAATCCTTCCTTTTCATACGCTGCTTTAAGAGCAGTGGCTTCTAGGATGGGGCTTGGTGTGGCATGCCGCATGTAGGCGCATCGTATGCCGTGCAGGAGCCTCCCTCTGGGCCATTACACCGGCCCTCAAGTCCTATGAGATATGGCAGCTGTTGGGAGCAGACGTGCCCCATGCAGGCACGCACGTCTGCTCCTAACGTCCAGCCGCTGGTGTAATAAAATTCCTTGCCTTATGGACAAATCACACCAGTGCCAAGTGGGGGCAAGGAGTGCTGCCTCTGACACGATCCCCTGACCCTGATGAGCCGTGGTGATCTCCATGTCAGGAGGGTGAGTGAACTGGCGTGGGGGGTGGATGTGATGGCATAATAGAGGTGTGTATGTATAATAAATGTATGCATGTATGTATGATAGATGTATGAGTGATAGATGTGTGTATATATGATAGATGTATGCATGCATGTATGATAGATGTAAGTATAAAGCTGAGTTCACACTTGGGAATCTCCAGAAAGAATTTCTACCAGAGATCTTGCGGGCGGCGCTAGGACCGCGCAGACTGCATTGTTGTTCCCATAGAGGGCAATGCATTTCTGAGCAGATCCGCCGAAAGATCCACTAACAAATGTATTGCAGTCTATGGAGAGTCTGCACGGTCCTAGCGCTGCCTGCAGGATCTTTGGCAGTAATTCCATCCAGAGATTCTGATGTGTGAACCCATCTGGCGTACAGGTACGCTCTTTGTCCTTAAGGTGTTAATGGGGGATGCTTTGCCCCCCAGCAGGAAGGGGGTGCCGCTTACCCTGTCATTATTTGCTATTTCTCTGCTCCTTTCCACATGGAGGGGACCTGAGCAGAAAAGGCAGACAGAAGCTCCGCACACAGTCTATTCTGGCCAGAAACTCTAGGTTGTGCGTAAGTATTGTGTATATATGTGAGTGAATGTATGTGTCAGTGTTTCAGGTATGTGTACCTGTATATTTGTATTGTATATATTTCATGTTGTAAAAGTAGAAATAGAGTGGCACAGTGTAAGGCTTTTAGCCCAAGGAAAAGAGTGGGTGCTCAGCCTGCCAGTACTCCAGACTCCAAAGAAATGCAAAATTCTGCACTCCAACAATCCAGTAGGTAAAACGTGATTTATTCACCCATCCAAAAGTGCAACGTTTTATGGTGTATATATGTGTCTGTATATATATATATATATATATATATATATATATATATATATCTACATGTATATATATGTCAAAGTGTCTGTGCATGTCCCTGTGTAGATTCATATGATAGGTCCCTATGCTGCAGTTAGTTTAGGTCATTAGACCTACAGTTGGGATTTGCAGCCATAATACACTCACAGAAATTTGAGCCTTTATTACGCGCATGATAAATCTGACCCCAATGTTTCTTCTGTTATGAAGTACCTACATATTGCTCTGTAACGCCTCTTTTGCAAAATGATTATATAATTTTTGTCATGTTTTCAGGATTTTGAGGACCATATTTTTATACACTCTACATGACATTGTATACCTAAACATACACAGTTCTGCAGCAGTCATATTATACACACAGAGCTTTGCTACATATAAACACTCACAGACCTGCTAAACCCTGCCAAACAAAAAAGTGAGATGAAGGGGACCATGTAGGAGAGTATGCCTTCTTTATTTTAATTGTGACCCTAGCAACATATAAAGAAAATGATGTACCTGAAATAAATCTATCCATGTTTCTCCTCCCACCAAAGCATCTGGCTGAAAGGAATTATAAATGGTTTTGCAGTATGAAGGTACTTTCATTTTAGCTGGATATGTTGTTTGTGGGTGAGTTGTATGCTATGGTAGAAAGCTAAATATAATGCGCACATCACATCATTCCCTGCTAGTGGAAGGAGAGGACTGTGCAGCTATGAATCGCTCATCAGCACATTGTCTAACCCCTAGGAAAGCGGCCAGGGTGGTCTGGCACTGCTGAATCACCCTGACTGTGGACTATAAGAAGCAAGGATTTTTTTTAGCAACATTTTTTACAGGTGCTTTATTATATATTATTTATTTTATTCATCTATATAGTGCTGACATATTTTGTAACACTGTACAGAGATCATCACAGCTGACCCTGTCCCAACTGGAGTTAAAAATATAACTGGTTATTGTTCAGCTATTACATTGTATTATCTGAACATTCTGGCTTTGTGGAACATACCTCAGAGTAAATTGTTTCAATTATTAGAAATGTTTTTTCAGGTCTAGTAGAGGGAAATAATTGGGGGATTTCTTAATTTTAGGGGAAAAAGATCATGGCATAATCATGACATAATCCAAAAGAGTGTTTTGTTGCTCCTTTTCTGGCATTTATGATGGCGTGAATTCTCTAAGCCATTGACTTTACAAATAGGGTTGCCACCCAGCTGTGGCTATAGTAATTTTTCGTGGTGTCATTGTTCATCCATTTGGGCCTCAGTGTTGAATGTTGATGATTTTTCTCTTTTGTGCTTGAATTATTTTTGTTGTTATTTTTATCTACAAATCTACATAAGCAAACATATAGAGATCAGCAAACGCCTAGCTACCTAGCCGCTTGTGAGAACTGCTGCCCCAAAGCACACCTTAGAAGCACAGTGGGCTGGCGGTTCATACATTAAAGTTTTCCTCACTGGACAGTGGTGGCTGTGTAAAATGAGGGGGTCACTACATAGGTTTTCATCACAGTTGTCCATTTTTTTTGGATACACCTACACATGATTTAAACAAAAAGAACACTCTTTTGGAAACACAATGGCCCTGATTTATCAATCTGTCTGAGACAGAAACTGGAGTGATTTTCCCAAGCAACCAATCACAGCTAAGCTTTCATTTTACCAGAGCTCCATAAGATATAAAACATGAGCTGTGTTTGTTTGCTTGGGAAAATCACTCCAGTTTCTGTCTCAGACAGATTGATAAATCAGGGCCAATATATACCAAAGTTTGGAGTGAACATGATGTGATGACCATAAAAACCAGTTCATAGCCATGGTTATCATTATTCTTCATTGTCACCTTTGGGAGATAGGATGTATGGATTGTCATAATGACCTTTTACTATGGCTGGTAAACATAACTATATAATAGTTTTAACATTAATAGCTCTTAGGGAAAATTATAAAGCAGAGGACATCTGCTAGTGGAGTTTTTCTATAGCTCATGCACACTGCTCAACAAACTTTAGTCACACTAAAATTCTATAACTTTTTTACCATATGGGAATTTTTTCCAGCCATGGTTGTTCAGATATCATGCAGGATCTAAGACCAACTCATTATAAATCACTGGCAGGACAGTTGCTAATGTAGAAATTAAAGGAAAAAAGACACACTTAGTGCTATTATGCCTTTAACAATTCCAAAACACAGACAGATAAGGTGCTTACCTGGTAGCATTGCATTGCTTGAATGGCATCAACAGTAGTAATTAAATGCAGCCAGCATCAACCGTATACCAGGATTGGGACGATATAGAATATCTGAAGTCAGCGTAAAGAAAAGTGATGTTTTGAATTTAGAGCTCTTCAAGATATCCGGACGGGAGGATGCAATGTCTGACAAACAGCCAGTTAAACAAATGTTTATTAAGTTTAAATGAACTGCGTGTTTCAAAGGTATTGCAACCTTTTTTGCAACCTTCTTCCTTTGGTCCTTGATTTGGTTGCATTGCTAGGGACATAACATTAAGATATATATTATAAATAGCTATAGCTATAGCTCAATATATATATATATATATATATATATATATATATATATATATATATATATATATAAATCTATATTGATATCTATACATATGTAGAGAAAAGGAAGACCGCACTGGTCTTAGCTACTATGCAAATGACCGTCCGGATAACCAGTCCAGAATATCAACATCCAAATAGTGCAGGTCACAACATGAAGGCAGCAGACTCCAATATATGTAGAAAGACTGTGGTCTTTTATTGGTTACCAGCAGTGGAATGTTTCGGCTATAACCTTTTGAAACGTTGCACTGCTGGTAACCAATAAAAGACCACAGCCTTTCTACATATATTGGAGTCCGCTGCCTTAATGCTGTGACCTGCTCTATTTGTATGTTGATATCTATACATATATAGTTAGTTAGTAAACACTAGTACTATTGAATAAAGTAAAGTTTGAAATCACAGTAAATATTTATTTAAGACATGGCTTGTAATTATGTTTTGTAAAGAGATAACAAAAAGCAAAAGATCTCAATTTAGAACATTTTGTATCTTTGTTATAGGAGGTACTATGGCAAAAAAATAAGGTATCAGACCATAAAATGGCCCTCATTTCTGTCTTGGGAACTACGGTCATGAATGCAATGAAACCTATTCAGCACCATTGTAAAGATCCAGAGGTATGCTCCTAATAAACAAATATTTATTTGTTTTTAATTATTATGTTTCCTTTAATAAAAATGTTTTATATATTTTAAAAGGTTAGATTTACCTTCTTGTTCTATTCTAGTTTTGCTTTCCCATGTTGTTTCCATCTAAATGTGAAGAAGTTTTCCCCTGTTTTATATGTAAAGCTTAACCCCTTAAGGGACTTAGCCCATTTTCACCTTAAAGGGGTTATCCAGGAAAAAACTTTTTTTTATATATATATCAACTGGCTCCAGAAAGTTAAACAGATTTGTAAATTACTTCTATTAAAAAATCTTAATCCTTGCTGTTTTCTGTCTAACTGCTTTCTGATGACTCACGTCCCGGGAGCTGTCCAGCAATCATGCTTTCATGCAAGGGATATTCTCCCATCATGCACAGCTCCCGGGACGTGACATCATCATTGAGCAGTTAGACAAAAAACTTCAGAAGCTAATAACTATTGGAAGGATTAAGATTTTTTAATAGAAGTAATTTACAAATCTGTTTAACTTTCCGGAGCCAGTTGATATATAAAAAAAAGTTTTTGCCTGGAATACCCCTTTAAGGTTGTTCTTTTCTGTCTAAGTGCTCTCTGATGACACATGTCTTGGGAACCGCCCAGTTTAGAAGCAAATCCCCATAGCAAACCTCTTCTAAACTGGGCAGTTCCCAAGACACGTGTCATCAGAGAGCACTTAGACAGAAAAGAACAACCTTTTTTGCAATTCTGACCACTCTCACTTTATGCATTAATAACTCTGAGATGCTTTTTTCCTTTTATTCTGATTCAGAGGTAGTTTTTTCTTGAGATGTTCTACTTTAACATACTGGTAAATTTTTGTCGTTACTTGCATCCTTTCTTGGTGAAAAATCCCAAAATTTGATGAAAATTTTGAAAATTTTGCATTTTTCTAACTTTCTGCTTGTAAGGAAAATGGACATTCCAAATAAATTATATATTGTTTCACAAATACAATATGTCTACTTTATGTTGGCATAATAAAGTTGACATGTTTTTACATTTGGAAGACATTAGAGGGCTTCAAAGTATAGCAGCAATTTTCAAAATTTTCACGAAAAATTCAAATCTGAATATTTCAGGGACCAGTTAAGTTTGAAGTGGATTTGAGGGGCTTTTCAGTGAGAAATACCCCATACATGACTCCATTATAGAAACTGCACCCCTCAAAGCTTTCAAAATGACATTCAGAAAGTTTGTTAACCCTTTAGGTGTTTCACAGGAATAGCAGCAAAGTGATGGAGAAAATTCTAAATCTTTATATTTTACACTCGCATGTTCTTGTAGAGCCATTTTTTGGACAAGGGGTAAAAGGAGAGAAATCCCCCCCAAAATTTGTAACCCAATTTCTCTTGAGTAAGGAAATACCTCATATGTAGATGTATATTGCTCTGCAGGTGCACTAGAGGGCTCAGAAGGGAAGTAGCGACAATGGCATATTAGAGAGCTAATTTTGCTGAAATGGTTTTTAGGGGGCATGTCGCATAGGTGTTTGATGACTTTTCGTTAAAGTTGGATGTGTAATTGGAAAAGATGTTGTTTTGCAACAGTTGGGGGGCCAGCCCTTTGGCTGTCGTGCATGCTGGGGGTTGCAGTTATGCAACAGCTGGAGGCACACTGTTTGCAAAACACTGAGAGTTTGTTACTTAACTTAGTGTTTTGCAACCAGTGTGCCTTCAGCTGTTGTAAAACTACAACTCCCAGCATGTACAATCTATCAGTGCATGCTGGCAGTTGTAGTTTGCAACAGCTAGAGGCACACTGGTTTCGAAACACTGAGTTAGGTACCAAACTCAGTGTTTTGCAACCAGTGTGCATTCAGCTGTTGCAAAACTACAACTCTCAGCATGCACTTACAGCTGAAGGGCATGCTGGGACTTGTAGTTATGCAACAGCAGGAGGCACACTCCTGCAACTCCCAGCATGCCTTTTGGCTGTCCATGCATGCTGGGAGTTGTAGTTATGCAACAGCTGGTGGCTCCAGCTGTTGCATAAGTACAACCCCCAGCATGCACAAACTAACAAAGGGCATGCTGGGAGATGTAGTTTTGACTTCTGCTGTTGCATAACAACCCCCAGCATGCCCTTATGTGCATGCTTGGAGTTCTTGCTTAGCAACAACAGGAGGCGAGCCTTACCTCCTGCTGCTGCGTGGTGAAGATCCGCCGCCACCTCCACTGCTGGGGCCCCGATCCCGCCAGCGATGCCGGTGATCGGGGGCCACAGGTGCATACTCCCGGCACCCACTCTCGCCCTCTGAATCGTGAGGTGGCCACCTCACTCCTGCTGCTAACGGATGATAGGTGCCATCTTGGACGGCACCTATCATCCTTTTTTTCCGGGTCACCGGGGACCCGATTGACCTGGAATTGCCGCATATCGCCGATCTGAATTGATCGGCAATCGCCGACATCGGAGGGGGCTCAGGACCCCCCCCAGGCTTTGTCACGGGATGCCTGCTGAATGATTTCAGCAGGCAGTCCGGTCCCGGCCCGGCAAGCAGCAGGGGCCGAAAATACTCAGGGTGTACAGGTGCGCCCTGAGTCCTTAAGGATCGGGGATGCAGGGCGTATGCATGCGCCCTGAGTCCCCAAGGGGTTAAAGGGGTACTCCAGTGGGAGGAAAAAATTCTAATCAACTGGTGGCAGGAAGTTAAACAGATAGGTAAATTAAAAATCCAGCAGTTATTAGCTGCTGTATGCTCCAAGGGAAGTTGTATTGTTCTTTTCTGTCTGACCACAGTGCTCTCTGCTGACACCTATGTCCATGTCAGGAACTGTCCAGAGCAGGACACTTTTTATTAAGTTTTTTCTGGGACGTGATCAAATATGTTTATTTTCTTTAGTGTTTTTTTTTTTTTTTTCCATAGGAAAAGGGGGGGGGGGGATTTGAACTTTTATTAGGGGAGGATTTTTTTTAATAATAAAAAAAACTTTTTTTACTTTTTTTTTTTCTACAAAAAAACACCCGGTTTCTTCGCAAACGCCTTAACGGCCACCCGTGTTACTGTTCAGTAGGTCATCTGAAGCAAAGTGTAACCGGTCATCTAATCGAAAATATAACAGAGACTTTTCTCACATCCGGATAACACCCATCAAACAAACCCTATCAGATACAGACCATATAGTTGCCGTCTTGAACAAAAGAGAAGCATTCTGGATCTTTAAAATGAACTGTCTGCAACCTAATGGTCTCAATGAGTTCATAGAACTTTGCATTTTTTTATTTTCATTATTTTATTTACACATTCTCTCAGCTTTTTTCCTAACACTCACTTTGGGGCTATCTTCCCTCTTTACATACCCCAGCAATAGCCCCCTACCAGACCACCCTCTACAGTTCCCCATTCCCCTTATCCTCATCCCTCCACTCCACCATTTTAGGCTAGAGAAGTATGTATACATGCATATACCACTCAGACCACTCCCTTTTACCATATTTTCTTCATGCCATGTATATGTATTAAGATTATTCCCAGTAATCACACTCTTCTCATACCATTGTTTATATGCACCCACACCCACCTCTACCTTCATAATCTCCTTCTCCATACTTACTACCCCTATTCCCCTTTACACTGTTCTACTGGTAAAAAGTTGCGAGCATAAAAACCGCTGATCTTACATAATTTTGGGGTGCTAAAAATTTAAATAACATTAAAACATGTATAGTGGTCTCGTTTTCATGATATAAGCAATCAACTAATGAAGTAAGGTTTATAAAATGCATGATGCAACTGACACCATAGATTTCATAGTCAGTATTGGTGACCAATAGAAAACCGCTAAGCCTACCAAGATGATGCTAATATTACGTCACCAAATTCTATAAAAATCACAGTATCTGTTGCTTGGCGAGTTTAGGGTGTGTATCCTGTCAGCTCATTATTGCCCTGTATCCGGTTTTCGGACCGGACTGCAAACCGCTGCATACCAGAGTTTTTACTCTGGTCAGAAAACCAGATACAGGGCAAAAATTAGCTAACCGGAGTCACTATGTATATGGTGTAACTTGCATCATGCATTTTATAAACTTCACTTCATTGGTTGGTTGCTTAAATCATGGAAACTAGAGCCAATATACATTTTTTTATGTTATTTTAATTTTTAGCACCCCAAAATTATGTAAGAACAGCTGTTTTCATGCTCACAACTTTTTTTTTTCCTGTAGAACAGTGTTATTTGCCTATTACCTGTAGTTGTAAAATGTAAAATGTCTGTTGCATGAAAACTAGAGCCAACTAACAAATATCAATATTATATTTGAATTCAGCATATGAAATTCATTAAGAAATGGCACATTTCATTTCTGAAACAAACAAAATTTGTAGAACAGAGTTATCAAACGAGAAATAAATAATTATTACCAAAACCTTTTTTTTTAAAAGTGAGTTGTAACCGTTTACTATCTTGAAGTAGTTGCCAAAAAAAATGGAAGCTTAACCTCCCATATGGTCAATTTCATCTTTAACGGAGAAATTGTATGACAGTCAAGGACTATAAAATACAAAGCAACATTATATTTAATAGTCTGATTGAAAAAGGCTATGCTAAGGAAATTTTGAAGTCAGCATACCAGTGGGCCCGGGCCGGCTCAGGTGCAACAGACCTGTGGAGGAAAGTCTGGGAGATAATTCTAATGGTAAGAGAAAGGAAGAGTCACAATCAGACTACGAACATAACTTTATAACCACTTGCTCTACTAGGCATAACATGGTTAGACAGATTTTAGAGAAACACTGGAAAATTCTCTTGCAAGATCCGGTCCTGCGTAAACATGTTCCCAAAATACTGCAATTGACATTCTGGAGAGCAAAGAGCTTGAAGAACAAGTTGACTCCAAGTAGACTTAGGAACGAGCAATCTAACATAAAAACACCTGGAATATTTAAATGCAATAGCAACACATGCAAGTGTTTAAATATCAGGTATGGTACAAAGATGTTTGTGAGCAAGACTACGGGAGTCCTTTAAAATAAAGAATAAAATTGATTGCTCTACATCATTTGTAATCTACCTCCTAAAATGTAATTGCAATTTGCAATATGTCGGATGTACGACGCAACAACTGAGAGCCAGAATGAATAAACAGGAGCCCCTGTGGTGCCAGAACAGCAAAAAAAAAATAACCCACATGGCATACTATTTTGGACACTACACCCCTTAAGGAATGTAACAAGGGGTACAGTAAGCCTTAACACCCCACAAGTGTTTGACGACTTTTTGTTAAAGTGTGATGTGTAAATGAAAAAAAAATGTTTTCACTAAAATGCAGTTTTCTCCAAATTTTACATTTTTACAAGGGGTAATAGGAGAAAATGACCCCCAAAATTTGTAACCCCATGTGTGGACGTCAAGTGCTCTGCTGGCGCACTACAATGCTCAGAAGAGGAGGAGCGCCAATGAGCTTTTGTAAAGAAAAAATGTTTTTGGAATGGAAGTCAGGGGCCATGTGCATTTACAAAGCCCCGCGTGGTGCCAGAACAGTGGACCCCCCACAGGTGACCCCATTTTGGAAACTACACCCCTCACAGAATTTAATAAGGGGTGCAGTGAGTATTTACACTCCACTGGTGTTTGACAGATCTTTGGAACAGTGGGCTGTGCAAATGAAAAATTTTATTTTTCATTTTCACGGACCACTGTTCCAAAAATCTGTCAGACACCTGTGGAACGTAAATGCTCACTTCACCCCTTATTAAATTCTGTGAGGGGTGTAGCTTCCAAAATGGGGTCACATGTGGGGGGGGGGGGATCCGAAGAAATGGGGTTACAAATTTTGGGGGGCTTTTTTCCTATTTTCCCTTATGAAAATAAAAAATGTAGGGTAACACCAGCATTTTAGTGAAAAAAATATGTTTTTCATTTTCCCATCCAACCTTAATGAAAATTCTTCAAACCCCTGTGGGGTGTTAAAGCTCACTATACCCCTTGTTACGTTCCGTGAGGGGTGTAGTTTCCAAAATGGGATCACATGTGGGTATTTCTTTTTTTGCGTTTATGTCAGAACCGCTGTAAAATCAGCCACCCCCGTGCAAATCACCAATTTAGGCCTCAAATGTACATGGTGCGCTCTCACTCCTGAGCCTTGTTGTGTGCCTGCAGAGCATTTTATGCCCATATATGGGGTATTCCAATACTCAGGAGAAATTGCGTTACAAATTTTGGGGGTCTGTTCTTGCTTTTATCGCTTGTGAAAATAAAAAGTATGGGGCAACCCCAGCATGTTAGTGTAAAAATTTAAATTTTTTTACACTATCAGGCTGGTGTAGCCCCCAACTTTTCCTTTTCATAAGCAGTAAAAGGAGAAAAAGCCCCCCAAAATTTGTAGTGCAATTGCTCCCGAGTATGGAAATACCCCATATGTGGCCCTAAACTGTTTCCTTGAAATACGACAGGGGTCCGAAGTGAGAGAGCGCCATGCGCATTTGAGGACTACATTTGGGATTGCATAGGGGTAGACATAGGGGTATTCTATGCCAGTGATTCCCAAACAGGGTGCCTCCAGCTGTTGCTAAACTCCCAGCATGCCTGGACAGTCAGTGGCTGTCCGGAAATGCTGGGAGTTGTTGTTTTGCAACAGCTGGAGGCTCCGTTTTGAAAACACTGCCGTACGATACAAACACACATTTTTCATTTTTTGGGGGGGGGGGGGGGGGCAGTGTAAGGGGGTGTATATGTAGTGTTTTACTTTTATTATGTGTAAGTGTAGTGTACTGTAGTGTTTTTAGGGTACATTCGCACTGGCGGGTTACGGTGAGTTTCCCGCTAGGAGTTTGCGCTGCGGCGAAACTTGAAGCAGAAAACTCACTGTAAACTCGCCCTTGTGAATGTACCCTGTGTCACATGGGGGGGGGGGGGGGGCAAACCTCCAGCTGTTTCAAAACTACAACTCCCAGCATGCACTGACAGACTGTGCATGCTGGGAGTTGTACTTTTGCAACAGCTGGAGGCACACTGGTTGGAAAACCTTCAGTTAGGTTCTGTTACCTAACTCAGTATTTTCCAACCAGTGTGCCTCCAACTGTTGCAAAACTTCAACTCCCAGTACTGATCGCCAGAGGGCATGCTGTGAGATATCTTTATGCAACAGCTGGAGGTACACAACTACAACTCCCAGCATGCCGAGACAGCTGTTTGCTGTTTGGGCATGCTGGGATTTGCAGTTTTGCAACATCTTTAGGGATACAGTTTAGAGACCACTGCACAGTGATCTCCAAACTGTGGCCCTCCAGATGTTGCAAACCTACAAATCCCAGCATGCCCAGATAGCAAACTGCTGTGTGGGCTTGCTGGGAGTTGTTGTTTTGCAAGATCTAGAGGGCCACAGTTTAGCGATCACTGCAAAGTGATCTCCAAACTGCAGCCCTCCAGCTGTTGCAAAACTACAAATCCCAGCATGACCACACAGCAAACAGCTGTCTGGGCATGCTGGGAGTTTTAGTTTTGCAACATCTGGAGGGCTACAGTTTAGAGACCACTGTATAGTAGTCTCAGACTGTAGCCCTGCAGATGTTGCTAGGCAACTCACCGGCTTCTGTAGGATCTAGGAAGCTGCATCGCCATCCTCTTCTTCCGTCGATCCCCACCGCCGATCGCTGCCTGCTGCCGCAGCTGATGGGTAAGTGGATTTCGGCGATTGTCCCTGCCAGTTTCCTTGTTCTGCCCAGCCTATTGTGGGTGGGCAGAACGGGGAAAACCGAAAGATAACCCCCCCTGCCCCCGATCTGCTATTGGTCGTCGCTTCTTGATGTCCAATAGCAGGGATAGGAGGGGTGGCACCCTTGCCACCTCACTCCTATCCCTTCATGTGGATCGTGGGTGTCTTGGACAACGGTGATCCCCCTATATTCCGGATCACCATAGACCTGTATGACCCAGAATCGGCGCAAATCTCTGGGGTGAATTCACTGTTGATTTGCGGTGATCAAGACATGGAAGGGGTCTAATGACCCCCCTGGGCATTTGCGTAGGGTGCCTGCTGATAGATATCAGCAGTCACCCTGGTCCGGGACCAAAATTCCCACGGGTGTACAGGTACGCCCTGGGTCCTTAAGTACCAGGGAGCGAAGGCCTTAAGTATGTGGTTAAAGGGCCAATATTCTCATTAGTGTAACCACCTGTGGCTCATTTATAAATTTCTCCAATTTCTCTGGTGAAAACCAGCAGCACCTTAGACTCTGCTCCCTGGTACGGTCTGAGTCATCTGCCATACAGGTCCAGCAGATCCACATCCACCGGGGTTCCTGTCTTCAGAAACGTGAGTGTTAAACAGGATTTGCTAAAGAATACGTAAGTGCCGAGACTTCTTTGGATCTTTACAGTCCAGAATGAATAAACACCAGTCAAATGTTCAGAAAGGTTTTATTTATCATAGCATGTCTCGATATGCTAGAGAAGCACATAACAATGATTTTTCTGGCTGCCTAGCTGCATGCACGTCTGAACTGTGAGCTCTGGCTCCCTCTGTGATTTAAGTGACTTTCCACGGTTCCAGCCTTCTAATTCTGCACTAATTCGGGTGCTGAAGTACGCAAGCATGCCCAGGAAAAGAAGGAAGCCTGCTGGCCACGCCAAACTGGCGAAATTCTACTTCTCAAGAGACACGGGAATCCTGCAAGATGGCAATGGCAGTGAAGGAGGAGAAGGTTCCTCGGACCACGCACCGCTCGCTTACTCCCAACGCCTATTTCCCCGTGCTCGGCTGAGATGCTCCACATGGGACCCTGCACTGCTGCCAAGGGACCCTGCAGGTGACCGGTCTCAGCCAGCCCGTACCCCTCGCACCTTACCGGGCCTCCTGGACTCCTGCCTTGCGGTGAGTGACTGACCCCATGCCTGCGGACCTGCCCTGGGAGGCTCCGTTTCCACTTCCCCCTCCTGCAGCCCTCTCAAGCAGCGCCTGAAATTTGACACACTAACTGCTGAGGGAGGTCAGAACTCCCCGTCTCGGGGTGCTGTGGCACATGAGTCTGGGGGAGACACTCTTATGGCACTGCAGGTGGCTAATGTGACACTGACCGATAAGGTAATGAAGGAGATGATGCTGGTGCAACGCAAGTCCCTTCTCTCTGACATTCAATCCCTTCTACATCCCCTACGCTCAGAGATAGGTGACCTGGGGAATAGAGTGGACCACCATGAACACAAATTTAGCTCCCATAATGAGCTAATTGATGCCCATACCACTCTAGAGGAGGACGTTTCTATGATCAAAGCTAAATTGGCCCACCTGGACGATAGAGGGAGGAAAAACAATGTTAAGCTGCGCAGCATCCCGGAATCCGTACCCGATAATACGTCCGTGCCCTCCTTAAAGCTACTCTGCCCGATTTACCTGATACTGATCTGGAAATAGACAGAGCGCATCGGGTTCCCAGGCCCAAACACCTGTCGGACTCTGTACCGAGAGACGTACTGGCTCATATACATTTCTTCCTGGTGAAAGAAGAGCTTATGTCTTTTTCAAGATAAAATGGAGGCCTGCTGGCCCTGTTCCACAAGGTCCTTTTATTCGCGGACCTTTCTGCTGCCACCTTACAGTTACGGAGATCCCTGTCCCCTATCACCTCAGCGCTCCGCCATGTCAATATGCCATATAGATGGGGATTTCCAGTTTGCCCACTTGTACATTACAAGGATGAACTGCACATGATCAAATCCCTCGAGGAGGGCACGCTCCTACTGAAAAGTTGGAACATTTCTACCCCTGCTTCCCTGAACACGGCTCTGGCGAAGATCCAGGGAGACTGGTCTAGGTCTCGCTGAAGGATGGAGGAACAACAGAGACTCGCTTGACTTGGGAAGCGCTTCTTTGCTACCTCTGTATGTTGCCTGCGGCAAGAGGCTGCAGATGGGACTCTGACCCCTCACTAATTGATGGACCTCCATCTCTCACTCACTTTGTATCCTTTAGACTACGTTATGTTCTTTTAAAGTTTTGTTTCATTTTATGTTCATTTCTCAGGTTTTTGCTGACGTCTGTACCTTCTCACCCAGCCTGTGTAATACATAGACCGCATTCCCCTTATATCATGATTTTTCTACTTGTATACGATGGTACTGAAAATTGTTAGTGTCAATGCTAATGGCCTCAATAGTCCGATGAGAAGGTCCCATTTATGGAAACAAGCGAACACTCTGGGTGGGGCTATTATTTGTGTTCAAGAGACCCATTTACTACCTGTAGATGCACATAGGATGTCCCACAGAGCGTATCTTCATGTCTTCCACTCATATTTTCATAACAAGTCGAGAGGTGTGGCGATAGCTGCATTGCCAATTTCTGGGAGGTCCAGAGTTTTGAATCTTATATTCAAAACAAAATTGTACCCCGTGGGTTGCGTATACCCATTTTGCCCTCCACTAGACTATGTACACCAGAGGTTCTAAACAAGTGGGAGGAGGAGGCAACAACCTGCTCAGTGAGGTTTTTAAAAATACTACTTGAGGAGAAAAGAATCCTGGAGATCTCTGGCAAAAAATTAAAAGAACAACAGGAGATAGCCGCCAAATTTAAGGGAGAGCCTGACTTTATGACGAAGGAAACCCAATTACAGAACACCATATAAAGGTTCTGCTATCACTTAAAAGAGCGAAAACATACTCAATTTGTCAGCGATCTCCAGGATTTTAGGGACAACAGGGCCTACCAGGTCCTGGAAAAGATACATCCCCACAGAGAAAGCGAAATAGAACCCTCCTCCTCCGAAACAGATACCTCAGATAGGGAGAAGGGCAAAAGTGATAGGGGGAGAGGGAGGGGTAGAGGTAGACCACATAATCGAGGTAAAAATCGCCATAGAGCCACAATACGGAACCAACAATATAATCAGGCATGTGGCTCCTCCTCTGCGCCCTCTACCTCCTCATCCCAGGAACATTTTTTAGAGGGGGAGAATCCTTACCTCCTGCGTCCAACTACGGGCCGGGGCAGATCACAGAACTAAATAAAGGTTCTAAATGCCCTCAGATAATAAACCTATCAGACTATGTCCTCACTGAGTTCCAGGTGGCCGTACTAAATAAGGGCTTATCCTTTGTCCCTACGGTGGAATTTGACGCATTCACATGGACAAAGAATGTCAGTTTATTTACACGTAAACTGAACTGGCAAAAATTTCATAAAGTCATTGAGAGAAAAAAAGAGTGCGGCCATGGGGATCTCGGTTGAGGACTTAGCAACAGTAAATGAACTCGCGGACCTTTTTGAGTCTGGTGAGAGAGACCGGGGTTTGGGACCTTTTACGGACCTTAAACCAAAGAGCAAAGCACAGCCACCGGTAGGAGAAACCTCTTGCATTGAGATATTTAAAGAACTAGTCTTACGTGACCTTAAATGCCTCACTTCCGAAAAAAGCAATGTCAGAAACAATCTCTCCAAGAAAGAAAAAATGGCTATGAGGGATCTCACAGGCAATACAGAGATTGTGATTAAACCCTCCGACAAAGGTGGGAATATAGTCATCATGAGTAGGAAGCCAATATAAGGAAATGTGTTACAAAATCCTAAGAGATGGGGAATCCTACGAGATCCTGACAGAGGATCCGACATCTAAATATAGGCAGGAATTGATGACTATTTTGGATGAAGCCAGGGCAGATTGCCTTATTAGCGATGGAGAATACAGATACTTGACACCTGTTGCTCCCGTAACTCCCACGTTCTATGCGCTACCAAAAATTCACGAAGGTACATCTCCGCTCAAAGGGCGCCCGATTGTCTCGGGAATTGGTGGCATTTCACAGAACGTGGAGTTTATGTGGACAAGGTTCTTAGACATTTTGTCACTGCCCTGCCTTCATTCACAAGAGATACGATGGACCTCATGTCCAAACTAGAGGGCATTTTAGTGGATAAGGATGTTTTTTTGGGGGGAATAGATGTCGAGGCATTGTACTCCTCCATCCCACATGAACAGGGGATGAAGGCTGTGACGTATTATCTCTCCACAAGGGGTACTTACCTACATAACCACAATAATGTTATCATCAGACAGATGGAGTTCATTTTATTACACAATTACTTTCTTACTTTCTCTTCGACGGACGCTACTACCACCAACTAAAAGGGACTGCCATGGGCAGTCCCTGTGCGCCAACCTACGCTAACATCATTTTGGGTTGGTGGGAGACCACTGTAGCGTTCGTCTGAGAGAGAGAAAGGTACCTGGAGTGTGTCCCACTTTGGACACGATATATAGATGATGTGTTTGTCCTATGGACAGGTACAGAGCAAGATTTTAAACAATTTATGGACTCCATCAACAATAATGAGGTAGGTCTCAAATTTACTTACACCCTGAGCCCCTCACATCTAGACTTTCTGGACGTTACTATCCGAAAGGATGATTTAGGTGGTCTGACTACTAATGTGTTCCGTAAAGCAACTGCAACAAACAGCCTCCTGAGGTGGGAGAGTTGCCTCCCGGGCCCCCTTAAAAAGGGGATCCCTAAAGGGCAATATCTCCGCCTCAGGAGGAACTGTTCGGAGGAGCGGGAGTTTTTGGCACAGGCGCGGGATCTAAGGGAAAGGTTTAAGGAACGAGGGTACCCTGACCAGGTACTTATTCCAGCCTTCCAGCATGCTATGTCCACCCCGAGGCAGGAATTATTGGTACCTAGGGTTCACTCTGCAAAACCACAGACCTGTAGGATCATCGGTACCTATGACAATATGTCCCAGCCAGTCCGTGATATTCTCCAGAGACACTGGTGATGGATAAGGATATTGCACCTATTGTGGGAGGGTATCCCCAAATCACATATAGGAAGGGGAGAAGTATAGGGGACACCATTACACTAAGCCATCTTGCACCTCCTATACCTCCCAAGACGTGGCTGGGAGCTAATGCTATCAATGGGTCCCACAAATGTGGCCACTGTAAAGCTTGCCCCATATGAGAAAAACGGAAAGCATCACCATTAAAGCTACAGGAAGAACTTTTAAGATCAAGGGGATGATTAACTGTAGCTCCAGGGCTGTCGTTTATATGGCCATATGCTCCTGCTACCTACTTTATGTAGGAAAGACAATTAGAGAACTGTGTCGTAGGGTGCTGGAGCATATAGGCGATATTCGCAATAAAAGAGACACCGCGATTGCGAAGCACATGAACGAAGTCCATGGGGGGTGACCCATCACATATCCAGTTTTTTGGTCTAGAAAAAATGCGCCCTTCTCCAAGAGGGGGTAATCTTGATCAAATCCTCCTACAGCGTGAGACACGTTGGATATACTTCCTAGATACAGTGGCTCCTAAAGGGCTTAATGAGCAGCTCATTTTTACCAGCTTTCTGTAAGGGATGTACACCGCTGGGGATACTCTTGGGGTGTAGGCTAGGTAGTCAGGGGGGGGGGGGGCTGTAGTCAGCCCATGAGTTAGCACACCCCCTAGATAGGGAGTAGAAGGGACAAGGAGATTAGATTCCAGTGCAGGACCGCCCTTATTAGGGCGGCCACCCCGCCTAGGCTCAGGGACTACTGACAGGGTCTAATAGGGATTACATAGGTTCACTAGGCCCCTGTTTTATCTCCCCTCCTAATTCCCCCCCATCAGGTTAGCGCCCCATCCTCCCCGGTGGTGTACTTTGTGATATATTTAATATATTACAAATAAATAATATGATCCTGTTAGTAAATAGCTGCCAATCATATTGTTTAAATTAAATTATATATTAATGGCTGTTCACGTGTAGCCTCTGTAATATTATTTAATAAATATACCTTCCCGGTGTTTCTTCCTGGTCTGTGCCAACTCTACGCTTCTTACTTTGGTCCCATTTGGTCTGGGGCAATTGGGGACCAAGTCCTGCCCTAGATGTCACTTGTTATACTTAATTTAATATTTTGTTACACCGAGTTATTCATGTGCACACCACTGCCCCATTAGCTTAGTCCTTAGGGTGCGATCCGGATTTAGCCAATAAAGCTGTATTGATTCTGTGAGTCAGTTTACCTTTTGACTCACAGTGTCCTTCCTTATCCACGGGGCGGTTAGGGTTAATATTCCTCCGCTTACCTCCTCGCAAGACTAGCGAGGCTGGGTTGACGCCCTCCTGCTTTGGCGTTGGTATGGAGATGGCGTCTGGGCGGAGTCTCCACCCACAGCCCCGGAAGCGGATCAGGCGTCAGACGCCGTCCGCTCAGGAGACATTGTGTGAGCAGCTGGCTAACAGCTCGGCTCCCCACCACTGCGGGTAACGAATGTCCCTGGAGCTTCCTATTCGTATTAAGGACGCCGCAACCGTGAGTGTTATTCCTTTTGCTTGCAGGCACGTACATCGTGACTTAGGAGCTAGCCAGAACAAACAGCGTTTTCTTTCCTTTTTCTACAGGTGTCGCACTATACTTCTGATAGAACCGTGAGTGCATGCATATATTTGTTACAGGCACCGTGCAGCCAGGACATGGCATACTGAACGGTATTTTTCTTTATGTGTTTATTTGCAGGTGGACTCGGTCTATGGGGTTAAGGAAGTACTCCATCTTTTGAGCCCCAATGACTGGTGGCTCATCTACTTTTATTGTTTACTATTGTGAGATATGTACCACTTGTTTAGCCCCTGAGGAGGTCATATGTTACAGTGTGCCGAAACGCGTAGGGCATTGTGGTTGTTTTGAACATAGATAGCCGTGGATGGGCATCTATGTACTGTTGTGGACATCATCTATATATTGTGGGAGCTATCTCCCCATCTGTTACATTTTAGCAGATAATATCTGGCGTTCACATGGTTTGTGCACCTTTCATCAGAGTGCTACAAACAACATTACTGCATCACTAGTATATTTCCTCTTAATATAAATTATTAAAAGTTAAGTTTTATATGCACCTCCCCTCCCCCTCTTTACTATATTTATTTAGTTTGGGAGATCACATATACGGGTTAGTAGATACCCCTATAAATCTATTACTCAGATAGCTGTTAGGGACATGGTAGCCCTCTCTATCACTAAGCAAGTGTGCGACCCTATGGGCAGGTATGTAATTTTAGTTTGCACTCTCAACAACGCTCTATACACGATAGTATCTCTCTATGCACCTAACACCTCCCAACTACGCTTCTTCCGTTAATATTATGCAGGGATTGCAACATTACCGTAGACCCCCACATTGACACCACATCTCCTCAAACTAGACACCCAGCATCACTGGCTGACCTCCTTTGGAGAGAAAACCTGTACGATGTGTGGCAAGCACAACACGCGCTTGAGCGCGACTACACATTCCACTCTGGGGTCCACAATGTGTACTACAGGATTGACCTATTCCTAGTAGATAGGACTTTACTTCTCTTAGATCTCGCCTCCTCCATTGATATTATTCAATGGTCTTACCACGCAGCCATCACCCTTAGGTTAGATGAACACCTGAACTCCCCCCCCCCCCCCCCCCAACTTTTCTATGGCATAGCAACCCTTTTCTCCTCTCCAACCCCACCTCCCGATCCCAAATAGAGAATCACTTGTCTGAGTTTTTTTCTCTGAATGAGCCCTCACCTGTACAGCCGAGCACGCTATGGAACGCCCACAAGGCGTGTATCCGGGCTCTTTTATTAAACAAGGGGCCATATTGAAAAAACAAAGGGAAAGACAGTTGACAGCGATGCTCACTGAACTGAGACAGGTTTAGAGAGATAATAAATCTAATCCCTCCCCTACATTTGCTGACAGATTGAAGAGCCTCAGACAAGAGCCTGAGAGCCCTCCTCTTAGCCTTGTATGAGAAGTCGTTCCGCAAGACCAGGGCAACCTACTATTCCCAAAGCAACAAGGCGGGTAAGCTACTGGCTTCACATTTGAAAGCCCAACACACTAGATCTAGGATTCCCTACCTCTTCCATCCCCACACCAAGGCCAAACTCTACACCCCCTCTAAGATAGCACTCTGCTTTAGAGATTACTATGCTAGTCTACATAATCTACGTGAATGTATTCCGACCCCTCCCAACATAGCAGATATGACTGACCAGTTCCTGACTTCTATTAACCTCCCCTCCCTAGCCCCTCACCACCTTCTCCAACTCAATACTCGACTAACGCCCCAAGAAGTGTCCTCGGTAATTAAACAACTTCCCAAAGACAAAGCCCCGGGACCGGATGGTTTTACTAACCACTATTATAAACATTTCAGTTCTTTCCTGGCCCCCTATCTATGTAATTTTTTTCAGCAAGTCCTGGACTCAGGCACCTTCCCTGAAGAAAATATGCAGAAACTAATAGTCATCATCCCTAAGCCTGGAAAGCCCCCTGACTGCCCCCAAAATTTCCGCCCTATTTCCCTTCTAAATTTGGACATAAAGATATTTGCTAAAATCATCGCCAATCGTCTAGCCGCCCTACTGCTCTCCCTTATAGCTGTGGACCAAGCAGGATTTGTCCCCACTAGACAGGCATATTAGAACATGAGGAGGGTGCTGGGTGTACTCCACCACTCCCAGTCCTGGCCCAGGCCCTGGCCCTTGAAGCCGAGAAGGCATTTGACCGCCTTCGGTGGTCATTCGCCTTCTCTGTCTTGGAGAGGATGGGGTTCAGTGGCCCTGCCCTCACCGCTATTACTGCCCTTTACCATAACACCACAGCCAGGATATATGTTAATGGTTCCCTCTCCCCCGACTTTGCCCTGAACAACGGCACAAGGCAAGGGTGCCCCCTATCCCCTCTGATATTCATTTTGGTCATGGAGCCACTGGCTCAAGCTATTCGAGAGGACAACCAGATTGCTGGAGTGGAGAGAGGAGGAACATTTCACACCATATCTCTCTACGCGGACAATGTGTTTCTTACCCTTACTAACCCTGAGTGTTCCTTAAGTGCAGTCACTGATTGGTAGTTTCGGAAAGCTATCCTATTACCATCTGAACTCCTCTAAAACCCAAACCCAACCTGTCAACATCCCCGCCCCACTGCTTTCTAAACTGAAAACTAACTATACATTTGACTGGCAACACCTAGGCATTAAGTATTTAGGCATCACCTTAGCCCTGTCCCTTCACGACCTTTATAAGCTGAACGGCCTCTCTCTCTTCTCCACCATACAGCTTGAACTGACTCACCTTGCCAAACAGTTTGTGCACATTGGACGACTCCACCCCATGGATCCATATAGAGAGATCCATGACATACCCATTTTCTCTGGCTGAACTGCTCTTGACACTGTTTTGGCATATACCCGTGCCTGCAAATATGTGCCCTATAGTAACGTCCTCCCTTACTGCCTGGTCAACATTCCACTAAATAGCAAACTCTAACGTATCTCATTTGAAACAGACATTGCCCCTCACTCTCATATAGGCTATGCTCCCTGATACGGACCTTAGACCCTGGGCGGACCGAGGGATCTCCACAGTGGGCGACCTTATGGATTCTCATGACTTCCTGACATTTTCCCAACTATGTGACGCCTATGCCCTCCCAACTTCTGATTTCTTTAAATATCTCCAACTCAGACACCTGGTGGTATCTTTGGCTCCATCTTCTTTGTGTAGGGACCCGGTCACATATATACATGTCTCTAGAGGCAAGAAGGGTCTGAAATACCTATATAATGTTCTTCAACACACTGCACACTTCCATAAATTTCACTCACTGAGGAGCTGGGAAAATGACTTTGGATGCACCTTTACCGAAGAAGACTGGATGTCTGCCTTTCGGATGTCCCAGAAATACCTCAAATGCACTACTCATATCAAGGCGATCACAAAAACTACGCTTTGGTGGTATTACACACCAGATAGATTGGCCCTTATTTATCACTCGGCCTCTAGTGGGTGCTGGAGAGGATGTACCTTATTCCATCTACTCTGGAATTGTCCCTTAGTACAAGGATACTGGGAAGCTTGTAAGGACCTTTCCCAAGAGGTTCTACCCGAGTATACTGACTGGTCTCCGCATCAAATACTCCTTTTGATAGGATAATCAAAAAAAGCGCAAAGGAGTCATTTAATTGAAATATAAAATATGTATAATTTTATTGATACATATTAAAAACATGCAATTCATAAAAAAATGGGGGGGGGGGGGGGAGAGAAACTACCAACCACTGGGGGAGGGTGAACAAAAAGGGGCGACACTACCTTCTTGTGCATCAATTCATAACAATAAATAATGTGTATAACTGGTAAGCAAATTTAAAGTGCATGATAGGGGCTTGCAACAGCTTCCATAAGGTGCATTGACATAAATAAATACCAGCATACATACCAAAGTACAAATGTAGAAATATAATGGCAAAACCAAGCAGGAGTGACGCCACCCCAACGATCGTTTCGGTAATACCTTCATCTTGGGGGTGGCGTCCTAACAGTGCATGATGGTATAAATGCAAAGGGTAGCCAATCAGAGTATTTTTTATTTTTTTCCCAATTTTATATCACACACACCTGAGTGATAAATCTGTTCCTCCTCCAGGATTGGCGCATAGCGACCGGGCCGCGGTACTTCCGGGTATCGCGTCAGACGCCGAAATCACATGACAAATCACGTGACCGGCGCTCATATAGACGCGACACCCGGAAGCCGCAGCGCTGGGGACCGGCGCATGCGCACATGGGAGAAAGAAGGACTTAGTCTCCACAGACTATACAGGGACGTTACATAGATACAAATAGCCGAAAGTCTGATGTACATAATGAAAAAGCCAATAAGCAGCAGTGTATCAATAGAAATGAATAGTAAGGGTGAACAATACTAATAAAAATGCTGGTGCAAAGAAAGTGTGTGTGTATGAGTGAATGCAGGATATCAAAATAGTGAGAATATGAGGTGTGCAATTAGCTACAGGTAAGTATGAATAATAAAAATATGTACAATAGAATACATAAAAAAATATATAAGTGCATTCTAAAAAGTAAAAATTTTATATTTGTGATATACAAAAAATATATATGTGCAAGTGTAAGACATGATGAAGAAAAAAATATTCATAATGAGTGAAAAAACATGATCAAAAACAAATTATACATAAATACATAATTATACTATATGTGACATATCCCAAATAATGTTACTGAAAATGTGTTATAAGTATAAACCTGGATGGAAGTGAAGTGGAATAAGGAATTTTGAATCAAATTGGTTAATGTGAAAAATAAGGTGAAAAATAAATGATGAAGTGAAAAATAATAAAATGAATAATAATAATGATAATAAATATAATTATGAATGTGAAAATTAATTGCCGATGAAAATGAGGATCAATGTGAAATGTAAAGAATATACAAATGAAAAATAATAATAATAAAAATAAATATCCTTTTGATAGGAATAGATCAACCCCCACAAAAAGTTAGGGGGCTCCTATGTATTATGTGTGCAGTAGCGAAGACAGTACTTGTGAGGGATTGGAAATCCTCACAATTACTTGATGTAATTGCAGCTTTTAACCTCAGTTGTTCCTATAAAAAAATTATCTCCCTTGGCAATTCCTCCTACCGGAGCTTCGCACATAAATGGTCCTGTTGGTTGACCTCTCAATATTCGCAAGTGCCATAATCCTTTCCTCTCGCCCTCCCCCCCCTCTCCTACTTTCCCCTCCCCCCCCCTCCTACTTTCCCCTTCCCCCCTCTCCTACTTCCCCCTCCCCTCTCCCATACACCCCACCCCTTCTACTTCCCCCTCCCCTCTCCCATACCCCCCACCCCTTCTTGATGGTAGCTACATGGCTCTTCTTATATCGTACCAGTTCCGATTGAATTTGGCCTATTAGCACAGTTTCTATTTTGCTTATTACTTGCCTATTACTTCTTTTGAATGCCCACAGGCTGTGGACTTTCTTTTTTTTTTTTTGTGTTATCAACATCATCTGCTGCAAGACAGACTGCTAAGGCTAAGTTTCCACTTGTTTTTTTTCCGGCAGTTTTTGGAAAACTGCCACAGCAGTTTTTGAGCCAAAGCCAGAAGTGTATTCAAAAGGAATAGGACGTATAATGAAAGGACTGACACTTCTACTCCCTTATGGATCCACTTCTGACTTTGGCTCAAAAACTGCAGTGGCAGTTTTCCCAAAAACTGCCAGAAAAAAAAACAAGTGGAAACTTAGCCTTATAGTTGGTTTTTATGTTGTTTACCTAAAGGTTTGTTCTACTATTCTTTGATCTGTTCACACCGGGAATGCCCAGATTGTTTTGTATTGTAAAACCTAATAAAGACGATTCTTGAAAAAAAACAATAAAAAAACAATGATTTTTCAGCTTTTAATCTTATAGCTATTGAACATATCCCAATAGAAGTTCACAACAGATTTGAACAGTTCCAACATAGAGAATGTTTCTGGACTAAACACAAGGCCCAGATTTATCAAACTCTGTGAGAGAAAAAATTTAGTGATTTTCCCATGCAACCAATCACAGCCCAGCTAACAAGCTCTGGTAAAGTGAAAACAGCTGTGATTGGTTGCTGTGGGAAAATATCTCATTTTTTTTTCTCTCACACAGTTTGATAAATCTGGGCCAATGTCTCCTGCAGGTCTGAATGAGGGTATGGATCTGGTTGGTTAATGAACTGGTTATACATTTTTTGCACATCCTTTCTATACTGTAATCCTCAAAATGTGTGGTATGCAAAGTATGAGTCGGAGCAAAAAGAGCACTGGATATGGTTCAGTACTAGCACTAAATATGATTTTATTGTAATAATACTTTTAGATGTAATTATTATGAGTCAAGTAGTCTATATGTGATTATTTTAGCATGTTTGTATTTTATATGCACTTTTATCTCCATCATCATCAATTATTATTATTTCACTGAATTTTTTTAATGTCATTTATTATTTTATAGCCTTCTCCCCCCTTTTCCGGCAAGGCCATGTTCACATAAGAAACTAGACACTATCGAAATCAATTAACAAGTTCAGCGGGGGCCTTTATGTTTTTCTGGAAAAATATATAGGTTATGGATACAAAATTTATGGTAATCCAGGGAAAAATATAATATTACAGGTTATGGATACCAGATTTATGGGGATAGAACATTTATCCAGGGATTTATTCTGATATCCATATTGGAGTCGGAAGGAATTTTTCCACTGTGATGGGGCAATTGGCATCAGCCTTGTGTTTTTGTTTTTGCCTTCCTCTGGATCAACACAGTAGGGTTGAACTTTATGCACTATTGTCTTTTCTTCATACCTATGGTACTATGACTTACAACAGAATTGGTGTTCCAAAATAGTGAAGAAAAATTGCTGTTGTATTAAAGGCCTAGCTGGTAGTAGCAGTAGCTTTAAAGGAACTCTGTCATCAGTTTCATCTGTACTAACATGTACAGATGTACTAACCTGTAACCAGTTAGCCCACTGTTCCAAAAGTCTGTCACGTGCCAGTGGGTGTAAATGCTCACTGCACCACTTATTACATTCAGTGAGGGGTGTATTTTCAAAAATGGGGTCACATGTAAGGGGGGGGTCCACTGTTCTGGTAGCATGGGGGCTTTGTAAATGCACATGGCCCCCGACTTCCATTCCAAACAAATTCTCTCCAAAAGCTCTATGGCACTCCCCTTCTGAGCATTGTAGTTCGCCCACAGAGCACTCTACATCCAAACATTGGGTGTTTCCATACCCCATGTATTGAAATGGGGTTACAAATTTTGGGGGGCATTTTCTCCTATAACCTCTTGTAAAAATGGTAAATTTGGGGGAAAAAAAAGCATTTTAGTGAAAAAAAAATGATTTACGCATCCGACTTTAACAAAAAGTCGTCAAACACCTGTGGGGTGTTAAGGCTTAACGTACGCCTTGTTATATGCCTTGAGGGGTGTCGTTTCCAAAATAATATGCCATTTGTTTTTGTTTTTTTTGCTGTTATGGAACCATAGGTGCTTCCTAAATGTGACATGCCCCCTAAAAACCATTTCTGTAAAATTCACTCTCCAAAATCCCATTGTCGCTCCTTCGCTTCTGAGTCCTCTAGTGCACCCACAGAGCACTTTATGTTCACATATGAGGTATTTCCTTACTCGAGAGAAATTGGGTTACACATTTTGGGGGGCATTTTCTCCTTTTACCCCTTGTAAAAATTCAAAAAGTGGGTCTACAAGAACATGTTAGTGTAAAAAATTGAGATTTTGAATTTTCTCCTTCACTTTGCTGTGAAACCCCTAAAGGGTTAAGAAACATTCTGAATATCATTTTGTATATTTTGAGGGGTGCAGTTTTTATAATGCCTTCATTTATTGGGTATTTCTAATATAAAGACCCCTCAAATCCACTTCAAACTGAACTGGTCCCTAAAAAAGTCAGATTTGGAAAATTTTGTGGAAAATTGGTGCTGAACTTTGAAGCCCTCTGATGTCTTCCAAAAGTAAAAACATGTCAACTTTATGAAGCAAACATAAAGAAGACATATTGTATATATGAATCAATATATAATTTATTTGATATGTCTATTTTCCTCATAATCAGAGAGCTTCAAAGTTAGAAAAATTAAACATTTAAAAAATTTTCATGAAATTTTGGAATTTTCACCAAGAAATTATGCAAGTATCAAAAAATGTACCACTATGATAAAGAAGAATATGTCACGAAAAAACATTCTCAGAATCAAATTCATAAGTAAAAGTATCCCAGAGTTATTAATGCTTAACCTGATAACGTTCCGGCACCAGGACGTCTATCCTCGTCCTTGGTTCTCGTGGGTGCTGCCCAGTGCACCCACGAGATCGCTGCGGGGACTCGGCTGTAACACACAGCCGGGAACCTGCAGCACTGCCGGGAACGAAGTAAACTTCACCTAACGGACACCTATACTGCAGAAACGCAGTATGAATGGGGAAATATTCATATAATGATGCCCTGAAAGCCTAAGGGGGCTCCTCACCTTTGGGGTCCTACCAAGGCCAAGGAACCAAATATGGCCTAAGCGGGGGGTATTTCCAAACACGGGCCGAGCAGCTTAATAAAATATAGGGTGCATTTCTTGCAATATCAGAAGTGATGTACAAAAAATATGTCCCACAAGTGATGCATTTGTGAAAAATTGCTAATTTCAAATTTTTAACACTGACTTCTAATAATTCCTGCCAAAAAACTATGGTGTTAAAATACTCACTGTACCCCCTAGCGAATACCTTGAGGGGTCTAGTTTTTAAAATGGGGTCATTTGGGGGGGGGGGGGGGGGGGTTGTTCCTATGTTCTACCACCTTCAAATTTCTGCAAACCTTGCATAGCACATTAAAAAAAAGATGTACTTTTCAAATTTTCTAAATTTCAAGTTAAATTGTTAGGCTTCTAATTAATTTAAAATGTTAATTAAAAACAAAAAAAATGCTGTCAAAATAAAGTAGATATCTTAGAGTATAAGTTTCATAAACAATTTGGTCAGGAAGTATAAAATATATGCAACCTATTAGTGTTAAAATAGCAAAAAATGGTAATTTTTTTAAAAAAGCTTCATGACTTTTTGCATTGTAAAAAAAAACTACAAATGATATCGGCTTACTTTTAATATGTACATGAAGGACAACTTGTGACAAAAAAAACGATGTCAGAATTATCGTGATTGGCAAAATGTTACCAGAGTTATTCTCTAATAAATATGATGTGAAAAAACAGACCTGGTCTTTCAGTGGCGTACAGGTTTATTTGTATTGGTCCTTAAGGGGTTAAAGTGACAGTGGTCAGATGTGCAAAAAATACTCTGGTCTTTAAGGTCAGAATGGGCTTGTTCCTTAATGGGTTAAATTAAGTAACGATGAAGAAGCCTTGTTCATTGTGAACATCTTTAACTGCGTTTTTATGTATCACACAGGTAGGAGAAATTTGTATGAGTAAACTGAGTAACTACGTGTAACTGACACTTAGATGACGAAGCTGTGTTCCATCTCCTGCGGTTGTTATAGCGCTCCCTCGGCATGATTGACAGCCCTCTTCAATGCTCTGCCACCTAAGTTGATGAAGCAGAGTGACGATTCAGGCTGTGATCACACTGAGGAGACGTGATTACAGTCGCAGCAGGATGGCTCCAAGTTCAGGTGACTATTTGCGGGCCGACGAGGGGCACCTTTCAAATTGCATATCCTCACCATTTTTACCATATTTAACTTTAACATAATTTTACCATATACAACACATTGTAACATGCTTTATATATCAAAATCTGATGACAGGTTGCCCTTTATAGGGAAACTGACAGCCTTTAAACGTGGGTTTACTTACATAAATAGGTCCAGTGGATTAAACGTTCTGCCTCCTGATAGCTGCATTGCCACATCTCTTCTATGTGTAATGGAGAAAGGGAACCAGCTTGCTTAGCTCCCCTACCTCCTCTAAATGCAGCCCTATGCCTGCCCCTGAAATAAATATTCTAACTTCTTCACTTTCATGTCCATGGGAGCCTGCAGGAACAATGAGCGCTCTGCTCCCCACCTCCATGCCTACTTTCTCTTTTCCTTTTCGTGGATATCCTTGATTTACAATTGTTTTTTTGTTATAATTATTATTATTTTTTTAATAATATTTTTATCCCTCAGTACAGGCTCTCACGTCACTAGGACAGTGAAGAAATTATAATATTAATTTCATGGGCAAGTATAGCACTGCATATTGAGGAGGCAAGCCAGCTTCCCGTCTTCATTGCACACAGAAGCAGCGGTAGGCAGAACTTTTAATCCGCTAGACCGATTTATGTGAGTGAACCCTCATTTTAATGCTGTTCACCCGCATTATAACTCAGTGCATTGGGTTTAGTGCGGGTGAACAGGCTGTCAGTAAAACTGAAGAATTGGAGTAATAAATATTAATTAATTCTGTTAATACCTGCTATGTTATAGAAAAAAAGGGTTTGGAATTGAGCATTTGGGAACAGTTTACCGTCACCTTGATTTAATCCACGTGAACCACCTAAAGTGTTAACCAGTTTCGCAAGCCCCATTTTAAATTCTATGATGGGTGTAGTTTTTAAAATGAGGTGATTTATGGGTCTTTCTAGCATACAGGACTTTCATATTCACATCAGAACTGATGTGGTCCCTAAAAATCAGATTTTTCAAATTTCCTTGAAAATTTCTAATAATATGAGTAGCTAGCTAGAATTTGGCTTAAAGGGGTTATCCAGGAAAAAACTTTTTTATGTATTATATATATATTTTTTATATATCAACTTGCTCCAGAAAGTTAAACAGATTTGTAAATTACTTCTATTAAAAAATCTTAATCCTTTCAGTACTTATGAGCTTCTGAAGTTAAGGTTGTTCTTTTCTGTCTAAGTGCTCTCTGATGACACGTGTCTCAGGAACCGTCCAGTTTAGAAGCAAATCCCCATAGCAAACCTCTTCTAAACTGGGCGGTTCCCGATACACGTGTCATCAGACAGCACTTAGACAGAAAAGAACAACCTTAACTTCAAAAGCTCATAAGTACTGAAAGGATTAAGATTTTTTAATAGAAGTAATTTACAAATCTACAAAGAAAGCAGGTAAATGCCAGCGATTATGAAACTTCACCTTTATTGGAACCACGTAAAATCATCAACATGGAGAGACAAAAATTTAAAATTCCAGGAATCAGCGCCAAGCATGACGCGTTTCAGGTCATGTGACCTTTCATCAGATGCATGGTGGGAAGCAGAGGGGTGGGAGAATATATCCCAGCCTTCTAATGGAACAGGTGAGTAAAGCATCTATCCTAAGACAGGGATTAACCCTGTCCGTTCCAAAAGTTTTTGGTCATCCTCAGAACATAATGCTTCCTGCTTTGTTGACTATGTTAACAATAACCCTCATAATTTATTTTTTACATCAACTTGGCACAGAACCGTCACTCCATTTTTGGATATTTTACTTGACAGCAGACAGGGACGTGTTCACACTTCCACATACAGAAAATCGACTGCAGGTAACACCATTCTGCGCGCAGAGTCATGCCACCCAAAACATACGGTTTTAGCCGTTCCCGTGGGTGAGCTGACTCGTGCTCGCAGAAATTTTTCTACAGACGAATCTTTTCAAATTGAATCGGATAATATTTTTCATCGTTTGGGTCAGAGAGGTTACCAGCCCTGGTGTCTGAACAGAGCCAAACGTAAAGTTTTAGAAAAATCCAGAGATAGTCTTCTCACACCAAAACCTCATCCAACATTTTCGAATACGGTATCGAAGCCTACCTTTACCACTACTTACAGTCTAGAATTTAATAGTATTAAATCTATTATTAATACATTTCTACCTATTTTATGTCAGGATACTATCCTTAACAAATATCTAAAAAATGGCGTTAATTTTTCGAGTAGACGGGCCCCTAATTTAGGTAATCTTTTATCTCCGAGTGCTCTGCCACTTGTCTCTGCTGTTGGTTCTCGTTCATGGATTAAAACAAATGGGTTTTTAAAATGCGGTTTACCTAGATGCGTTGTGTGTGTACATGCTGCTAAGATCTCTACGATTTCAATTCCTGAATCGAATTCTGTACCGATTAAACAATTTATTAATTGTGAATCTACTCACGTCATTTACAAAATAGATTGCAATAGCTTCAATGTACCTTATATCGGCAGTACTAAAAGAACCTTGAAAAAACGCATCCAAGAACATCTTAGAGCCATTGGCAGCGGTTCTTACACTAACGCATCGAATGTTTCCAAACATTTCAAAAATGTCCATGATGGCAATGTAGCTTATTTTTCTCGGGTATCGAAATAATCCGTTCACATGACAGAGGTGGAGACCGCATCAAATCATTACGTAATAGGGAAATCTTTTGGATTTACTCCTTACGTACATTTCAACCACATGGGTTAAATTTAAAATCAGACGTCATCCTTCATTATTAGCTTTAGGTTGCTATTAGATATTGCACACACATTATTGTTTCATGATTTATTGGTGTGTTTTTTTGCAACTTTTTTACCTCCCAATATATATTTTGTGTCTCTTTAAATATACAGGTTTCATATATATAGTTTGCACTCAGTTTATAACTGTTATAAGTGCTTAATATTGTATGATTTTATACCTGTTATGTTTAGCAGAGGGGAGCCTCAACTTTTGGAATTGACAGGGTTAATCCCTGTGTTAGGATAGATGCTTTACTCACCTGTTCCATTAGAAGGCTGGGATATATTCTCCCACCCCTCTGCTTCCCACCATGCATCTGATGAAAGGTCACATGACCTGAAACGCATCATGCTTGGCGCTGATTCCTGGAATTTTAAATGTTTGTCTCTACATGTCGATGATTTTATGTGGTTCCAATAAAGGTGAAGTTTCATAATCGCTGGCATTTACCTGCTTTCTTCGTATCCTTGGAGGACTTCATTGCCGTGCGGTGGCCGGGTGAGCTGGCTACTGTTCTACTTTGCTAATTTACAAATCTGTTTAACTTTCTGGAGCCAGTTGATATATAAAAAATAGTTTTTTCCTGGATAACCCCTTTAAGAGGTGATATGCATGAAACCAAGTATAATGTGTCAATAAGATTCCTTTACCCACTACTATTTTACAGGATTACACAAGGGGACATCCTCCTTTTTTGACTATTTATTTCCAGATAAATAAAAAAAAAAAAAATTGTGCTGTGTCCTAAAGGCCAAAATAAGCCTTTAATAGGATAAGAGGTTAAATTACCGACAAGAAGGGGAATTTCCACTTCTTCCATGTGACAAAAATGAGGTCTCTTTTGGATGGTTCTGACTGTCAAAGATATTTCTCTACTTGAGGTGCTTGTACAATGTCTCCTTGTATTTTGTGATTCTTCTTAGCTGAAAAATAATATATTAAAGGATACTCCCCTGGAAAACATTTTTTAAATCAACAGGTACCAGAAAGTTAAACAGATTTGTAAATCCTTAATCCTTCCAATACTTATCAGCTGCTATATGTTCCAGCAGAAGGTAGGTCCCTGATCCTCCTCTAGAGTCTGCATCTGTGGTGTCTTCAGGAGGACTTTGTGGCTGAGACCTTAGTAGTAGAGCATGGTAGTTTCTGGGAATATAATGGATCCCATTCTGATAAGCTGGTTCAGTGGGACACCTATAAAGTTACTGTGTGGGGAGCCTGTGGACAGAGGGCTGTGTGTGTGGCTCAGGAAAGGGCGTTGCAGACAGATATTGGAGTGCTGGAAGAATGGGTGGTGCAAAACCCCTTCCCTGCAGCGGAACAGGCGTGGGTGAAGGCTCAGAGGGCCCTCTTGATTTTTCAGAAAGCATGGGTTCAAAAGAAATTGGTGGATTGGGAGGCTGCACTCTTTGAGTTTGAGGATAAGAATGGGAAACTGTTAGCTTATTTGGCTAAAGAGAGCCGGACGGTTTTATCAATACCCTGTATTCACAGGTCCAACTGGGTGTTGGAATCTAACCCGTTAGCGATTAATGATATCTTTCGGGAATTTTATAGTGCCCTTTATTGTTCACAGTCTTTGAGTAACCCCACTGAGCTCCTCCCCTTTTTGCAGGGTTTGTCGCTTACCCTTTTGACTGTGGTTCAGTCTTCGGCCTTACCTGCCCCTTTCTCAGCGGAGGAGGTTGCCACAGTTACTAATTCTTTACCTGTGGGGAAGACTCTGGGCTTAGATGGTATGGTGGGAGACTGATACGGGATGAACGAGGAGCGGCTGGTCCCCATTTTGCTGAACCTTTACCATGTGGCTTCCGAATCTGGGCTTATTCTATGAGGGAGGCGTTGATTGTAGTTCTTCCCAAGGCAGCCGAGGATCCGAATGTGCCGGATTCTTATCGCCCAATTGCTTAATGTAGATATCAAAATCCTGGCTAATCTGCTCAAGGGGGTCATTACTTCTGTTGTTCATCCTGACCAGACTGGGTTCATGTCGGGCAGGGCTACGTATATTAATGTGAAGCGGCTTCAACTCAATATTGCTGCGTTGGAGGGGGATGTCTCTCCTGTTTATGTTGTAAGTCTTGATATGTAAAAGGACTTGGTACAATGGCAATATATCTGGTGCCTATTGGGTGTTCTTGGTTTTGGACATAACTTTGGAGCCTGGGTACAGTTGCTGTATGATAGTCCTATAGCCCGGATTCGTACGAATATGAAGGTATCTGAGGCATTTCTTTGAGAACGGGGTACGCATCAGGGTTGCCCGTTATCCTCCCCTCTTGTTTGCTTTGGCAGTGAAGCCATTGGCGACAGCCAATTGAGCCTCTCCTTCTATTCATGGCTTGCATAGGGGACCCTTGGAGGAGAAGGTTTCCATGTATGCAGATGATACCCTGGTTTACCTTTTCGGGCCTGTGGGTCAACTGGGCAGTCATCTTTGATGCCTCTCTCTAGAGTGGTGAGTCTTCCGCCTTCTCTCTCCAATGGTAGTTGATAAGTTCTGGTATCTGGGTGTTGAGGTTTCTGCATGTCTTAGTGAATTTTTGGCTCTTAATTTGGAACCTGTTGTGACTCATACTGAGGACCGGTTGCAGGCATGGTCTTCTTTGCCCTTGTTGGCGGGTAGAGCAAATATCTTTAAGAGGATTTATCTCCCTAAGTCAGACTCTACTCCAGGTGCCGAAGCAGCAGGGCAGCTTGGCGGCTGCAAAATGCACAATTATTTTCTAATGTCTCAGCTAGTGTACGCAACCTGGTGGATCGACCTGGATCTCTCCAATGTGCCATCTTGGGTTCATATGAGACATTGACATTGAATGTAATGTATAGGTATATTCCTTTTTCCCTTTTATTTACTCCTATTAAAACTGTGGCTGTGGTTTGGTCAGTGGTCTCTGGGCATTTCCCATAGCCTGCTGTTCCTCCTAGAGCACCTCTGTGGGGGAACCCTCATCTGGAACACCTACAGGAGTTGGAGGCATCTGGGTTTTGGAGCACTCATGGGGTCAAAATTGCTATGCACCTGTTTGGGGAGATTTAATCTTTCCCATCCTTTACGGAAATGTGTGACCGTTATAATGTCCCTCGGAGTGCTCTTTTCCAGTACCTCATGCGCAGTTTGGCTCCCTGGATGTCACCCCAGCCTTTTCTGAGGTGGAGTTGTCCCTGGATGTCACTGATCTCTCCAAGCCACTGACGCAGGCCTATTCCTTGCTCCAGTCTGCGGGTCCTGATCCATTTTCCCTGGCTTATCTGAAGTGGGTGGAGGATATCCCTGAGCTCTTGGAGGAGCAGTGGAAAGAGGATACATTAACGTACTATGCCACCGTGGTTAGCGCCCGGGATATATATATTCAGTTGAGATTTATTCTCCGTCTTTACTATACCCCAGTTATACTCTTGTATTGGTGTTTCCCCTTTGGATGTATGTTTTCGTTGTATGATTGATAGAGGATCGTTTCTGCATGCGGTGTGGAGTTGCTCTTGTGTTGTTTCCATTGGTAGAGAAATAATTCAATTTCCGGCAGATCATCTGGAGTTTCCATTTGTGTTGAACACAGAGGTCTGTTTGTTGGGTCTGCTCAATGGTTTGGAATTGGGTTCCCATAGGCGCATTCTTATGAACTGGAGGGCTTTTCCATGCCAGTTAAAACATGCGTCCTGTAACCTTTTACTCAGTGTTCACACACAGTCTTTGTGGCCTCTTGCCTTTTCTTCTCAGACTCCTTGTCTGTCTCGTACTAGAGAATGAACACTTTACCTGTGTTACCACAAATTGTCACAGTCCACTTCACTGTGGCGCTCCTTGCAAGGACCCACACAGCCACCCTTGCTGTCTTCTGTGAAGAGTCCAGACTACACTTCCTGGACTTTTAAATGTCTGCCCTTCTTGCTGTTCTGTGCTGACTTAGGCACCTGATGAGCATTTCTGCTATCTTACCTAGGATAAAGGACTGCGAAAAACACCCTTTCATTGGCTTCACACCTACCTCAATGCCATATATTGACCTAGGAATTTACACACACCCTGCAATACACATGGGAGGGTATGTGCAGACTGCAGAGCACTGCACCCTATGTGTATAGCAGTGCAGAGTAGACCGCAGACACATGGACAGGGGCCCTGAAAGAATTGACGACCGCTGGGGCCGCTGCACAGCACACAGTGAGTGTGTGCTGTAGAAGATGGACATTTTTACCTACCGAAAGGAGCCCGGGCAGCGGTGGCGGATGAAGATGGGGGTCACTACACTGACTGATCTTCCTCCAGAGTCCAGGGCAGGCTGAGCGGGGGATGGAATAGCAGCACTACGGCAGCGGCGATGGAGGAGACAGTTAGGAGGAGCAGCAGCCCCACCCTGGTGAGGGGGGACTGTACTCGGAGGGTGGGGCTGAATCAATGAGGCTGCCTCCTGACCACCCACGACCGCAGGTTTTGGGTTGGGTCCCGCAGGATCCCAATCCCCATGCAGGGCTCTACTTTGCCTGTCTCTTCCTTTGAGTAAACTTGATCCGGCTTTTCTCCTCCTTAGGAGTTGTCTTCTCCTTTGCAAGGATCTTGGCCCCTAGGGCCTCAAGGTAGCTCCCGGACAGTCTCTCACTGTCTCTTTGTTTTTGGCCGACTTCTTTTTTGGCCACCATCATCTGTTCCAAATGACTGCACAATTTCAGCCCCCCCCATTGGGCTCATCTTTAACTGGCGGAAGGAACTCATGTTCCGGCACCTGCTCGGTTTCTTGTTTTACTGAAGACTGTTTCAGTCAGAGGCACACTTGTCACTTGAGTCTCTAGATCCTCTTGGACTTTACTCGCGGTCTGTTCTTAATCTCTCCCAGTAGCCTGGCAGACCCCTATCTGACATATATCTAGTGACTGCTGACACTCTACATCCTCAGCCTCTGCTAAGTAACTCTCAACTAGTGTGTGGTGCAAGTCAGGTGTTGTGGGCCTATCAGGTGTACCCGCTCTAGTCACCCAACAGTCTTCCCATAACTGCTGGAAAAAAATGGAAAACCCATGCCCAGTACTACATCATACTCTAAGGAGGGCTCTATTGCAACCTTGTGACTCACAGTACTATAGGGAGTAGAAAAACAGACATTAACAGTTTTATAACCCCTAATATCTTTATAGACACTATGACAGGGTCCGGCTTTCTGCAACTTGTCTTTATCAGACTTATTATATACCTAGGCTCCATCTTTTTACCATCCACTGTCAGCTCACACAGATGTTCTTTTGTCCCATCTGAGCTGGCCGCAGTACACATTACGTCAGAAAACATAGACTCGCGTTTTTTCATAAAAACATTATCACATTGGCCAAGTTCAAAATTCTCAGAACAGTTGATATCATCCTGTAGCAGTTCATGGGAAAAAACATAATGGTTCTTCACTTAATATAAGTTAGTATACTCCTGATAAAATTCAGATTAATCATGGTAGCCAATGATGGGTTAATATCCAATAGTTCTGTCATCATGGAGAATGTGAGCTGAAGCTGGATCTTCTCATCCTAGTAGTCATCAGCACCAGATACTTACCTAGGATACATCCTTTATATTCTATTAATCAACAGCCTAGTCTCACTGCGCATTACTACAAGTGTGTATATATATATAAATATATATATATATATATATATATATATATATACATACAGTGCATAGTGAAAGTATTCTTCGTCCCCCGTGAACTTTTCGACCTTTTGCCACATTTCAGGCTTCAAACATAAAGATATAAAACTGTAATTTTTTGTGTAGAATCAGCAACAAGTGGGACACAATCATGAAGTGGAACGAAATTTATTGAATATTTCAAACTTTTTAAAATAAAAAACTGAAAAATTGGGAATGCAAAATTTTTCAGCCCTCTTAAGTTAATACTTTGTAGCGCCACCTTTTGCTGCGAGTACAGCTGTAAGTCGCTTGGGGTACGTCTCTATCAGTTTTGCACATTGAGAGACTGAAAGATCCTCCTTGCAAAACAGCTCGAGCTCAGTGAGGTTGGGTGGAGAGCATTTGTGAACAGCAGTTTTCAGTTCTTTCCACAGATTCTCGATTGGATTCAGGTCTGGACTTCGACTTGGCCATTCTAACACCTGGATATGTTTATTTGTCCACCATTCCATTGTAGATTTTGCTTTATGTTTTGGATCATTGTCTTGTTGGAAGACAAATCTCCGTCCCAGTCTCAGGTCTTTTGCAGACTCAATCAGGTTTTCTTCCAGAATGGTCCTGTATTTTGCTCCATCCATCTTACCATCAATTTTAACCATCTTCCCTGCCCCTGCTGAAGAAAAGCAGGCCCAAACCATGATGCTGCCACTATCATGTTTGACAGTGTGGATGAGCTGTGATGAGCTTGTTCAGGGTGATGAGCTGTGTTGCTTTTACGCCAAACAAAGTTTTGCATTGTTTGCCAAAAAGTTTGATTTTGGTTTCATCAGACCAGAGCACCTTCTTCCACATGTTTGGTGTGTCTCCCAGGTGGCTTGTGGCAAACTTTAAACAACACTTTTTATGGATATCTTTAAGAAATGGCTTTCTTCTTGCCACTCTTCCATAAAGGCCAGATTTGTGCAGTATATGACTGATTGTTGTCCTATGGAAAGAGTCCCCCACCTCAGCTGTAGATCTCTGCAATTCATCCAGAGTGATCATGGGCCTCTTGGCTGCATCTCTGATCAGTCTTCTCCTTGTATGTGCTGAAAGTTTAGAGGGACGGCCAGGTCTTCGCAGATTTGCAGTGGTCTGATACTCCTTCCTGTTAGGATTCGGCAGGCTGGAGGTGGATCCTCTGTGCCAGAGAGGGATTGGCGTGGACCGTACCGGTGGATCGGTTCTAAGTTGCTACTGGTATTCACCAGAGCCCGCCGCAAAGCGGGATGGTCTTGCTGCGGCGGTAGCAACCAGGTCGTGTCCACCGGTAACAGCTCAACCTCACTGGCTGCTGAGAGTGGCATGGGACAGGAGGACTAGACAGAGGCGAGGTCAGACGTAGCAGAAGGTCAGGGCAGGCGGCAAGGTTCGTAGTCAAGGGCAACGGCAGAAGGTCTGGTAACACTGATAAAGGCAAACACAGAAACGCTTTCACAAGGCACTGAGGCAACAAGATCCGGCAATGCTGGGAAGGGGAAGTGAGGTATATATAGGCGTGGAGCAGGTGGGAGCTAATTACACTGATTGGACCAGGCACCAATTAGTGGTGCACTGGCCCTTTAAATCTTAGAGAGCTGGCGCGCGCGCGTGCCCTAGAGAGTGGAGCCGCGCGCGCCAGGACGTGACAGCCGGGGAACGGGACAGGTGAGCAGATTGGGATGCGACCCGCGAGCGGGCTCGTCTCACTATGCGGATCGCATCCCCGCCGGCAGTGTCAGTGCAGCGCTCCTGGTCAGTGGGTCTGACCGGGACGCTGCAGAGAGGAGAGTTTGAAATATCCAAGATTGTGTCCAACTTGTTGATTCTTCACAAAAAATTACAGTTTTATATATTAATGTTTGAAGCCTGAAATGTGGCAAAAGGTCGAAAAGTTCAAGGGGGCCGAATACTTTCACTATGCACTGTGTGTGTGTGTGTGTATATATATATATATATATATATGCACTAAGTTCTCGTACAGTCACATCGGTGCATCAGGACATGCACAGATGGGCTCCAGTAACTAACGACTATGTGTTCGCGCAGCTTTGTGGCCGAAGGAAGCGCTCATAGACTATCTCCTGACGTAGCTCTATCTGCACAGTTACGTAATGGGACAATATCCTACAGGAGCTCTGCAGCAGCGGAGTTATTGGCTTGATTGGATGTTTGTTATGTCTATTACCAGGATGCACCTTGGTACACAATTATTGGATGTTAAGTAGCTCTCTGAATGGCTAGTATAGCTGCTTATCAAATTGAAGTAATACCATTGGTTATACATGGGAAGGAAGTGACCTATGATTGTGACATCGCATAAGAGAGTTTATATAAACCCTTGCATGGCTCATTGACACACCATTTGCCCTTGAGAAAGCCACAGATGTGGCGAAACGTTGGGCGGGCAATGCGTCCTGCAACCGTTTACTCACTGTTCACACACAGCATTTGCGGCCTCTTGCCTTTTGTTCTCAGACCCCTTGTCTGTCTCATACTGGAGAACGAACTCTTTACCTGTGTTACCACAAGTTTTCACAGTCCACTTCACTGTTGTGCTCCCTGCAAGGACCCTGCCTCTCCCATACAGCCACCTTGCTGTCTTCTGGAGAGAGTCCAGACTACACTTCCTGGACTCTTAAATGTCTGCCCTTCCTGCTGTTCTGTGCTGATTAGGCACCTGATGAGCCACTCTGCTCCCTCACTTAGGATAAAGGACTGGGAAAAAAAACCTTTCATTGCCCTCAATCCTGCCTCAATGCCACACTGGTTAATAAATATGTTCTGCTGAATAGGACTTTATATATAAGTCAGAAGTGCCCAAAGAAATTTGACAAGGTTTGTATTCCCTGGTTGATTTTGGGAGAGTTGGTGGTCCCTCGGGAACTTGTTGGATCGCCTCAGTAGGTGTGGGTTGTTTCATAGTCTATGCTGGAGGTGGAAGGATGGTCTGGGCTGTATGGATGGTGTGTGCTAGTGGTGTTTGTCATTGTTGGGGGATTCTGCTCCAGGGGCTTGCGTCTGGCCCAGTTCCTGTACTATGATACTGTTTTGTACAGAGTCTTTCGCCTTATAGGATTCTATTGTTACCCTATTTTTAATTACCTTGTGGTGCTCTCTGGATTGTTATTGTACTGTTTTTGTTTTTAGAAATGCCTAAAATAAATACTTATTATTTAAAAGTATTATTTTTTCTGCTGTAAGTAAATTCACAATGTTTTACTAGTTTGTAAAGCATTGTTTACAAATGTGTCTTTAGACTCCACACATATACTGTAAATTATATCAATATGGCATTCTTCTAAACCTAAACATAATGTCCCTCATTCTTTTTATAACAACAGTTACTTATTAATGGATACCTTCCAATACCAGAAGCAGACAGAATGCTAACTAGTGTCCATGGTCCAGAAAAGAGTTTTATCTTCATAAACCAGCGCCCGGTTCATCATAAAGACATATTAAAGGTAACCTCAAAATATAATTTAAATTTCTGATTATTAAATACATTTTATCATGGTTATACCCCTTAATGTATTATTATGGTTTTAGCAGATAAATATTAATGTTTTTATAATAAAATTATAACATTTTTTAATTACTTTTTGTATGAGTTTCTTGTTTTTTATGTTGTAGTCAAGAAAATCTTACATTTTTTATTCCACATGATGGTTCATTTTTATGTTTGTTGGTATCAGTTTTGCTTCTTTACAGCTCCTGGACAGGTGCACAAACTGTCCAAATTTTGTCTTCAGTTGTGCCTGGCTCAGAAGAGAAAAAGGAACTGATCTGATCTACCTGTTATATTCAAAAACATACTTTGATTTATTGGAGAAAAAATAAATCAATAATGAAACAAAACGTATCATTTCTAACAACTAGTTTATGGTCTTTGAATTTTTGCTGAATGATTTCTCCCTAGCCTTTATTGCCAAATTTTATGTTTAAAGTGTTACTAAATAATTAACTTTTGTTGTGTTGTGACATGTAAAAAGTTTAGATCAATTGGGCTCTCGACCCCTTCTGAACATTCTTTATAGTCAGGTGAAGTGGGTGGAGCTTAGTCCAACTGATCTACGTTTGTGTTGTATAAAAATCGAGCAATTTTTGTAAATCTGGGCCACTCTATCTGACTGTGGATTGGTGGAGTCCATACTCTATGGAATGGTTTTCTTATCGTTTCTGGTCAGCATCAAAAACATTTTTTCTCAGGTCCTCAGATATTTCCTTTGTATGTGCAATAATATACTTCCACAATCATGTTGTGAAGATCAGCTTCTTGTTCTTTGAATACAACAGGTTGCCCACTCACACTGACTACTTTCACCTTCAAATATTTGCTAATCCTGAGTGAATGTTCAGATTTTCAAGTCTTTAATTGCAATTATTGAATACAAAGCCAAAAACAGATTTGGAAAGAAGATAAGTATACTATATGTACTTCATTTATGATCTGTATCTGTTTTTTTATTTAATAATTTTCTATTCAATAACTGCAATTAAAAGCCTGAAAGTGTGAACACAGCCTAAAGGTTCTCATACTTTTGCCACTCACAAATATATGTTATATATGGATTATTTTCCTTAATAAATAAATCACCAAATCTATTATTTTTTATTTATTTCACTCTTTAGCTCAAATCTGATGTAGTTGTAGCTCAAATGTATGCAAAAATGTAGAAAATTCTGGAGGTTTAGCAAAGTTTCAAATTCGGAAATTCCTCAGCAGTTTCGTGCTACATGACAGTTCTAAATATGCACTGGGAAGGGGAAATCATACGTACCTCTGCCATACTTGCGGCTTTGTTAATGTCCCAGCCACTAGCTGCTAAGAAAGGCAGGATCTTCCCCTGAGCAACCTGTAATGAGAGCCTCCCTAGCCCCACCTCTAACCAATGATTGACAGCTCTGGCATCAGGTCATAAAACTAGTAGAAATCTTCAATAGAAAAGAAATGCTGCACTCACCGGTAGACGTGTTCAACTTCATTATTGACTTGCATACATTACAACAGGGCAGTAAGATAAAGCTATAGCGGGGGTGTACTGGATACGCCTATCCAGTACACCTCGCAATAGCTCTATCTTACTGCCCTGCTATAATGTCTGCACATCAATAAAGAGGTTGAACAAGTCTACCAGTGAGTGGGGCATTTCTTTTCTATTGAATATTTGTAACTGATTCGGAACTGATTCACTGTGCAGCGCACCTCCATAAGACTGTTATAAAGCAGACATCATTGTCCACACTTCAGAGGAGAGTGGGAGGCTCAGCTGTATTATTAGGCAGTGCCAGACACCTATCTTCTACTTTGTGATAAAACTAGTAGAGCTGTCAACTACTGTCCAAAGAAAGGGCTGGGAAGGCTCTTATTACAGGGAACTTATGGAAGATCCTGTCTCTCTGACTCTCAGCCGGTGCTAGGACATTAATAAGCCTTTTTCTTGGTCATGCAAAGTGCATGACTGAGAGCAGATGTACAGTATCTCTTGTAAGTCAGTTCACCCATCACATTTTTGTAAAAATGTTATATCTTTTCATGTGACAACACTGAACAAATGCCAGCATGCTACTAAGTAAAGTAGGGAGTGCACAACCTGTGGAACAGTGTTTAAAGGGGTATTCCAGGATTTTTTTCTTTTATTTGACTATGCTACAGGTGCTGTAAAGTTAGTGTAATCCATAATATAGTGTCTGTACCTGTGTGTGACAGTGGTATTGCAATTCTTATGTGATTTTCGCCCCAATATTTATTTTTAATAGCATACAAAATATTTATTTTTAATAGCATACAAAATTTTTATTTTTAATAGCATACAAAATTACAAAATTACTGTTGAAATTTCCCAGGTTGCAGTGCGTTAAGACCTGACATCACTAGTCAGTTGTGCTAAGGGAGCCTGCTTCAATGGGTGGAGCGACAGAGAGATAATTTTGCTACAGCTGTAGGCACCCTGATTAGAAAACACTGATCTTTTGAGTTTATTTGTGCTGCAATGGGTGAGAGGGAGGAAGGTAACTTCACACCTTCAAGCATGGAACTATGGGATGTTTAGTTTAAGAGACCAAACTCCAACAAGAAATACCCAGATAGCCTGGCAGCTATGTACTGAAATCACCATATGGTGGATAACCCCTTTAATGTTTCTGTCCCCTCAAATTAACTCAACATACAGCCATTAATGTCTAAACCTTGGTCTGCATGGCTGTAGTCCCAGAAGGAAGCCTCTGATAACTGCAATGCACAAGGAAGCTTGTAAAATGTTTACTGAAGACAAGCAGACTAAGACATGGATTACTGGAACTATGTCCTGTGGTCCGATAAGACCAAGATAAACCTATGGTTCAGATGGTGTCAGTTGTGTGTGGTGGCAACCAGGTGAGGAGTACAAAGACAAGTGTGTCTTGCCTTCAGTCAAGCATTGCAGTGGGATTGTGTCATGGTCAGGTTTGCCTGAGTGCTGATGACACTTGAGAGCTAAAGTTCAGTCAGGGAACCATGAATGCCAATATGTACTGTGACATACTGAAGCAGAGCATGATTCCCTTCATTTGAAGACCAGGCTGCAGGGCAGTATTCAAACATGTTAATGACTTCAAACACACCTACAAGATTACCACTGCCTTGCTAAAGAGGCTGAGAATAAAGCATGTCTCCAGACCTAAACCCTATAGAGCACTGTGGGGCATCCTCAAATGTTAGGTTAGGGCGTGTAAGCTCATTAACACCCACCAGCTCTTTGCAGACATCATGGGGGAGTGGAAGAGGACTCTAGTGGCAACTTGTGAAGCTCTGGTGAACTCCATGCTCAAGAGGCTTAAGGCAGTGTTGAAAAATAATGGTGGCCACACAAAATATAGACACTTTGGGCCAAATAGGGCATTTCCGTATAGGGATGTACTTACTTTTGTTGCCAAGGTATAGACATTAATGGGTGTGTGTTGAGTTGTTTTGAGGGGACAGTAACATTAAACACTGTTATACAGGCTGTGCACTCACTACTGTTTTCACATGAAAAAATATAATTAAATATTTAGGGAAATTTAAGGGGTGTACCCACTTATGTGATATAGTGTATGTATTTATTTGCTAATACAAAACTGCTGACAGATTGCCTTTAATTATACGCTTTGGCCTGCATTTATAACCTTCTTTTCTCATCTGGATTACGTTTGAGGGTATGTTTACATAGGACTGAAATGGTGCAGATTTTTTCATATTAACTTAAATTAGGAAGTCAAAATCTGCAGTATATCAGTCCTGTGTGAACATGACCAATTAATAGGTTGTTACAGCTGCTCCTTCATACAATATTTTATGTAATAAATAAATGTTACCTGTCTTTTATTTACATACTCTTGTATGTCAAACTCTGCAGGTGGTTCGTATGTATTATAATCAAAACAAGGATTCTTCTCGCTGCTATCCAATTTTTTTCTTGAATATTGTTGTTCCAGCCTCATCTGTTGATGTTAATGTAACACCAGATAAAACACAAGTGTTGCTACACAATAAGGTACATAACTATTATTTTCATATAGCAGATAATTCTAAGACAATCTTGTTGTTGAGTTTTTAAAGAGTAACTATAATTTATTCAGACTTCTGACCTGTGCTAGGGATTTTTAGATGTTTTGAACACTAGGAGCCCAGGTGAGACCCCCATCAATTGCTAAAATGAATAAACAGAAAAGCTAAGGCCTCGTTTACATTGCCGTCGGACCACGCTATTCAGAGTTCTGTCGGCAATCCAGCCAAAAGGATGGAAGTTTAACGGAGAAAAAAATAGTGCAAGCTCTATTTTCTTCTCGGCTAAAATCCTGTAAAATGACACAGTCACCGACGGACCCCATTTTTTTTTTTACAACAAGGGGTTACAAAAATTACAAACATAAATAAAACATACAGTAGAAGGGTGGGAGGGGAGCTTCCCTATCTGCAGCTCTTAACGAGTGAGGCAGGGGGAGGGAGTGCTTCTCCTCACATAGCTCATGGCCTGCCTCTCTCTAACTTGGCCCACCTAGGCAGTTAACCCCATAGCTCTCTGCCAGCAAGACAATGAGGAACCCACACTACTAAAACAGAAGGGGAGGAGGAGGAGGAGGGGGGGGGGGAGATAAAACCAAGGGGTCTGTGTTACATTAACTATTCAAGGGCACCAAGTTTGTGACACCTAAACCTAAGATGGCTTGGTGTTACCCAGGAAGTGATTTGTTTAATGATTTTGAGAATTAACCTTCAGAATGTTAAAGGTCTAAAGGGCAAATCTAGTCATAGGTGGACTTAGCTGGAGTAGATATTCTGATCTATACAGCAATAATTACTAAGAACATACCCATAGAATAAGTCATAAATGTATGATAAGTATTGAATTGACTGTTAGAACCACTACAGATCAGTAGAAGGGGGTCCTGTGTTCCTCTTACTAAGGAGGACTGCTTACTATACTTGTACTGAATGCATTACCAGTCTCTTAAATCTGCCTTCTACAGTCGTTTGTTACTATGTTATTTTTCATTAACTGTTATTGTAAATAGTATTTACAAATTTACTAAATTATTTACTTAATTATTGTTTAAAAGGTACATATAATTTGTTTATTTATTTTATAACAAAATAAAGCTAGTACAGACCATAGAACAATGCAAAGTCAATTTACAATATTCAATAACAGAATAATAAAGTAAATATGAGTAGCATGCAAGTTTGGGGAAAAAATAGATACACAAAGAAGTATTGTTGTAGATAATATAGCCTTAAAAAACATCTACTACTCCAATATATGTGTAGACATAATGTAATATAGTTATATATGTTTGTCACTATTAGTATGGCAAATCAATCATGTAAAAAATGTGCATACAAATGACAATATCTGTTAAAAAAGAAAAAAAAAACGCAGAAACAAAAAAGGAAGAGAAGAAGGTAAGAGACCCGATGCACACCTACAGTGTAATCTGCACTCAGGTCTTTTGCTGTTCTGGTTACTGTGGAAACGCGCTGTCCTCTGGATGGTCAGCTGACCTTGTTGGCTTTTCACCTGCTTAGCTCCCTATTCAAACCATCAGGATTCTTCCAGGCCTTGCCTGCAAAAGAGCTCATATTCCTAGCTAGCGTTTTTACTGTATCTTGTATTTGTGGCATATTTGACCCATTGGCTCTGTTCTCTGAATCCTCTCCTGTTTCTGCGATTTGTCTTTTCTGTTATCTCTTAGTACTGACTCAGCTTGTGGACTGTGACATATTGTGTGTGTATGTTTAGTTATTATTTCTGTTAGTGTGTGTGATTCCATACAGTGTCCCGACCTCCGTCTGTATTGTAAGTTTATTTTGTTGACATTTTTCTCCCTGCGCTTATTCAGGCAGGGACTGTCACTGTGGTTGTGGACTCATCGCCTAGGGCGGGTACACAAGTAGGCAGGGCAAGTGGAAGCAGGGCAAGGGCTTCACTCTTCCCTGCCCATACGTGACACACAGCCTCGGAGAGAAGGAGAACCTCATGCTTCTGCCCAGAGTATCAGAGGGACCAAGGCAGAGAAAGGGAGGTTTTAACAGTTATTGCAAGACAGGAAGGTGGGAGCTCACTACCCCCCCCCCCAAGAGTGCTGAAGATGGGAGAAGTTTGAAGTTTGTTGTAGTGATCTATGCATTGGGTTATGGCAGCCTCTTCGCAACACTGCTCCAATGGTATTACTCCTTTAGCTGCTTGTAAAAAATTGTGTGTCAGGGAATTTTTATAGGTGGATTGCTCCATGCTGAACATAAACCAGTATAGTATAGCTTCAGGAGTGAGTTTAACCTTTTATACAGTGCACTGAGAAGTTTTCAGACCCTTTCACTTTGTTAAAATTTTTTTAGTATTACAGCCTGAGAAATGAAAAATTCAAGCTTCCCCATCATTATGCACTCCATTAGGGATATAGTTTGAACAAGATGGACTTTGGACTTTTTTCAACCTTATGAACTATGTTACTATGATGACATATTATAAACAGAATTTAACATTTTTGAAAATGTATTAAAAAAAAAAAAGGAAAAAATATAATTTTGCATGGACATAAGTATTTAGACTCTTTTTGCTATGACATTTGAAATTTACCTCTGAAGGCCTCCCATTTCTCATGATCATCATTAGGATGTTTTTACACTTTGCCTTTGGAGTCCACCTGTGGTAAGTTAAGTTTATTGGACCTAATTTGGAAATATATATCCCTGTCTATATAAGGTCTCATATCTTTCAATGCATACCAGAGCAAAAACAATCCGTGAGATGGAAAGAACTGTATGTAGAATTCAGACACAGGATTGTGTGAAGGCACAGATATGGAAAAGGGTGCAAAAATCTGCAGCACTGAAAGTTCCGAGGAGCGAAATGTCCTTCATTATCCTAAATGAAAGAAGTTTAGAACAATTAGATCATTCTGGCTAAACTCCAAATATCCTGTGTGAAGATGGAAGAAACATCCAGAAGGTCAACACTCACTGCAGCCTGCCACCAATCTGGGCTTTATGGCACAGGTACCATAAAAAAATGTTTCCTCAGTAAAAGATACATGAAAGCCTACCTAGATTTAGCAAAAAGCACGTTAAGTACTCTTAGACTGTAAGAAACAAGTTTCTCTGGTCTAATGAAACCAAAACATTTACCTTCCATGTCTCATTTCTTTTTTTTTTTTCTTTTTTTTACTGTTTATTAATAAACTTTTTCAAATTTTTTCATACAAAGAGAAAAGCAAGAGATATTCAAGTATAAAATACAGGGGTAAAATTAAAACAACAAAAACAAAAGGGATATGACATACATAACAATGTTGCATCACTTTCGATTAAATTCAAAGACATGAAGATGCATATATCAGTAGTAGGCACTTGCAAAATCGGTACTTGTATAACATTGGTCTACTGTGTGGTGAGTATACTTAAAGCATAACAGAAAAATAGAAAAAAAAACAATATACGGAAAATCTAAGCCAAATAATAAGAACAAAAACAAGAAAGAGACAAAAGAAAAAGAATAAGGAGTAAGAGCAGTAAACATATTAGAAGCCTGCACGGCCGTGTACGAGAGCTTCCCCAAGGGGAAGAAAAAGAGGTCTAGAAGCTAAGTGTCTCATTTCTAAGTGTCATGTCTGGAGGAAACCAGGTAATGCTCAATAACTTGCCAATATCATCGCTACAGTGAAGCTTGGTGGTGTGAAAGCATCATGCTGTGGGGGTACTGTGGGAGTGCTGTGCTGTGGAGATTTTCTTAATGAAAGCCTGATCCATAGTACTCTGGGCCTCAGCACAGGTTCATCTTCCAACAAGACAAAGACCTTATTGTCACACAGCAAAAACAACACAGGAGGGGCATAGGGACAACTCTGTGAATGTCCAAGAGTGGCCCAGCCAGAGCCCTGATTGATCCCAAACGAGCATCTCTAGAGTGACCTGCTTTCCAATGCCATTCCCCCTTGGTAAGGGGGGGGGGGTGACTGCCGAATGGTCTGGGGCGGGAGAGGAGAAGGGGACAGAGAGAGAATGACTAAGGGGTCTGGGGGGGGGGCGAGAAGAGGACAGAGGGGTCTGTGAAGGAGGATGACTGAGGAATCTGAGGGGAGGAGAAGGGGACAGAGGGGTCTGTGAGGAGGATGACTGAGGGGGAGGAGGAGGGGACAGAAGGGGAGGGGGCGAGAAGGGGACTGAGGGGTCTGTGAAGGTGCATGACTGAGGGGGAGGAGGAGGGGACAGAAGGGGAGGGGGGGAGAAGGGGACTGAGGGGTCTGTGAAGGAGCATGACTGAGGGGGAGGAGGAGGGGACAGAAAAGTGCGAAGGAGGATGACTGAGGGGTCTGGAGAAGGGGACGGAGTCAATGGGCTTGGGTGACAGAAAAGTGTGAAGGAGCATGACTTCTAAATGGTCTGAGGGGAGAAGGGGACAGAGGGGTCGGGGGGCAGAAAAGTGAAGGAGGATGACTGAGGGCTCTAGAGAAGACGGACGGAGTCAATGGGCTTGGGGGGCAGAAAAGTGTGAAGGAGCATAACTTCTAAATGGTCTTAGGGGAAAAAGGGACAGAGGGGGTCGGGGGGGGGGGGGGTGCTGAAAAGTGTGAACAATGGGTCCTTGGTGGGGACAGAAGAAGGGGACAGAGGGATCCGGGGGGCAGAAAAAGGTGAAGGAGGATGACTGAGGGGTCTGTGTGTCTGGGGGGGCAGATGAGTCTGGGGGACTTAAAGGGTTTGAAGGAGGATGGCAAGATGGGTCTGGAAGTCGACTGAGCAGTCTGTGGGGACTTAGGGCTAGTCCACACTGAGGACTTCCAGCCAGTGTAAATCTGCTTTCAGCAGAGTCCCATTGTTTTCAGTGGGAGTCTGCTGCCCTATGCACCCGGACTGCACTGCTATCTATGAGATGGCTCATGAGATCAAACTACAACTCCCATCATGCGTGAAGCTCTCCAGACATGATGGGAGTTGTAGCTTTGATACACCTGGACAGCCACAATGGTGATTTTAGACTATGCAGCCCAGTTTATTTTGGTGGGGGTCTGACTGCTGGGACACCCACCGAAAAATTGGGCTGCATAGTCTAATATGCCCGGGCCTATTTTTGGTCCCAGTTCGGCCCTGGTAATGTGTGTATGATGTGTGTGTTTGGAAATGATGTGTGTGTATGTATGATGATAGTATGTATAATGTGTGTATGTATAATGTGTTATGCAGTGGCGTAGAGGAGGACTCCACAGCCCCCAAGATACGGAGGCCCGGTCTGGGTATAGGCCCTTAACAGTGGGGGGGGGGGGGGGGGGGGGCTGCTGCTTCTTAAGACCCCCCATAATGGCGGCATGATCCTGTAGGTGGCGATCAGGTCAGTGGCTGCCTAGCAACATCTTGAGGGCCACAGTTTGGAGACCACTGTGCAGTGGTCTCTAAACTGTGGCCCTCCAGATCTTGCAAAACTACAACTTCTAGCATGCCTAGACCGAAGTTTGCTGTCTGGCAATGCTGGGATGTGTAGTTTTGCAATATCTGGAGGACCACAATTTCAAAGCATGCACAGACAGCAAACGGCTGTCTGGGCAATTAGGGAGTTGTCGTTGTTTGCCTCCAGCTGTTGCATAACTACAGCTCCCAGCATACCATTCGGCTGTCAGTACATGCTGGAAGTTGTAGTTTTGCAACAGCTGGAGGTCTGCGTCCCCACCACCATGTGAATGTACAGGGTAGATTCATAGTTACCCCAACCCCCCCCCCCCCCATCACGTATGGCACTTGCCAAATCTGAGCTTCCAGCTGTTGCAAAACAACAACTCCCAGCATTGCCGAACAGCCATTGACTGTCCAGGCATGCTGGAAGTTTTGTAACAGTTAGAGGCACCATGTTTATGAAACACTGCTGTAGGGTATTTTTGGTGGCAGAGACAAGTGCCATGCTTTCATCTGGGTCTGCTCCTATGTAAATCCCTCGTGGCGCTCTCTCACTTCAGAGCACTGACGTATTTCGGTTTAGGGCCACATATGGGGTATTTCCGTACTTGGGAGATATTACATTACAAATTTTGGGGCTCTTTTTCTTCTTTTACTCTTACACTAACATTGGGGGGCCTTTTCTCCTATTACCACTTTCTCCTATTACCCCTTGTTAAGATGAAAATGTTGGGGTAACCCCAGCATGTTAGTGTAAAAATGGAGATTTTGAATTTTCTCCTCCACTTTGCTGCTATTCCTGTGAAACACCTAAAGGGTTAACAAACTTTCTGAATGTCATTTTGATTACTTTGAGGGGTGTTTTCATAATAGGGTCCATTATGGGGAATTTCTAACTGGTCCCTGAAAAATTCAGATTTTGAAATTTTCGTGAAAAAGCATCCCAGAGTTATGAACCCCTTCATGACCCAGCTAGTTTTGGCCTTCATGACCCAGTCCCTTTTTTTAAAATCTGACATGTGTCTCTTTAAATGGTAATAACTCTGAACTGCTTTTACCTGGCAAAGTGATTCAGAGATTGTTTTTTCAAGACATATTGCACTTTATATTAGTGGATGAACTGCAGAGATCTACAGCTGAGGTGGGAGACTCTGTCCTTAGGACAACAATCAGTCGTATACTGCACAAATCAGGCCTTTATGGAAGAGTGGCAAGAAAAAAGCCATTTCTTAAAGATATCCATAAAAAGTGTTGTTTAAAGTTTGCCACAAGCCACCTGGGAGACACACCAAACATGTGGAAGAAGGTGCTCTGGTCAGATGAAACCAAAATCAAACTTTTTGGCAAACAATGCTAAACTTTGTTTGGCGTAAAAGCAACACAGCTCATCACAGCTCATCCCCACTGTCAAACATGGTGGTGGCAGCTTCATGGTTTGGACCTGCTTTTCTTCAGCATAGACAGGGAAGATGGTTAAAATTGATGGGAAGATGGATGGAGCCAAATACAGGACCATTCTGGAAGAAAACCTGGTGGAGTCTGCAAAAGACCTGAGACTGGGATGGAGATTTGTCTTCCAACAAGACAATGATCCAAAACATAAAGAAAATCTACAATGGAATGGTTCACAAATAAACATATCCAGATGTTAGAATGGCCAAGTCAAAGTCCAGACCTGAATCCAATAGAGAATCTGTGGAAAGAACTGAAAACTGCTGTTCACAAACGCTCTCCAACCTCACTGAGCTCGAGCTGTTGTGCAAGGAGGAATGGGCAAAAATTTCAGTCTCTCGATGTGCAAAACTGATAGAGACATACCCCAAGCGACTTTAAGCTGTAATCGCAGCAAAAGGTGGCGCTACAAAGTATTAACCCCTTAAGGACGCAGCCCATTTGGGCCTTAAGGACGCAGAAAATTTTATTTTTACCTTTTAATTTTTTACTCCTCAAAAAAATCATAACTCTTTTATATTTTCATCCGCAGACTAGTATGAGGGCTTGTTTTTTGCACGACCAGTTGTCCATTGTAATGCCATCACTCACTTTACCATAAAATGTATGGCGCAACCAAAAAAATACTATTTGTGTGGGGAAATTAAAAAGAAAACCGCAATTTTGCTAATTTTGGAAGGTTTCGTTTTCACGCCGTACAATTTATGGTAAAAATGACATGTGTTTTTTATTCTTTGGGTCAATACGATTAAAATGATACCCGTAATAACATACTTTTCTATTACTGTTGCGCTTAAAAAAATCACAAACTTTTTAACCAAATTAGTACGTTTAAGATCCCCCTATTTTGAAGACCTATACCTTTTTCATTTTTCCATATAAGCGGCAGTATGAGGGCTCATTTTTTGCGCTGTGATCTGTACTTTTTATTGATACCATATTTGCTTATATCAAACTTTTAATACATTTTTTATAAAAAAAAATTTGGGAATAAAATGTTGTAAAAAAGCAGCTATTTTGGACTTTATTTTTTTTTTTACGTTCACGCTGTTCACCGTACGGTATCATCAACATTTTATTTTAATAGTTCAGTTATTTACGCACGCGGTGATACCAAATATGTATATAAAATATTTTTTTAACACTTTTTGGGGGTGAAATAGGGAAAAAGGGGCAATTTAAGTTTTTATTGGGGGAGGGTGTTTTTCTAATTTTTTTACTTTATTTTTTAACTTTTATTTTTACACTTTAATAGTCCCCATAGGGACTATTTAAAGCAGTCACTCGATTGCTAATCCTGTTCAGTGCTATGTATAGGACATAGCACTGATCAAGGTTATCGGTCATCCTCTGCTCTGGTCTGCGGGAAGGCATATCAGAGCAGAAGACTCCCGGAAGACAGCGGACACAGGTGAGGGTACCTCCGGCTGCCGTACTGCATGATCGGATCACCGCGGCAGCGCTGCGGCCGATCCGATCATCCAATTAAGTGACCGCGATGCTGCAGATGCCGTGATCGGTATTGATCACGGCATCTGAGGGGTTAATGGCGGACATCCGCGGGATCGCAGATGTTCGCCATTACCGGCGGGTCCCTGGCTGCGATCAACAGCCGGGACCTGCCGCGCATGATCCAGGCATCGCTCCGATGCCCGCGGTTATGCTTAGGACGTAAATGTACGTCCTGGTGCGTTAAGTACCGCATCACCAGGACAGTTAACTTCATGATTGTGTCCCACTTGTTGTTGATTCTTCACAAAAAATTACAGTTTTATATCTTTATGTTTGAAGCCTGATATGTGGCAAAAGGTCGAAAAGTTCAAGGGGGCCGAATACTTTCACTATGCACTGTGTATATATATATATATATATATATATATATATATATATATATGTGTGTGTGTACAGATATATATATATATATATATATATATATATATATATATATATTTATTTATTTTTTATTCTGTAAAACAGCTCTCCCCTAGTGTCTAGTGCACAAAACATGCAGTAACAGGTTTAGGGGAAGCTGTTGTACAACAAAACAGCTCTTTTTTTATTTTTTTTTTTTTTTTTTTTTAAGGGAAAGGGAAACTAAAGCATGCCGGCGGGCACAGAAGGCACAGCGTTGGCAGCTCGGGAGGGGTAAGGGACACCGGAGGAAGGGGGAAAGGTAGAGGGACACTGGGGTCTTCAAGCAGAGCAGTGTGTGTGTCCCGATCCCCATAATCGGGACACACACACTGCACTGCTCAGAATTTTTCTGTGCGAAACGCTGCCATGAGCTAGTCAGATTTGACTAGCTGATAGGAGCGATCGCTGTGAGGGGGGGACGAAACCCCCCTAGGTCCCGAGGCAAGATGGCTGGCTATCAGTGATAGCCACCATCATACTGGGCGCGGCGGGATGCCACGACTAGCGGCCAGTATCTGCATGACGTACATCTAAGTCACAGGTCAGGAAAACCTTCCTGGTCATGACGTACATGTATGTCATGGGTCGGGAAGGGGTTAATGCATAAAGTGACAGAGGTCAGATTGGCAAAAAATGCTCTGGTCTTTAAGGTCAAAATGGGCTTGGTCCTCAAGGGTTAAGAGTGCAGGGTATGCTGGTAATAGACCTGTGTGCCGCACACAGGCACGTCTGTTACCAGGAAGGATGCCGTCTGTGCAGAGGCACTACAGGTTAGCATGAGTTGTAGTTTTGGGTCATCATCATAGCCATAGGCTGTATCAGGGCATGCTGGGTGTTGTAGTTAGTAACTACAACTCCCACCATTCTTTGACTTTGACAGTCTATGGCTCTACAGCTGACTCAAAGGTACAGCTCCCAGCATGTTGCACTATATAATAGTATAGGTTATGGTGCAACATGCTTGGGTGTATCAGGGCATGCTTGGCATTGTAGTCAGTAACTACAACTCTCAGCATTCCTTTACACAGCCTATGGTTCTGCAGCAAGCCTAAAACTACAACTTGCAGCATGTTGCACCATAACTTATACTATTATATAGTGCAACATGCTGGGAGTTGTAGTTTTTTTGGGGGAAAGCTGCGCTGCAGGAACAGAAGAAGCGGAGCACCGCCAATAAGTATCGCCGCGTGTGGAAATGTCCACACTATTAACCCCTTAAGGACCAGGGCAATTTTCATTGTTGTACTTTCGTTTTTTCTTCCTTTCCCTTTATTAGCCATAACTCTTATTATTTTTATCTACACACCCATATAACAGATTATTTTTTGCAAAACCAACTAACATGAAATCTTGATACTTTAGGTCGGCGCCATTAAAACAATAACCAATTTGTACAATTTGCCTCATGTTTTACTAATTTGAAAACAATTCTAAACATTTTTTGAATTATTTTAAATTTTTAGTTTCCATTTTCTGACCACTATAACTCTTTTTTTTTTTTTACTTTTTTTGATTACTGGGCTCTATGAGGGCAAATTTTTTGCACCATGATCTGTTGTTTTTATCTGTACCATTGTAGTTGATTGGACTTTTTGATAGCTTTTTAATTAATTTTTTCTGGGGTATTAAGTGATAAACACAATTCTGGGGTTTGGTATTTTTTACCGTTTATGCCGTTCGCCGAGGAAAAACAGGGGTTATTTAAACTTTCAATATGGAAGGGTTTAATTTATGTGTGTTAACCTGTTAAGGACACAGGGTGTACAGGTATGCCCTAGTTCCCTGGTACTTAAGGCCGCAGGGCATACCTGTACGCCCTGATGCCTTAAGTGGCTTTGAAGCGAACGCAGGGCAGGAAGTGTCAGCTACTATCAGAAGCCAGACACTCACTGCTTATGGCAGGCAGCGGCGATCCCACCACTGCCCCTAAAGTGAAATTAAAAATCTGCAGTAGCTCAGAGGAGCTTACCGAACCACCGAGACATGAAGACAAAGTGCCATTGTGTGTTAGTTCTATATGCAGAGGTAACAGTGTGGGGTAGTATTATTTTCAAAGGGCATAGTGTATATATAGCAGTATTATATTTTGAGGCCACAGTGTGTGGTAGTATTTACGAGCCGCATTGAATGACGTCAGTGGGCAGATCAGAGCTGAGGTTGGTGTCAGGAAGGAAGATAGAGTGCTAGTGTATATAAGTTTTATCTGCAGAGTTGGCAGTGGGTGATAGTAGTATATTCGGAGGGGGGCAGTTTTTGAAAATTATATTGCCAGACCACTGCACCCTCTGAATATAATACTGCCAGACACTGCACCCTCTGAATATAATACTGCCAGTCACTGCACCCTCTGAATATAATACAGCCAGAGGGTGCAGTGTCTGGCAGTATTATATTCAGAGGGTGAAGTGTCTTGCCGTATTATATTTAGAGGGTGCAGTGTGTGGCCATATTTTTATCTACGCTATATATTGTACACGGTGACATTTAAAAAAAGTAAGTTTTACTTACAATTGCTCTCATTACGTCCATAGAAAATGCCTATGGGTGGGGTACATTGGCATGGGTGTAACATACCTTGTGGGGGAGGAGCTTAGTGGCCTCCTCAGTATGCCCCACTGCACTTAGCCACACCTCATTGACACTTCATCTTACAATAACAACCTTATTTTTCCTTCAAAAGTGTTTATTATATTTTTCAAAAGCAGTATAGTACCATATCACACTATATAGTAATAATGAACTAAACCAGTTCACAGTATGAAGTAAACCAGATAACATCAAAACTAGAAGCCAAGGTGGACGGGCAAAAGGGAAAAAGCAACAGTTTACAGACATACATGTATCATAAAAAGATCTGGTAGATCCATGGCCAATAGCCAATATTTCCTCTAAATGAAAGCTATGACAAATTGTGGCTAGCGCCTTCTCCACACCCGGAATCCCTGTTTGTTTCCAGTATCTAGTTAATACCAGTTTAAGAATTATTTTTTTTTTGGGGGGGGGGGGGGGGGGGGTTGGTTATAAGGGTGAGGGGGAATATATGGGGGGGGGGGGGTTGGATGGGGGGGACCACATAGTAACAAGTACTCTTTAAGTTGACGGGCCTTCAAATGGAAAGCCAACAGTTTCTCCGGTCTATTGCTACAAGCATGATATTTAGCTTTGACCTTAATCGGTTGCCGTCAAACGACGAGCTGGCTCATCCTGACACGGCAAGCGGTGTAAGGCGAGGGATCCCGACTCGAGCCTGCGCCATACCGGCCGGCCCCCAGCTGATTCTTGCAGCTGGGGGCCGACGTTAATGGCCAACATGTGACAATCGCAGCAGCTGGCTATTAACCCTTTAGATCGCCGCTGTTAAATTTGACAGTGGCATCTAAAGGGACATTTTAAACCATTCCTGGTGGTCCAGTGGGGTGGATCACTGTCCCGGCTCTGTGAATGATAGAGCCTGGCTGAACCAGGCTTCATCAATCAGGCGCAGAGCACACAGATCAATGTGGTTCTATGGAACCACATTGATCTGTATGAGGAATCTACTGATTCCTCCTAAAAGTCCCCTAAGGGGACTAAAAGTGTAAAAAAAAAAAGTAAATAAACAGTAAAAAAAAAAAAAAACACCCATTAACACCTTCCATATTACAAGTTTGAATCACCCTTTTTTCCCAAATTCCATATAAAAATCGCCACATACGTAAATGTCCAAACTATAAATATATAATGTTAATTAAACTGCACGGTCAATGGCGTACACGTTAAAAAAAAAATCCAAAGTCCAAAATTGCATATTTTTGGTCACTTTGTATACCCTAAAATTTTTTATAAAAAGCGATCAGAAAGTCCAATCAAAGCAAAAATGGTACCGATAAAAACTTCAGATCACGATGCAAAAAAAAGAGCCCTCATACTGCCCCGTATATGAAAAATAAAAAAGTTATAGGGTTCAGAAGATGACAACTTTACACTTACAAATTTTGGTGCATGTAGTTATAATTTTTTTAAAGTACTAAAATTAAATAAAACCTATATATATTAGGTATCCTTGTTACTATATGGACCTACAGAATAAAGATATGGTGTCATTTTTACCGAAAAGTGCACTGCATAGAATCGGTAGCCCCCAAAAGTTACAAAATGGTTTTAGTTTTTTTTTAATTTTGCCCCACAAATATTTTTTTATGGTTTTGCTGTAAATTTTGCAGTGAAATGATTGATATCATTATAAAGTAAAATTGGTGGTGCAAAAAAAAAAAATAAAAAGCCCTCATATGGCTCTGCATGTGCAAAATTTAAAGCGTTATGATTTTTAGAAGGTGATGAGGTAAAATCGAAAGTGCAAAAAAGGAGGACATTAGGGCACAGTCCTATGCTTTTAAGTGCATTTTAAGAGGAGCACCCGGTCCATTAGTCGCTTAAAGGGTTACTCCGGTGGAAAACTTTTTTTTATTTTTTTAAATCAACTGGTGCCAGAAAGATAAACAGATTTGTAAATTACTTCTATTAAAAAATGTTAATCCCTCCAGTACTTATTAGCTGCTGAATACTACAAACAAAATTATTTTCTTTTTGGAACACAGAGCTCTCTGCTGACATCATGAGCACAGTGCTCTCTGCTGAGATCTCTGTCCATTTTAAGAACTGTCCAGAGTAGGAGAAAATCCCCATAGAAAGCATATGCTGCTCTGGACAGTTCCTAAAATGGACAGAGATGTCAGCAGAGAGCTCTGTGTTCCAAAAAGAAAAGAATTTCCTCTGTAGTATTCAGCAGCTAATAAGTACTGGAAGGATTAAGATTTTTTTTTTTTTTTATAAAAGTAATTTGCTAATTTGTTTATCTTTCTACCACCAGTTGATAAAAAAAAAAGTTTTCCACCGGACTACCCCTTTAAGATACTGTACATAAATAGCAGCCTGGAACTCAAGTGGCCATTTTTCTTTCAGTGGTCAAGCCATGCCCCCTAAAAACCTTATTTTATGCCTTTTGCAAGGAATTTTATCTTTAGAAAAGGTGGTGTTGGTGTTAATATGTCACTATCTGTCAGCCCATGCCTGCAGCTCAAAGTGGCAGATGTGCTAATAGATTCACTTTAAGCCTAAAGGTGCAACCCTAGGGGGGTGAACTATCCTCAAGCTTGCTTATGAGCTACAGACACCAGAACATTAAAGGGGTACTCCGCCCCTGGACATCTTATCCTCTATCCAAGGATAGGGGATAAGATGTCTGATCTCTCCTGCAGCACCCCTGTCATCTGGTGTACGGAGCAAGCTTCGCTCCGTGCCTGATGACTAGCGATGCAGGGGCCAGAGGATCATGACGTCACGGCCCAGCCCCCTCACTCCGTGCACCAGTTGACAGGGGTGCTGCAGAAGAGATTGCGGGAGTTCTTGGCAGCAGAACCACCATGATCAGACATCTTATCCCCTATCCTTTGGATAGGGGATAAGATGTCTAGGGGCGGAGTACCCCTTTAAAGATAATAAGCACTGGAAGGAATAATAAAAAAATAATAATAATATGAACTATATTATAGACTTATATAAACCATACAGATATATGAATGAGTCGTCCTGGTGCAATTACGAGCCATAAAATATGAACCAGCAAACAATAATGAGACGTACGAGTATGGAATTGGTAAAGCTAGAATAAGTTATAAATGTACTCGCAAAATGAAAAGACATTTATGCACAGGGGTATTGATTACTTTAAAGGGGTACCCCGGTGGAAAACTTTTTTTTTTTTTAAATCAACTGGTGCCAGAAAGTTAAACAGATTTGTAAATTATAGAAAAACGTACTGGTTCTCAAGGACTCATTTGGTGGTGTGGGTAAAGTACATAATATAAGTGTGTATATGTCAGTAGTAGACTACAAGGATATAGCCTGAAAAATGCCCTAAAGTAAATAAATAGCAGAAATTTACAGTTTTAAATTTGATGTTTTATGAACTATTTACTCATTAAACTGGCTAAGTGGATGCCGGCAATCCACTTCAAAACGTGAAACATAAAATAGTTAGAATAATGCAATGAAATAAATAAACTAGTGAACACTGTCCACAAATAGCTTCCAATTTGTGTTAAAAAATAGTCACAGCTGCCAAAAGACGATGGTGCATGAAGAAATAGAAAAAGGTAGTAGTTTGTGTGAAGTAAATGAAGCGCTGGAGCACCTCAAGAATTGGCCCACTCCTGCTGTGCTAATGTTCTGCGCATTGGATAAGTGCTAATGCACTGAATGTCTGATCCGTGTATTTGATAAATCCATAAACATGTAAATGTTTTACAATTGCTGTGATGTTGGTGGCGGGTGAGACACTGTAGCGCGACTCGGCAGAAATGAAACCAAATTCACTCACTCACCCTTGGTTCCAGGCACGGGACGTCCTCAGGCTTCGGATCTCAGCAGATCGCGCCGGTGCTCTAGCTTCAAGCAGGGGAGTCTGCTGTTAAAGAGACAAGCCCTGTTAGCGAGCGGTGTCTTTGCATGTAGGATACTTGGCTGATTCGGTCCTCGTGGAGACGTGCGCAGATCAATGATACGTTGAGTGTGCTGTGAGTCTTTTGGCAGGTTCTTTGGGATATCTGACTGGAAGTGTGGCGTGGGTACAAGTCAGCATCAGATGCGCTTCGAGCCGCCTGGGCTCTTCCTCAGTGATGTGTGGACTGGATGTTGTTGTGGTTCTATTTATAGTGCTACTAATGGACATGCATGAAAACCTGTAGTGGAGCATTGTTATATAAATACTTTTGGTCGCTCAATATAAAACCTGTAGTGGAGCACTGTTATATAAATAATTTTGGTGGCTCAGTATAAAACCAGGACTGAATACAAAAATGTATGAAAATTTTGAGGGTATATATAAATAAGTAAGGTGAAAGAGTAAATGAATAAATGAATGTGCATAGATAAATTTGGGAATAAATAGATATTAATACAGGTTTTATATTGGGCCCGAAAGGCCTGCTTACATCTTCCTCTTTAATCTTCTCTTCATCATCCCTACAACTCCTCTTAGTAAGAATTTCTGATGTTTGACCTTGGCCTCCCTGTTCTCCCTCAGCACATCCACAATCATGCCTTACAGTATCTTCAGCACACCTACCACCACCATTCCCACTAGTGCTATGCTCAGCCACTGCATCCCCCTCCACCAACTCAGCAAGCCGCTCCAATGGCTTACCGTGACACAACTCCTCCTCCTGGTTCGTGCTATCTATGTAGCAGTGGAGTGGGAGCAAGAACAGAGATGAGGAAACCGAGCAACTAGGAAAAACAGTTCCTTGACCAGACCTATTTTTGGGGTATTGCTAAAGACTTTGATAAAAACCAATAATATTTGTGAAAAATGTGTTCACAGGACAAATCCCTGTCAAATGCATGCCCTTTTTACATTGCTGCTATCACACAACTAGGAAGATGTTTGCTAAAACCAATTATATTTACAAATAATATTTTCACAGGGCTAATCCCTTTCAAATGTACACCCTTGTTAAGGCGCTGCTATGTCCCAAACAGGAAGATTTAACCAGTGTTTTCTGAAACCAATAATATTTACTAATAATGTATTCACAGAGCTAATCCCTGTCACATGCGCATTCTTTTTAGTGCGCTGCCATTTAACAACTATTAAGATATAACAATCAAATTGCTTCTTTCAGTTTTGGAAAGGCCTCTGAAAAATGAAAAAAGGAATCTCATTGATTGTTATGGGCAATGCAGCAACTTTTCCTCTTTACAGGTTTTGATAAATCTCCCCAGTGTCTTTATACTGCTGATGCATTTGAATTGCGCCCACTTTTTAGTCCGCTGCTATGTTACAACTTGTAGGTATACTGTTTGTGCGATTAATCCCTGCAGATGTGAGTAAATCGCTATGCTTTGTTTAGGGTGCTTTGCATATGAACCCAAAACTGACCTTACGGATAACTGTGACCCGATTGGAGTATGTCCCAGCAATAACTAAATAACTACCATCTGTTTCCTTTCAATGAACCAGTTGCTAAACCATTTACATATATTTTTCCCTTGTCCCAACAATTTTATTTTATGTGCCAACGAAAATGTTCCTTTCCATATTTTTCCTTTGTAATGCTCTGACTCTCTTTAACCCGATAATGACCATGGACGTTTATGCTCGTCCAATGGCCATTAACGGGGTAGGACACGGTCTCGCGACTCGAGCCCACGTCATACCGGCTGGCCCCTAGCTGATTCCTGTAGCTGGGGGGGCGGCGTTAATAGCCGACATGCAGCGATCGCCTCGGACGGCTATTAACCATTTAGATCGCCACTGTCAAATTTGCCTAAAGGCGCCTGTATCCCATCCCTGGTGGTCCAGTGGCCACAGCGGGGGGGGGGGGGGGGGGGAGGGACGATTCAATGCTGAGGTAGCCTGAGGACCGGGCTTTATCAATCGAGTGCAGAGCACACAGATCAATGGGATTATATGTAACCCCATTGATCTGTATGAGGAATCAAATGATTCCTCCTAAAAGTCCCTAAGGGGACTAAAAGTGTAAAAAAAAAAAAGTTTAAAAACACACACATTAACCCTTTCCTTATAAAAAAAATATATAAACATAATTAAAAAACATATATGGTATCGCCACGTGCGTAAATGTCCCAACTATAAAAATATATCTTAAATTAAACTGCTTGGTCAATAGCGTACGCGCAAAAAAAATCCATAGTCCAAAATAGCATATTTTTGGTCACTTTTCATTCCATAAAAAAGGAATAAAAAGCAATCAAAAAGTCTGATCAAAAGAACAATGGTGCCGATTAAAACTTCACGGCACAAAAAATGAGTCCTCATACCACCCCGCACGTGGAAAATTTTTAAAGTTATAGGGGTCAGAAGAGAACAATTTTAAAAGTATTAATTTTCGTGCATGTAGTTATGATTTTTTCCAAAAGTACTACAAAATCAAACCTATATAAGTAGGGTATCATTTTAATCGCATGGACCTACAGAATAAAGATAATGTCATTTTTACCGAAAAATGTACGGCGTAGAAACGGAAGCCCCCAAAATGTACAAAGTGGTGTTTTTTCTTCAATTTTGTAGCACAATGATTTTTTTCCCGTTTCGCCGTCGATTTTTGGGTAAAATTACGGATGTCATTACAAAGTAGAATTGGTGGCGCAAAAAATAAACCACCATATGGATTTTTAGGTTCAAAATTGAAAGGGTTATGATTTTTAAAAGGTAAGGAGGAAAAAACAAAAGTGCAAAAACAGAAAATTGCTTGGTTCTTAAAGGGTTAAACAGTGAGCCTGCACACACATGGGTGAGCATGCACAGAGAACACCACTTTTCTCTCTGTTGACCCTGCCTTTTCCTTCTGTTCTGAACCTTGCTGTGTACTCATTTCACACCTCTACTTCTCCATAACTTTCAACTTTTGCTACCAGCTCTGACCAGTTACCTGAGTGTTGACTACAAATATACTCTGCCAGACCAGACCCCCTGCTAAGTTGTGTAAGTTAAAACTTCTTCTTTATTAATACATCATTTAAAATATTCAACTAGCAATTTTTAATTATGCATTAATAAGTCAAATGGTTTAACCCACTTGACTCTGCATGCTGGAACCCTTTACCATTTAGAGAAGCAGCAACATTTGTTTTACGCAGTAGTGCCAACACTTCAGGTGTGTAAACTGGTCAAAAGAGTAAAGCGCTACAAGCAAGATGGAGATATACTGGTAATCTGTGTCATATAGGTGAGACTTAAGCCTGTACCTTGACATCTCTCTGCCTGTCCCCTTGGTGCATTGCATAAGTGACTTTTGGCATGCAAGCCCAGCTGCCACCTATACCAGTACTACTACTGGAGGTAGCGACCTGATGGTCTCCTGCAGCACAATCCCTGCAGAGGGGTTAAAGGGTGAAATCATGGGACAACTTACACATTGCCCTCATAAGTGGCCTAAAGCCAAACTAGTAAAATGGCACAGTGGGTCCACTTTCACTTCAATACAATAGGACAATGCTATAACACTTTTATCACTGCTATAAATTGCACAGCATTTACAAGTATAAAACAGCCTGCACTTGATGTAACCATTCATGAAGCTTCAATGCTTGCAAGAAGGCCATGGCCATTTAAACAGCTGACCAGCTATGTTGCCAGGAGTATGACTCTTGTCAACCAAATATTAATGGCCAGTCCTGAGGATATGCCATCAGTTTGTTAAGGCTAGATAAAAACTTTAAGCAATTGTTAAAAAAAACAAAAAAAAACTTGACAGTATAGGTCTGTTGTGACCACAGTAAAGTGTGAAATGATAAAAAAAAAAAGGAGTATGCATGTAGAATATGAGTTTTTTTTACAAAAATAACTAATTTACTGGTTAGATCGACCCTATGGACTGTTAAAGGATAAGTCATGTGAAAAAATTCTTAACCCCTATCTACTGGGTCCCCCCTCAATCTCCAGAAGCTGTCCCCGACTTTCATAGAGAGTACAGCACTTAGGTATCTTCAGTGCTCTCATACAAATGAATGAAGTGCATGCTGTCTACTGCACTTGCTCTTTCTGAGAGGTGGGGACCTGCTTGGGAGATCACTGGGGGTCTCAGCGGTCAGAACCACCCCCGCAATCAGATACTTATCCCCTATCCATAAGGCATCCCCTTTAAGCCTAGAAATATCAGTGATTTTTTTAATCCATGACTTGGAAATGGTACTGAATCATTTTCTATGACACAAAACAATGTGTACTGCTTCTTTTGCTTCATAACATGTGGTTTGACTACATGTACAGCATGAAAGGTTCCCTTTTAACATTTAGCAGACATTTTTTTAATGCCTACTGGCAATTGGGCAGACCACTGGATCAATGATCATGCACATTAGTGATCTAGGCCATGTCCTACTTATTTCTTTTAACTGATATAAAGTTCATGTCATTAACTGATCGATTTATATAATTTTAGACAAAATATATGAATGTGTAATGGACCACTGTAATTGATTTAAATATTAATATAACCATAATGTAACGTAATTGATATTGTCTTTTCACAGGATTTGGTTCTTGAAGCTGTGGAGAATGTGTTAAAATCTGTGTATCCTGATCCAGTAACTATGTCAATTCACAAACCTGATGCACAGCCTGATTACATGCATTCTTCAAGTGCAGAAAAGCACAATATAATGAATACTAAAAATGAGGATGGAGAAAAACTAAATGTGTCCTCGCTTTCACAAAATAGTAACAATTGTGAGAGTGAGATGCAATCACATGTGTATTTAGAACATCAGTTATCCAGCCACAATAAATCACTGAAAACTGACTTGGAGCAGGTTGCTGGAAAAGAATCTTCTGCGGTACATAACCTTAGTTCTTCATCAGATCAGAGTGAATATACTTTCAAAGGAAACCAGAAACATGTGGAAATTGGTCCTTATGCTGTCACTCAGACTTCAGAAATACAAGCAATGAAAAATACAATGTCCACTGCTAATCTTACAATAACTAATGATTCTTGGAGCAGAGGGAATGCTTTCAGAAACTCTACAGAAATAGATATACAGCCAGTAACAGTATTGTGTCCTTCAGCTGTCAGCCATGGTGGTGAAAAGTCAAATGAAACTGCCCTGGATAAAAGTTGTAATGTAAAGAAAGACCAGAAAACAACAAATTTTATAACTGAAAAATATGGATTTGTAACTGCTTATGATCTCATGAACAATCAAGTGATTAGAAAACATGTTTCGGCAATAGATATATTTACTCAGGAACATAGAGATAAGTTTCTCAATGACAGTCCAAAGGTTCCACTTGATGAAGTTCCTTCTGTTATTTTGGAACTATGGGATAAACTTAGTGAAGAAGACAAATTCAGGTAAGCTTTCTTCCTCAATGTTATACCACCCCGTGTAAGAGAGAGGACCACCCATATGCAGAGCAGAAAACCTAAAGGGAGAGAAATAGAATATATCCCCTACATTTATAGTTTAGATTTCCTAAGAGGGAGGATCTGAGCTATCTCTGCATGCCTTTCTCCACTTTCATGTCTAAAGTTTTGTCCTATTCTCAGGAATAGGATATTCCTCTTCTTTCTATTTGTTACAACCTTTGAACAAAAAAGAGGAATGCTTCCACAGTCTAGACACCTGGAGAGTTTGTCTTCAGTATCTTAAGTTTATTAAAGAAGGGAGGAAAATGTCAAAATTTTTCCACAGTTTTAGGCTTGGTTTATATGTACTATTTTGATCAGTATATGGTCCTTATTTTAGAGCGATTTTTGAATAAAAATACTGATCAAAATGAGGAGTTGAACCCACACAGCCAGTTGGATCAAACATCCTACTTAGCTGTCACTTACTCTTGATTTCAATACATAACCTCTCAATTATTTGTTATAAAGACCTTTTGTACTTATACTGTACATCACTCCTCAAAACAGCAATATAAAAAACATTTAGGCTGGGTTCACAGCATGATATTATGAATGGCCAGGTTGGACCATAGACATCTGTTATGTAAAAATATTCATAGACTGCTAGGCATGTTGTGTGTGACTTTGGGGGGTCACTGGGGTCATTGGGCAAGGATTGGGAGGATGAGCTGTGACCATAACTTTTTTTTGTCATGGGTGAATCCTATACATAGATATTAGCTTTCTTTGTAGAAAGAAAAACTCATCATTCAGTTTTGTCTCAGGCAGATATGTAAATCATTACAGGTAGGGTCTGATTGGACACTTGGTCTTACCACAAGAGAGCATAAAATGCTGCCACATGAATGAGAAACCTGGACTGCTATGGACCGGAACTATATCATGTATTTTTTTTTTCTTTCTTTTCTATTAATATAACAAACATAACATATTTATATATTTAACACAGGATAAGCAACCAGACTTAACAGACTTTACTGATCCATAATGCCCACAAGTTTTTAAAACTTAATTCTTTCTTCCTAGATTCTCTGCTTCTCCAACTCTCATATGCCTTCACCTTGTTAAAGGGGTTATCCAGGAATTGGAAAACAGACCTATTTTCTTTCAAAGACCGATCCCTGTCTGTCTCCACTTTGGGTGTAGTTTTACAACTTGGCTCGATTAACTTCAATGGAACTGAGCTGCAGAACCACACCCAACCTAGAGACAGACAGGGAGCAGTCATTGAAAGAAATTTTCTCAGTTTTTTAATTCCTGGATAACCCATTTAACTAAATTTACCCATGTCTTTTTGTCCAGGGCAGATTGGTTAAATTGGCACTCTCATTAAAAAATTTTTTGCTATTGCATTCCTTAACCCCTTCTCGCAGAATGTCATATATAAACGCCGGGTTGTGCAGTGCGTTCGCGCATCCCGGCGTTTATAAATGACATTCAGTTAACCCGGCGATGCGCAGCATCGCACGGGTTAACTGGCAGAAGTCCCGCTGTTTCCAGCAGGGGACAACTTCTGCTTCACCCCCAGGACCATCCATTGATGGTCCTGGTCAGCGATCACTGTGATTGGTCCCTGTGGACCAATCACAGTGATCTGGGGTGAAAGTTCAGATCCTCCGCACTGCCCGCCCCTGGAAGTCGGGCAGAACGGGGGACGATGGCTGCGGGGGCTCGCGGGGACCTGCAGCATAGGGGGGGGGGGGAACACGAGGGGACCGGCAGCCTTACCAGATCCAGCGGCGGGACCGAGGAGCAGCGCGGGACTGGCCACGTGGACGAGCAGCGACGGGTAAGTATGTGGTCCTCAGAGGCAGCAGTGAAGATCTTCACTGCTGCTTCTAGGAGTCTGAAAACTACAACTCCCAGCATGCCTAGACAGCCTTTGGCTGTCTGGGCATGCTGGGAGTTGTAGTTTTACAACATCTGGAGGGCCCCCGTTTGGAGACCATTGTATAATGGTCTCCAATCTGTGCTCTTCCAGCTGTTGCAAAACTAAAACTCCCAGCATGCACTGACTGTCTAGGCATGCTGGGAGTTTTAGTTAAGCAACATCTGGCCCTTCAGATGTTGCCAAACTACAACTCCCAGCATGCCCTTCAGCTGTCTGGGCATGCTGGGAGTTGTAGTTTTGCAACAACTGGAGACACACTGGTTGGGAAACATTGTTTCTAACTCAGTGTTTCCTAACCTGTGTGCCTCCAGCTGTTGCAAAACTATAACTCCCAGCATGCACTAACAGACCATGCATGCTGGGAGTTGTAGTTTTGCAACATCTGGAGGGCCCCAGTTTGGAGACCATTGTATAATGGTCTCCAATCTGTGCTCTTCCAGCTTTTGCAAAACTACAACTCCCAGTATGCACTGACTGTCCAGGCATGCTGGGAGTTTTAGTTCAGCAACATCTGGCCCTTCAGATGTTGCCGAACTACAACTCCCAGCATGCCCTTCAGCTGTCTGGGCATGCTGGGAGTTGTAGTTTTGTAACAACTGGAGACACACTGGTTGGGAAACATTGTCTGTTTCTAACTCAGTGTTTCCTAACCTGTGTGCCTCCAGCTGTTGCAAAACTATAACTCCAAGCATGCACTAACAGACCATGCATGCTGGGAGTTGTGGTTTTGCAACAGCTGGTGCCCCCTCCCCCCAATGTGAATGTACAGGGTACATTCACATGGGCGAGGCTTTTACAGTGGGTTTCTTGCATCTTGAGATGCAGCAAATTTTGCGCTGGGAAACTCGCTGTAATCCCCCGCCCATGTGACTGTACCCTAAAAACACTACACTAACACAAAATAAAATAAAAAGTTAAAAACACTACATATACACATACCCCTACACAGCCCCCCTCCCCCAATAAGAACGTCCGGTACACCACTGTTTCCAAAGCAGAGCCTCCAGCTGTTGAAAAACAACAACTCCCAGTATTGCCGGACAGCCGTTGACTGTCCACGCATGCTGGGAGTTTTGCAACAGCTGGAGGCACCCTGTTTGGGAATCACTGGCGTAGAATACCCCTATGCAAATCCCTAATTTAGGCCTCAAATGCGCACGGCGCTCTCACTGTGGAGCCCTGTCGTATTTCAAGGCAACAGTTTAGGGCGACATATGGGGTATCGCCGTACTCGGGAGAAATTGCGTTACAAGGTTTGGGGGGCTTTTTCTTCTTTAACCCTTCATGAAAAGGAAAGGTTGGGGTCTACACCAGAATGTTAGTGTAAAAAAATTAATTTTTTTACACTAACATGCTGATGTTGCCCTATACTTAACATTTTCACAAGAGGTAAAAGGGAAAAAAGCCCCCCAAAATTTGTAATGCAATTTCTCCCGACTACAGAGATACCCCATATGTGAGCGCAAAGTGCTCTGGGGGCTCACAACAAGGCCCAGAAGGGAGAGTGCACCATGTACATTTGAGGTGATTTGCACAGGGGTGGATGATTGTTACAGCGGTTTTGACAAACGCAAAAAAAACAAAACCCCACATGTGACCCCATTTCGGAAACGACACCCCTCACGGAATGTAATGAAGGGTGCAGTGAGAATTTACCCCCCACAGGTGTCTGACGGATCTTTGGAACAGTGGTCCGTGAAAATGAAAACTTGTTCCAAAGATCTTTCAGACACCAGTGGGGGGCAAATGCTCACTGTATCCCTTGTTACGTTCCTCAAGGGGTCTCGTTTCCAAAATGGTATGCCATGTGTTTTTTTTTTTGCTGTTCTGGCACCATAGGGGCTTCCTAAATGCGTTATGCCCCCCGAGCAAAATTTGCTCTCAAAAAGCCAAATATGACTCCTTCTCTTCTGAGCATTGTAGTTCGCCCATAGTGCACTTCAGGTCAACTTATGGGGTACCTCCATACTCAGAAGAGAAGGGGTTACAAATATTGGGGGTATTTCCTGCTATTAACCCTTGCAAAAATGTGAAATTTGGGGGGAAACACACATTTTAGTGGAATATTATTATTATTTTTTACATATGCAAAAGTCGTGAAACACCTGTGGGGTAATAAGGCTCACTTTATTCCTTGTTACATTCCTCAAGGGGTCTAGTTTCCAAAATGGTATGCCATATGTTTTTTTTTTTGCTGTTCTGGCACCATAGGGGCTTCCTAAATGCGACATGCCCCCCGAGCAAAATTTGCTCTCAAAAAGCCAATTATGACTCCTTCTCTTCTGAGCATTGTAGTTCGCCCATAGTGCACTTCAGGTCAACTTATGGGGTACCTCCATACTCAGAAGAGAAGGGGTTACAAATATTGGGGGGTATTTCCTGCTATTAACCCTTGGAAAAATTTGAAATTTGGGGGGAGACACAAATTTTAGTGAAAAAAAATAATTTTTTTTTACATATGCAAAAGTCATGAAACACCTGTGGGGTATTAAGGCTCACTTTATTCCTTGTTATGTTCCTCAAGGGGTCTAGTTTCCAAAATGGTATGCCATGTGAGTTTTTTTTTGCTGTTCTGGTACCATAGGGGCTTCCTAAATGACATGCCCCCCAAAAACCATTTCAGAAAAACGTACTCTCCAAAATCCCCTTGTCGCTCTTTCCCTTCTGAGCCCTCTACTGCGCCCGCCGAACAATTTACATAGACATATGAGGTATGTGCTTACTCAAGAGAAATTGGGCTACAAATATAAGTATACATTTTCTCCTCTTACCCCTTGTAAAAATTCAAAAATTGGGTCTACAAGAACATGTGAGTGTAAAAAATGAAGATTGTGAATTTTCTCCTTCACTTTGCTTCTATTCCTGTGAAACACCTAAAGGGTTAAAATGATGACTGAATGTCATTTTGAATACTTTGGGGGGTGCAGTTTTTATAATGGGGTCTTTTGTGGGGTATGTCTAATATGAAGACCCTTCAAATCCACTTCAAACCTGAACTGGTCCCTGAAAAATAGTGAGTTTGAAAATTTTGTGAAAAATTGGAAAATTGCTGCTGAACTTTGAAGCCCTCTGGTGTCTTCCAAAAGTAAAAACTCGTCACTTTTATGATGCAGACATAAAGTAGACATATTGTATATGTGAATAAAAAATTTTTTTATTTGTAATATACATTTTCCTTACAAGCAGAGAGCTTCAAAGTTAGAAAAATGCAAAATTTAGTTACCACAAAAATTTACCACCATGTTAAAGTAGAATATGTCACGAAAAAAAAATCTCGGAATCAGAATGATAACTAAAAGCATTCCAGAGTTATTAATGTTTAAAGTGACAGTGGTCAGATGTGCAAAAAACGCTCTGGTCCTTAAGGCCAAAATGGGCTTGGTCCTGAAGGGGTTAAGGTAAATAAAAAAAATCTTTCTAATGTACTTAAAAAAGAAATGAAGTTTTCTATGCATGTTCTATGCACATTTTCCCCCATCTTTTGCGCAGACTTTGGAATCCTGCTGGCCTGGCAGAAGTCCAAAATCAGGAAATGCTGAGAGGGGGAGTGCAGCCTTACCCAATTATAGCTCACCTCACACACTAAAACTCTTTTTTATTAGAAAAATATAAAACTTATCAAATATAAAAACACAAAGCAAGCTTAACCAGCTATAACATAAATAAGAAATACTCTAGAACCAAAACAGAAACCCAAGAACAAAACCCTGTCCAACCGGCCAGCCCAGCTTTACTAAGATACTAAAATACTAAGATACTAAAATATGCCCAAACTAGCTAATCTAACACACTCACAGGCATACCGAAAATGAACATAAAAATAGCAAAACTTGGCTTATCAAAATATAAACATAAAAGTTAGCACTACCCGGCTATAACTCAAAACCATCCATACTTGGGAACACACAACAAGAAAACAAAACAGAAACATAACAAGCACATCTCTTAAAAAAAAAAATTATAATTTTTTTTATTTATTTCTTAATTTTTGTATATATTTTTTTCCCTTCATTTAAATAAAAATAATAATCAAAATAATCATATCACACACATTCACTTACAAAACGACCAAATTAACTGAATCCTCATCCGGGACTAATGAAAATACCAAAGAAAACATAACAAAACTATCAAATCAGCACACGCACATACTGAAAACTAACATAAAAATAGCACAACTTGGCATATCAAAATAAACTCATAAGATTTAGCATTATCCGGCTATAAAGAAATACACACAGCTAGAAAACAAAACAGAAAACATAACATGCACACCACTGCAAAAATAAATAAATAAAATGACAAAATAAAAACCTAGACCAAATTAACCACATATGAACACAACAACTGGTCCGACTACCATAACTACTATAACGCTATAACATGAAACAATATGAAACAATATAGATATAACACAATATAGGTACAAAATCACAAAATATACTATATAAATAAAATATAATATAAATAAAATATGTGGACTACAGAAAGCACCTACAAAATCAATGGAAAACACGAGGAAAAATCCCTATACTAAAACTGTACCCTCACCCACAACACCCCTCCTGTACCCATGTACAGGAGGGGTGTTGTGGGTGAGGGTACAGTTTTAGTATAGGGATTTTTCCTCGTGTTTTCTATTTATTTTGTAGGTGCTTTCTGTAGTCCACATATTTTATTTAGAGTCCATACCGTTCGTACAGTTCACAAAGTTCAGTCCTTAACTGACCCATGTCAGGTCCCCCAAAGATGAAAAACACCACCACCCACAAATACACCCTCCCCACTTGCACTCCTCCCAACCAACTTATACACAAACTTATACACACTGAACCACAACCCACCTTAGGCCCAAGTTTGGTCACCTGGAAGCCCTTCATACCACATCAGCTTAAAAACAAAACAAAAAGCTAGCGTGCACATGCATTAGCCCACCACCAGGGAGAAGGATGGCAGACTTGATACATTCAAAATAATTTTAAACTCTTTCCCTAACTCCCCCTACAATTCTAAATAATTCTATCCCTCCATTAAAACTAACCCTTTCCTCACCCTATCTCTAACACTGTCCCTAACCAAAATAAAGGTACTCTACCCAAAAGGTCTAGTACCTAGGGCACATCAAAAGAAAACCTTCTCCATAGGAGAGAAGCCTTACTGGTACCAAGACTGCCATCCTCCAAAGACCCGATCTTCCCTAGGTCACCAGTGATATTCCTACAGACCTCCACCTCAGAGAGGATTTTCTGTTGGGTCGACACTAAACACCGTGCATTCCACGTGTAGTACCTGTAAAGCAAAGAGAAAAACAGGCGCTCCCTTGTGAAGAACCAACGGGATCACAGGTGTGTGGGAGGGGGAGGGAAAAGTAAGGCTCACCCTGCCAGGTTGTGCGTACTCCCACACAACCAAGATGTGCGTTTAGTATGATGATCTCGGTCTGCAGCCTTCCCAGAGATGGCGTAGAGATGTAAGGTGAACTTCAGAAACGATGGGAATATCGGCGGTGACCAAGGAGAGGACAATAGAGCCAGGTGTGTAGCGAACAGATTTAATCCAATGCGACGCGTTTCACCTCGCTTGCGCGGTTTCATCAGGCATAACAAACACTTCTCAGGGAGGGATTTATATACACGCAGGTATTAACCCCTACCTGACAAAGTAGATTTTCACAAAAAGTATATATATATACTCATAAACTACATTTAAATACTTAAGATAAGCATATATGCTCATAAAATGCATCAAGGAAATATAATAATGAATAAGCAATTAGTAAGACAAAACAATAATAAAACCAAGAATTATAATAAAGAAGAGGGGATAATGGAAAAAAGGGAAAGGACCAGGCACACATAATGCGTGGGACATAAACCATACATATACATAAAATATATATGCATATATACACATATGCGCACACACCCGCATGTGCGCCAACCCTACTGTATATGGTCAAGATATGACAATTAACAGACATATATACACACACATGTATACATACACATACATATACATACACATGCACATGGACATATGCGCGCAAAGACACATATGCACATGAATGCACCCACATGTATACATATTGAAACATAAGTAAAATAAAATTAAAATTAAAACAGAGATAATATTACTAATAATAATGATAATAATAACAATTGATAGAGGATCAGAAAAAATAAAATAAAAAACTTTTTTACATAAATATAGATCTATGAAAGTATAACACATAGAACAAAATAATACATGACAGCAATCTTATACTGAAAACAATCAGAACTACCCCAGTAGTCCGAACTGGCGTTACAGGATCTCTAATTATTGGAATAAAAAACGCTCAATGTGTACTACTACTTACTGATATTAAGCACTTAGTTAAAGTGCTACGGTGAAAAAGAGGGGGAGAAAGGTGGGGGGGAGAGAGAGGGGGGGGGGGGAGGGGAAAAGGATTGTTGGTATACAGTTGTAGAGGTGACCACATGGGAATAAGTGACCACAGAGAAGCCATCTTTACCAAAGGATGGGTATTATTTAACATTCTCTATGGTCTCATTAAGCCCATTAGGGGTCAATGTTAAGAGCTTGTGAATCCAGTAGGATTCGCGATTAATAAGACGTTGGTACCTATTTAAATGGTCAGATGGAATTGTTTCAAGAATTGTTAGTTTTAGGGACTCCAAATTATTATCATGTTTAAGGGTAAAATGTTTTGACACGCTATGTAGCAAGTATTTATGTTTGATGTTCCAACGATGTTTATTCATACGTGCCCGCACTGTTTGTACAGTGCGGCCTACGTATTGAAGATTACAACTGCATGTTAATAAGTATATGGCAAAGGAAGTATTGCATGTAACCTTATCCTTAATATTATATGATAACCCGGTTTGGGAAGAAAAAAATGATGTGGTTCGTTCTTTGATTAAACTGCAACAAAGACAGTGTGAAATCCCACAAGGGGTACAAAAACCATCTCTAGATGCTGTGGGACATGGTTTGGTCTTATATTTACCTGGAGCTACTATATTTTGCAGGGTGTTCGCCCGTCTAAAGGTAACTCTGGGAGTAGGAGGAATTAGCTCCTTGAGAACTGGATCTTGAAGTATGATTGGCCAATGTTTGTGTAATATTTGTTTTATTTGTGAAGCTTCCTTATTATAATTAGTCACAAAATGTATTTTAAATTCAGAGGTTTGTACATAAGAATGGTTATTTCTATTATTGGTAGAACTATTTGGATTATTTATTTTCGGAATAACTAAATCTGATTGTTTTTTATTTTTCACTTTATTGTAGGAATTAATAAGGAGTTTTTTTGGGTACCCCTTTTCTGCGAAACGTCCCCTAAGGACAGCAGCCTGTGCATCGAAATCCTCATCAGAGGTACAATTTTTCCGAATGCGCAGGTACTGCCCATAGGGGACACCCCTCAGCCATACCGGATAATGTGCACTGTCGAAATTAAGAAAACTATTAATATCCACTTTTTTAAAAAATGTTTTAGTGGAGATTTGACCTGTTTCTAACCTCGTAAGTTCTAAATCTAGAAATTGGATGGTGTTAGTAGAATAGTGCATTGTAAATTATAAACCCCAAGAGTTCTGGTTCAACTCATAGACGAAATTTTCAGCCTCAGAGAAAGTGCCTCCCCAAATAAAGAAAAGGTCATCAATATACCTACGAAAAAAGTAAACTAAATTAGTAAAATCCCGGGACTGTGCCATGACAAGGGACTCGAAACGCCCCATGAAAAGATTTGCATAACTTGGGGCGAATCGAGTCCCCATGGCACAGCCCCGGGTCTGTCTGTACAAATTGTTATCAAAACAAAAGATGTTATGTTCTAAAATAAATCTAATAGCTTTTAATAAAAATAAAGATTGGTTTATGGATAGGGAAGAGTCATTCCCAAATGTATCCCGAATGGCATTCAAACCCAATTCTGTATCAATATTAGAATAAAGAGAACAGACGTCCAAAGTTAAGAAGGAAACATTTTTGGCCAAAGTTATTGTGCTAAGTTCGTGTATGAGTTGAGTGGAATCCTTCAGGTAGGAAGGGAGGCAGATAACATACGGCTGTAGAAAAAGATCTATAAAGTGTGAGAGATTAGCTGTCATAGAGCCCACCCCCCGAAATGATGGGGCGGCCAGGGGGTTTATTGGGATTTTTATGTAATTTGGGAAGATAGTAGAAATACGGTAGATTATAGTGTTTAATAGACAGAAAACTTTGTTCTTTTTTATTTAACAGAGAACTATCAGCAGCCTCCTTGACTAGGTTACAATACAATTCAAAATAAGTGGTAGATGGGTTAGTAGATAATATCTCATAATAATTTGTATCTGATAAGATATGAAGTGACTCCTCCACATATGCACCACGATCCAAAATTACAGTTCCGCCCCCTTTATCAGCGGGACGGATAATTACATTTTCATTATTTTGTAAAGTTTTTATAGCCGCCCGTTCGGACTTACTGAGGTTGTCCATACCCTGACTGATTACAGATTTATCACATAATCTATTAAAATCTCTATTCACTAATGAATAAAAAGTATCTAAGAAATTTCCCCTATGATGCAAAGGGTAAAAATTGGATTGAGGTTTTACATCTACATGTCTAATAGAAGTATCACACTGATGTGGATCAGCAAAACTATCTGCTTGTGTATCACCTGAGTTTATGTCCTGCCCCTGGTTTATTTTCATTTTATCAATAATAGAAAAATGTCTATTTAATGTCAACTTGCGTATATAACTATTCAAATCGAGAAATAATTGAGTCGTTAGGGCGGGTAGTTGGGCAAAAGGAGAGACCCCTAGCTAATAGGTTAATCTCCCCCTCTGCCAAAACATACTGAGATAAATTAAAAATCTTTATTTGGTTGACTTTAAATTGCTGTGAACACGAGTTGGATTTTTTAGAGGAGGACCTGCCTCCCCTGCAGCCTCTATATCTATTTTTCTTTTTATGGGTTTTTTGTTGTTGTGGTTCCTTGGTGATATCGGTGCAACCGGAAAGTAGTGTGTGATCGGGAAGTGATCGGAGTTGGCTGAAATCGTTGTGAGGGCAGTGTTTACACTTGGGGTGCGGGAGGCTAAAAAAGACACCGAAGACGTGTCCATACTTTGTGTATAAACATCAGAATTATCATGTAACGTAATAAGGGAGGAATTCAAAAGGTCTTCCACATTTTCATGGTGTATCGGACTCTGTGGTATTAGTGGGGGAAGAAGGGGACAGACCATGTTTGGAGATGGACGGTCTAAAGTGTGTATAGCTAATGTGTCTGAATGGACGTCTAAGTGCGTGTGCGTTTTTGTAAATTTTTGTGTAATGGGGGACTTCAATGAATTCCCACAAGTTTTAGTGTCTGCTGTGTTTATTATTCCCACAGAAAAATTCTTAGTGAGTACTGTGTTTGCTGGAGAATTCTTGGTGGGTGTATTTTTAGATTTGTGATGAGTGGAATTAATAATCGTACGAGCATGTTCGAATTTACGTTCAGATGTAATCGGTAATTTATTACTCATCTGAGGATTATACTGTTTTTTCATGTGGTGCTGGTTGACCTTCTCATTTACTTTATTGTTAGGATTGGGGGAAAAAGAATCCACTCCATCAAATTTATTTTTTGGGAAATTAGGCTTGGGCCATTTATGAATTTGGCCACAGGCATAATCATTTCTGTCACGATTAAATTTATGGACTTTCTTATTTATAGTTTCTATTTCTAATTTCTGTAATCTATTAAGAATTACCCCATCAGTTCTCTGGTACTCGGAAAAATTAGAAAATGGTGAGAGGTCATGCTTAATATCACAGGCTAATTTTCTTGCAACTAATGCTGCAGATCTGCGTTTGGCAATCAGTCTCCCCATGAGACCGCGAGAGCACTTTTCACTATATTCATCCCACTCTGTGGAAAAAACAGAATCCTCCGGAAAGGAAGACTCGAATGGTAACCTCAACCCGCGAGGGGTGAAGTTATCTGAGAGGTAACGAGACAGAAACAGGGCATCGATGCTATGTTGTAATTCAATTTTACAATACTTTTCATATTCGTAAAACAGATCTGACATCATTTTAAAGTCAGCTTCAGAAATGCTTTCTGTTATTTTAACAGTTTCCTGTATTGTTACTTGGTTAGACACTCCAATAAGTTGATTAATAAGAATGTCTCGTTTTATATCACGGTTCTGGAGAAATTCCATAATGGGACCTGAACAGTCTCGATTATAACACAAAACCTTGAGATGTAAAGTAAATCCAAGAGATACTTAGCGATCCTGTAGGGAGCAGCACTGTTTGCAAGGATTCCTCAGGAAATCCAGGTCGAAGTGGAGACCAACAGATCTGTAAAGCAAAGAGAAAAACAGGCGCTCCCTTGTGAAGAACCAACGGGATCACAGGTGTGTGGGAGGGGGAGGGAAAAGTAAGGCTCACCCTGCCAGGTTGTGCGTACTCCCACACAACCAAGATGTGCGTTTAGTATGATGATCTCGGTCTGCAGCCTTCCCAGAGATGGCGAAGAGATGTAAGGTGAACTTCAGAAATGATGGGAATATCGGCGCTGACCAAGGAGAGGACAATAGAGCCAGGTGTGTAGCGAACAGATTTAATCCAATGCGACGCGTTTCACAGCGCTTGCGCGGTTACATCAGGCATAACAAACACTTCTCAGGGAGGGATTTATATACACGCAGGTATTAACCCCTACCTGACAAAGTAGATTTTCACAAAAAGTATATATATATACTCATAAACTACATTTAAATACTTAAGATAAGGCTCTATTGTCCTCTCCTTGGTCAGCGCCGATATTCCCATCGTTTCTGAAGTTCACCTTACATCTCTACGCCATCTCTGGGAAGGCTGCAGACCGAGATCATCATACTAAACGCACATCTTGGTTGTGTGGGAGTACGCACAACCTGGCAGGGTGAGCCTTACTTTTGCCTCCCCCTCCAACACACCTGTGATCCCGTTGGTTCTTCACAAGGGAGCGCCTGTTTTTCTCTTTGCTTTACAGATCTGTTGGTCTCCACTTCGACCTGGATTTCCTGAGGAATCCTTGCAAACAGTGCTGCTCCCTACAGGATCGCTAAGTATCTCTTGGATTTACTTTACATCTCAAGGTTTTGTGTTATAATCGAGACTGTTCAGGTCCCATTATGGAATTTCTCCAGAACCGTGATATAAAACGAGACATTCTTATTAATCAACTTATTGGAGTGTCTAACCAAGTAACAATACAGGAAACTGTTAAAATAACAGAAAGCATCTCTGAAGCTGACTTTAAAATGATGTCAGATCTGTTTTACGAATATGAAAAGTATTGTAAAATTGAATTACAACATAGCATCGATGCCCTGTTTCTGTCTCGTTACCTCTCAGATAACTTCACCCCTCGCGGGTTGAGGTTACCATTCGAGTCTTCCTTTCCGGAGGATTCTGTTTTTTCCACAGAGTGGGATGAATATAGTGAAAAGTGCTCTCGCGGTCTCATGGGGAGACTGATTGCCAAACGCAGATCTGCAGCATTAGTTGCAAGAAAATTAGCCTGTGATATTAAGCATGACCTCTCACCATTTTCTAATTTTTCCGAGTACCAGAGAACTGATGGGGTAATTCTTAATAGATTACAGAAATTAGAAATAGAAACTATAAATAAGAAAGTCCATAAATTTAATCGTGACAGAAATGATTATGCCTGTGGCCAAATTCATAAATGGCCCAAGCCTAATTTCCCAAAAAATAAATTTGATGGAGTGGATTCTTTTTCCCCCAATCCTAACAATAAAGTAAATGAGAAGGTCAACCAGCACCACATGAAAAAACAGTATAATCCTCAGATGAGTAATAAATTACCGATTACATCTGAACGTAAATTCGAACATGCTCGTACGATTATTAATTCCACTCATCACAAATCTAAAAATACACCCACCAAGAATTCTCCAGCAAACACAGTACTCACTAAGAATTTTTCTGTGGGAATAATAAACACAGCAGACACTAAAACTTGTGGGAATTCATTGAAGTCCCCCATTACACAAAAATTTACAAAAACGCACACGCACTTAGACGTCCATTCAGACACATTAGCTATACACACTTTAGACCGTCCATCTCCAAACATGGTCTGTCCCCTTCTTCCCCCACTAATACCACAGAGTCCGATACACCATGAAAATGTGGAAGACCTTTTGAATTCCTCCCTTATTACATTACATGATAATTCTGATGTTTATACACAAAGTATGGACACGTCTTCAGTGTCTTTTTTTAGCCTCCCGCACCCCAAGTGTAAACACTGCCCTCACAACGATTTCAGCCAACTCCGATCACTTCCCGATCACACACTACTTTCCGGTTGCACCGATATCACCAAGGAACCACAACAACAAAAAACCCATAAAAAGAAAAATAGATATAGAGGCTGCAGGGGAGGCAGGTCCTCCTCTAAAAAATCCAACTCGTGTTCACAGCAATTTAAAGTCAACCAAATAAAGATTTTTAATTTATCTCAGTATGTTTTGGCAGAGGGGGAGATTAACCTATTAGCTAGGGGTCTCTCCTTTTGCCCAACTACCCGCCCTAACGACTTTCAATTATTTCTCGATTTGAATAGTTATATACGCAAGTTGACATTAAATAGACATTTTTCTATTATTGATAAAATGAAAATAAACCAGGGGCAGGACATAAACTCAGGTGATACACAAGCAGATAGTTTTGCTGATCCACATCAGTGTGATACTTCTATTAGACATGTAGATGTAAAACCTCAATCCAATTTTTACCCTTTGCATCATAGGGGAAATTTCTTAGATACTTTTTATTCATTAGTGAATAGAGATTTTAATAGATTATGTGATAAATCTGTAATCAGTCAGGGTATGGACAACCTCAGTAAGTCCGAACGGGCGGCTATAAAAACTTTACAAAATAATGAAAATGTAATTATCCGTCCCGCTGATAAAGGGGGCGGAACTGTAATTTTGGATCGTGGTGCATATGTGGAGGAGTCACTTCATATCTTATCAGATACAAATTATTATGAGATATTATCTACTAACCCATCTACCACTTATTTTGAATTGTATTGTAACCTAGTCAAGGAGGCTGCTGATAGTTCTCTGTTAAATAAAAAAGAACAAAGTTTTCTGTCTATTAAACACTATAATCTACCGTATTTCTACTATCTTCCCAAATTACATAAAAATCCCAATAAACCCCCTGGCCGCCCCATCATTTCGGGGGGTGGGCTCTATGACAGCTAATCTCTCACACTTTATAGATCTTTTTCTACAGCCGTATGTTATCTGCCTCCCTTCCTACCTGAAGGATTCCACTCAACTCATACACGAACTTAGCACAATAACTTTGCCCAAAAATTTTTCCTTCTTAACTTTGGACGTCTGTTCTCTTATTTTAGAACATAACATCTTTTGTTTTGATAACAATTTGTACAGACAGACCCGGGGATGGGCCATGGGGACTCGATTCGCCCCAAGTTATGCAAATCTTTTCATGGGGCGTTTCGAGTCCCTTGTCATGGCACAGTCCCAGGATTTTACTAATTTAGTTTACTTTTTTCGTAGGTATATTGATGACCTTTTCTTTATTTGGGGAGGCACTTTCTCTGAGGCTGAAAATTTCGTCTATGAGTTGAACCAGAACTCTTGGGGTTTACAATTTACAATGCACTATTCTACTAACACCATCCAATTTCTAGATTTAGAACTTACGAGGTTAGAAACAGGTCAAATCTCCACTAAAACATTTTTTAAAAAAGTGGATATTAATAGTTTTCTTAATTTCGACAGTGCACATTATCCGGTATGGCTGAGGGGTGTCCCCTATGGGCAGTACCTGCGCATTCGGAAAAATTGTACCTCTGATGAGGATTTCGATGCACAGGCTGCTGTCCTTAGGGGACGTTTCGCAGAAAAGGGGTACCCAAAAAAACTCCTTATTAATTCCTACAATAAAGTGAAAAATAAAAAACAATCAGATTTAGTTATTCCGAAAATAAATAATCCAAATAGTTCTACCAATAATAGAAATAACCATTCTTATGTACAAACCTCTGAATTTAAAATAAATTTTGTGACTAATTATAATAAGGAAGCTTCACAAAAAAAAAACAAATATTACACAAACATTGGCCAATCATACTTCAAGATCCAGTTCTCAAGGAGCTAATTCCTCCTACTCCCAGAGTTACCTTTAGACGGGCGAACACCCTGCAAAATATAGTAGCTCCAGGTAAATATAAGACCAAACCATGTCCCACAGCATCTAGAGATGGTTTTTGTACCCCTTGTGGGATTTCACGCTGTCTTTGTTGCAGTTTAATCAAAGAACGAACCACATCATTTTTTTCTTCCCAAACCGGGTTATCATATAATATTAAGGATAAGGTTACATGCAATACTTCCTTTGCCATATACTTATTAACATGCAGTTGTAATCTTCAATACGTAGGCCGCACTGTACAAACAGTGCGGGCACGTATGAATAAACATCGTTGGAACATCAAACATAAATACTTGCTACATAGCGTGTCAAAACATTTTACCCTTAAACATGATAATAATTTGGAGTCCCTAAAACTAACAATTCTTGAAACAATTCCATCTGACCATTTAAATAGGTACCAACGTCTTATTAATCGCGAATCCTACTGGATTCACAAGCTCTTAACATTGACCCCTAATGGGCTTAATGAGACCATAGAGAATGTTAAATAATACCCATCCTTTGGTAAAGATGGCTTCTCTGTGGTCACTTATTCCCATGTGGTCACCTCTACAACTGTATACCAACGATCCTTTTCCCCTCCCCCCCCCTCTCTCCCCCCCCCCCCTTTCTCCCCCTCTTTTTCACCGTAGCACTTTAACTAAGTGCTTAATATCAGTAAGTAGTAGTACACATTGAGCGTTTTTTATTCCAATAATTAGAGATCCTGTAACGCCAGTTCGGACTACTGGGGTAGTTCTGATTGTTTTCAGTATAAGATTGCTGTCATGTATTATTTTGTTCCATGTGTTATACTTTCATAGATATATATTAATGTAAAAAAGTTTTTTATTTTATTTTTTCTGATCCTCTATCAATTGTTAATATTACTAATAATAATGATAATAATATCTCTGTTTTAATTTTAATTTTATTTTACTTATGTTTCAATATGTATACATGTGGGTGCATTCATGTGCATATTTGTCTTTGCGCGCATATGTCCATGTGTATGTATATGTATGTGTATGTATACATGTGTGTGTATATATGTCTGTTAATTGTCATATCTTGACCATATACAGTAGGGTTGGCGCACATGCGGGTGTGTGCGCATATGTGTATATATGCATATATATTTTATGTATATGTATGGTTTATGTCCCACGCATTATGTGTGCCTGGTCCTTTCCCTATTTTCCATTATCCCCTCTTCTTTATTATAATTCTTGGTTTTATTATTGTTTTGTCTTACTAATTGCTTATTCATTATTATATTTCCTTGATGCAGTTTATGAGCATATATGCTTATCTTAAGTATTTAAATGTAGTTTATGAGTATATATATATACTTTTTGTGAAAATCTACTTTGTCAGGTAGGGGTTAATACCTGCGTGTATATAAATCCCTCCCTGAGAAGTGTTTGTTATGCCTGATGAAACCGCGCAAGCGCGGTGAAACGCGTCGCATTGGATTAAATCTGTTCGCTACACACCTGGCTCTATTGTCCTCTCCTTGGTCAGCGCCGATATTCCCATCGTTTCTGAAGTTCACCTTACATCTCTACGTGTAGTAGTACCTAACCACTAAACTAACTAAGAATAAAGTGCCCCGGTCTCGGCCACCCAGGGTCCTGAATGCCCCATAAGCCCACTTCGGATAGGTAAGGCCGGCAAGTTGACTCCAGCCAATGGAAGAACCCACCCTGTTGTAAACCCCTATATTTAAGGGACAATGAAGCAGGAAGTGGTCCATGTTTTCCAGCGTGTCCACACACTCTTCTCCAGGACATCCCCGGTCATCAGAGTTCCTGTACTTCAGGTTGTCCCTTACATATAGCTTCCCCTGTAAGCAGGGCCAGGCCAAGTCCCAAAACTTCTGGGGTATCCTTTTCATGTTCGAAAGATACAACCCCATCCTCAGATCCCGACCTGGGCAGTCCCTGAGCACCAGAGGCTTCTGGAAGTGGGTCAACAGAAGCCGTTTGTCAAGGAACCGCCTTGACTAGATCCTTATCTCCTACACTACCAGACCCCACCGATGTATCGCCTTCAGAGTCGGGGTAGCGTAAGCTGGAAGATATCCATGGGGGGTACGGAGATCCTTCACTCGCCCTCCTCTCTCCCATTCCTGGAAGAAAGGCCAAAACCACTCCCTGCAGGAGAGTACCCACGGAGGAGCTCTCTCTTTCCAGAGGTTAGCGATGTTTGCTTTCAAGAAGGTGTTTGTAAAGAACACCACTGGGTTTACCATAGATAAACACCTTAGACTCCTCGTGCGGTACGTAACCTCCCTCTTGACTAGGTTCATCCTGTTCCCCCATAACATCTGGAAAAACAGGCTGTAGATCCTAGTGTAGTTTGCCTCTGGCAAGATACATACACTCCCCAGATAGATGAACAAGGGGAGCAGGTACGATTTGATCAGGTGTACCCTTTCCCTGAGGGCTAAAGATCCACCCTTCCATTGGTTCACCCTCTGAGTGGCATCCTGGAGCTTACCATCCCAGTTTTTGGTGGGATAATCATCCTGGCCGAATGTGATGCGTAAGACTTTTGCTAATTCTTGGGGCCCCGGAAGGGTGTTTGGAAGATCAAACGTGGGATCCCCCCTCCCAGCCAGAGACTCTCACACTTTACGAACACCTTCTTGAAAGCAAACATCGCTATCCCAGTTGATCTTAGACCCGGATGCCACCTCTGACATCACCACATCGACCTCCTCTCTCGAAAATAGCGACATCGTCAGCATACGCCACCTCTCTCTGGGTGACACTCGGCTCCGCCAGACTCATCCCGACTCGTGCCAATGGTCCGCCCTCCTAAGGAAGGGATCGATCGCGAACACATATAAGAGCGGGCTCATAGGACAACCCTGATGGACTCCGGACCCCACCTCAAAAGAGTGGCCAGATCACCCGTTCACCAGCGGGAAACTCTCTGCCCCTGCATACGTGATCTTAAGCCAATTAACAAAAGTACTCGGTAAGCCATATCTCAGGAGGACGGACCAGAGGTACTCGTGGTTCACCCGATCAAATGCTTTGGCCTGATCCAAGGACAGCAAGTACCCCTTCAAGAGACCCACACTACTCCGCTCCACTGCCTCCCTGACACTAAGGACAGCACTTAAGGTGCTTTGGCCTGGAACAATGCAGTGCTGGGCCTCCAGAAGGAGTCGGGGCGCAAACTTCACCAACTGATTAAACAGTATCTTAGCCAGAAGCTTCCTGTCCGTATTGAGAAGAGCTATGGGCCTCAATACGGCTAGGATCTTTACCCTTTGACAGAAGAATCAGGGCTGACCTCCTCATTGACTTCGGCAGAGTGCCTGAGGAGAGACATTCATTGAATACCTCAGTCAAGAGGGGAGCTAAAGACTCCTTAAAGGTCCTGTACCACTCGGATGTTTTTTTTTTTTTTGTAAATATTTTTTATTAATAAAGAAAATTTTCAAGTTACAACCATTAAACAAGGATTGACATGGTATACAATGTATGTGAGTTTTGCTTCACTCCTTAGCACACAGATAAGGGAGTGCTTACCCTTCAATCCTACAACTTAACATTAACATGTACAACAAACACCGGCATCATCAAGACTTCAGCTCTATAATTTACCAGTATCGGTCAGTTCCTTCGTAGCTTCCAAAGTGTCATCCATTTATGTATGAGTTACCATTGATGATATTTGTCAGTGGTAGTTAATAAAATTTGAAATGTAAAATGGAAAACTGGGCAAATGCGACATTATCTCTCCAGTGAATAAACCAGTATCGCTATCATCGTTTACTCCAAATTCCTTCCCGTTATCAGCTTAAGTGTTCCTACAGTGTTGCGAAAGAGACCAGGCCCTCCACCTATCCTCAAAGACGTGTGTTCTCCCTGCTCCCCTCGCTATTATCCCTTCATACGAGTATGTCATCTGTATTTTATTGATTACATTCTCCAGGGTAGGAATCAGTGCTGTTTTCCAATTACTTACTACAGCAATTTTAGCCAGAATACAGACAATACAATATAGGTCCCTATAATCTCTCGGTATGTCCTCTAATTTTACGAAAAGCAAGACCCTATAAGGAGTCCAGGGTATGTGTCTCCCGAAGAGTTGTTGTATCAACTGTTTACAAGCTCGCCAGAATGGCTGTAATAATGGGCTAAACCACAGTATATGTGACAGTGTTCCTCGCGAGCCACATCCCCTCCAACAATTATCTGATGTTCCAGGATACATTTTGCTTAACTTGGCTGGTGTTTAATACCATCTTAAAATGGTCTTAAATGCAGATTCTATGTGTGTAGCACATTGGAAAGCTCGATGTATATGTTTAAACGCTCTCTGCCATTCTTCAGTGGTGAATGATGTATTCAATTCCCGTTCCCAAAGCTTTAAAGGGTAGGACTTTAGAAACACATCTGCATGCAGCATTCTATGATAATATGGTTTTAAACCTTTCATTGGGGAGGATACCATCTTTAAAGCTGTTACATCCAGAGGGGTCTTTGGGTAAACCTGACTGTGCAGAAAATGTCTAAGTTCGGATGTTAATCCATCCGGACATGGCGACTTCTTAGAGGCAAGCCCCTCGATTGCCAGTCTCACTTCCTCTTTCCTGATCTCTTCTGCCAAAACGCCAAGAGAGGGGTCTACCCTTAGCTCAGGAATGGCTTCAGCCAGGAAACACGACATCACATCCAGATCCTTCCTTCCCAAGAGGTGTGAGTAGAAGGATCTGATGACCACCAAGATCCCTGATCTGGACCAATTCAGAGATCCCTTACTATCAATCAGTCCTGAAATGACTTTACTACTCACTGACATCTTGCAGTTTCTGTAAGGTCGGGCGAGCGGTACCTCCCGTAATCCCTCTCAAAAACCAAAGATGCGTGCCTATCGTACTGACACCTCATCAGCAAGGACTTCACTCTGGAGATATCCTCTCGGCTACCTCCAGTCAAGACAAAAAGTTCAAGTTTCCTGCTCGAGAGCTGGTGGAAGAACCCCGCAACCCGCTTCTTGAATATCTCCCACCACTCTGACTTACTAATACATAGGTCCAGTAAAGGTACCTGACTCTGAAGAAAATCCTCAAAGGACTGTCTTACCTCCGCTTCCTCCAGAAGGGACGAATTCAGCTTCCAATAACCTTTACCCATCCGGGGGTCTCTGAAACATTCAAGGAAAACAAAATCATACAGTGATCGGAGAACTCCACCTCAACCATGGACACTGCGGAAGAGACGGCTTCCTCCTTTAAATAAAACCTGTCTAACCTAGACCTGCAGCTAACTCGATGACAGGTGAAGCCCCCGTGGTCTGAGGGGCTCAGCACGTGGGCATCCTCTAGGCGAGCTTCCCTAACTATATTATTGAGGGCCACACAGTCATAAGTCAGCGGATTATTGGAACCTCTCCTATCTTGGGAACTCATGACATTACTGAAGTCCCCTCCAAAAATCACTTGCTGACTCGTAAAAAGAAAGGGCTTAATCTTCATAAAGAGATCTTTATGACCCCACCTGGTTTGTGGGGCATAGATGTTAATGAGCCAGAGCTCTTGTCCCTTCATGAAGACATCTAAGATCAGGCACCTCCCCATTTCTAATTCAATTACCTGTCGGCATTCAACAGGAATGGTAAAAAGGACCGCCACCCCAGTATACGGCTCAGCCGCAAGAGACCAATGGGAGGGACCGTGCCTCCACTCTCTTACCAGAGAGGCTAGATCTGACAACCTGGTCTCCTGTAAAAAGAAAATGTCGGCTTCAACACGGCCGAGAAAATCAAAGGCTGCAAATCTAGCCGTATCAGACTTTATGCTGGCACAATTAATAGATGCCAGTATCAATGGGGTGAGTGCCGCCATACAGGGTGATTAAATTAGATGGCCATACCCTTTACTTTTTCTTTCTCTTCTTTTTTGCCCCCTCATCCCCCGAGGAAGACGAGAGGGAAGGACAACTCTTGGATCTTTTTTTGGACTCAGATAGATCCATATTGTCCCCGTCTCCTTCTGGCCCTGGTCTAGCCATGCACTCTGAGGAAGGTGCCTCAACAGTTCCCCCCAAAGGCTCTTTCTCCCTAGACACCTCGCCCTCACCGTCCCCCTCCAAGGAGGGGGAGGAGATGGTATCAAAGACGAGGTACTGGTTTGACAGGTCAATCAGAGGGGGGGGGGGGCAGTCAGGCTTCTGTTTTGGACCTGTCCCATAGTAAAAGGAACAGAGGGCTCTGACCTCTTCTTTCTCCCTTTCCTTTTGCCCTTGATCTGCCTACAGGGTGCAGCCAGATGACCCACCCCACCACACAAAGCACAGACCTGCACAGTACAGGCTGCGCTAAAGTGGGTGGGGCTGCCACACCTGTGACAGACCTTAGGCTGCCCCTGGTAGAAAATCTGACTCCTATCACGTCCAATGTGGGCAACCGTACTCCCTGAACGCTTGAGTTTGGCGGAAAACATCCAGGCCCCGGACCAGATACCATGCTCATCCAAGTTTTTCTTGGGCATGTCCGTCACATCCCCATACCGTCCGAGCCAGGTCATGATGTCATAACAAGAAAGTGACTTGTTACAGGTCAAAACGGTCACTTTCTTGACAGAGTTCTGACGGGAAATCGGCTTTATGGCGAAATCCCGCCAGCCGGGCTTGTTCTTCGCCACTTCGTAGTTTGACCAGAAGAGTTCGAGACCCTCTGGCCGAACAAAACTGACGTCAAACTAAGACGAACCATAGGGGTGAATCAGGGCAAAGATGTCACTCGCCCTGAATTCCATCTGAAGCAGGAGCTCAACCACTTTAGCGCAAGGTTTGCACGCATCCCCGCCCCTCCAAATAAGAAGGACCAAATTACTACGGTTATTGTCCTGCCCGGGTGTTGGGAGGAACCATACCACCTCCCCATTCCGCTCTCGAAAAGCCCCCAAACCTAGCCTCTCTATCCAGAAAGACAGGTCGACCTCACCCCTTCCCTCTACCTGGATCGAGCTGTCGCCCCTACGCAGAGCCTCCAGGAGGCGCTTTTGCAAGTGGCCTCCAGAGCCGGACGGAGAAGGGGACCCCCCTGAACCTCCGGCAGGGACATTAGCATAGCTCCTAGGAGCAGTCCCTACCGGGGGGGCAGCCGGACCAGACCCAGAATCTTTAATGCCACCATTCACACCACTACTCCCATCATCTTTATTCCCATTCATACCACCACTCCCACCATCATTCACTCCACTGACACTGGAGCTGCCCCACCGGGTGCACCCCAGCTCCACCCACACTCTCTGACACGCAGGGAATCCCCACCATGCCAGCTTTGCCCGTCCTCACGGGCTCTGCAGCGGACTCCGACGCCCGGACACTCGTCCTCCTCACAGAGGAGTTCCCTGCAGTGCCCACAGAACGTATAGTACTCGGAGGACCGCCCCCCGAGCACACAGACCGACCGATCTCCTCCACTGGCACCCGGACACCCACTCTCCTTCACCAGCACCCGGACACTCCCCCCCCCTCTCTCACAGAGGAGTGCCCCGCAGTTCCAGTAACACCCGCAACACTCAGGGAACCGCTGCCCGAGCAAACAGTAGCATAGCTTGCCTTTATAGCGTCCTCAGCCATCTTGGATGCCATGCTGTACCCTCCTTGCTGGCCCCGGTCCATGACCGGAATGGGGTCTGGCAGTTTGAACCAACTTCACAGCTTGCCCAGACTGCTTGAAAGGATGAAACACAGAAGATACAGTTTCCTGAACTTTCTGCCTCTTCTTTTTCCTTTTCTTTACCAAATCATCCTTGCCAAGATCTTTAACAAAGGCAAAGTCCTCAAAGCGGGTGGGTGACTCTTGCTGCACAATAGCTCTCAGCAAACTCCCACTAGCTGGGTTCTCTTCACCACTATCCTCCATCCCACCATCACTGGAAGGCAACACCACTTGATAGGGCTCAGGGTAGCTATCTTGGGGGGGCTGGGGGTCACATGCACTAGGGGCAGCATCTCCCTCACTCTCCACAGCTTCACCTTCCTCCCCTCCATCTTCCTCCTCACTGCTGTCCTCATGGCTGTCTGCACATGCATGCATGTCTTTAAATCTCTCATCATTATAAAGTTTTTCTTTAAAGAACCCTGCACCCCCAGCAATGTTCCTTCTGGCCTACTCCACCTCAGCATTTAGAGCCCTCACCTGAGCAATAAACTTCTGCCTCTTGCCCCTGCAGAGGCATGGTCAGCCTGGTAGCGTGAAAACTTCAGGTCCTCCCTCAGGCTCCTAAGTTTTCTCCCCAACTCTTCATACTCCACCATCTTGGCCTGGATCCATGACCCGTAGGTCACCATAGAGAGAGGGAGGAAGGCGCCTCATGTGCGGGATCAGTAGATCTTGTTAGTGGGGGTAGGGGACGGTAATTCCCAAGCCGCTTACCAAAGTTGGTTGTGCGCCCACACACAACAAGGTAAAGTGCAGAAGAAATATAGAAGAAGGTCCACTGCAGCTCTCCTGGGTAAGAGTAAAATCTAAACCGAATGACCAGGGAGTCAGGAGTTTGTCTGGCACAGAGAGGAACCATCATGCAGCCAAGTAAAATCAATGGATTTATTAGATGCAACGCGTTTCGCTGCGCATGCGCAGCTTCATCAGGCATGACAAGAGAAGGCTGGTAACAGATATATATACCTCCAGGAATTAACCATTAGAGTACTTTTTGAAAGAGTTGTTGCATAAAATTACATATCCACATATGAATATGACAATGTATGAAAAATATAAATAAATATAAATAAATATAAATAGACAGACAAAAGTCACAAAAATAATAATGAAACAATAATGTAAAAGAACAATGGAATCATATAAACATATATATATATAATATAATATAATTATCGCATGTGGTGTGAATATACCCCACAAGCGACTCAAGCAATCACACCGCTTAGTCACCGATGCGGCATTCAACAACGCAAGTTGGATATTATTTCAAAAAATATATAATATAAAAGAATATGGACCTATAAGGTGCTATGTATGTTAGTTCAAAGAGTTTTCTGTATGCAAAAAGGAAGGAAAAACAAAAAGAAAGAACGGAACTTGGATAATAAAACATAAGGAATAATAAATAAACAGTGGGGCGCTCCAGGGTGAACAGCACAGAAGGAACAACGAAAAAAACAGATAAAGATATAATATTTTGGAGATTAATCCATAGGAAGAAATGGAATGTTTTTAAACCCTAATTTATCAGATTATTTAACTGTATCGATACATTCATTAAAACCTTGAGGGTGCAAGGTATGTAGTTTGTGAATCCAGAAGGATTCACGATTATTTAATCTTTGTATTCTGTTAGGTAAATGAATGGGAATAGTTTCTAAAATAATTAATTTCAAAGTTTCAGTATTTTTTTGATGGTGAAGAGTGAAGTGTCGGGACAAACTATGCAACAAAAAACCATGTTTTATGTTCCATCTGTGCTTGTCATCCTGGAGCGCACCGTTTGTGTGGTGCGGCCAACGTATTGGCGGTCGCAACCACAGGTTAATAGATAGATAGCAAAAGTGGTGTCGCAATTTAGTGAATCTTTTATTTTAAATGTTTGTTGTGTGAAATAGGAAGAAAAAGTGTCAGTTTGGATGATCCATTCGCAACAAAGGCAGCGACTTTTTTTTACAAGGGAAACAATATGGTTTAATGGAACAGGTATTCTGTGGTGTAAGATGTTCGGAAAATCTACTGGGGGCTAATAAATTGCTAAGATTTTTGGAACGTCTGTAGGTGACATTAGGAACTGGGGGAATTATTTGATTTAGAATTTTATCATTTTGAATAATGGGCCAGTTTTTAGTTAGTATTTTTCTGATATTAGATGCCTCAATATTGAAATTTGTAACAAAATTATATCTAAAGGGGTTATGAGGCTGATTGGAACTAGATTTTTGGGAAATAGATGTAACCAAATCAGATTGTTTTTTATCCTTCACCTTCATGTATGCCTTAGTTAAGAGCGATTTAGGATAGCCCTTCTATATGAAGCGTTGTTTTAAAACCTCAGCTTGAGAAATAAAATCTGAATCGGAAGTACAGTTTCTGCGGATTCGTAAATACTGGCCGAATGGCACCCCTCTTAGCCAGCTTGGATAATGTGCACTGTCGAACTGTAAAAAACTGTTAATATCAACAGATTTGAAAAAAGTCTTCGTGGAAATAGTGCCATCGACTGTTTTATGGATATCAAGGTCTAAAAATTGAATGGAGCTTTCTGCATAATGCATAGTAAATTTTATGCCCCATGTATTAGTATTCAGCTCATGTACAAAGAGGTCAGCTTCATGTTTGGTACCTACCCAGATCAAGAAGAGGTCGTCTATATAACGACGAAAGAAAAAAACAGACTTAAAATACAGGGACTGTGCCATAACTAGGGACTCGAATCGCCCCATGAACAAATTAGCGTAACTGGGGGCGAATCGAGTCCCCATGGCACAGCCCCTGTTCTGCCGATAAATGGTATGATTGAATTCAAAAACATTATTGAGAAGAATAAATCTAATGGATTCCAGTAAAAATTCTGACTGACTGGGGTTTAGTGAGGGGTCCTCTTGTAGAAAATGTTTAATTGCAGGAACACCTAAATCAGTGGAGATGTTAGAATAGAGGGAGCACACATCCAGGGTAAGGAAACTATAATTAGGGGGTAGGGATACGGCATGTAATTCAGAAATGAGCTGAGCTGAATCTCTCAAATAGGATGGTAAATGTAAAACAAAAGGTTGGAGAAATAAATCTATAAAGTGGGAAAGGTTTGCAGTAATCGAACCGATACCAGAAATAATAGGTCTACCAGGGGGATTAGTTAAACATTTATGTAATTTGGGTAAATAATAAAAAATAGGTAAATTATAATTTTTAATATTGAGAAATGTGTGCTCCCTTTTATCCAACAATTGATTTTCTACAGCTCCACCTATAAGCAAACAATATTGTGAAAAAATATGAGGAGAAGGGTCATTGGAAAGTGGGGTATAATATTCCAGATCTGATAGGATTCTGAGGGCTTCATTTTTATAATCAGCCCTATTCAAAACAGCGACCCCCCCCGCCTTTGTCTGCAGGGCGAACAATAATAGATTTATTGTTCTGTATGGATTTAATTGCAATTCTCTCAGCAGAAGTTAGATTATCATTCTCCTTAAAAATAACAGATTTATCACATAAATTTGAAAAATCCTGCATGACCATATGGTAAAAAGTCTCAAGATGGCTGCCACGATTGTGTAAAGGGTAAAACGAAGATTTGGGTTTTACTAGTACATGACGAGCTGGAGTCATGTCAACTCTTGTGGTAACGGGAGTTGGAATGTTACCAATACTAGAATTATAAACTCCCAAATTCGAAATTTGGGGGGTATTAATAGTTTGATGATCGGATCTGTTCCGGATAAAAAAAATGACGGCTCAATGTTAATCTACGAATAAAGTCATTTAGATCTAAGAATAACTGAAAGTCATTCGGACGTACAGCAGGACAAAAAGAAAGCCCCTTCGCAAGTAAATTAGTTTCATTTTCGGAAAGTATATAGCTAGATAAATAAAAAAAAATTCTTTTTTCTTTTTTTGTTATTAATTTTTCTGTCTTTGAGATAGTTGTAGAGGTGGGGTGGCGTTTTCTTTGACCTCCTCTGCAACCTCTGGGTTTTCCTTTCTTTTTATGGATTGTGTTCGATTTAATGTCTTTATGAGGGGGTAATACTGAGTGATCGTGCATAAGCGTACATCCAAATTGGCATTGCACGCTAGAGTGGCATCTGTAGTGGGAGGGCAATTGTAAAAAGAAGATGAAGAAGTGGAAGCAGGAGTAGAACTCCCTGGGGTGTCAAACGTGTCATATTGTGAACTATCAATAAGTGTGGAACTCATGTCAGACAATGAAACCTCGTGTACCGTGAGGAGGGAGGAATCGATGGAGCAGTCGAGAGGCTTACAGGGCTGCCCAGCATAGAGACCCCCCACTGCCCCGGAACCCAGGTCCAACCCATGACAGGGATCCGAAAAAGTAAGTGGAGGAAGCAAAGAACAGACCATGTTAGGTACTGGTCTGTCTAATGATAGGAGAGTATTAGTGGTAGTGTTGTTAAGAACATTACTGTTAGAATTAGCAGGGGTGATCCGTGTAATGGTGACTTTTTGGCTACAACTTGCATTGACATTAGTAGCAGACATAGAAGGTTTATTAGCTGATGATTTGGTTTCAGAAGTAATTTGATTTTTCTTACTATTAGAATTTTTTGAGTTAGAATGTTGGGAATTACCACGAGCTGAATTTACTATGGTTCTGCTATGTTCAAATCTTCTATCAGCCCCCAAGGGAGTGATAGACGATGTTTTCAAGATGGAATTAGTTGGGTTTTCCTGTTTTTTAGAGGATAAAGTATTATTAGACATTTGTTTCTGAGGATTATATCTTGGCCATTTATGTATTTGGCCACACATATAATCCTGTTTATCACGATTAAACTTATGTACTTTTTTATTTATGGTTTCTCTCTCCAGTTTTTGTAATTTATTGGATAAAAGTCCCTCAAGTTTGTGATATTCAGAACAACCCGAAAAGGTTGCAAGAGTATTTTTAATGGACCTAGCTTTGTCCCGATAATAGAGGACTAATGTATTTCTTTTGTCCAAGAGACGAGTAACAAGTCCCCTTGAACAATTTTCCGTAAACTCATCCCACTCTTTAGTAAAAAGAGGATCCTCGGGAAAGGAAGATTCAAATGGTAATCTCAGACCCCTCGGGGTGAAATTATCATTAAGATATCTTTGTAAGAATAAAACATCTAGTTTGTGCTGCAATTCAGACTTACAACAACTTTCATAATCATTAAAAAGAGCCGTCAATTTTGTGAGATCGTCCTCTGTGAGGGCTCCTGGAACAAAGCCACCGGGCGGTGCAGGGTTAATTTTTACCGCACCTAAGAGTTGGCTGATCAGGGAGTTCCTAACATGGTCACGATCAGGAAAATACTCCATGTCAGAGCAAGGAGAGCAAGAAAAAATAGCAAGAAAAAATGAAAAAATAAATAATAATAAATAATGATAATAAATAAAATAAAATAAAATAGAATAAAAGGAAAAAAAAAAAGAATATTAAGGAAAAATAATGGAGTAACAAAATATAACAAAATAACTAAATAGATTATAAAATAATAATGCAGTGAAAAAACACAATTCATGAAATAATAAGTCCTACTAATCGAAGAGTCCAGAGCGATAGGTGATTCCAACAGGGGGTCAATAACCACAATGGTAGAAGGAGTATCCCGTGAGAGCAGCACTTCTAGGAATGATTCTTGTGGAATCCACACCGCGGTCAGCCGATGTAAGTGAAATCTAGAGAGAGGAAGGAAGGCGCCTCATGTGCGGGATCAGTAGATCTTGTTAGTGGGGGTAGGGGACGGTAATTCCCAAGCCGCTTACCAAAGTTGGTTGTGCGCCCACACACAACAAGGTAAAGTGCAGAAGAAATATAGAAGAAGGTCCACTGCAGCCCTCCTGGGTAAGAGTAAAATCAAAACCGAATGACCAGGGAGTCAGGAGTTTGTCTGGCGCAGAGAGGAACCATCAGGCAGCCAAGTAAAATCAATGGATTTATTAGATGCAACGCGTTTCGCTGCGCATGCGCAGCTTCATCAGGCATGACAAGAGAAGGCTGGTAACAGATATATATACCTCCAGGAATTAACCATTAGAGTACTTTTTGAAAGAGTTGTTGCATAAAATTACATATCCACATATGAATGTGACAATGTATGAAAAATATAAATAAATATAAATAGACAGACAAAAGTCACAAAAATAATAATGAAACAATAATGTAAAAGCACAATGGAATCAAATAAACATATATATATAATATAATATAATTATCGCATGTGGTGTGAATATACCCCACAAGCGACTCAAGCAATCACACCGCTTAGTCACCGGTGCGGCATTCAACAATGCAAGTTGGATATTATTTCAAAAAATATATAATATAAAAGAATATGGACCTATAAGGTGCTATGTATGTTAGTTCAAAGAGTAAAAAATTGATTTGTATATCGCTGCATTATTAAATGGATAATGATAGTATAAATAAAGTAAAATAAACAGTGCGGTAAAACAAATCGCAACTGACCAGAGGGTGACATATGAACACTACTTAGAGAAAGTGAGAAAAATGAACTAGAATAACTAGTGCGGTATTGAATACAGCACCCGGCGAAAACGCAGGGTGTGAATATTCGTAAAAAGATCCAAATTTACAAACATTAAATAAATAAATAAAAGATACAGAGTTTTCTGTATGCAAAAAGGAAGGAAAAACAAAAAGAAAGAACGGAACTTGGATAATAAAACATAAGGAATAATAAATAAACAGTGGGGCGCTCCAGGGTGAACAGCACAGAAGGAACAACGAAAAGAACAGATAAAGATATAATATTTTGGAGATTAATCCATTGGAAGAAATGGAATGTTTTTTTTTGTAGGTCACCAGAGACTCCCTGATAGGATTCTGAGGGCTTCATTTTTATAATCAGCCCTATTCAAAACAGCGACCCCCCCCGCCTTTGTCTGCAGGGCGAACAATAATAGATTTATTGTTCTGTATGGATTTAATTGCAATTCTCTCAGCAGAAGTTAGATTATCATTCTCCTTAAAAATAACAGATTTATCACATAAATTTGAAAAATCCTGCATGACCATATGGTAAAAAGTCTCAAGATGGCTGCCACGATTGTGTAAAGGGTAAAACGAAGATTTGGGTTTTACTAGTACATGACGAGCTGGAGTCATGTCAACTCTTGTGGTAACGGGAGTTGGAATGTTACCAATACTAGAATTACAAACTCCCAAATTCGAAATTTGGGGGGTATTAATAGTTTGATGATCGGATCTGTTCCGGATAAAAAAAATGACGGCTCAATGTTAATCTACGAATAAAGTCATTTAGATCTAAGAATAACTGAAAGTCATTCGGACGTACAGCAGGACAAAAAGAAAGCCCCTTCGCAAGTAAATTAGTTTCATTTTCGGAAAGTATATAGCTAGATAAATAAAAAAAAATTCTTTTTTCTTTTTTTGTTATTAATTTTTCTGTCTTTGAGATAGTTGTAGAGGTGGGGTGGCGTTTTCTTTGACCTCCTCTGCAACCTCTGGGTTTTCCTTTCTTTTTATGGATTGTGTTCGATTTAATGTCTTTATGAGGGGGTAATACTGAGTGATCGTGCATAAGCGTACATCCAAATTGGCATTGCACGCTAGAGTGGCATCTGTAGTGGGAGGGCAATTGTAAAAAGAAGATGAAGAAGTGGAAGCAGGAGTAGAACTCCCTGGGGTGTCAAACGTGTCATATTGTGAACTATCAATAAGTGTGGAACTCATGTCAGACAATGAAACCTCGTGTACCGTGAGGAGGGAGGAATCGATGGAGCAGTCGAGAGGCTTACAGGGCTGCCCAGCATAGAGACCCCCCACTGCCCCGGAACCCAGGTCCAACCCATGACAGGGATCCGAAAAAGTAAGTGGAGGAAGCAAAGAACAGACCATGTTAGGTACTGGTCTGTCTAATGATAGGAGAGTATTAGTGGTAGTGTTGTTAAGAACATTACTGTTAGAATTAGCAGGGGTGATCCGTGTAATGGTGACTTTTTGGCTACAACTTGCATTGACATTAGTAGCAGACATAGAAGGTTTATTAGCTGATGATTTGGTTTCAGAAGTAATTTGATTTTTCTTACTATTAGAATTTTTTGAGTTAGAATGTTGGGAATTACCACGAGCTGAATTTACTATGGTTCTGCTATGTTCAAATCTTCTATCAGCCCCCAAGGGAGTGATAGACGATGTTTTCAAGATGGAATTAGTTGGGTTTTCCTGTTTTTTAGAGGATAAAGTATTATTAGACATTTGTTTCTGAGGATTATATCTTGGCCATTTATGTATTTGGCCACACATATAATCCTGTTTATCACGATTAAACTTATGTACTTTTTTATTTATGGTTTCTCTCTCCAGTTTTTGTAATTTATTGGATAAAAGTCCCTCAAGTTTGTGATATTCAGAACAACCCGAAAAGGTTGCAAGAGTATTTTTAATGGACCTAGCTTTGTCCCGATAATAGAGGACTAATGTATTTCTTTTGTCCAAGAGACGAGTAACAAGTCCCCTTGAACAATTTTCCGTAAACTCATCCCACTCTTTAGTAAAAAGAGGATCCTCGGGAAAGGAAGATTCAAATGGTAATCTCAGACCCCTCGGGGTGAAATTATCATTAAGATATCTTTGTAAGAATAAAACATCTAGTTTGTGCTGCAATTCAGACTTACAACAACTTTCATAATCATTAAAAAGAGCCGTCAATTTTGTGAGATCGTCCTCTGTGAGGGCTCCTGGAACAAAGCCACCGGGCGGTGCAGGGTTAATTTTTACCGCACCTAAGAGTTGGCTGATCAGGGAGTTCCTAACATGGTCACGATCAGGAAAATACTCCATGTCAGAGCAAGGAGAGCAAGAAAAAATAGCAAGAAAAAATGAAAAAATAAATAATAATAAATAATGATAATAAATAAAATAAAATAAAATAGAATAAAAGGAAAAAAAAAAAGAATATTAAGGAAAAATAATGGAGTAACAAAATATAACAAAATAACTAAATAGATTATAAAATAATAATGCAGTGAAAAAACACAATTCATGAAATAATAAGTCCTACTAATCGAAGAGTCCAGAGCGATAGGTGATTCCAACAGGGGGTCAATAACCACAATGGTAGAAGGAGTATCCCGTGAGAGCAGCACTTCTAGGAATGATTCTTGTGGAATCCACACCGCGGTCAGCCGATGTAAGTGAAATCTAGAGAGAGGAAGGAAGGCGCCTCATGTGCGGGATCAGTAGATCTTGTTAGTGGGGGTAGGGGACGGTAATTCCCAAGCCGCTTACCAAAGTTGGTTGTGCGCCCACACACAACAAGGTAAAGTGCAGAAGAAATATAGAAGAAGGTCCACTGCAGCCCTCCTGGGTAAGAGTAAAATCAAAACCGAATGACCAGGGAGTCAGGAGTTTGTCTGGCGCAGAGAGGAACCATCAGGCAGCCAAGTAAAATCAATGGATTTATTAGATGCAACGCGTTTCGCTGCGCATGCGCAGCTTCATCAGGCATGACAAGAGAAGGCTGGTAACAGATATATATACCTCCAGGAATTAACCATTAGAGTACTTTTTGAAAGAGTTGTTGCATAAAATTACATATCCACATATGAATGTGACAATGTATGAAAAATATAAATAAATATAAATAGACAGACAAAAGTCACAAAAATAATAATGAAACAATAATGTAAAAGCACAATGGAATCAAATAAACATATATATATAATATAATATAATTATCGCATGTGGTGTGAATATACCCCACAAGCGACTCAAGCAATCACACCGCTTAGTCACCGGTGCGGCATTCAACAATGCAAGTTGGATATTATTTCAAAAAATATATAATATAAAAGAATATGGACCTATAAGGTGCTATGTATGTTAGTTCAAAGAGTAAAAAATTGATTTGTATATCGCTGCATTATTAAATGGATAATGATAGTATAAATAAAGTAAAATAAACAGTGCGGTAAAACAAATCGCAACTGACCAGAGGGTGACATATGAACACTACTTAGAGAAAGTGAGAAAAATGAACTAGAATAACTAGTGCGGTATTGAATACAGCACCCGGCGAAAACGCAGGGTGTGAATATTCGTAAAAAGATCCAAATTTACAAACATTAAATAAATAAATAAAAGATACAGAGTTTTCTGTATGCAAAAAGGAAGGAAAAACAAAAAGAAAGAACGGAACTTGGATAATAAAACATAAGGAATAATAAATAAACAGTGGGGCGCTCCAGGGTGAACAGCACAGAAGGAACAACGAAAAGAACAGATAAAGATATAATATTTTGGAGATTAATCCATTGGAAGAAATGGAATGTTTTTTTTTGTAGGTCACCAGAGACTCCCTTGGACCCCGTACCCCCCATTGCTGGGGTTCAGGGGTAGCAGAAGGTCTGCTGTTCTTGGCTGTAGCCTTGCGTCCTTCGGGTCGGGACGTGGGAGCGGGCTCCGCATTTCTGTGGGCCCTGCTGGAATGCCTCACCCTGACCTTGGAACCGACTCTAGACACTGTCTTCCCCCCTCTCGACAGCCAGGAATGAGAGGTAGAAGCTAGGGGCTCCATGCAGGAAAGCCCTCCCCAGGAGCCTGCCACACTCCTGGGAAAGGCTAATGAAACACCTGCTCTGCTCTTCTCTGCTAGAAGTCTGTGGAGCTCAAACAGGGACACACCCGCATGCTGTTCACACTGAACTGCTCTGTGCTGTGTGTAGCAGAGGGACGGAGGAAGTTCTCCCCTGATTGGTTTCAGATGATGTCACGCCTGCTGGGGAACACCCCTTCCCAGTCTGTGAATCTGACTGAGCAGAAAATACAGAGCAATATCAAGGTAGAAAACTAACAAATAATAAAAATAAAGGCAGGGGGCGGTTTATTATGATGGGGTAGTGAACTGTGAGGGTTGTAAAATTTAACAAGATCATGAGAGGTACTCTTTAAATCATTCCCTCAGAACAACCAATCTTGCTAGAAAAAATAAGTTAAGTAGTAGTCGATGATATTTCTCTTCGGACCCCCAGTGCCCTAAAATGTTCTTAAGTAGAGAGCACTTGAATTTAATATTTACATTTTTTTAAATACAATTTATAACCTTATCCCAGAACTTTTTTATCTTCCCACATTCCCAAATCAAATGGGGGAAATTAGCTCCATCTTTCCCACACCTCGGGCACTCACTCCTACTACCTTGCTCCATCAACTTGAACTGTTTTGATAAAAAATATATGCTTTTAAATTAATCTGAGTTGAGTATATTGATATTGCTTGTTGGACAGACAGAATTCCCCATTTTTGAAGATCCGCAACCTGGAGTCCTCCTCTATAAGGCCTAATTCACCTCCCCACTTCCTTTTAACCATATTCTTATAGTCCACCTTTAGTCTTAAGATCTTGTATGCAGGGGCAGAGAGTTTCCCTCTGGTGAACGGTTGGTCTGGCTGCTCTTTTGACGTGGGGTCCGGAGTCCGTCAGGGTTGTCCTTTGAGCCCGCTCTTATATGTGTTCGTGATCGATCCCTTCCTTAGGAAGGTGAGTCGCAGACCATTGGCGGGAGTCAGCATGAGTCTGGTGGAGTCGGCTGTCACCCAGAGAGTGGTGGCGTACGCTGACGATGTCCACTACTCTGAGTCATCCGGGTCTAAGATCAACCGGAATAAGTGTGAGAGTCTCTGGCTGGGAGGGGGGATCCCACGTTTGATCTCCCGGACACCCTTCCAGGGCCCCAAGAATCAGCAAAAGTCTTAGGCATTACATTAGGCCAGTATGATTATCCCACCAAAACTGGGATGCTAAGCTCCAGGATGCCACTCAGAGGGTGAACTAGTCGAAGGGTAGGTCTTTGACCCTCAGGGAAAGGGTACACCTGATCAAATCATACCTGCTCCCATTGTTTATCTATCTTGGCAGTGTATATATCTTGCCAGAGGCTTACTATACTAGGATCTACAGCCTGTTTTTCCAACTGTTATAGGGGAGCAGGATGAACCTGGTCAAGAGGTAGGTTACATACCGCACGAGGAGACTTGGGGGTTTATCTATGGTAAAAGCGGTAATGTTCTTTATCAACACCTTCTGTAAAGCTAACATCGCTAACCTCTGGAAAGAGAGGGCTCCTCCGTGGGTACTCTCCTACAGGGAATGGTTTCTGACTTTCTTCCAGGAATAGGAGACAGGAGGGCAAGTGAAGGACCTCCGTACGCCCCATGGATATCTTCCGGCTTACGCTACCCCGACTCTGAAGGCGATACGTCGGTGGGGTCTGGGAGTGTGGGAGATCAGGAGCCAGTCAAGGCAGTTCCTTGACCAACGGGTTCTGTTGACCCACTTTCAGAAGCCTCTGGCACTCAGGGACTGCCCAGGTCGGGATCTGAGGGTGGGGTTGTATCTTTTGAACATGAAATGGATCCCCCAGAAGTTTGGGGACTTGGCCTGGTGCTGCTTTCAGGGGAAACTATATGTGAGGGACAACCTGAAGTACAGGAACTCTGATGATCGGGGATGTCCCCGAGAAGAGTGCAGGGACACGCTGGAAAGCATGGACCACTTCCTGCTTCATTGTCCCTTTAATATAGGGGTTTCCAACAGGGTGGGTGCTTCCATCGGCTGGAGTCAACTTGCCGGCCTTACCTATCCGGAGTGGGCTTATGGGGCATTCAGGACCCTGGGTGGCCGAGACCGTGGCACTTTTTTCGTAGTAAGTTTAGTGGTTAGGTACTACAGGTGGAACGCATCATGTTTAGTGTCGACCCAGCAGAAAATCCTCTCTGAGGTGGAGGTCTGTAGGAATATCTGGTGACCTTGGGAAAATCAGGTCTTGGTACCAGTAGGGCTTTTCTCCTGTGGAGAGGTTTTTCTTTTGATGTGCCCTAGGTGCTAGACCTTTTGGGTAGAGTACCTTTATTTTGGTTAGGGGCAATGTTATAGGGACAGAGAGAGGGTGAGAACAGGGTTAGTTTTAATGGAGGGATAGAATTAGGGATAATCGTAGGGGTAGTTAGGGAAATAGTTTAAAATTATCTTGAATGTATCAAGTCTGCCATCCTTCTACCTGGTGGTGGGTTAATGCATGTGCATGCTAGCTTTTTGTTTTGTTTTTAAGCTGATATGGTATGAAGGGCTTACAGGCGAGCAAACTTGGGCCTAAGGAGGGTTGTGGTTCAGTGTGTATAAGTTTGCGTATAAATTGGTTGGGAGGAGTGCTAGGTGGGGAGGGTGTATTTGTGGGTGGTGGTGTTTTTTTTGTCTGATTGCTTTGGGGGGGGGGAACTGACATGGGTCAGTTAAGGACAGGACTTTGTGAACTGTATGAACAGTATGTACTCTGACCCATGTGCAGGAGGGGTGGTGTGGGTGATGGCACAGTTTTAGTGTAGGGTTTTCTTCTAGGGTTTTCTGTTGATTTTGTAAAGGGTTTTCTGTAGTGCATATATTTATTCATATGTTTATATATTTGTTTGTTTATTTATATTCTATACTAGCTGAGTACCCGGCGTTGCCCGGTTTTTCCTTCCTAATCCTTGTTGGGGAAGAAAATAAACACAGGAGGAAGCTTTTGACTTCATATCCCGACATCCTATCCCGTCCTTCTATCCCGTCCTCCTATCCCGACCTCCTATCCTTACCTCCTATCCCGACCTCCTATCCCGACCTCCTATCCCGTCCTCCTATCCCGTCCATCTATCCCGACCTCCTATCCCGACCTCCTATCCCGTTCTCCTATCTTGACCTCCTATCCCATCCTCCTATCCCGACCTCCTATCCCGACCTCCTACCCCGACCTCCTACCCCGACCTCCTACCCCGACCTCCTATCTCGACCTCCTATCTCGACCTCCTATCCCGTCCTCCTATCCCGTCTCCCTATCCAGCCTATCTATCTCAACCTTCTATCTCGACCTCCTATCCTGACCTCCTATCCCGTCCTCCTATCCCGTCCTCCTATTTCGACCTCCTATCCTGACCTCCTATCCTGACCTCCTATCTCGACCTCCTATCCCGTCCTCCTATCCCGTCCTCCTATCTTGACCTCCTATCCCGTTCTCCTATCCCATCCTCCTATCCAGTCCTCCTATCTCGACCTCCTATCCCGACCTCCTATCCCGTCCTCCAATCTCGACCTCCTATCCCGACCTCCTATCCTGACCTCCTATCGCGACCTCCTATCACGACCTCCTATCCCGTCCTCCTATCTCAACTTCCTATCCCGTCCTCCTTGACCTCCTATCGACCTCCTATCCCGACCTCCTTTCCCGTCCTCCTTTCCCGTCCTCATATCTCGACCTCCTATCCCATCCTCCTATCTCGACCTCCTATCCCGACCTCCTTTCCCGTCCTCATATCTCGACCTCCTATCTTGACCTCCTTTCCCATCCTCCAATCTCGACCTCCTATCCCGTCCTCCTATCCAGATCTCCTATCCCGACCTCCCATCCCGACCTCATATCCCAACCCGTAATATGTGTACCAGGTATTGAAATAGCTCCAGCCGTATGGAAATTATATGGGAACATACATTTCCCTTTGATTTGCATGGGACTTTAAACAAAAACCCCGACCCTCACAAATGGGGGTAGTTAACGGTTAAATTAACTATCCTATATTTTAAGTGGACATATAAGTAACATGTGAGCAAGTATTATTGAAATATCTCCAGCTGTTTGGAAGTTATGCTGTAACATATATTCCCCATAGACTTGAATGGGACTTTAAACATAAGCCCCGCCCCTGGCAAATGGGGGTGAGTAAGGGTTAAATTAACTATCCTATGTTTGTTGTTGACATATAAGTAACATGTGTGCGAAGCTTCATGTTAATATCTTTAGCCGTTTGAAAGTTTTTGTAGAACATACACACATACATACACACATACATACACACACACACGTTGAGTTTTATATGTATAGATTGTTTTAGCAGTTTGGACCAGTTATGTTGATATGTGGCTTATTTGGTTTATTTCAGTTGATATGTGGTTTATTAGGTTTATTCCAGTTATGTTGATATGTGGTTTATTTTAGTTGAAATATGGTTTATTAGTTCATTCGTGGGTTTTATTTTTTTGCAGTGGTGTACTTGCTATGTTTTCTGTTTTCTTGTTTTGTTTTCTTGTGCAAATATATATTTTTTCGGTATGTGTGTCAGTGTGCTGTTGGGATAGTTTAGTTAGGTAAGTGGGTATATTTATTTATTTATACATTTTTCTGTTAAGCTTGGCTGGCCGGTTAGGCAGGGTTTCGATTTAGATTTATGTTATAGCTGGTTAAGCTTGTTTTCTTTTTTTATTTTTATTTTTTGTATTGGATATGTTTTCTATTTTTATAATAAAAAAGAGTTTCAGTGTGTGAGGTGAGCTCTGATTGGACTCAGCACTCCAGACTGCATTTCCTGATTTTGAACTTCTTCCAGGCCAGTAGGAGTCCAAAGTCTGTGCAAGAGATAGGGGGAAATGTGCTCTGGACAGGTAGTGGCAGCTTTTTTAAACACAAATAAAACATAGAAAATGTAATTTTTTTTAACAAAGTAATTTTTTTTATTTACCATAAGGAGTGCAATAGCAAACTTTTTTTTTTAATGAAAGTGCCCATTTAAGCATTTTATGTACAGGGATTTCCCCCTCCTCTTGTTCTTTCATTGGGAACCCGGCTTCTGCCCACTTTAAAATATAATTAGAATCACCTAGTTGCTTTAGCCCTAACTCATTTAATAACCAGTTCTTACTCCCCTGTTTAAAGTCTGACCCTACTGGCCCTCTGGCAGCACCAAATTTGCATACTTTAACCGACCCCGAGATCATCCCCAAACTAATCTTCCCAGCATTGCTTCAATCCCCCAAACCACTTATCAGGTTTGGGGGCTACAGTAATCACATATGACAATTGTGGCAAAATTATCATTTTACTTAAAGACATTCTAATTGCTATCGTTAGTGGCATCTTAACCCATCTGTCAATCTTTCTTTTGATTTTATTTAGTAACGGCTTAAAATTCAGCTGTAGAAAGGAGTCCTTTTTCATCCCTACTTTGATCTCCAGGTATTTTATGTATTCTTCTTCTCTCTCTATTCTTATGCCTTCCACTCTCAGGGGCATACCAGGGGCCACTGGCATTAGACAGGATTATCCCCAATTAATTCTCAGGCCCGACATTCGGCCAAATTGATCAACTGTGTTCATCACCCTGGGCAAAAAGAAGCAAATCATCCACATATAAAAGCAGTTTGTCTTTATTGCCTAAAGCCGAACCCCTTTATATCCTTTGCATTTCCCAATAAATTAGACAGTGGCTCAATCAAAAAAAAAAAAAAAATAGTAACGGTGACAGGGTCCCTCTATTAAGTGAAAATGGCCTAGTTAGAGCACCATTTAAACCTATCCTAACCACTGGTGATTTGTAGAGCAGCTTTATCCAATCCAGAATCCCCCTCCCCACCAAACTCCTCCAGTGTACACCATAAAAACCTCCACTCCACCCTGTCAGATGCCTTCATGGCATCAAGCGACAGGATGGAGTGGAGCGGTTGTATAGCAATAAAGGTTCTTAACAGATTTGTCTGGATCGATCGCCCAGGCACAAAACCTGACTGTTCTTCCCCTGGAATCACGGATACCAATCTCCTGGCCAATACTTTGGCCAGGACCTAGGCATCCATGTTGATCAGGGAGAATCGCTGATAAGACCCTTTACAAACATTAAAATGGTTATCCACTATGCTTAGAAAGGGTCTGGGCTTGTCTTGGTGCTAAATGGCTAAGTTGTGAGATTACAATAATACTGTGGCTATCTTTCTGTTAACTATAAAAATAAAAGGCAGTGCAGCACTCGATAAAGTCAAAAAATTGTGAATTTATTCCATCAAAAAAGTGTAACAAATAGCAGCGACGTTTTGATCCTCTCCAGGATCTTTTTCAAGCAGCAAATAACAGGACTAAGGTGCATTTTTATACACACATGTAACCATTGTGCCAATTTAATCAATCATTGTGAAAATAAAGTGCAAATAGTGCAATTAAGGTACAGTATATTCATATTGTACAGCATAGTGGGTAATCACATATAATACTCATAACCCCAAGATACCATGTTCATTGTGGAGTCAGTTGTGGTACAATATACTGTGATACACAGTCAGTTGTGGTACAATATACTGTGATACACAAACATAGTGACTGAAGTTTAAAAACATAAATAACCAGAGGAATATGGCAATTTAATAATCATATAAGTTACATTACTTGTAAACATGAGAACTCCCAAGTCCATGCGGTGTGGCGTCCCGGAAACAAAGTCTGTGGAGGCCAAACCCTCAGATATCACTTCGTACCAATAGGAATGCAGAGAGACCAGTCACCTGATACACGGAGAATCATGGACTTCGGCGCATGCGCCATCAAGAAGTCGATGCTGGCACTGCCATGTTTCTGAAGGGCATCATGTTTGGAACACATCCCCCGTTTGTGCGCATAAATTTCCTCATAAGTGCGCATAGCATTGTATGCAATAATATAGAGTGTAACTAGGTGATCATAATAACATACCCATTCCATGAGGATAACAATGTTAACTTGTGGTGCAAAGGCCCCCACATACATATTAGGGGTGTGATGATGAGAAAATTGAAATGATGAAAAAATTATCATTTAAAAAATTACAAATTAAGAAAAAAGGAAAAAAAGAAAAAGGAAAATAAACATGATAATTAAACGATATAAGGAGGGAATATTTGGGTCCTTCACAAGCGTCACTTGCATCCTGGGCCACATAATGTCACTCGACCGGAGGTGGGACTAGTGAGGACACAACCCCGGCTGCCTAAGCAGTACCGTGTCATGTACCTACCTTTCCCCTATCTTGTCCCAAAGCCTTAAGACAATTGAGGAAAGGCCTGATCCCCTCTCATTTGTCTTGGTAATCGTACTTAAGCTGTATTAGTACCATGTGACACCCAAATGTCATGAGCCCTTGTGTCATTCGGTAACATTCGTACCGGACCCACCTCGATTTAAATAAATGAAAATAATTAAGGAACAGAAAAACTGATAACCCCTATGTGTTGGGCCTAGTCACCAGATGTCACAAAAATAATTACATATATCTTAGCAAAACTTTCATTTTTATTCAATAAAACAACATGTTCCATTGTGTGGCTTGGTCTCTCCACACCTAAATATATAGTTAAAATTTGCCAATAAACGTACAGTAGCAATAATATTCCTCTGGGTGTACATTACGTCATTCCTAAAAAAATTACCAAATAAAGATAGTCCAATCATTTTTTCCAATACAGATGTGAGACATACACCTTAGGGAGCTCTACAGCATGTTAGGTGTGATCTTGAACTTCACATTGAGGCCGTGAGGCCTCAGCGTGTTGAGTTCATAGATCCACCCAAGCTCCCTCTTTAACAACGTTATCAAACGATCACCGCCTCGTTTAAGTGGTGGAATGTAGTCCAAAATCATGAATCCAAGGTCACGTTCTGTATGTCCTATTTCAACAAGATGTTTAGAAACAGAAAGAGCTAAACGTTTCTTTCTAATTGTATACCTGTGGTTGTTCAGTCTGGTCTTCATATCACATTTGGTTTCTGCCACATATAAGAGGTGGCATGGACACCACAATACGTATACTATATGATCTGAGTTACAGGTCAAGTAATGTTTTATGTTATATTTATTTTTTGTTTGTGGATGTATGAATGTGGATCCCTTCTCCATCAGACTGCAATTTATGCATGCCCTACAGGGAAAGGAGCCACAATTCAATTGGCCAACGTATCTCTGTTGTATGGGGCATGTAGTTGAAATGTCTGTTTTCACTAACTTGTCTTTTAAATTAGCTACATGTCGAAAATACATAATCGGTGAATCTTGTAGAGCCTCTATGTGTGGATACCCTTTTTGGATAACCTGCCAACTATTTTTGATGATTTTAGTTATTTTATTTAGATGCATCATTATATGTGCTAACAAAAGTTAGTCTGTCCTGTTTCTCTGTCCTCTTTGTGGATGCAGTCAGTATTTCATTTCTGTCCAATGCTTTAACTCTGTTGCAATGTGAATCCAACAATGCCTCAGGATATCCCCTGCATCTGAAATTTTTTGATACTCTCTCTAGGGAAGCCTCTGTTTGTTCCTGTATGTCTGAGATTCTATTTACCCATAAAAATTGGCAATAAGGTAGGGATCTCACCATATGGCGGGGATGGCAGCTTGTGTATTGTAATAAAGTATTGCAGTCAGTCTCTTTGATGTAAAGGTCCGTATGTAATACGTCATCTTGTCTTGTCACTAGAGTATCCAGAAATTTTATTTTTTCTGTTGAATGAACAAGGGTAAACTGAATGTTAGTTTTGACTTAGTTGAGAAATACATGAAAATCTGTCAATTCATCTAGGGTGCCAGTCCATTTAAGAAAAATGTTGTCTATATATATCTCATCCATGTTGCTACTTTAGCAAAATGGTGTGACACATAGACGTGTTCCTCCTCCATACTGGCTACCACCATGTTTTAGGTGCTACATTCACCCCCATGGTGGTTCCTCTCATTTGCATAACATATTGATCATTAAACATAAAATAATTGAATTCCAGATTAATTTCCAAAAGAGACAAGACGAGATCCATCTTGTCTCTTCCAGAGCAAGAATGCATCAAAGCCTTACAAACAGCAATGATTCCTGTCTCATGGTCAATAGATGTACCGTATATACTCGAGTATAAGCCGAGTTTTTCAGCACGATTTTTCGTGCTGAAAACACCCCCCTCGGCTTATACTCGAGTGAACTCCCCCACCCGCAGTGGTCTTCAACATGCGGACCTCCAGAGGTTTCAAAACTACAACTCCCAGCAAGCCAGGGCAGCCATCGGCTGTCCGGGCTTGCTGGGAGTTGTAGTTTTGAAACCTCCGGAGGTCCGCAGGTTGAAGACCACTGCGGCCTTCAACATCATCCAGCCCCCTCTCACCCCCTTTAGTTCTGAGTACTCACCTCCGCTCGGCGCTGGTCCGGTCCTGCAGGGCTGTCCGGTAAGGAGGTGGTCCGGTGAGGAGGTGGTCCGGGCTGCTATCTTCACCGGGGAGGCCTCTTCTAAGCGCTTCGGGCCCGGCCTCAGAATAGTCACGTTGCCTTGACAACGACGCAGATGCGTCGTTGTCTAGGCAACGGCTCTATTCCGGGCCGGAAGCGCGGAGAAGAGGCGCCCCCGGTGAAGATAGCAGCCCGGACCACCTCCTCACCGGACCACCTCCTCACCGGACAGCCCTGCAGGACCGGACCAGCGCCGAGCGGAGGTGAGTACTCAGAACTAAAGGGGGTGAGAGGGGGCTGGATGATGTTGAAGGCCGCAGTGGTCTTCAACCTGCGGACCTCCGGAGGTTTCAAAACTACAACTCCCAGCAAGCCCGGACAGCCGATGGCTGCCCGGGCTTGCTGGGAGTTGTAGTTTTGAAACCTCTGGAGGTCCGCAGGTTGAAGACCACTGAGGGCGAATGATGAGAAGAGGATGATGAAGGGGGGGGGGGGTGTGGGGATGATGAAGGGGGGTGGGGATGATGAAGGGGGGGGGGGTGTGGGATGATTACAAGGGGATGATGAAGGGGGGATGTGTGGGATGATAAGGGGATGTGTGGGATGATGACAAGGGGATGATGAAGGGGGGATGTGTGGGATGATAAGGGGATGTGTGGGATGATGACAAGGGGATGTGTGGGATGATGACAAGGGGATGATGAAGGGGGGATGTGTGGGATAAGGGGATGTGTGGGATGATGACAAGGGGATGATGAAGGGGGGATGTGTGGGATAAGGGGATGTGTGGGATGATGACAAGGGGATGATGAAGGGGGGATGTGTGGGATGATGACAAGGGGATGATGAAGGGGGGATGTGTGGGATGATAAGGGGATGTGTGGGATGATGACAAGGGGATGATGAAGGGGGGATGTGTGGGATGATGACAAGGGGATGATGAGGATGTTAATGACGGGTCTGGATGATGACAGGGGGGGATGAGGTATTTCCCACCCTAGGCTTATACTCGAGTCAATAACTTTTCCTGGGATTTTGGGTTGAAATTAGGGGTCTCGGCTTATACTCGGGTCGGCTTATACTCGAGTATATACGGTATATAAACTTACTATGTCAAACGAGGCCAGTATGGAGGTAGGAGGAATCCTCAAATCACAAATTTTCAGTAAGAAGTCGGTCGTGTCTTGTATGTAGGACTTCGCTTCAACAGCAAAATGGTGTAAGACTTGGTCTAAGAAAATAGAGATGTTATGAAGGATGGAATTCCGACCAGATATTATTGGTCTACCTGGAGGGCAGCTGAGGGATTTATGGATTTTTGGAAGCAAATATAGCATGGGGGTGACCGGTTGAGTTATTAAGAGAAAATCATATAAGGACTTATCAATGATACCCACATCCACAAGCTTCATCTAAGATTACTCTAATCCTACGTTGAATGTCCCATTTTGGATCCTTATTTAATGGTTTGTACACCAAAGGATCACCAAGCTGTCTTTCTGCCTCTTTTAAGTATATTGACCGGTCAATGACCACAACCGCGCCTTTATCAGCGGGTTTGATGACAAGGTCGTGGTCATGGATTAACAGGTCAAGTGCTTCCTTTTCTACCTTAGACAAATTATGATGTACAGTGAACCCACCATTGCTTTTTAAATCATCGACATCATGTCTTACCATGGTTTTAAAGGGGTATTCCAGGAAAAAACTTTTTCTTATATCAACTGGCTCCAGAAAGTTAAACAGTTTTGTAAATTACTTCCATTAAAAAATCTTAATCCTTTCAATAATTATCAGCTGCTTAAGTTGAGTTGTTGTTTTCTGTCTGGCGACAGTGCTCTCTGCTGGCATCTCTGCCCGTCTCAGGAACTGCAGAGTAGAAGAGGTTTGCTATGGGGATTTGCTTCTAAACCGGATGGTTCCCGATACACGTGTCATCAGGGAGTACTTAGACAGAAAAGAACAACTCAACTTCAACAGCTCATAAGTACTGAAATTATTAAGATTTTTTAATAGAAGTAATTTACAAATCTGTTTAACTTTCTGGAGCCAGTTGATATAAAAAAAAGTTTTTTCCTGGATAACCCCGTTTTTTGAACATCTGACCACTGTCACTTTAAACATTAATAACTCTGGAATGCTTTTACATATCATTCTGATTCCAAGATTGTTTTTTCGTGACATATTCTACTTTAACATAGTGGTAATTTTTTGTGGTAAATTGCATCCTTTCTTGGTGAATAATCCCAAAATTTGATGAAAAAATTGAAAATTTTGCATTTTTCTAACTTTGAAGCTCTCTGCTTGTAAGAAAAATGGATATTCCAAATAAATTTTATTTTTATTCACAAATAGAATATGTCTTCTTTATGTTTGCATCATAAAATTTATGAGTTTTTACTTTTGGAAGACACCAGAGGGCTTCAAAGTTCAGCAGCAATTTTCAAATTTTTCACAAAATTTTCTAACTCACTATTTTTCAGTGACCAGTTCAGTTTTGAAGTGGATTTGAAGGGTCTTCATATTAGAAATACCCCACAAATGACCCCATTATAAAAACTGCACCCTCCAAAGTATTCAAAATGACATTCATTAAGTGTTTTAACCCTTTAGGTGTTTCACAGGAATAGCAACAAAGTGAAGGAGAAAATTCAAAATCTTCGTTTTTTACACTCGCATGTTCTTGTAGACCCAATTTTTGCATTTTTGCAAGGGGTAAAAAGGAGAAAATATTTACTGGTATTTGAAACCCAATTTCTCTCAAGTAAGCACATACCTCATATGTCTATGTAAAGTGTTCGGCGGGCGCAGTAGAGGGCTCAGAAGGGAAGGAGCGACAAATGGTTTTTGGGGGGCATGTCACCTTTAGGAAGCCCCTATGGTGCCAGAACAGCAAAAAAAAAAAAAAACACATGGCACATCATTTTGGAAACTAGACCCCTTGGGGAACATAACAAGGGGTAAAGTGAACCTTAATACCCCACAGGTGATTCACGACTTTTGCATATGTAAAAAAAATAAACCATTTTTTTTACCTAAAATGCTTGGTTTCCCAAAAATTTTACATTTTTAAAAAGGGTAATAGCAGAAAATAACTCCCAAAATTTGAAGCCCAATTTCTCCCGATTCAGAAAACACCCCATATGGGCGTGAAAAGTGCTCTGCTGGCGCACTACAGGTCTCAGAAAAGAAGGAGTCACATTTGGCTTTTTGAAAGCAAATTTTGCTCTGGGGGCATGCCGCATTTAGGAAGCCCCTATGGTGCCAGAACAGCAAAATAAAAACCACATGGCATACTATTTTGGAAACTAGACCCCTCGGGGAACGTAACAAGGGGTAAAGTGAACCTTAATACCCCACAGGTGTTTCACGACTTTTGCATACGTAAAAAAAAAAATGTTTTACCTAAAATGCTTGGTTTCCCAAAAATTTTACATTTTTAAAAAAGAGTAATAGCAAAAAATACCCCCCAAAATTTGTAACACAATTTCTCCCAAATACAGCGATACCCCATATGTGACCCTAAATGCCTTGCCTTGAAATACGACAGGGCTCCAAAGTGAGAGCGCCATGCGCATTTGAGGCCTAAATAGGGGACTAGCATAGGGGTGGACATAGGGGTATTCTACGCCAGTGATTCCCAAACAGGGTGCCTCCAGCTGTTGTCAAACTCCCAGCATGCCTGGACAGTCAGTGGCTGTCTGGCAATACTCGGAGTAGTTGTTTTGCAACAGCTGGAGGCTCCGTTTTGGAAACAGTGGCGTACCAGACATTTTTCATTTTTATTGGGGAGGGAAGGGGGGCTGTGTAGGGATATGTGTATATGTAGTGTTTTTTACTTTTTATTTTATTTTGTGTCAGTGTAGTGTAGTGTTTTTAGGGTACAGTCGCACGGGCAGGGGTTCACAGTAGTTTCTCGCTGGCAGTTTGAGCTGCGGCAGAAAATTGCCGCAGCTCAAACTTGCAGCCGGATACTTACTGTAAACCTCCGCCCATGTGAGTGTACCCTGTACTTTCACATTGGGGAGGGGGGAACATCCAGCTGTTGCAAAACTACAACTCCCAGCATGTAAGGTCTATCAGTGCATGCTGGGAGTTGTAGTTTTGCAACAGCTGGAGACATACTACTTTGGCTGGGAATGCTGGGGATTGTAGTTTTGCAACAGCTGGAGACACACTGGTTTGCTACTTACCTCATTGTTTCACAACCAGTGTGCCTCCAGCTGTTGCAAAACTACAACTCCCAGCATGTCCGGTGCATGCTGGGAGTTGTAGTTTGCAACAGCTGGAGGCACACCGGTCGTGAAACACTGAGTTAAGTAAAAAAAAAAAAAAAACTCTGTGTTTCACAACCAGTGTGCCTTCAGCTGTTGCAAAACTACAACTCTCAGCAGTCACCGACAGCCAACGGGCATGCTGGGAGTTGTAGTTATGCAACCAGCAGATTCACCACTACAACTCCCAGCATGCACTTTAGCTGATTGTGCAAGCTGGGAGTTGTAGTTATACAACAGCTGAAGGTACACTTTTCCATAGAAAAAATGTGCCTCCAGCTGTTGCAAAACTATAAGTCCCAGCATGCCCATAAGGGAATGCTGGGAGTTGTGGTGGTCTGCCTCCTGCTGTTGCATAACTACAGCTCCCAGCATGCTGGGAGCTGTTGCTAAGCAACAGCAGGAGGCTGTCACTCACGTCCAACTGCTGATCCACGCTGCAGGTCAGTCCCTCTCCGCCGCCGCTCCTGGGGCCCGATCCCAACAGGGACGCCGGGGATCGGGGTCCCCAGCTGCCGGGGTCCACGTCCCGCACCCGCTCACGTCCTCCGGAAGAGGGGTGGAGCGGGTTGCGGGAGTGACACCCGCAGCAGGTGCCCTGATTGGTCGGCCGGTAAACCGGCCATCAAATCAGGGCGATCGTGAGGTGGCACCAGTGCCACCTCTCCCCTGCTGGCTATGGCTGATTAGCCAGTAATTCCGGGTCACTGGAGACCCGATTGACCCAGAATCCGCCACAGATCGCTGGGCTGAATTGTACAGCGATCTCCAGCCATCGCCTACATGAGGGGTCATCATGACCCCCCTGGGCGATATGCCGCGATGCCTGCTAAACGATTTCAGCAGGCATCGGGCACCGGCTCCGCTCCAGATGGCTGCGAGGGGCCGGGAAAGCGCATGACTTTCTCATACGTCATGTGTCCTTAAGGACTCTGAAATAGAGACGTATGAGAACATCATGTGTCCTTAAGGGGTTAAATGCCTCAATAACAGAAGATTCCAAAGGAGGATTAAAGTCACTTTTATTTTTCAGTCTGAGATCTTTATATCTAAACCCTTCATCAGATATTGGTGATGGGTTTATTTCAGTCTGAGATTGTCCATCAAACCATACCTTAAGCTTGATCTTCCTGATAAGTTGGTGCAAATCTATCTCAAACTGGAACCAGTCAATAGCAGTATTTGGACAAAATGACAAACCCTTAGAGAGTACTGATAATTGTAATTCCGATAATGTTTTTGAAGATATATTTACCACTTGTTTCTTTTCCTCGGATTGCTCCGTATGGTCTGTGTCTTGGATAGTTTCTGACTGTGAGTTTGTAGACTTGTGTTATCTCCGATGTTTCCAGCCACCCCTCCGGCTGGGTTTCTTCCAGTTGTTGGTCCGGAAAAAACTTCAGTGCCTTCTAATGCATCATTAGAGTGAATATTGTTACCTGGGTTATTGGTAGAATTTATAGTGTCCTTAGTACGCTTAAAATTACGTTGTACATTGGGTCCATTCCAGTTGTAGATTCTCTCAGAACCATAGTCCTGGGAGTCACGGTACCATTTATGTCTTTTTCTGTTCTTCTAGATCACCTTTAAACTTTGTCAAAAATGCTGACTGCTTCTCCAAAAAAGTATCAAAATCATTACTGTTTTTTGTTTCAATTGAAAAACATCTTCCTGTAAAAATTCAATGTTCAACAAATTCAAGTCCAATGCGTACTTGTTGGTAATACGTTCATATTTGAATCTGAACTCACTATCTTGAGTGTGCATGGTAGGTTTTAAAGCATTACACATTCCGCTCGGTATACGCTGTAATTGATGATATTCACCTAAGGTAGTTAAATGTAATTGCATAGTAACTAACCTTTTGGATTCAAATTCATAGTTCCTTTGAAGGTCCAGTTTCGATGGTATATGTAGGAAGGACGCATCGCAGTCCAGCCCCCCTAGTATACGGCTCACATCTGAATCGGAATAAGAAAACACATTGGTTGATGGTTCAGTTGTAGCAGAAGTATGCATGGCAAATTCCTCCATGATAAGTAAGGTGCACATTGTAGGACAAAAATAGACAAAAAGAAAAAGCACAACTGCACTCTTAAGTAAAAAAATTAGATAAGATGAAGGGTGCAGGCCACTGTAAATGAAATCAGTCCATAGATTCCTCCACATCTATAAAAATAAAAGGCAGTGCAGAACTTCATAAAGTGAAAAAATGGTGAATTTATTCCATCAAAAAAGTGTAACAAATAGCAGTGACGTTTCGATCCTCTCCAGGATCTTTTTCAAGCAGCAAATAACAGGACTAAGGTGCATTTTATACACACACATGTAACCATTGTGCCAAATCAATCAATCATTGTGAAAATAAAGAGCAAATAGTGCAATTAAGGTACAGTATATTCATATTGTACAGCATAGTGGGTAATCACATATAATGTGATTACAATATACTGTGATACACAAACATAGTGAAGTTTAAAAAAATGAATAACCAGACGAATATGGCAATTAAATAATCTTATAAGTTACATTACTTGTAAACATGAGAACTCCTAAGTTCATGCGGTCCGACATCCCGGAAATAAAGTCCATGGAGGCCACACCGTCAGATATAACTTCGTACCAATAGGAATGCAGAGAGAGCAGTCACCTGATACACGGAGAATCATGGACTTCAGCGCATGCGCCATCAAGAAGTGGATGCTAGCACCGGCATGCTTCTGAAGGGCATCATGTTTGGAACGCATCCCCCGCTTGTGCGCATGCGCATGGATTTTCGCATAAGTGCGCGCACCACTTTGTGCATGGCTTTTTATGCAATAATATAGAGTGTCACTAGGTGGCATCCTAATAATATACCCATTCCATGAGGATAACAATGATAACTTCTGGTGCAAAGGCCCCCACATATTAGGGGTGTGGTGTTAAGAATATAATTGAAATAATGAAAAAATTATTATTTAAAAAAAATGAAAATTAAATTCAAATAAAAATTAAGAAAAAAGGAAAAAAGAAAATAAATATGCAAATTAAACGATATAAGGAGGGAATATTTGGGTCCATCACAAGCGTCACTTGCATCCTGGGCCACATAATGTCACTCGACCGGTGGTGGGACTAGTAAGGACACAACCACGGCTGCCTAAGCAGTACCGTGTCATGTACCTACCTTTCCCCTAACTTGTCCCAAAGCCTTGAGACAATTGAGGAAAGGCCTGATCCCCTCTCATTTGTCTTGGTAACCGTACTGAAGCGGTTTTAGTACCATGTGACACCCAAATGTCATGAGCTCTTGTGTCATTCGGTAACATTCGTACCTGACCCACCTCTATGTAAATAAATGAAAATAATTAAGGAACAGAAATGGTTTTTTAAACTTTGAAATGTTTATCTTTATTTTTTCTAATCATTTTTTTTTCATTATTTCAATTATATTCTTATCATTACACCCCTAATATGTGGGGGCCTTTGCACCAGAAGTTAACATTGTTATCCTCATGGAATGGGTATGTTATTAGGATGCCACCTAGTGACACTCTATATTATTGCATACAAAGCTATGCGCACAGTGGTGCGTGCACTTATGCGAAAATTCATGCGCACAAGCGGGGAATGCGCTCCGAGCATGATGCCCTTCAGAAACATGGCGATTCCAGCATCCACTTCTTGATGGTGCATGGGCCTAAGTCCATGATTCTCCGTGTATCAGGTGACTGGTCTCTCTGCATTCCTATTGGTACGAAGTGATATCTGACGGTGTGGCCTCCACGGACTTTGTTTCCGGGACGCCGGATCACATGGACTTGGAAGTTCTCATGTTTACAAGTAATGTAACTTATATGATTATTTAATTGCCATATTCCTCTGGTTATTTATGTTTTTAAACTTCACTTTGTTTGTGATTCACAGTATATTGTACCACAACTGAATCCACAATGAACATGATATCTGGGGGTTATGAGTATTATATGTGATTACCCACTATGCTGTACAATATGAATATACTGTTCCTTAATTGCACTATTTGTACTTTATTTTCACAATGATTAATTGATTTGGCACAATGGTTACATGTGTGTATAAAATGCACCTTAGTCCTGTTATTTGCTGCTTGAAAAAGATCCTGGAGAGGATCGAAACGTCGCTGCTATTTGTTACACTTTTTTGATGGAATAAATTCACAATTTTTTCACTTCATGGAGTGCTGCACTGCCTTTTATTTTTATGGATGTGGCGGAATCTATGGACTGATTTCGTTTACAGTGGCCTGCACCCTTCATCTTATCTAATTTTTTATCCTAAGAGTGCTTTTGTGCCTTTTCTTTTTTTCTGTTAACTAGGTATTTCCTGTTGGAGTTTGTTCTCTAAAACTACACATGCGATAAAACCTTGTTTGAAAGTGTGAAGTCACTTTCCTCCCACACATCAGCCATCCCACCCATTGAAACACAAATGTGTTGCATTCCATTCAATAGACCAGTGTTTTCTAACCAGGGTGCCTACAGCTGTTGCAAAGTAATCTCTCTCCCACCCAGCGGTCGCTCCACCCATTGAAGCAGGACAGGCTCCCTTTGCACACCTGACTAGTGATGTCATGTCTGCACGCACTGCAACCTGGAAAAACTGGAGACCCGAGTAATTTTGTATGCTGTTAAAAATAAATGTTGGGCAGAAAATCAAAGAAGAATTGTGAGACCACTGTCACACAGGTACAGACACTATATTATGAACTACGCTAACTTTACAGCCCCTGTAGCATAGTAAAAAAAAAAAATCCTGTAATACTCCTTTATCCGATTCCCGCAGTTCCTCTATTGTAATATCTATGTCTAGACCCGACACCCCCTTCAGTAGTGATCCTAGGCAGATCACATGCCTGTAAAAATTCACGGATCTCCCTCTCTGAAGGAACTCCCTCTGATTTTTACAACTGTGAAAAAACTCCCCCATCACTTCCTGAATCTGCCTTGGCTCTGTTACTATAATCTCATTTTTTGTCTGGGCTGCAAGAATTTCACATATTTTTTCTTTGTGCTCTAGCCATGTTTGCTAGTAATTCACCCGGACAACCCCCTTCAACCACTCTTTCCCTGTCCTTAAATTGGCTCATTTTTGCTGCGCCCCTTTTAAACTATTGTAATTCGGGTAATTTAGATTTTCTGAAAAGGTATCTTCTGCTCTTTCAAATTCTTCTCTCAGCTCTTTTTACTGAGAGTAAAATTATCTTTTCTTCCTCTGAATTGATTTATATTTTTTATCTCTGCTCTGTCATTTATCAAGTTTAGCCAGTGTGGGTTCAGCCAAAAAATTCTACCCCTATTGGCCCTAACCCCTCCTGTGTCCAAGTCAAATACAAGCGGCGAATGGTCCGAGACCGTTTTAGATTTCTATTTAATAAAGCATAACTTTACATCTTTACATAACAATAAATTAATATGTGATGCTGTTTTGTATGTAGATAAAAACAAGAATTTGTTTTTTACCAGGATTTATTAATTTATGCCAGGGATCGTTCCACCCCATTTCTGTTACAATTTTAGAAAGTGTATCTTTTAATACCCTTTACCCCTTCCCCCCTTCCAATTTTATTCCATGTGGGAATAACATATTTAAAACAGTCTGCAGTGCTCAAATGAAAAGGGTCCTGTGTTTTACTCACAATCCAGCAGACTCTCAGCGCCTTTCTTTGCAGTCACTCTCCACAGCTGCTACTCTCCAAGCGCCGCAAGCTTCTCCGGTCATCTGATCCTGTATGTGACTGGTTACCTTATATGGAGCCCGGGCTCTTATAACTGCAGCTGTTACACAGGGAGGGGGGGGTGGGGGGCAGAGTTGGAGCGCCGGCCTCTCTCACCAGTCTTAATTCTGTCAATATCAGGATTCATTGTGCAATTATAGTCACCATCTATTGAATCAATAATCATATGCAGAAATACATACTGCCCCCACTGGTCTGTTTTCTTTGCCTTCACTTCAACTATAAGATTTTTATGAACATAAAGTCATACTCCTGATGAGTAGCTGGAGAAGGTAGTGTGGAACTCCGCTTGAGCCCACCTCCTTGCTATTTTACCTTTTGTTTATTTAAAAACATGGGATTACAATAAGCACACGATAGCTGGCAAATGTTTTTTGGCCCTGTTAAAAACTGCCAGTCACTTACTAGCCTCCCCCATTCCTCTCACGTTTCAAACCATTACTTTAACCACCAGGAAATCAAAGACTGGGGCCAGAGAAGCACAGCCCCCACCTTAACCAGTCCGCCCAGCAATTTTCTCAAATTTCCGTTCCAATTTCATTCCATGTGGGTATAACATATTTAAAACAGTCTGCAGTGATCAAATGAAAAGGGTCCTGTGTTTTACTCACAATCCAGCAGACTCTCAGCGCCCTTCCTTGCTGTCACTCGCCACAGCCGCTACTTTCCAAGCCCCGCTCTGATCCTGCATGTGACTGATTACCTTATATGGAGCCGGCCGCTCTCTCCATCCACTCTGGGGCCTGGCAACCCCATGCATCCCTTCTCCAATATCCAGCTCACATCCTCTGGCTGCTGCTTACAACGCTCCCTCATCATCGCGTTCATCATCATCTGCGGCACTTCTCCGCCACTTCAATGCCGCCTCATCCAAACCCCCCTCACAGGGACACTAAAAATATAGCCGACAATAATAAAAATGTAGTGTGTGTGTTTTTCACTTTTTGTTCTTTATTTTTTAGGTGGTACTACTACTCCCAGCATGGAACACAAACTGTTCCATGATGGGAGTAGTAGTTCCTGTACTAATTGACAGATCGCCCGGGTTCCGTTGCGATCCTCCTGTATAATGTATAGATGCGGCCGTTCTTCTATGGTCCCCCGCACTGCCGTATATATACACCTATTCATATTTCCCACAGAGAGCTGTGATTGGCCAGATGGTTTCAACCAATCACAACTCTGTGGGAAATATGAATAGTTGTATGTATACGTCAGTGCAGGGAACCATAGAAGAGCTGCCGCCCACATCTATACATTATACAGGAGGATCACAGCGGTTGTCAGGAGTGACATCCGCTTTGATCTTTCCTTAACTGTAGGTACTACAGCTCCCAACATGGAGCAGAGCGTGCTCCATGATGGGAGTAGTAGTACCTGCAGTTAAGGAAAGATCACAGCGGGTATCACTCCTGACATACGCTGTGATTGTCCTATCTATTGCAGAGATGTGGAGCAGCTCTATACAGTGTTTGCATCTCTGCACTATACTTCGGCCAGTGATATGAATAGAACATCACCCATTAATATTTCCCTCTGAGAGCTGTGATTGGATGGATGGAAATCCCCACTCTGGGTGGAAAATATGAATGAGTGATGTTCTGTTCACATCACTGGCTGGAGTACAGAGCAGAGATGCGAGCGCTGTATAGAGCAGCTCCACATCTCTGCTATATTATGGATGATTGCATCGGGCGATATGCCTATTAGTACAGGTACTACTACTCCCATCATGGATTGATAAATTTCGTTAAAGGGGCATTCCAGGAAAAAGCTTTTTTTTTTATATATCAACTGGTTCCAGAAAGTTAAACAGATTTGTAAATTACTTCTATTAAAAAATCTTAATCCTTTCAGTGCTTATGAGCTTCTGAAGTTAAGGTTCTTCTTTTCTGTCTAAGTAATCTCTGATGACACGTGTCTCGGGAAATGCCCAGTTTAGAAGCAAATTCCCATAGCAAACCTCTTCTAAACTGGGCGGTTCCCGAGACACGTGTCATCAGAGATTACTTAGACAGAAAAGAACAACCTAAACTTCAGAAGCTCATAAGTATTGAAAGGATTAAGATTTTTTGATAGAAGTCATTCACAAATCTGTTTAACTTTCTGGAGCCAGTTGATATATAAAAATTTTTTTTTTCCTGGATAACACCTTTAACCCCTTAACCTCTTAAGGACCCATGACGTATGCGTACGTCATGAGTCCCGGTCCTGTGATATAACGCGGGGTCACACGGTGACCCCGCATCATATGACGGCGGGCCCGGCGTCATAGTGAAGCCGGGACCCGCCTCTAATAGCGCGCGGCACTGATCGCTGTGCCGCGCGCTATTAACCCTTTAGCTCAGGGAGCTGTTCGGGATCGCCGCGGTATAATCGCGGCATCCCGAACAGCTGTAGCACAGGAGGAGGTCTTCTTACCTTCTCCTGTGCTGTCCGATCGCCGAATGAATGCTTCAAGCCTGAGATCCAGGCTTGAGCATTCAATCGCCGAAAACACTGATTGATCCATTCCTATGGAGATGGATCAATCAGTGTAAAAGATCAGTTAATACAATGTTATAGCCCCCTATAGGAGCTATAATATTGCATAAGAAAAGTGTAAAAAAATCATTAACCCTTTCAATTATCCCTTCCCCTAATAAAAGTTTGAATCACCCGGCATTTCCAAAAATTAAAAAAACATTATGTAAATAATAATAAAAATAAACATATGTGGTATCGACGCGTGCGGAAATGTCAGAATTATCAAAATATACCGCTTTTTAAACCGCTCGTTCAATGGCGTACGCGCAAAAAAATTCAAAAGTCCAAAATAGCGCATTTTTGATAACTTTTTATACCACAAAAAAGTTAATAAAAAGGGATCAAAAAGTCTGATCAGAACAAAAATGATACCGCTAAAAACTTCAGATGACGGCGCAAAAAATGAGTCCTCAAAGCGCCCTGAACACAGAAAAATAAAAAAGTTATAGGGGTCAAAAGATTACCATTTTAAACGTATAAATTTCCTGCATGTATTCATGATTTTTTTCGGAAGTGATACAAATTCAAACCTATACAAGTAGGGTATCATTTTAACCGTATGGACCTACAGAATAAAGATAAGGTATCATTTTTTACAAAAAATGTACTGCGTAAAAACAGAAGCCCCCAAAACTTACAAAATAGTGTTTTTTCATCAATTTTGTCGCACAATGATTTTTTTTCCCGTTTCACCGTAGATTTTTGGGTAAAATGACTAATGTCATTACAAAGTAGAATTAGTGACGCAAAAATTAAGCCATTATATATAATTTTAGGTGAAAATTTTTAAAAGTTATGATTTTTTAAAGTTAAGGAGGAAAAATTTAAAATGAAAAAACGGAAAAAGCCCGGGTCCTTAAGGGGTTAAGGACCGGGGTTTTTTCCGTTTTTGCATTTTGGTTTTTTGCTCCTTGCCTTTAAAAAATCATAACTCTTTCAATTTTGCACCTAAAAATCTATATTATGGCTTATTTTTTGCGCCACCAATTCTGCTTTGTAATGATGTCACTCATTGTGCCCAAAAATTTACGGTGAAACGGAAAAAAAAAATCATTGTGCGACAAAATTGAAGAAAAAAACGCTGTTTTGTAACTGTTGGGGGCTTCCGTTTCTACGTAGTACATTTTTCGGTAAAAATGACACCTGATCTTTATTCTGTAGGTCCATACGGTTAAAATTATACCCTACTTATATAGGTTTGATTTTGTCGTACTTCTGGAAAAAAATCATAACTTCATGCAGGAAAATTAATACGTTTAAAATTGTCATTTCTGACCCCTATAACTTTTTTCTTTTTCCGTGTATGGGGTGGTATGAGGGCTCATTTTTTGCGCCGTCATCTGAAGTTTTTAATGGTACCATTTTTGCATTGATAGGACTTATTGATCGCTTTTTATTCATTTTTACATGATATAAAAAGTGACCAAAAATGCACTATTTTGGACTTTTGAATTTTTTTGTGCGCACACCATTGATCGTGCGGTTTAATTAACTATATATTTTTATAATTCGGAAATTTCTGCATGCGGCGATACCATATATGTTTATTTTTATTTACGCTGTGTTTTTTTTTTTTATGGGAAAACTTTTAATAGGGACCTATAACACTGCACACACTGATCTTTATCATTGATCACTGGTTTCTCATAGGAAACCAGTAATCAGTGATTCTGCCGCTTGACTGCTCATGCCTGGATCTCAGGCACTGAGCAGTCATTCGGCGATCAGACAGCGAGGAGGCAGGTAGGGGCCCTCCCACTGTCCTGTAAGCTGTTCGGGATGCCGCTATCCCGAACAGCCCACTGAGCTAACCGCCATGCTTTCAGTTTCACTTTAGACTAAAGGGTTAATAGTGCACGGCACAGTGATCAATGCCGCGCGCTAGTAGCCACGGGGTTTTTTTTTTTTTGGTACCCAACTAATTTTTGGTATAAAAAAAAAAACCTGCCAAAGGGGCAAAAAATGCAATTTCCACACAAATGAAAAAACACCATTGCCGTTTTTCAGGTGTCTTTTCTTCACTTTTTTTAAAAACAAAAAAGCGCAGGACAAAAAGCCAAGTAGAAACTTAGCCTAACACTGGTCAATGCAATGCTATGGCATAGCATTGACCAGTATTAGCAATAAGAAGATTGCATGTAATAGTCCCCTATGGGAACTAAAACATGTTGAATAAAACAATAAAAATAAATATGTTTATAAATATAAAAAAAGCTCTACCCCACCCCCTTTCCAATTTTTTTAATTAAACAATGTGAACAAAAAATTACATATTCTGTATTGCTGCACACAGAAATGTCCTGTCTATTAAAATATAGTGTTAATAAAATCACACATTGAATGACTTGTAAAAAAAAAATGTAAAAAGTCAGAATTGCTGATTTTTGGTCACTTTATATATAAGAAAATGAATGGATAAAAAGTGGTCAAAAAGTCAAATCTAAACAAAAGTCCAATCTAAACTGAAATGTTAAAACATGATGCAAAAAATATCCCCATACAGCACTGTAGATAGGAAAATATAAAAGTTATAGTGGTCAGAATAGGGCAGTTTTAAATATACTTATTTTCTTACAAAAAGTTAAAACCTTGTAGTAACATAAAACAAAACCTATATAATTTGGGTATCGTTGCAATCAAATTGACCTACAAAATAGAGATACTGAGGAGATTTATCAATCACAGCAACCAATCACATCTCAACTTTCATATCTTAACGAGCTCTTGTAAAGTGAAAGTCGAGCCGTGATTGGTTGCTCTGGGGAAAAAACCTGACAATTATGGTTTTAGGCTGATTGATAGTGAAGTGTGTAAAAAAAATCTTCCAAAAGTAGCAAAATTTAGTTTTCCAATTTTTTCCCAAAAGTATATTTTTCTTGGTTTCGCTGTATATGTTGTGATAAAATAATTGCCTAACAATTATGCTCACAGTGTACATTTTATACGAAACTGCTGCAAAAATAGCAGAAAAATTGGCCAAAAAGGTTAAAAAGCAAAAACAGATGAAAACAAAACAGTAATTTTTTTGAGCTATAAAATAACAGCTCAAAAAACGGTGTTTAAACATAGCCTTATATCCTGCACTCTAAAACAATGTTTTGTGTTACTTTGATACATGTTGCTGCTAGGTCTACATTTAGTGAGCCCTAGTAGCAGGCTCACCAAACAGGCAGCCCTGGGGTTCTGCCTGTTAGATATTAAAGGGGTATTCCAGGAATTTTTTTTTATTTGACTATGCTACAGGGGCTGTAAAGTTAGTGAAGTTCATAATATAGTGTCTGTACCTGTGTGTGATGGTTTTCTCACAATTCTTATGTGATTTTCACCCCTCTATTTATTTTTAACAGCATACAAAATGACTGCTGTCTCAGATTTTTCCCAGCTTGCAATGCGGCCGAGACCTGACTCACTAGTCAGCTGATGACAGGGAGCCTGTCTGCTTCAATGAGTGGAGCGATTGCTTGGTGGGAGAGAGATCAACTGCAACTAATGCAACAGCTGTAGGCACCCAGATTAAAAACCACAGCTCTTTTGTTTCAATGGGTGGGGTGACTGATGTGTGGGAGGGAGGAAAATGGAATTGTGGGATTTATAGTCAAAAAAAGAAAAGTCAAACAGGAAATACAAGTTCACAAAAAGCTAGCCACAGTATTATGGTAATCTCACAACATAGCCATTTAGCCCCAAGACAAGTGCAGATCTTTCCTAAGCATGTCCATTACTGCCTGCAGGTACGTACTAAAATCACCTTATGGTTGATAACCCCTTTAAGAATTATTCCTGTATATGAACTCAAACAAGAAAAGGTAGGGATAAAAAAGGGTTTCCTATAAGTTGATAATATACTCTAGAGAGTAGTGCACTAGCTCAGTTCACGGACTAAATGTAACCAAGTCAACATGAAGCGCCCCTTCAACATCCATCTGTGTTATCTCGCTGCTTCAAACATGGAATGAAGCTAAAGAAGATGTTTACATTGTTAGTGCTCTCCCCTTTATATTTTCTTTTTTATATTTCCCATTAGTTATAGCATAATTCAAGCATATTTTTGTATAAAGATTGTATCTTCATTAGTCTGCAAGTAGGGGAACAAAGATGACCTAGCAGATCTTCTATAGGGGGGGGGGGGGGGGGCTACTTACAAACTTTTATTTGTACAGCAGCTAAAATATATGCATATTAATGCTTCATGCAGTTATGCAAAAGATATTAAGAACAATACAGGGTAAAAAAAATTTTTACATGTCTACACTGGCTTGCATAATTATTTACAACCTTAGACTCTTTGCCCATTTTGCTACTTTTACAAACTGGAATTCATATCCACTTAATTAGACTACATGCTCTCTGCTGACCTCTGCTGTCCATTTTAGGAACTGTCCAGAGCAGCATATGTTTGCTATGGGGATTTTCTCCTGCTATGGGGATTTTCTCCTGCTCTGGAAAGTTCCTAAAATGGACAGGAGAGGTCCGCAGAGAGCACTGTGGTCATGACATCAGAGAAATCTAAAAAGTAAAGCATTTCCTCTATAGCCCCTAAAAAGTACTGGAAGGATTAAGATTTTTTTAATACAAGTAATTTACAAATCTAATATATATTAAGGCTACTGAGGAATACCACAACAGTGTTGAAACGCGTTTAGCCTAGATTCATAACCATTTGCCATAACCATCTATTGCTAATATCAGCCACCTAATCAGCCGATACCGCCTTGCAAACGCCGCAGTACCCAAATCTGCGGACCACCAGCGAATAGCGCGCTATTCACACCACGAGGACGCCGGCCTCCAGCTGGTCGCTGCTCTTGAGACCGACGGGTGAACATTGCCAAGCGCGAGAACATTCACTTACCCTCTGATATCAGATGCCGGCTCTCTGCAATACAGAGATGAACACCGCATGGTAATGAGCCAGTGTGCCAACTTCAGCGCTTTCCTGGAGGAACCCCTATGCCCATTCAAGGTTGGTGGTTGCCCTCGCTTGAGTCCGTGCAGGCGCTGATCTATTCCAGTCACCGGAGTCTGCCGCTCCGGAGACAGTCAGCTGCCGAGAAACACGGTGAAAACTTCTAATAAGGTACCACTCTGAGCATTCTTACATTGTTACCATCTACATTCATAGTAACCGTCTCTCTTCTATCTAAGTGAATGTTACAATTCAAGTGAATGTTACAACTGTTACAACTGTATCGCTCATCTGCTACATTTAATAGACATTTCACTTTCACTTTGCTGCTATTACAGCACACTAGCTGTATGTGATGAACAGTTCTAATCCTTGTGGCTACTAAATCAGATTACAATCACCATACTGATTCTGGATATTGGCTGATACTGAGACTATTCATCTACTATTTTTTATGAACATTTCATTTTTTATATAGGTTGGCAATTATTTTTATCTATTTTTTATAAAGCACTATTGTCTAATACCTGGGCAAGGGCCCTGCCCAGGTGTTTCAGTACTATTCTCATTTAATAAATATATATAATTTTTTAAGCTATTTATTCTGCAAGTATTATTTTTTATTTTTATTTATATTTCAACTATCATAACTATTTGAGTTATTATATCTATTCCATTTCTTATCTGCAAACTACTATTCTCTACTCTTTTTACCTCTAATCTTTTTTCCTTTGCTATTTTCTTCTTTTTTCCTTTTCACTATCCTTGAGGACTGGGCATATCATTTCTTTATTATATTATTTTCTATAATTTACAAATCTGTTTAACTTTCTGGCACCAGTTGATTTAAAAAAAAAAAAAAGTTTTCCACGGGAATACCCCTTTAACCCCTTAAGGACCCATGACGTATGCATACGTCTCCGCACACTGGGCTTTAAGGACCCATGACGTATGCGTATGTCATTTTCCGGTCTCTACCAATAGCAGAGCGGCAGAGGAGGGGTTAACGGTCCTTCCCGCCGCTGTACCCGCTCTCTGTGTTCAGTCAGCGGGTGCAGCAGCAGGAAGAGGACTGTTGATCCCCCCTCGGAGCTCTAGAGCCCCCTCAGTAGCCGTTAGAATAGCGACAGAGGCTTGCAGGGACAGGTAGGTGTAATAAAGTATAATAAAGTGAAAAAAATAATAATAAGTAACCCCCCCTGACCCCCTAATAGGTCCCCAAGGGTCTATTAGGGCTTGATACCTGACCCCGGGCCCTATTAGGGGTTCAGGGAGCTGCGTGCGCCATCCCTTTTTTTGGCCGCAGATTTTTTTTTTCCTGATAAAAAAAGGGTTAAAAAAAGTTACAAAAACCCCCCCCCCTGACCCCCTACCCCCTAATAGGTCCCCCAGGGTCCTATTATTGTCTGATCCCTTACCCCGGGACCTATTAGGGGTTCAGGGAGCTGCGTTTTCCTCCCCCTTTTTTTTGTCCGCAGCTTTTTTTTTTTTTTTTTGATAGTCACACACCGTTATATACTGTGATACACCAAGCACCACATGCACACTTCCCCGCACACACCCCCTTCCCCCCCGCCACCGCCCCGCCACTGTACAAAAAAGGCGATGGCTCGCCGGGCATTTTCGGCAGCGGAGGCTTACGCTTTTTTAGCCTCCGAATCTGCCTGTGAGGACGAGGAAGATCCTACTTTTTTGTGTTCTTCCTCACCCTCCCCATCATCTAGCAGTGATGATGAGCCCCCTGCACGGCAGCGGAGACACTGCCAGGCGAGGCCACGCACCCCCCATGAGAGTGACCCAGTGACCGACACTAGTACGAGTGGCAATGCCACTAGTAATAGTAGTCCGGCCCCCCAGACAAGTGCACCGGAGCCCCCTTCCGGTGACCCTGTCTGGAGCCCCCCAGAGGGTTATCAGCCACGGATTCCTGAGTTTGTTGGCGATTCAGGAATCCGGATTGACCATGCTGGCTTCACTGATCTGGACTTTTTAAAGTTTTTTTTCAGTGACAGCCTGGTCAATCACATGGTGGAGCAAACAAACTTGTATGCCCAGCAGTTCAGTGCCCACCACCCCGATTCGTTTTTGGCTAGGTCCAATGAATGGCGCGCCATTGATGCAGCGGAAATTAGTACATTTTGGGGCCTCACGCTGCATATGGGCCTGGACAAAAAACAAAGGGCTCGTCATTACTGGAGCGGGGACGTCCTCTACCAGACCCCGCTTTACAGTATGGCGATCACACGGAAGCGGTACGAGGAGATTCGGAAATGCGGCATGTCCGCCCCGAGGTGATCCCGCCCATGATCAGCTTTACAAAGGGAGGCCGGTCATCGATCACTTTGGGGCCAAATTTTTGGAGGCCTACGTACCGCTCAGGGACCTCTCGGTAGATGAGTCTCTCATCAGTTTTAAGGGGAGACTCATCTTCTGCCAGTATATTCCCTAGAAGCGGGTGCGGTATGGCGTGAAACGCTACAAACTTTGTGAGAGTACCTCCGGGTACACTTACAAGTTTAGAGTATATGAGGGACGAGATTCCCGTATTGAACCCCCAGAATGTCCCCCCATTCTGGGTGTTAGCGGGAAACTTGTTTGGGACCTTGTGCACCCATTGCTGGATAAGGGTTACCACGTGTACGTGGATAACTTTTATACCAGCAACCCTCTGTTCAAATCCCTTTCCGCCAGATCCACGACCGCTTGTGGGACCATGCGGAGGAAACAGAGAGGCCTCCCTCTAAATTTGATCCAGACGCATATCCCCAAGGATGAGTGCCGTGCCCTCACCCATGATAACCTGTTGTTGGTGAAGTATAAGGATAAGAGGGATGTCCTTATGCTCACCACTATTCATGGGAACGGCAGCACCCCTGTCCCTGTGCGAGGTACCGAGGGACCGGTCATCAAGCCCGATTGTATTCTGGACTACAATCGGTATATGGGGGGAGTTGATCTCTCAGATCAAGTCCTCAAGCCATATAATGCCATGTGGATAACACGAGCATGGTACAAAAAAGTTGCGGTCTACTTGGTACAGGTTGCCATGTACAACGCTTTTGTACTATCCCAGTACGCTGGCAACACAGGGACATTCCTCCAGTACCAGAAGAATTCCTAAGGTTCCTGATCTTTGCTGACCGGGAAAGATCAGGCCGGACTTCCCAAGGGTCTGGAGTTATAGGCGCCAGGATCGTCCCAGGCCAACATGTTCCAGGGGAGGTCCCCCAGAGTGGAAAGAAGGGGCGATCCCAGAAAAGATGCAGGGTATGTTTCAGGAAGGGAATTCGGAAGGACACCACATATCAATGTGACACTTGCCCAGATAATCCGGGCCTCTGCATAGGCTGCTTCAGGGAGTATCATACTTCCATGGAGCCCTAAATTTTCCCTTTTCAGTTTAATTTTCCATAATTTGACCAATGTACCAAGTCCAGAATACTTTCCAAAATTTAACCCCCATAAATCACTAAATTGCCCAAAAAACCTGAAAAAAAAAAAAAACCTGATAAGACCTCTGGGGGTGTTTTTCCAAAAATGGGCCATAGGTCACTGAGTCATTATCATCTGGGACTTTTTTATGTTGCATAAAATGCGCAGCACTCTCTCTCTCCACCTGAGCAGGTGCGCATTTGAGGCAAAAGGTTAGGGACGGCCACACACATCACATTCCCAGAATGATGATTCAGAGCATAGGGTTTGGGGTGGGCATATTTTTTTTTTAGTTTTGGCTATACTCTGGGTCATCATTCTGGGAACATATCCTATTTTATTATGTTTTATAATTTTCTGGCACACTGTACCCCATATTACAGGCCTCTGTACCCCACCTGTCTACCCCAGTTACGGCCCGTTGTCCCCCATAGTGTTCCCCTATTTTAGGGCTCAGTGCTCGCCCCATTAACGCTCCTTGAGGGGGGGTCTCACATCCTGGCTCCATATCAAGCTCAAGGTCCCTGACTGCGCTCCCACTCAAGCAAGACCTGCTGTGCACCCGCCAAGCCAAAATCATCAAAAATAAGGTATGTCCTTACTCCAAAGAAATGTATTTACAAATTGTGGGGGGTCTTTTCTGCTATTATCCCTTGTAAAAATGTAAAATTTGGGGGAAACACACATTTTAGTGAAAGAAAAAACACTTTTTTTTACATATGCAAAAGTCGTGAAACCCCTGTGGGGTATTAAGGCTTACTTTACCCCTTGTTACGTTCCTCAAGGGGTCCAGTTTCCAATATGGTATGCCATGTGTTTTTTTTTTTTTTGTTGTCCTGGCACCATAGGGGCTTCCTAAATGCGACATGTCCCCCCCATTTCAGCAAAGTTTGCAAATGTGACTCCTTCTCTTCTGAGCATTGTGGCGCCCCTGCAGTGCACTTGACGTCCACTTATGGGGTACCTCGATACTCAGAAGAGATGGGGTTACAAATTTGGGGGGGGGGTCTTTTCTGCTATTAACCCTTGCAAAAAATTTGGGGGGGAAACACATTTTAGTGAAAACATTTTTTTTTTTTTTTACATATGCGAAAGTCGTGAAACCCCTGTGGGGTATTAAGGCTCACTTTATTCACTTTATTCCTGGTTATGTTCCAAAAGGGGTCTAGTTTCCAAAATGGTATGCCATGTGTTTTTTTTTTTTTTTTTGCTGTCCTGGCACCATAGGGGCTTCTTAAATGCGACATGCCCCCCGAGCAAAATTTACTCTCAAAAAGCCAAATATGACTCCTTCTCTTCTGAGCATTGTACTTTGCCCTCAGTGTGCTTCAGGTCAACTTATGGGGTACCTCCATGCTCAGAAGAGATGGGGTTACAAATTTTGGGGGGTCTTTTCTGCTATTAACCCTTGCAAAAATGTGAAATTTGGGGGGAAACACACATTTTAGTGAAAAAAATATATATCTTTTTTTACATATGCAAAAGTCGTGAAACCCCTGTGGGGTATTAAGGCTCATTTTATTCCTTTTTACGTTCCTCAAGGGGTCTAGTTTCCAAATGGTATGCCATGTTGTTTTTTTTTTTTTTTGCTGTCCTGGCACCATAGTGGCTTCCTAAATGCAACATGCCCCCTGAGCAAAATTTGCTCTCAAAAAGCCAAATATGACTCCTTCTCTTCTGAGCATTGTAGTTCGCCCGCAGTGCGCTTCAGATCAACTTATGGGATACCTCCATACTCAGAAGAGATGGCGTTACAAATTTTGGGGGGTCGTTTCTACTATTAACCCTTGAAAAAATGAGAAATTTTGGGGGAAACACACATTTTAGTGAAATTTTTTTTTTTACATATGCAAAAGTCGTGAAACCCCTGTGGGGTATTAAGGCTCACTTTATTCCTTGTTACATTCCTCAAGGGGTCTAGTTTCCAAAATGGTATGCCATGTGTTTTTTGTTTTTTTGCTGTTCTGGCACCATAGGGGCTTCCTAAATGCGACATGCCCCCTGAGCAAAATTTGCTTTCAAAAAGCCAAATATGACTCCTTCTCTTCTGAGCATTGTAGTTCGCCCGCAGTGCGCTTCAGGTCAACTTATGGGGTACCTCCATACTCAGAAGAGATGGGGTTACAAATTTTGGGGGGTATTTTCTGCTATTAACCCTTGCAAAAATGTGAAATTTGGGGGGAAACACACATTTTAGTGAAAGAAAAATATATATTTTTTTAAATATGCAAAAGTCGTGAAACCCCTGTGGGCTATTAAGGCTCACTTTATTCCTTGTTGCGTTCCTCAAGGGGTCTAGTTTCCAAAATGGTATGCCATGTGGTTTTTTTTTTGCTGTCCTGGCACCATAGGGGCTTCCTAAATGCGACATGCCCCCCCCCCCGAGCAAAATTTGCTCTCAAAAAGCCAAATATGACTCCTTCTCTTCTGAGCATTGTAGTTCGCCCGCAGTGTGCTTCAGGTCAACTTATGGGGTACCTCCATGCTCAGAAGAGATGGGTTTACAAATTTTGGGGGGTCTTTTCTGCTATTAACCCTTGCAAAATTGTGAAATTTGGGGTTAAACACACATTTTAGTGAGAAAAATCTATAATTTTTTTACATATGCAAAAGTCGTGAAACCCCTGTGAGGTATTAAGGCTCATTTTATTCCTTGTTACGTTCCTCAAGGGGTCTGGTTTCCAAAATGGTATGCCATGTGTTTTTTTTTTTGCTGTCCTGGCACCATAGGGGCTTCCTAAATGCGACATGCCCCCCCCCCCCCCCCCGAGCAAAATTTGCTCTCAAAAAGCCAAATATGACTCCTTCTCTTCTGAGCATTGTAGTTCGCCCGCAGTGTGCTTCAGGTCAACTTATGGGGTACCTCCATGCTCAGAAGAGATGGGTTTACAAATTTGGGGGGGTCTTTTCTGCTATTAACCCTTGCAAAAATGTGAAATTTGGGGGTAAACACACATTTTAGTGAAAAAATATATATATTTTTTTACATATGCAAAAGTCGTGAAACCCCTGTGAGGTATTAAGGCTCATTTTATTCCTTGTTACGTTCCTCAAGGGGTCTGGTTTCCAAAATGGTATGCCATGTTGTTTTGTTTTGCTGTCCTGGCACCATAGGGGCTTCCTAAATGCGACATGCCCCCTGAGCAAAATTTACTCTCAAAAAGCCAAATATGACTCCTTCTCTTCTGAGCATTGTAGTTCACCCGCAGTGCGCTTCAGATCAACTTATGGGATACCTCCATACTCAGAAGAGATGGGGTTACAAATTTTGGGGGGTCTTTTCTGCTATTAACCCTTGCAAAAATGTGAAATTTGGGGGGAAACACACATTTTGTGAAAAAAAAATATATTTTTTTCAATATGCAAAAGTCGTGAAACCCCTGTGGGGTATTAAGGCTCATTTTAGTCCTTGTCGCGTTCCTCAAGGGGTCTAGTTTCCAAAATGGTATGCTATGTGTTTTTTTTTTGCTGTCCTGGCACCATAGGGGCTTCTTAAATGCGACATGCCCCCCGAGCAAAATTTACTCTCAAAAAGCCAAATATGACTCCTTCTCTTCTGAGCATTGTACTTTGCCCGCAGTGTGCTTCAGGTCAACTTATGGGGTACCTCCATGCTCAGAAGAGATGGGGTTACAAATTTTGGGGGGTCTTTTCTGCTATTAACCCTTGCAAAAATGTGAAATTTGGGGGGAAACACACATTTTAGTGAAAAAAATATATATCTTTTTTTACATATGCAAAAGTCGTGAAACCCCTGTGGGGTATTAAGGCTCATTTTATTCCTTTTTACGTTCCTCAAGGGGTCTAGTTTCCAAAATGGTATGCCATGTTGTTGTTTTTTTTGCTGTCCTAGCACCATAGTGGCTTCCTAAATGCAACATGCCCACTGAGCAAAATTTACTCTCAAAAAGCCAAATATGACTCCTTCTCTTCTGAGCATTGTAGTTCGCCCGCAGTGCGCTTCAGATCAACTTATGGGATACCTCCATACTCAGAAGAGATGGGTTTACAAATTTGGGGGGGTCTTTTCTGCTATTAACCCTTGCAAAAATGTGAAATTTGGGGGTAAACACACATTTTAGTGAAAAAATATATATATTTTTTTACATATGCAAAAGTCGTGAAACCCCTGTGAGGTATTAAGGCTCATTTTATTCCTTGTTACGTTCCTCAAGGGGTTTGGTTTCCAAAATGGTATGCCATGTTGTTTTGTTTTGCTGTCCTGGCACCATAGGGGCTTCCTAAATGTGACATGCCCCCTGAGCAAAATTTACTCTCAAAAAGCCAAATATGACTCCTTCTCTTCTGAGCATTGTAGTTCGCCCGCAGTGCGCTTCAGATCAACTTATGGGACACCTCCATACTCAGAAGAGATGGGGTTACAAATTTTCGGGGGTCTTTTCTGCTATTAACCCTTGCAAAAATGTGAAATTTGGGGGGAAACACACATTTTGTGAAAAAAAATATATATTTTTTTCAATATGCAAAAGTCGTGAAACCCCTGTGGGGTATTAAGGCTCATTTTATTCCTTGTTGCGTTCCTCCAGGGATCTATTTTCCAAAATGGTATGCTATGTGGTTTTTTTTTGCTGTCCTGGTACCATAGGGGCTTCCTAAATGCGACATGCCCCCCCCCCCCCCCGAGCAAAATTTGCTCTCAAAAAGCCAAATATGACTCCTTCTCTTCTGAGCATTGTAGTTCGCCCGCAATGCGCTTCAGGTAAACTTATGGGGTACCTCCATGCTTAGAAGAGATGGGGTTACAAATTTTGGGGGGTCTTTTCTGCTATTAACCCTTGCAAAAATGTGAAATTTGGGGGGAAGCACACATTTTAGTGAAAAAAATATATATATTTTTTTACATATGCAAAAGTCGTGAAACCCCTGTGGGGTATTAAGGCTCATTTTATTCCTTATTACGTTCCTTAAGGGGTCTAGTTTCCAAAATGGTATGCCATGTGTTTTTTTTTTTTTTTTTGCTGTCCTGGCACCATAGGGGCTTCCTAAATGCGACATGCCCCCTGAGCAAAATTTGCTCTCAAAAAGCCAAATATGACTCCTTCTCTTCTGAGCATTGTAGTTCGCCCGCAGTGCGCTTCAGGTCAACTTATGGGGTACCTCCATGCTCAGAAGAGATGGGGTTACAAATTTTGGGGGGTCTTTTCTGCTATTAACCCTTGCAAAAATGTGAAATTTGGGGGGAAACACACATTTTAGTGAAAAAATATATATATTTTTTTTACATATGCAAAAGTCGTGAAACCCCTGTGGGGTATTAAGGCTCACTTAATTCCTTGTTACATTCCTCAAGGGGTCTCGTTTCCAAAATGGTATGGCATGTGTGGTTTTTTTTTTACTGTTCTGGCACCAAAGGGGCTTCCTAAATGCAACATGCCCCGAAAGTGAAGGAGAAAATTCACAATCTTCATTTTTTACACTCGCATGTGCTTGTAGACCCAATTTTTGAATTTTTACAAGGGGTGAAAGGAGAAAGTGTATACTTATATTTGTAGCCCAATTTCTCTCAAGTAAGCACATACCTCATATGTCTATGTAAAGTGTTCGGCGAGGGCTCAGAAGCGAAGGAGCAACAAGGGGATTTTGGAGAGTATGCTCTCCAAAATCCCCTTGTCGCTCCTTCGCTTCGGAGCCCTCTACTGCGCTCGCCGAACACTTTACATAGACATATGAGGTATGTGCTTACTGGAGAGAAATTGGGCTACAAATATAAGTATACATTTTCTCCTTTTACCCCTTGTAAAAATTCTAAAATTGGGTCTACAAGAACATGCGAGTGTACAAAAGGAAGATTGTGAATTTTCTCCTTCACTTTGCTGCTATTCCTGTGAAACACCTAATGGGTTAACATGCTGACTGAATGTCGTTTTGAATACTTTGGGGGGTGCAGTTTTTATAATGGGGTCATTTGTGGGGTATTTCTTATATGAAGACCCTTCAAATCCACTTCAAACCTGAACTGGTCCCTGAAACATAGTGAGTTTGAAAATTTTGTGGAAAAATTGGAAAATTGCTGCTGAACTTTGAAGCCCTCTGGTTTCTTCCAAAAGTAAAAACACGTCAATTTTAGATTGCCACCATAAAGTAGACATGTTGGAAATGTGAATAAAATTTTTTTTATTTGCAATATCCATTTTCCTTACAAGCAGAGAGCTTCAAAGTTAGAAAAATGCTAAATTTTAAAATTTTTCATCAAATTTGGGGATTTTTCACCAAGAAAATATGCAAGTTACCACAAAATTGCACCACTATGTTAAAGTAAAATATCGGAATCAGAATGATAACTAAAAGCATTCCAGAGTTATTAATGTTTAAAGTGACAGTGGTCAGATGTTCAAAAAATGGCCGGGTCCTAAGGTGTAAAATGGCTGGGTCCTTAAGGGGTTAAGGGGGCTACTGCTGTTTTTATTACCTAAACGGGGTGCTGCTGTTTACAATACTTAGAAGGGGCTGCTGCTGTTTTCATTACCTAAAAGGGGATGCTGCTGATTTTACTACCTAAAGGTGGATGCTGCTGTTTTTATTGCCTAAAGGGGGATGCTGCTGATATCACTACCTAGAGCGGTCTGCTACTGTTTCTATTACCTAAAGGGGGCTACCGCTGTTTCCATTACCTAATGGGTACCTGTTTTTACTACCTAAAGGGAGCTGCTGATGTTTACACTACCTAGAGGGGGCTGCTGCTGTTTTTTATTACCTTAAGGGTGCTGCTGCTGTTTTATTACCTAAAAGGTGCTGCTTCTGAGTTCACTACATAAAGTGGGCTGCTGCTGTTTTTATTAACCTCTTAAGGGCCCAGCCAATTTTCACTGTTGGAACCCTGCCATTTTTTGAACATCTGACCACTTTCACTTTAAGTATTAACCCCTTAAGGACTCAGGGTTTTTCCGTTTTTGCACTTTCGTTTTTTCCTCCTTACCTTTTAAAAATCATAACCCTTTCAATTTTCCACCTAAAAATCCATATTATGGCTTATTTTTTGCGTCGCCAATTCTACTTTGCAGTGACATTAGTCATTTTACCCAAAAATGCACGGCGAAGCGGAAAAAAAAATCATTGTGCGACAAAATCGAAAAATAAACGCCATTTTGTAACTTTTGGGGGCTTCCGTTTCTACGCAGTGCATATTTCGGTAAAAATTACACCTTATCATTATTCTGTAGGTCCATACGGTTAAAATGATACCCTACTTATATAGGTTTGATTTTGTCGCACTTCTGGAAAAAATCATAACTACATGCAGGAAAATGTATACGTTTAAAAATGTAATCTTCTGACCCCTATTACTTTTTTATTTTTCCACATACAGGGCAGTAGGAGGACTCATTTTTTGCGCTGTGATCTGAAGTTTTTATTGGTATGATTTTTGTTTTGATCGGACTTTTTGATCACTTTTTATTCATTTTTTAATGGTATAAAAAGTGACCAAAATACGCTTTTTTGGACTTTGGAATTTTTTTGCGTGTACGCCATTGAGCTTGCGGTTTAATTAATGATATATTTTTATAGTTCGGACATTTACGCACGCTGCGATACCACATATGTTTATATATATATTTTTTTTACACTTTTATTTTTTTTATGGGAAAAGGGGGGTGATTCAAACTTTTATTAGGGAAGGGGTTAAATGACCTTTATTAACACTTTTTTTTAACATTTTTTTTGCAGTGTTATAGGTCCCATAGGGACTTATAACACTGCACACACTGATCTTTTACACAGATCACAGGCGTGTATTAACACGCCTGTGATCAGTGTTATCGGCGCTTGACTGCTCCTGCCTGGATCTCAGGCATGGAGCAGTCATTCGCCGATCGGACACCGAGGAGGCAGGTAAGGGCCCTCCTGGTGTCCTGTCAGCTGTTCGGGACGCCGCGATTTCACCGCGGCGGTCCCGAACAGCCCGACTGAGCAGCCGGGTCACTTTCACTTTAGAAGCGGCGGTCAGCTTTGACCGCTGCTTCTAAAGGGTTAATACCACACATCGCCGCGATCGGCGATGTGTGGTATTAGCCGCGGGTCCCGACCGTTGATGAGCACCGGGACCGACGCGATATGATGCGGGATCGCGGCGCGATCCCGCTTCATATCGCGGGAGCTGGCGCAGGACGTAAATATACGTCCTGCGTCGTTAAGGGGTTAACCCCTTCATTACGCAGCCCATTTTCACCTTCATGACCTGGGCATTTTTTGAAAATCTGACCACTGTCACTTTAAACATTAATAACTCTGGGATGCTTTTACTTATCATTGTGATTCCGAGATTGTTTTTTCGTGACATATTCTACTTTATGTTATTGGTAAAATTTCACTCATATTTGTATCCTTTCTTGGTAAAAAAAAATCAAAAAATTTCATGAAAATTTTGAAAATGTAGCATTTTTCTAACTTTGAAAGTCTCTGCTTGAAAGGAAAATGGATATTCCAAATAAATTACATATTGATTCACATTTCCAATATGTCTACTTTATGTTTGCATCAATAAATTGATGAGTTTTTACTTTTGGAGGGCACCAGAGGGCTTCAAAGTTCCGCAGCAATTTTCCAATTTTTCTCAAGATTTTCAAAATCGTAATTTTTCAGGGCCCAGTTCAGGTTGGAAGTGGATTTTAAGGGTCTTCATATTAGAAATACCCCATAAATGACCCCATTATAAAAACTGCACCCCCCAAAGTATTCAAAATGGCATTCAGTAAGTGTTTTAACCCTTTAGGTGTTTCACAGGAATAGCAGCAAAGTGAAGATGAAAATTCTAAATCTTCATTTTTTACACTCGCATTTTCTTGTAGACCCAATTTTTGAATTTTTACAAGGGGTAAAAGGAGAGAAATCACCCTAAAATTTGTAACCCAATTTCTCTCGAGTAAGGAAATACCTCATATGCATATGTAAAGTGTTCGGCGGGCGCAGTAGAGGGCTCAGAAGGGAAGGAGCGACAATGGGATTTTGGAGAGTGAGTTTTTCTGAAAGGGTTTTTGGGGGGCATGTCCCATTTAGGAAGCCCCTATGGTGCCAGAACAGTGGACCCCCCCCCCACATGTGACCCCATTTTGGAAACTACACCCCCTCATGGAATTTAATAAGGGGTGCAGTGAGCATTTACACCCCACTGGCGTTTGACAGATATTTGAAACAGTAGACTGTGCAAATAAAAAAATTTATTTTTCATTTTCACAGACCACTGTTCCAAAAATCTGTCATACACCAGTGGGGTGTAAATGCTCACTGCACCCCTTATTACATTCCGTGAGGGGTGTAGTTTCCAAAATGGGGTCACATATGGATATTTATTGTTTTGCGTTTGTCAGAACTGCTGTAACAATCAGCCACCCCTGTGCAAATCGCCTCAAATGTACATGGCGCACTCTCCCTTCTGGGCCTTGTTGTGCGCCCCCAGAGCACTTTGCGCCCACATATGGGGTATCTCCGTACTCAGGAGAAATTGCGTTACAAATTTAGAGGGTCTTTTTTTCCCTTTTACCTCTTGTGAAAATGAAAAGTATAGGGCAACACCAGCATGTCAGTGTAAAAAATTTATTTTTTTACACTAACATGCTGATGTAGACCCCAACTTCACCTTTTCATAAGGGGTTAAAGAAGAAAAAGCCCCCCAAAATTTGTAAGGCAATTTCTCTCGAGTACGGCGATACCCCATATGTGTCCCAAAACTTGCCCTGAAATACGACAGGGCTCCAAAGTGAGAGAGCGCCATGCGCATTTGAGGACTAAATTAGGGATTTGCATAGGGGTGGACATAGGGGTATTCTATGCCAATGATTCCCAAACAGGGTGCCTCCAGCTGTTGCAAAACTCCCAGCATGCCTGGACAGTCAACGGCTGTCCGGCAATACTGGGAGTTATTATTTTGCAACAGCTGGAGGCTCCGTTTTGGAAACAGTAGCGTACCAGACGTTTTTCATTTTTTGGGGGGAGGGGGGCTGTGTAGGGGTATGTGTATATGTAGTGTTTTTTACTTTTTATTTTAGGTTAGTGTTAGTGTAGTGTAGTGTTTTTAGGGTACAGTCACATGGGCAGAGGTTCACAGCAAGTTTGCCGCTGGAAGTTTGAGCTGCAGCGCAAAATTTGCACCATCTCAAACTTGCAGCACTCACTGTAAACCTCCGCCCATGTGAGTGTACCCTGTACATTCACATTGGGGGGAGGGGGCAAACATCCAGCTGTTGCAAACTCCGAGCATGCCCTTTGGCTGTCCGTGCATGCTGGGAGTTGTAGTTTTGCAACAGCTGGAGGAACACTGGTTTGGAAACACTAATTTAAGTAATAAACTTTCAAGTGTTTTGCAACCAAACTTAGTGTTTCCAAACCAGTGTGCCTCCAGCTGTTGCAAAACTACAACTCCCAGCATGCATGGTCTGTCAGTGCATGCTGGGAGTTATAGTTTTGCAACAATTGCAACAGCTGGAGGCACTGAGGTAGGAAACGGACAATGTTTCCCAACTAGTGTGCCTCCAGTTGTTGCAAAACTACAACTCCCAGCATGCCCAGACCGCCCAGGCATGCTGGAAGTTGTAGTTCAGCAATATCTGAAGGATCAGATGTTGCCGAACTACAACTTCCAGCATGCTTGGGCAGACTGAGCATGCTGAGATTTGTAGTTTTGCAACATCTGGAAGAGCACAGATTGGAGACCATTATACAGTGGTCTCCAAACTGTGGGCCTCCAGATGTTGCAAAACTACAACACCCAGCATGCCCAGAAAGCCAAAGGCTGTCTGGGCATGCTGGGAGTTGCAGTTTTGAAACTCTCAGAGGCAGCAGTGAGATCGCTTTACGGCGATCTCACTGCTGCCAATGAAGATGCCACACTGCTGCTGCAAACTCACCTCCGGGACGCAGCGCAGCCGTGACCGCATGGAGTACGCCGGGACCGCTCGGGACACCGCTCGGACGGGTAAGTGACGCCGGGGGACAGGTCAGGGACACTTAGCAGAGCGGTGTGTGTCCCGATCCCCGTGATCGGGACTCACACACCGCGCTGCTAAGTATTTTCATAGCGAAACGCTGCTATCAGCTAGTCAGATTTGACTAGCTGATAGCAGCGATCGCTGGGGGGGGTGGGGGATGAAACCCCCCGTGGTCGCATGGGAAGATGGCTGGCTATCAGTGATAGCCACCATCTTTCCGGGCGCTGCGGGATGCCGCGAGTAGCGGCAGTAATGTTCATGACGTACCTGTATGTCATGGGTCGGGAACACCTTGCCACCCATGACGTACAGGTATGTCATAGGTCGGGAAGGGGTTAAAGGGGTATTCCAGGCCATAAATTTTTTTTATATATATCAACTGGCTCCGGAAAGTTAAACAGATTTGTAAATTACTTCTATTAAAAAATCTTAATCCTTCCAATAGTTATTAGCTTCTGAAGTTGAGTTGTTGTTTTCTGTTTAACCCCTTAAGGACACAGCCCATTTTCACCTCTAGGACGCAGCCCTTTTTTGCACATCTAACCACTGTCACTTTAAACATTAATAACTCTGGAATGCTTTTACTTATCAATCTGATTCCGAGATTGTTTTTTCGTGACATATTCTACTTTAACATAGTGGTAAATTTTTGTGGTAACTTGCATCCTTTCTTGGTGAAAAATCCCAAAATTTGATGAAAAAATTGAAAATTTAGCATTTTTCTAACTTTGAAGCTCTCTGCTTGTAAGGAAAATGGATATTCCAAATATTTTTTTTTTTGGATTCACATATACAATATGTCTATATTTTCATCATAAAATTGACAAGTGTTTACTTTTGGAAGACACCAGAGGGCTTCAAAGTTCAGCAGCAATTTTACAATTTTTCACAAAATTTTCAAACTCGCTATTTTTCATGGACCAGTTCAGGTTTGAAGTGGATTTGAAGGGTCTTCATATTAGAAATACCCCATAAATGACCCCATTACAAAAACTGCACCCCCCAAAGTATTCAAAATGACATTCAGTAAGTGTTTTAACCCTTTAGGTGTTTCACAGGAAAAGCAGCAAAGTGAAGGAGAAAATTCAAAATCTTCATTTTTTACACTTGCATGTTCTTGTAGACCCAATTTTTGAATTTTTACAAGGGGTAAAAGGATAAAATGTATACTTGAATTTGTAGCCCAATTTCTCTCGAGTAAGCACATACCTCATATGTCTATGTAAATTGTTCGGCGGGCGCAGTAGAGGGCTCAGAAGCGAAGGAGCGACAAGGGGATTTTGGAGAGTACGTTTTTCTGAAATGGTTTTTTGGGGGCATGTCGCATTTAGGAAGCCCCTATGGTGCCAAAACAGCAAAAAAAAAAAACATGGCATACCATTTTGGAAACTAGACCCCTTGAGGAACGTAACAAGGAATTAAGTGAGCCTTAATACCCCACAGGTGTTTCATGACTTTTGCATATGTAAAAAAAAAAAAAAAATTTTCACTAAAATGTGTGTTTCCCCCCAAATTTCACATTTTTGCAAGGGTTAATAGCAGAAAATACCCCCCAAAATTTTTAACCCCATCTCTTCTGAGTATGGAGGTACCCCATAAGTTGACCTGAAGTGCATTACGGGCGAACTACAATGCTCAGAAGAGAAGGAGTCATATTTGGCTTTTTGAGAGCAAATTTTGCTCGGGGGGCATGTCGCATTTAGGAAGCCCCTATGGTGCCAGGACAGCAAAAAAAAAACGACATGGCATACCATTTTGGAAACTAGACCCCTCGGGGAACGTAACAAGGGGTTAAGTGAACCTTAATACCCCACAGGTGTTTCACGACTTTTGCATATGTAAAAAAAAAATCATTTTTTTTACCAAAAATGCTTGGTTTAGCAAATATTTTACATTTTTAAAAAAGGTAATAGCAGGAAATACCCCCCAAAATTTGAAGCCCAATTTCTCCCGATTCAGAAAACACCCAATATGGGGATGAAAAGTGCTCTGCTGGCGCACTACAGGTCTCAGAAGAGAAGGAGTCACATTTGGCTTTTTGGAAGCAAATTTTGCTCTGGGGGCATGCCGCATTTAGGAAGCACCTATGGTGCCAGGACAGAAAAAAAAAACCCACATGGCATACCATTTTGGAAACTAGACCCCTTGGGGAACGTAACAAGGGGTAAAGTGAACCTTAATACCCCACAGGTGTCACAGGTGTTTCACGACTTTTGCATATGTAAAAAAAAAATTATTTTTTTACACTAAAATGCTTGTTTTCCCCCAAATTTTACATTTTTACAAGGGATAATAGCAGAAAATACCCCCCAAAATTTGTAACCCCATCTCTTCTGAGTATGGAAATACCCAATAAGTGGACGTGAACTACAATGCTTAGAAGAGAAGGAGCATCATTGAGCTTTTGAAGAGAGAATTTGGCCATGTGCATTTCCAAAGCCCCCCCGTGGTGCCAGAACAGTGGACCCCCCCACATGTGACCCCATTTTTAAAACTACACCCCTCACGGAAGGTAATAAGGGGTGCAGGGAGAATTTACACCCCACTGGCATTTGACGGATCTTTGGAACAGTGGGCTGTGCAAATTAAAAATTTTATTTTTCATTTTCACAGACCCCTGTTTCAAAGATCTGTCAGACACCTGTGGGGCGTAAATGCTCACTGTACCCCTTATTACATTCCGTGAGGGGTGTAGTTTCCAAAATGGGGTCACATGTGGGTATTTATTGTTTTGCACTTATGTCAGAACCGCTGTAAAATCAGCCACCCCTGTGCAAATCACCAATTTAGACCTCAAATTTACATGGTGCACTCTCCCTTCTGAGCCTTGTTGTGCGTCCCCAGAACACTTTGCGCCCACATATGGGGTATCTCCGTCCTCAGGAGAAATTGCGTTACAAATTTTGGAGGCTTTTTTTCTTTTACCGCTTGTGAAATTTTAAAGTATGGGGCAACACCAGTATGTTAGTGTACAAAAATGTTTTTTTTTTACACTAACATGCTGGTGTAGACCCCAACTTTACCTTTTCATAAGGGGTAAAAGGAGAAAAAGCCCCCCAAAATTTGTTAGGCAATTTCTCCCGAGTACGGCGATACCCCATATGTGGCCCTAAACTGTTGCCTTGAAATATGACAGGGCTCCAAAGTGAGAGCGCCATGTGCATTTGAGGCCTAAATTAGGGATTTGCATAGGGGTGGACATAGGGGTATTCTACACCAGTGATTCTCAAACAGGGTGCCTCCAGCTGTTGCTAAACTCCCAGCATGCTTGGACAGTCAATGGCTGTCCGGAAATGCTGGGAGTTTTTGTTTTGCAACAGCTGGAGGCTCCGTTTTGGAAACACTGCTGTAGGATACGTTTTTCATTTTTATTGGGGGGGAAGGGGTGGTGGGGGGGGAGGGCAGTGTACGTGTGTATATGTAGTGTTTTACTCTTTATTTTATGTTAGTGTAGTGTTTTTAGGTTACATTCACACTGACGGCGGATTACACTGAGTCTCCCGCTAGGAGTTTGAGCTGCGGCTGCTGCAGCTCAAACTTGAAGCAGGGAACTCACTGTAATCCGCCGCCAGTGTGAATGTAACCTGTACATTCACATGGGAGGGGGGGGCAAAACTACAACTCCCAGCATGCACTGACAGAACGTGCATGCTGGGAGTTGTAGTTTTGCAACAGCTGGAGGCACACTGGTTGGAAAATACTGAGTTAGGTAATAGAACCTATTACCTAACTCGGTATTTCCCAACCAGTGTGCCTCCAGCTGTTGCAGAACTACAACTCTCAGCATGTACTGATTGCCAAAGGGAATGCTGGGAGACGTAGTTATGCAACAGCTGTAGGCACGCAAGTACAACTCCCAGCATGCCGAGACAGCCATTTGCTGTTCCTGAATGCTGGGAGTTGTAGTTTTGCAAGATTTAGAGGGATTCAGTATGGAGATCACTGACAGTGGTTTCTAAACTGTGGCCCTCCAGATGTTGCAAAACTACAAATCTCAGCATGCTAAGACAGCAAACTGCTGTCTGGGCATGCTGGGAGTTGTAGTTTTGTAACATCTGGAGGGCTACAGTTTAGAGACCACTGTCAGTGATCTCTAGCCTGAACCCCTCTAAATCTTGCAAAACTACAACTCCCAGCATGCCAACACAGAAAACAGCTGTCAAGGCATGGTGGGAGTTGTAGTTTTGCAACATCTGGAGGGCGACAGTTTAGAGACTCTCTAAACTGTCGCCCTGCAGATGTTGCTAGGCAACAGACTCCCGGACACGCGGCGTCATACTCACCTCCACCGCCGCCGTGATCACAGCCGCCGCCGGGTAAGTGACCGCCGCCGCCGCCGCTACTACACGGTTCCCCCCGCTGTGCCCGGACACCGATGGGTGGGCATAGCGGAGGGGAACCGAACTTTAACCCCCCCGCCCCCAGTCTGCTATTGGTCGGTCGCTCGGCCGATCAATAGCAGGGATAGGAGGGGTGGCAACCCTGCCACCTCACTCCTATCTCTTCAAGGGGGATCGAGGGTGTCTTGGACACCCTCGATCCCCCTTATTTTATCGCGGAGCCGCCATTGATGGCCAGGGGGAGAGCGCTCCCCCTGCAAACACCATAGATGCCGTGATCAGAACTGATCACGGCATCTATGGGGTTAATGCTGGCGGGACCGGCGCGATCGCGGCCCCGGCAGCTGCGGTGGGACTCCGGCTGTGATTGTCAGCTGAGTCCCACCCGCGATCTCCTGCGCTGCCCGCGGCAGAGTAGGAGATCGCTTGGACGTATGCATACGTCCATTTGCGCGAACGTGTAATTCGCCTGGACGTATGCATACGTCCAATAGCGGGAAGGGGTTAACTGCTCTCTGATTACTCACGTCCCGGGAGCTGTGCAGTTCCTATGAGGATATTCTCCCATCATGCACAGCTCCTGGGACGTGACATCATCATTGAGCAGTTAGACAGAAAACTTCAGAAGCTAATAACTATTGGAAGGATTAAGATTTTTTAATAGAAGTAATTTACAAATCTGTTTAACTTTCCGTAGCCAGTTGATATATATAAAAAAGGGTTTGCCTGGAATACCCCTTTCCTAACTCTGGGATGTTTTTACCTTTCATTCTGATTTCGAGAGAGTTTTGTCGTGACATATTCTACTTTATGTTAGTGGTAAAATTTTGTCGATACTTGCATCGTTTCTTGATGACAAATTCCAAAATTTGATGAAAAAATTGAAAATTTTGCATTTTTTTAACTTTGAAGCTCTCTGCTTACAAGGAAAATTAATATTCCAAATAAATTATATTTCTCTATCGGCTCCATTGGGGGACACAGACCATGGGTGTATGCTGCTGTCTCTAGGAGATGTGAGACTATTGCAACAAAAACTGTTGGCTCCTCCCAGCAGGATATACCTGCCTTCAGGCTCTGAGCTATTCAGTTTAAGCTTAGTGTCTGAAGGAGATGTACATGGTCTGGTTTGTTTGTTTTCCTAGTATAGGGACGTGTTAGTTTTTTATTTCTTTTCTTTTCTGTTTTCAGGTGGGGACTCCGGGACTGGGGTTCCCTGTTTCCCCATTGCGAGTGAGGGGGAACAGACGTTGCGTATATGCGCTGTTAACCCCCCCCCCCCCCTCGTCAACGGTCAGTGCTTGGGTGGTACCTCATGGGTCCGGGTCCCCCTATTTACCTGCTCGCTTCGCTCGCGCATTGCAGCCAGGCGTGATGCAGGTAACTGATGCTGACTGAAGACTTCACTGAAGACTCCATTAGGTAAGTTCTTCTGACTGAGGTAAGTACATTTCCCTTTCTCACCTAGGTGCAAGGACTTGCAACCTCTGGAGACCCTCAGTTTTTGACCACCTTTTCAGGTTTATGGGGCTGACTGGTACTGGGGCGAGCAGTGGCATCTTTGGGGGCATAATTTCTTTATTACACTGTATGTAAGTGCTCTGTGTGAGATTGTGTTTTACTATGCGGCTTAGCCGCAGCGCCTTATATGCGGCTGACAGCCGCGGTGCTTTTTCTAGCCGAGCGCACGAAGCGCCGGCTTACTTTCATTTTCTGTTCATGTTTCTGCCGCCCGCTTACTTCCCCCGAGCGCATATGTTCTTACATATGCGCTCGGGACAGGGAGCGGGCGCCATTACTCCTTCGTTCCCGTCTTGTACTTAGCTCCGCCCCTAGGGGCCGGAACTCTCGGGGGTGCTCTCTCACAGTGTGTGTGGTGATTTGTACTGACAGGCGCTTGAAGCGCCGTCTTCCTTCACCTCGGCAGCTGATGGCTGCTGGGGGGGTGATATGTGCGGCGTCCGCTCACTTCCCTGCGGGCGCATATGCGGCTGCATGTGCGCTCGGGGCATGGGGCGGCCGTCATTACTCTGGTTCTTCTCGACGGCCGGGGCGCGGTAACTCCACCCACAGGGCCGCCGGAGCTTCTGGTGGCGCGCATCGCCCCCTCCAATCAGTGCTGCGCGCGCATGTCTGATGGCGGGGGTCGATCCTCAGTGCCCCTGCTCTGGGAACGCCCCTCTCAGGGGTTAACTCTTTTCCTGCCATAGGGGATGCTATTCTGCCCTCTATACTCACAACTAGACTGCTAGTCTCTATTTTGTCACAATAACATATTGTTCCTACAATGCCCACTGACTCCACTGCTCCCCCAGATCCCCCAGTTTCCCTGGATGTTACAATTCCGGTGGATTCGGCGTTTGGTTTCTTCCTATCCCAGTTTATGGCTGAATTGACTCAAGTCCCCCTTGTGGTGGCTGAGGCCTCACGTGACTAGGTGTCTACCTGGAAGAGGTCTGTCCTGCGCTGACCCTCTGGCGGGTCCCGCTCCTCTTTTACACAAGCCTCACGCTCTCTCTCGAAGCGTACTAGGGGTGTTTGTCTGACTTTTACATTGAGTCTCCAGATAGACGTGGGCATTCCTCCGTGGGTCTTGCCTCCCCGTGTCATCTGGTCATGGACGTCGCTCCTCCAGAGGAGGTTTACGGAATCGCCGCTCTTCCCTGCCAGAGCCGCGTACCCGGTCAGGGTTGCCCCCCTCCAGGTCTGCCTCCATGCGTTCACTTTCGTCTGGTGAACTGGCGGATCAGGTTTCCGAATCGGCATCTGGCTCAGAGGACCGATCGGATATGGTTGAAACGGTGCACTCATTGGTTGCGGCCATAAGAGACACCCTTCACTTAGAGGACCCAGGATCTTCGGACGTTACGCCTGAAGTATCCTTTCATCGTGCTTAACCAGCACCTCAAGGATTCAGCTCTCACGCTGAACTTCACATCCTTCTAGAATCTGCATGCAAACATCTGGACTATAGGTTCACGGGAATGAAGAGGGTTCAAGTGCGTTACCCATTCGCCAAGGACCTTGCCTCTAAGGTGGTTTCCCATCTCTTAATGGTTCCACCAATTTCCTGCCTCTCTAGGCTACTATAGTGCCGCTGGTAGAGGAAGCTGCCTTCAAGGACTTGACGGATCAGACGGTGGAGTCCTTGGCGGAGTTTGCCTCGGACGCAGCAGGCTCTGGGTCCGAGGCCCTATTGTTGTGGTGCTTACAACTCAGTCTGGGTATCTTGGCGGGATTTCTCCCGGAGGGTCTATCTTGCTTGGTTCTCCAATGCTGGGGAATTCTGTGCACAGCTTCCATGCAGTCAGTCCGTGGTGCTGCCTTTGCTGTGGGTCCCCTAGCGGCCCTCCGCCGCTCCATGTGGCTTTGGGCGTGGGATATGGATGCCGTCTCCAAAAGGGTCTCTTACCGAGTTGCCTTTTACTGGTACCGGTCTCTTTGACAAGCGCCTTCTCGAGATTATCTCTGTGGCGCCGGGGGGTAAAAGTTACTTGTTGTCTCAGCATAAGGCTTTCTTTTATTCCCAGGGGAAGTCCTCTTCCGTTCGGTCCTTTCGTACCTTTGGCCCCAATAAGGGATCTCAGCATGCACCTTCGCGGGACAAGAGGTCCCCCTCATTCTGGGCACGTTCGCCTTGGAATTCGGAAGTTCACATGGAGGGCAGCCACCACCCGCAGGTTTTTTCTCGGGTCGGAGTTCGTCTCTTACTTTTTCGATACATCGGGACCACACACATTCAGGAAGTCCCGAACACCACGGTCTCCTCCGGGAAGCAGTTTCAGGAGACCCTCTAGTCCCTGCCCAGGGAGTCAACGTCTCCGTTCCTACAGGGGAATATTTGCGGGGCATCAAGGATGCCTTCCCCTCATATTCCTATATCCCGGCCATCTGCGGTTCCTTCGCCTTCCAGTTCCGGAGGGGCTCTTTCATCTCGTAGCCTATCCCTTTGGTCTGGCCTCTGCTCATCGGGTCTTCGCCTCGATCCTTGCACCAGTGATAGTTCTGTTGCGATCGTGCGGAGTCTCGGTGATTCCTTACGTGGACGACCTTCTTGTCAAGGCTCTCATCAGAGTCTAGACTCTAGGGACTGTGGGTCTTACACTCCAGACCCTGATTCGCTTCGGGTGAATGTTCAGCTTAGACGAGTCGTTCCTCTCTCCCACCCAGTCTCTGATCTTCTGAGACCTCACTTCCGCGGTCCCTGTCCGGATTTTTCTTCTGCTGGACAACCGTCTGACACTCCTGTCTGGTGTCCGCTCTCTTCGGGCCACGGCCTCGGTTTCCATACAAAATTGTATGAAAGTTTTGGGTCGGCTGGTAGCGGCCATGGAGACCGTGCCCTTTGCCCAGTTTTCATTATTGTCCCCCTCAACTGGCGGTTCTCTCTCTATGGGACAGATCTCCTCTGTTTCTCGGTCGCAAGATTGCTCTTCCTCGTTGGATTCCTGAGTCTCTGCTCTGGTGGCTCCGTTCCCCCCTTCTTCAGGGGTGACCATTCCTTCCCTACTGGGGCAGGTAGTCATGACTGCTGCCACTCTGTCGGGCTGGAGCAGCATGTTCAGGGATTGGTCGCTTCAGGACCTCTGGCCTCTCCGGGTAGCCCTTCTTCCAATACACTTTCCGGACCTGGGGGTGATTCTTCTTGTCTTCTTCATGGGGAGTCCCATCTTCTGTCCGCATCCAGGCGGCGCTCGCAGTTTGGCAGTGTTGTCGAGGTGTCAAAGAGTCTCCTCTGGATGGAACGTATGTTTCCGGCCTTTTTCGGCGGTTTCCTTCCAGGTGTGCTCACTGGGAAGCGGACTTCCTCAGCCGGTCCTCAGCCGACCCCAGCGAGCGGTCTCTACATCCAGTAGCCTTCGTGCAGACCCGCATGCTCTGGGGCATTCTAGACGGAGACCCTTTCGTGTCCGGCACAATCTAAATATTCTTTCATTTGTGTTGAGGTCCTGGGACACCCTGGCTCTAGCCGTGGCTGCTATTGGGATTCCTTGGGGTGGGTTTCCTCTGTCCTCTCTGTTTTCTCTCCTTGCTCTCCTCCCCAGGGTTCTGAGGAAGCTCAAAACAGGGGACGTCCCCACCATTCTGATAGCTCCAGTTTGGCCCCGAAGTTCGTGTTACGCCGACGTAGTCAGGCTCCCGGACGACGCTCCTCTGCGCCTTCCGCTCCGCCTGGATCTACTCTTTCAGGGTCCTCTTTGCCACCCCAATTCACAGTCGCTGCATTTGACGGCGTGGCAGTTGAGACCGCGGTTTTGAGGGCCCACGGGTTCTCTTCCCAAGTCACTCACACCATGCTCAAGGCTAGTAAGCCCTCCTCCGCAGGAATTTACCACCGTACTGGGCGGTCTTATTTTCGTTGGTGTGAAGCTGAGAACTTCTCCCCGGTGACCTTCTCGGTTCTCCATCTTCTCTTTTTTTTTTTTTGCAGTCGGGGTTGGAACTGGGGTTATCTCTCAGTTCCCTTAAAGGTCTGGTTTCCAACTGGGGTTGTCTCTCAGTACCCTTAAAGGTCAGGTCTCAGCCCTTACTGTTCTTTCCAGAGGCCCCTGGCTTCTAATCCTCTTGTCCGGACCTTCCTGCAAGGAGTGGCGCACGCCTTTCCTCCTTAGCGGTCACCTTCTCTCCCTCACCTTCTCCCCCTTGGGACTTGAATTTGGTTCTGAGTGCCCTCCAGGGTGCACCCTTTGAGCCCCTTAAAGAGGTTTCTCTCCGCCTCCTTTCTGTGGCGTTTCTTGTTGCTATCACCTCCATGCGGAGGGTGTCTGATTTGGCAGCTCTCTCCTGCCGTTCTCCGTTTCTGGTGATCCACCAAGACAAGGTCATTTTCCGGCCAGATACCTCCTTTTTGCCTAAGGTGGTTTCGGCCTTTCATCTCAATGAGGACATTGTCCTCCCGTCTTTTTGTCCTGCTCCTTCTCATCCTAAGGAGCGCTTACTACACAAGCTGGATGTAGTTCGGGCTGTTCGGTCTTATCTCTCCATCACTTATTCGTTTCGTCAGTGTGATTCCTTTTTCGTCCTTACCGAAGGTCGTCGCAAGGGACAACCTGCTTCAAAGGCCACCATTTCAATGGTTTTTGTGGGGCATGTCGCAATTATGAAGCCCATATGGTGCCAGAACAGCAAAAAAAAAAAACACATGGCATACTATTTTGGAAACTAAACCCCTCAAGGCACGTAACAAGGGGACCAGTGAGCCTTAAATAGCTCAAAATTATAGATCACTGTTACGCAGAGCGCTCTGGGTCCCTGCTCCTCCCCGGAGCGCTCGCGGCGTTCACCTTCTTGCAGTGCCCCGGTCAGATCCGCTGATCGGGAGCGCTGCATTAATGTTACCGGCAGGGATGCGACCTGCGTAAGGGGGACGCGCCCGCTCGCAGCTCGCATCCCGGTCTCCTCACCCGTCCTGTTCCCCGACGGCTCAGTCCCGGCGCATGCGGCCCCGCTTCCTAGGGCGCGTGCGCGCGGGCTCTCTGCGATTTAAAGGGCCAGTGCGCCACTGATTGGCGCCTGGCCCAATTAGTGCTCACACCTGTGCCCTCTCTATATAACCTCACTTCCCCTTCCCAGTATTGCCGGATCTTGTTGCCTTGTGCCAGTGAAAGCATTTCCTTGTATGTCCCAAGCCAGTGTTCCAGACCCTCTGCCGTTGCCCCTGACTACGATCCTTGCTGCCTGCCCTGACCTTCTGCTACGTCCGGCCTTGTTCTTGCCTAATCCCTTGTACCGCGCCTGTCTCAGCCGTCAGTTGCGGTCGAGTCGCTATCGGGTGGAACGACCTGGGGGTTACCTGCCGCTGCAAGTCCATCCCGCTTTGCGGCGGGCTCTGGTGAAAACCAGTAACCCCTTAGACTCCGTTCCCCTGGTACGGCCCACGTCATCACCCCACTGACACAGAGGATCCACCACCAGTATCCTCACAGTATCCGGATCCTGACAGTGGATCCGGCCATGGATCCCGCTGAGGTCCCGCTGCCAGTTGTCGCTGACCTTACCACGGTGGTCGGCCAGCAATCTCAAAAGATAGCGCAACAAGGACAACAGCTGACCCAACTTACTGTCATGCTGCAACAACTCTTGCCACAGCTTCAGCAACCATCTCCTCCGCCAGCTCCTGCACCTCCTCCGCAGCGAGTGGCCGCTCCCAGCCTCCGCTTGTCCTTGCCAGACAAATTTGATGGGGACTCTAAACTATGCTGTGGTTTCCTGTTTCAATGTTCCCTACACTTGGAGATGATGTCGGACCAATTTCCCACAGAACTGTCTAAGGTGGCTTTCGTGGTTAGTCTCCTGTCTGGAAAGGCCTTGTCATGGGCCACACCGCTCTGGGACCGCAATGATCCTGTCACTGCCAATGTCCTTCATCGCTGAGGTTCGTAGTGTCTTTGTGGAACCAGCCTGGGCCTCTTCTGCCGAGACTGCTTTGTTGAACCTTGTCCAAGGAAGTTCTTCTGTGGGCGAATACGCCATCCAATTTCGTACTCTCGCTTCTGAATTATCCTGGAACAATGAGGCCCACTGCGCGACCTTCAAGAAAGGCCTATCCAGCAACATCAAGGATGTACTGGCCGCACGAGAAATTCCTGCTAACCTGCATGAACTTATCCATTTGGCCACCCGCATTGACATGCGTTTTTCTGAAAGACGCCAGGAGCTCCAACAAGAGAAGGACTTTGTTCGCACCAGGCGATTTCTCTCCCCGGCTCCTCTCTTCTGAAGTCCACTGCAATCTGTTCCTGTGCCTTCTGCCGTGGAGGCTGTGCAATTTGACCGGTCCCGTCTGACCCTACAAGAGAGGACTCGCCACCGTAACGAGAATCTATGCCTGTACTGTGCTAGTACTGAACACTTCCTAAAAGACTGTCCTATCCGCCCTCCGCTCAGGAAAAACGCACTCCGATTCCGCACAAAGGTGAGACAGCTCTAGGTGTGAATTCTGCTTCTCCACGTCTTACTGTGCCTGTGCGGATTTCTCCTTCTGCTAACTCCTCCTTCTCAGCTGTGGCCTTCTTGGATTCCGGTTCTGCAGGAAATTTTATTTTGGCCTCTTTCATTAATAGGTTCAACATCCCAGTGACCAGTCTCGTCAGACCACTCTACATCTCTTCAGTTAATGGAGAAAAATTGGACTGCACTGTGCGTTACCGCACAGAACCCCTGTTAATGTGCATTGGACTGCATCACGAAAAAAATGTAATTTCTTGTCCTACCCAACTGCACCTCTGAAATTCTCCTCGGCTTGCCATGGCTCCAACGTCACTCTCCTACCCTTGACTGGACCACCGGGGAGATCAAGAGCTGGGGTTCTTCTTGTCTCAAACAATGCCTCAGCTTCGCTCCCGTCAGTCAAACCCCTGTGGCTCCACCTATACCAGGTCTTCCCAAGGCTTACCAGGACTATGCCGATGTTTTCTGTAAAAAAACAAGCAGAGACTTTGCCACCTCATAGGCCTTATGACTACCCTATTGACCTCCTTCTTGGTATTACTCCACCCCGGGGCAGGATCTATCCTCTGTCCGCCCCTGAGACTCAAGCCATGTCTGACTACATCCAGGAAAATTTAAAGAGGGGATTCTTTCGCAAGTCCTCATCCCCTGCCGGAGCGGGGTTCTTCTTTGCTTAGAAAAAAGATTGTACCCTACGGCCATGTATTGACTACAACGGTTTAAATAAAATCACCATTAAAAACCGCTATCCCCTGCCTCTAATCTCGGAACTCTTTGACCGCCTTCGTGGTGCCAACATCTTCACTAAATTGGACTTAAGAGGCGCATATTATCTCATTCGCATCAGGAAAGGGGATGAGTGGAAAACTACATTTAATACCAGAGACGGACACTTCGAATATCTTGTTATGCCCTTTGGGCTCTGAAACGCCCCTGCAGTCTTCCAGGACTTCGTTAATGAAATATTTCGGGACTTATTATATACCTGTGTTGTGGTTTACCTGGACGACATCTTGATTTTCTCCTCTAGTCTAGAGGAACACCGACGTCATGTCCGCCTAGTGCTCCAGAGACTCCGCGAAAATCAACTGTATGCCAAAATGGAGAAATGTCTCTTTGAATGTCAATCTCTTCCCTTCCTAGGTTACCTAGTCTCTGGCCAGGGACTTCAAATGGACCCAGACAAACTGTCAGCGGTTTTAGATTGGCCACACCCTTCTGGACTCCGTGCTATCCAATTCTTCTTAGGATTTGCCAACTACTACCGACAGTTTATTCCTCATTTTTCCACCATTGTGGCTCCGATTGTGGCCCTAACCAGGAAGAATGCCAACCCTAAGTCCTGGCCTCCTCAAGTGGATGAGGCCTTCAATTGCCTCAAAACTGCATTCGCTTCTGATCCATCGAAACCCTTCTTGCTGGAAGTGGACGCCTCCTCAGTCAGGGCCAGAGCCGTACTCCTTCAAAAAAACTCTACCGGACATAATATTACTTGTGGTTTCTTTTCTAAAACCTTCTCTCCGGCGGAAAAAAATTACTCCATTGGTGATCATGAACTTCTGCCCATCAAGCTAGCTCTGGAAGAATGGAGGCATCTACTGGAAGGTTCCAAACACCCCATTGTCATCTACACAGATCACAAGAATCTCTCGTATCTCCAGTCTGCCCCACGTCTGAACCCTCGTCAGGCTAGGTGGTTGTTGTTTTTTGCCTGCTTTAACTTGGAGATTCATTTTCGTCCTGCTGACAAAAACGTCAGGGCTGACGCCCTTTCACGTTCCTCTGATGCTACCGAATCTGAAGCCCCTCTACAACACATAGTACCTCCTGAGTGCCTGGTCTCCTCTGCTCCAGCTTCTATTAGACAAACTCCTCCTGGAAAGACCTTTGTCCCTCCACGCCAGCGCCTCAAGATCCTCAAGTGGGGACATTCCTCGCACCTCGCTGGCCACGCTGGCGTCAAGAAGTCCATCCAAGTTATTTCTCGTTTATATTGATGGCCTACGCTGGAGGGGGATGTTGCTGATTTCATTCGGGCCTGTACAGTTTGGGCCCGGGACAAGACCCCTCGCCAGAAGCCTGCTGGACTCCTCCTTCCTTTACCTGTTCCTGAGCAGCCATGGTCTCAAATTGCCATGGATTGTATTACGGATCTGCCTGTATCCCATGGCAACACCGTCATCTGGGTGGTCGTTGATCGTTTCTCCAAGATGGCACATTTCATTCCGCTTCTAGGTCTTCCTTCTGCGCCACAGTTGGCGAAGCTATTTTTTATGCATATTTTTCGCCTTCACGGGCTACCCACGCATATCATCTCGGATAGAGGCGTCCAATTTTGGAGAGCTCTCTGTAATCAATTAAAAATCAAATGAAATTTCTCGTCCTCCTATCATCCCCAATCCAATGGGCAAGTAGAGAGAGTTAACCAGATCCTTGGTGACTATTTGTGACATTTTGTTTCCTCCCGCCAAGACGATTGGGTCGACCTTCTACCCTGGGCTGAATTCTTGGACCTTTTAAAATCAATCCTGTCTCCTACAAACTTCTTCTTCCCCCTTCTCTCCGTATTCCTAACTCTTTTCATGTTTCTCTTCTCAAACCTCTTGTTCTTAACCGCTTCTCTCCCAAGGTTGGTGCTCCAGCTCCTGTCTCTGGCTCCTCCGATGTCTTCGCTGTTAAGGAAATCCTTGCGTCCAAAATGGTCAGAGGTAAAAAAAAAAATTGTCTTCAGGGCCACAATTTAAAATGCTCTCACACTGTCCCTCCTAACATGTTTCGCCACCAAAGTGACGTCTTCAGAGGTTATGGAACAATGGCCATTGTTCCCTAACCTCTGAAGACGTCACTTTGCTGGCGAAACATGTGAGGAGGGACAGTGTGAGAGCATTTTAAATATCAGCATAGCACCCATATTCTGCACATTCTGCAGATGTGCTGAGTAGATCTCACAATTCCAGTTGGTCCCTAGGGACAACCAGTTACATTAATACATGTGGTGCTAAAAATGCTGTTTTTTTTTTTTTTTTTTAAATCACCTTTAGCTCTGTTTATTCACATTATTGTTTAATTACTTATAAATAAAAATTAAGTTTTATTAAAGTGAGGGATAAAAAGTGGACTTTTTGCTCAGTCCCTTTGGGCTGAGTTGAGGTAAATAAACAGTGAGCCTTAACACCCCACAGGTGTTTCACAACTTTTTGTTAATGTTGGATGCGTAAATGTTTTGTTTTGTTTTTCACTTAAATGCTAGTTTTTCCCCAAATTTTTAATTTTTACAAGGGATAATAGGACAAAATGCCCCCCAAAATTTGTAACCCCATCTCTTCTGAGTATGGAAATACCCCATGTGTTGACGTCAAGTGCTCTACTGGCACGCTACAATGCTCAGAAGAGGAGTCACATTTGGCTTTTGAAAAGCAAATTTTGATGAAATGATTTTTGTGGGGCATGCCGCATTTAGGAAGCCCCTATGGTGCCAGGACAGCAAAAAAAAAAAAAAAACACATGGCATACTATTTTGGAAACTACACCCCTCAAGGAACACAACAAGGGGTACAGTCAGCCTTAACACCTCACAGGTGTTTGATGACTTTTTGTTAAAGTCGGATGTGTAAATGAAAAAATAAAATATTTACATTTTTACAAGGGGTAATAGGAGAAAATGACCCCAAAATTGGTAACCCCATTTCTTTTGAGTATGGAAATACCCAATGTGTGGATGTCAAGTGCTCTGCTGACGCACTACAATGCTCAGAAAAGGAGGAGCGCCATTGATCTTTTGGAGACAGAATTTGGTTGGAATAGAAGTCGGGGGCCATGTGCGTTTACAAAGCCCACCGTGGTGCCAGAACAGTTGAACCCCCCCACATGTGACCCCATTTTGGAAACAACACCCCTCACATAATTTAATAAGGGGTGCAGTGAGTATTTACGCCCCACTGGCATTTGACAGATCTTTGGAACAGTGGGCTGTGCAAATTAAAAATTAAATTTTTAATTTTCACGAACCACTGTTCCAAAAATCTGTCAGACACCTGTGGGGCATAAATGCTCATTGTACCCCTTATTACATTACGTGAGGGGTGTAGTTTCCAAAATGGGTCACATGTTGGGGGGGGGTACATTGTTCTGGTACTATGGGGGCTGTGTAAACACACGTGGCCTTCAATTTCGGACAAATTTTCTCTTCAAAATCCCAATGGCGCTCCTTCTCTTCTGAGCATTGTAGTGCGCCAGCAAAGCACTTTACATCCGCATATGGGGTATGTTCTTACTCAGAAGAAATGGGGTTACAAATTTTGGGGGCTGTTTTCTTATTTTTCCGTGTGAAAATCAAAAATTGTAACACCAGCATTTTAGTGAATTTTTTTTTTTTCATTTTTCCATCCAACTTTGAAGATTTTTCATTAAACACCTGTGAAGTGTTCAGGCTCACTATACCCCTTGTTACGTTCCGTAAGGGGTGTAGTTTCCAAAATGGGGTCACATGTGGGTATTTCTTTTTTTGCGTTTATGGCAGAACCGCTGTAAATTCAGCCACCCCTGTGCAAATCACCAATTTAGGCTTCAAATGTACATGGTGCGCTCTCACTCCTGAGCCATGTTGTGCGCCCGCAGAGCATTTTACGCCCACATCTGGGGTATTTCCATACTCAGGAGAAATTGCGTTACAAATTTTGGGGGTCTTTTTTTCCTTTTAACACTTGGGAAAATAAAAAGTATGGGGCAAAACCAGCATGTCAGTGTAATTTTTTTTTACATTAACAGGCTGGTGTAGCCCCCAACTTTTCCTTTTCTTAAGGGGTAAAAGGAGAAAAAGCCCCCCAAAATTTGTAGTGCAATTTCTCCCAAGTACGGAAATACCCCATATGTGGACCCAAACTGTTTCTTTGAAATGCGACAGGGCTCCGAAGTTAGAGAGCGCCATGCGCATTTGAGGACTAAATTGGGGGTTGCATAGGGGTGGACATAGGGGTATTCTACGCCAGCGATTCCCAAACAGGGTGCCTCCAGCTGTTGCTAAACTCCCAGCATGCCTGGACAGTCAGTGGCTGTCCTGAAATGCTGGGAGTTGTTGTTTTGCAACAGCTGGAGGTTCCGTTTTGGAAACACTGCTGTATAATAAGTTTTTCATTTTAATTGGGGGGACAGTGTAAGGGGGTGTATATGTAGTGTTTTACCCTTTATTTTGTGGTAGTGTAGTGTAGTGTAGTGTATTGTTTTTAGGTTACATTCGCACTGGCGGAGGTTTACAGTGAGCTTCCCGCTAGAAATTTGTGCTGCAGTGAAAAATTTGCCGCAGCTCATACTTGAAGCAGGAAACTTACCGTAAACCTACCCATGTGAATGTACCCTGTATGGGGGGACAAACCTCCAGCTGTTTCAAAACTACAACTCCCAGCATGCACTGACAGACCATGCATGCTGGGAGTTGTAGTTTTGCCACAGCTGGAGGCACACTGGTTGGAAAACCTTCAGTTAGGTTCTGTTACCTAACTCAGTATTTTCCAACCAGTGTGCCTATAGCTGTTGCAAAACTACAACTCCCAGCATGTACTGATGCTGGGAGATGTAGTTATACAATAGCTGGAGGTACGCAACTACAACTCCCAGCATGCCGAGACAGCTGTTTGCTGTTTGGGCATGCTGGGATTTGCAGTTTTGCAACATCTGGAGGGCTACAGTTAGAGACCAGTGCACAGTGATCTACAAACTGTGGACCTCCAGATGTTGCAAAACTACAATTCCCAGCATGCACAGACAGCAAACTGCTGTGTGGGCATGCTAGGAGTTGTAGTTTTGCAAGATCTAGAGGGCAGTATAGAGATCACTATGCAGTGGTCTCTAAACTGTAGACCTCCAGCTGTTGCAAAACTGCAAGTCCCAGCATGCCCAAACAGCTGTCTGGGCATGCTGAGAGTTGTAGTTTTGCAACATATGGAGGGCTACAGTCTCAGACTGTAACCCTCCAGATGTTGCTAGGCAACTTACCGTCTTTCGTCGGATCCAGGGAGCCATCCTCTTCTGCCGCACGACATCGCCGCCCGCGCCGATCACCGCAGCCGATCCCGTCCCGCAGCCTTTACAGAGGGGTAATTGGATCTTCACCGCCCGGTCCCCTTCGGTTCCCCGTTCTGCCCCGCCTATTGTGGGTGGGCAGAACGGGGAAAACTAAAGTTAACCCCCCCGCACCCCCATCTGCTATTGGTGGTCACGTCTAGACCACCAATAGGAGGGGTGACACCCCTGCCACCTCACTCCTATCCCTTCAGGGGGATCGTGGGTGTCTTAGACAACCGTGATCCCCCTTATATTCCGGATCACCGAGTCACCATAGACCCGTATGACCCGAAATCGGCGCAAATCGCAACTGTGAATTCACTTGCGATTTGCGCCGATCGCCGACATGGGGGGGGTCTGATGACTCCCCTGGGCATTTGCGCGGGGTGCCTGCTGATCGATATCAGCAGTCACCCCAGTCCGGTCCCCGCTCGGCGCGCGGTGGGGACTGAAATTCCCACGGGCGTACAGGTACGCCCTGGGTCCTTAAGACCCAGGTACACAGGGCGTATCTATACGCCCTGGGTCCTGTACAGGTTAAAAGGCTGCTGCTGTTTTTACTACCTAAAGGGGACTGCTGCAGATTTTACTACCTATGGGGATGCTGCTGATTTTACTACCTAAAGTAGGATGCTGCTGATTTTACCACCTAAAGAGATGGTTGTGCCCAGAGCAGAAACAAATCCCCATAGCAAACCTTTCCTACTCTTGACAGCTCCTGACATAGACACAGATGTCAGCAGAAAGCACTGTGGTCAGACAGAAAAGAACCATACAACTTCCTCTGTAGTATACAGAAGCTGATAAGTACTGTAAGGATTAAGGTTTTTAAATAGAGGTAATTTACAAGTCTGTTTAACTTTTGGGCACCAGTTGATTTAAAAAAAAATAGTTTTCCTTCGGAGTACCCCTTTAAGGGGGCTACTGCAGTTTATATTACCTAAAGGCGGCTACTAATATTACCCTAACCCTTGAAAAAATTCATGTGTGCTTCTCGTACACTGTATGCACCGCCATTGTATTAAATTCACAGCGATAGGGGGACTCATGATCAAGTTTGCCTAAGGCTTCACAAAGTCTAGAGCCGTCTTTGTGATGAGAGCAACTTCTTCTGCATGTTTGCTGTCTCCCACATGTCTTGTGGCAAACTCTAGACAGGATTTATTGTGGCTCACTTTCAACAATGGCTTTCTTCATTTCAATATTCCATAAAGGCCAGATTTGTGTAGTACACAACTTATAGTTGTCCTGTGAACAGATTCTCCCACCACAGCTGTTAATCTTTGCAACTCATCCAGACTTACCCCTTGGTTGTTTTTCTGATTCATTTTCTCCTTGCCTGGTTTGTTAGTTTAGGTGGATGGTCTAGTCTTGGTAGCTTGCGCTTGTGCCATATTCTTAGCATTTTCTGCTGATGGATTTAATGGTGCTTTGTGAAATGTTCAAAGCTTGGGATATTTTTTCACAAAACAGGTGTATTTATTCTGACACTAAATTGAAGACAGGTAGACACTATTTACTAATTATGTGACTTGTACATGTGACTTCTGATTGTGTTTGTCATTACATAAAATTGCAACTAAATAAATTTGAATCTGTGGTAAACCATGACAAAATGTAGAAAACTCCAAGGGGGTGAATACTTATCTGTACAATTTTAATAAATTTTTTTCCCATACAGATATGAAGAAAAGGCAGCTAAAGACATGCAGAGATACAAGATGCATACTGTAAAAGCTACAAAAGAAACAGTACAAATGGCCAAAGTATCAGGCAAAAAAATTAAACTAACGTTAGACAAAACCCCTGCTCAAAAAATCAAACTGCAAGCCCCAATGTCTAATCAGCAAATTTTGAATAAATTGTTTTATTCTCAAGTGGAGAAGAAAGTTGAAGAGCCAGCCAATAAAACTATTAAAATAGATTTTAGCTTGTACAATCTCAAGAAACAGCTTTACAAACTTGGAAGAAAAGAAATAGATTTTGAAGAAATTACCTTAATGAGTAAACTGAATCTACCTGGAGCTTGGATTGCAGCATCAAAGAATGGCATAGCTTTACTTAACCCTTATAGAGTGGAAGAAGCATTACTCTATAAACGCCTTGTGGAAAACCATAAAATTCCTGTGGAAAAATTAGATGTGCCCATTGTATTAACTGATAGGTAAGTGCAAAGTTAGAACTTTAAAAGTTATGCATAAAAGGGCCCCTGTTTATATTAACAATGGAATTAGTTGTGTGTATTCATTATATGTTAAGCTACCGATGCTTGAATTGCAAGCCTTAAAGGGTACCTCTCATCAAATAAACTTTTGATATATTTTAGATTAATGAATGTTGAATAACTTTCCAATAGCATGTTAATGAAAAATATGCTTCTTTCTATTGTATTTTTCCCGATCAGTCCTGTCAGCAAGCATTTCTGACTCATGCTGGAGTCCTAAACACTCAGAGCTGCCAGCCTGCTTTGTTCACAGCCAAACAGGCTGTGAACAAAGCAGGCTAGCAGCTCTGAGTGTTCTCCTTTGTGAACAAAGCAGACTGGCAGCTCGTAGTGTTTAGGACTCCAGCATGAGTCTGAAATGCTTGCTGCCAGGACTGGTAGGGAGACCCCCTAGTGGTAATTTCTTCAAAGTGGAAAATTAAATAGAAAGAAGCATATTTTTTAATAACATGCAATTGTAAAGTTATTCTGCATACATTAATCTATAATATATCAAAAGTTTTTTTGATGAGAGGTGCCCTTTAACCCCTTAAGGACGCAGGACGTAAATGTACGTCCTGGTGAGGTGGTACTTAACGCACCAGGACGTACATTTACGTCCTAAGCATAACCGCGGGCATCGGAGCGATGCCCGTGTCATGCGCGGCTGATCCCGGCTGCTGATCGCAGCCAGGGACCCGCCGGCAATGGCCGACGCCCGCGATCTCGCGGGCGTCCGCCATTAACCCCTCAGGTGCCGGGATCAATACAGATCCCGGCATCTGCGGCAGTTCGCGATTAAAATGAACGATCGGATCGCCCGCAGCGCTGCTGCGGGGATCCGATCATTCATAACGCCGCACGGAGGTCCCCTCACCTTCCTCCGTGCGGCTCCCGGCGTCTCCTGCTCTGGTCTGTGATCGAGCAGACCAGAGCAGGAGATGACCGATAATACTGATCTGTTCTATGTCCTATACATAGAACAGATCAGTATTAGCAATCATGGTATTGCTATGAATAGTCCCCTATGGGGACTATTCAAGTGTAAAAAAAAATGTAAAAAAATTTAAAAGTAAAAGTAAAAAAAAAGTGAAAAATCCCCTCCCCCAATAAAAAAGTAAAACGTCCGTTTTTTCCTATTTTAGCCCCAAAAAGCGTAAAAAACATTTTTTATAGACATATTTGGTATCGCCGCGTGCGTAAATGTCCGAACTATTAAAATAAAATGTTAATGATCCCGTACGGTGAACGGCGTGAACGAAAAAAAATTTAAAAAGTACAAAATTCCTACTTTTTTAATACATTTTATTAAAAAAAATTATAAAAAATGTATTAAAAGTTTTTTATATGCAAATGTGGTATCAAAAAAAAGTACAGATCATGGCGCAAAAAATGAGCCCCCATACCGCCGCTTATACGGAAAAATAAAAAAGTTATAGGTCATCAAAATAAAGGGATTATAAACGTACTAATTTGGTTAAAAAGTTTGTGATTTTTTTTAAGCGCAACAATAATATAAAAGTACGTAATAATGGGTATCATTTTAATCGTATTGACCCTCAGAATAAAGAACACATGTCATTTTTACCAGAAATTGTACGGCGTGAAAACAAAACCTTCCAAAATTAGCAAAATTGCGTTTTTCGTTTTAATTTCCCCACAAAAATAGTGTTTTTTGGTTGCGCCATACATTTTATGATATAATGAGTGATGTCATTACAAAGGACAACTGGTCGCGCAAAAAACAAGCCCTCATACTAGTCTGTGGATGAAAATATAAAAGAGTTATGATTTTTAGAAGGCGAGGAGGAAAAAATGAAAACGTAAAAATTAAATTGTCTGAGTCCTTAAGGCCAAAATGGGCTGAGTCCTTAAGGGGTTAAGTGTTAGGCCAGGTTCGAAAAGAGTACAGTTTGGCAATATATTTAATTTTTCACCTGGAATGGGAGAAATAATGACCACAAAAAACTGCATCTATTTTTTAAAGATTATGGATGAAAAGGCGCACATTAACCCCTTAACCCCTTAAGGACTCAGGGTTTTTCCGTTTTTGCACTTTCGTTTTTCCCTCCTTACCTTTTAAAAATCATAACCCTTTCAATTTTCCACCTAAAAATCCATATTATGGCTTATTTTTTGGGTCACCAATTCTACTTTGCAGTGACATTAGTCATTTTACCCAAAAATGCACGGCAAAACGGAAAAAAAAATCATTGTGCGACAAAATCGAAGAAAAAATGCCATTTTGTATCTTTTGGGGGCTTCCGTTTCTACGCAGTGCATATTTCGGTAAAAATTACACCTTATCATTATTCTGTAGGTCCATACGGTTAAAATGATACCTTACTTATATAGGTTTGATTTTGTCGCACTTCTGGAAAAAATCATAACTACATGCATGAAAATTTATACGTTTAAAAATGTCATCTTCTGACCCCTATAACTTTTTTATTTTTCCACGTACAGGGCAGTATGAGAACTCATTGTTTGCACCTTGATCTGAAGTTTTTATCGGTATGATTTTTGTTTTGATCGGACTTTTTGATCACTTTTTATTCATTTTTTAATGGTATAAAAAATGACCAAAATACGCTTTTTTGGACTTTGGAATTTTTTTGCGCGTACGCCATTGACCGCCATTTTTTACATTTTTTTGCAGTGTTATAGGTCCCATAGGGACCTATAACACTGCACACACTGATCTTTTACACAGATCACAGGCGTGTATTAACACGCCTGTGATCAGTGTTATCGGCGCTTGACTGCTCCTGCCTGGATCTCAGGCATGGAGCAGTCATTCGCCGATCGGACACCGAGGAGGCAGGTAAGGGCCCTCCTGGTGTCCTGTCAGCTGTTCGGGACGCCGCGATTTCACCGCGGCGGTCCCGAACAGCCCGACTGAGCAGCCGGGTCACTTTCACTTCAGAAGAGGCGGTCAGCTTTGACCGCCGCTGCTAAAGGGTTAATACCGCACATCGCCGCGATCGGCGATGTGTGGTATTAGCCGCGGGTCCCGGCCGTTGATGAGCGCCGGGACCAACACGATATGATGCGGGATCGCGGCGCGATCCCGCTTCATATCGCGGGAGTCGGCGCAGGACGTAAATATACGTCCTGCGTCGTTTAGGGGTTAAAGACAATGGATGTATATTGACGTCCATTGCCGACTCCCGTTACATGAAGCATGAAGCCTCATATCCGATGGGTCCCGGTTGCTATTAGCAACCAGGACCCATGGCTATTACCGGACTTTGCCGATCGGGCTGTTGTCTGATATTAACCCTTTAGATGCCACGATCAAAGTCGATTGCGGCGTCTAAAACGTGAGAAAACACCTGCCAGTTAGCTCAGTTGGCTTTTCGAGACTGCTGACAGTGGTCCGAGGACAGTGGGAGGGTACTAACTTGCCTCTTCACTGTCTGATCGGTGATTTGCTGCTCCATGCCTGAATCAGAAGATTGCATGTTATAGTCGCCTGTGGGGACTAGAAAATAGTTTAAAAAAGTCAATAAATGTGATTTAATCCCTTCCTTAATAAAAGTTTGAATCACCCCCATTTTCCCATTTAAAAAATAAATAAAAATTGTATGTAAATAAAAATAAGCATAAACATATGTGGTACCGCCACATGCGTAAATGTCTGAACTATAAAAATATAAAGTTAATTAAAAAGTGGCGTACACGTAAAATAAATTCCAAAATTGCATGTTTTTGGTCACTTTTTATTCCATAAAATTTTTTATTAAAAGTGACCAAAACGTCCTATCAAAACAAAAATGGTACACAAAAAAATTAGCCCTCATATAGCCCCGTATGTGGAAAAAAAAAAGTTATAGGGGTCAGAAAAGGACATTTTTAAATATATAAATTTTCGTGCAAAATGTTACCATTTTTTTACAGAAGTAAAACAAAATAAAACCTATATAACTTGGGTATCATTTTAACTGTATGGAGCTACACAATAAAGATAAGGTGTCATTTTTACCAAGTGCACTGTGTAGAATCAAAACCCCCCAAAAGTTACAAAATGGCTTATTTTTCCCCAATTTTGCCCCCACACGGATTTTTTTTTTCTGCTTTCACCGGTGAAATGATTGATGTCATTACAATTAATGGCACAAAAAACAAGCCCACAAATGGGTCTCTAGGTACAAAATTTAAAGCGTTATGATTCTTAGAAAGGGAGGAGGAAAAAACGAAAGTGCAAAAACGAAACCAATCCTGCGTCCTTAACTCCTTGGGGACGCATGCATACACCCTCGCGTCCCGTCACTTAAGGACGGAGGGCGTATCCATACACCCTCGGTATTTCCCATCAATGCCGCTCGCCGGGTGGTGATCGGACTGGGATGACTGCTGATATCTATCAGCAGGCATCCCGTGGCAATGCCTACGGGGGTCCTGAGACCCCCCCCCCCCCCCATTTCGGCGATCGCGGCAAATCACTGGTCAATTCAGACCAGCGATTTGCCCGCGATCCAGGCCATTCGGGTCACTGGTGACCCGATCGCCCGGAAAATAAGAATCATCGGAGCTGTCAGACAGCTCCGAATCATCCTAAAGGATAGGAGCGAGGTGGCAGTGTTGCCACCCCCTCCCAACCCCTGCCATTGGTCGGTCAGGCTGACCACCAATGGCAGGAGGGGGGCGGGGGGGTTTGAAGTTAATTTCTCCCGCTCTGTCCACCGATCGGAAGTCGGTACAGAGCGGGGGAACACGGGCGCCGAAGGGGGAACATGGCCCGACTTACCCGGATCGGTGGAGGCGGCGGAGTCAGCATTCCGGAGCAGCGGCGGCAGCAGGAGGAGCGGCGGCCGGAAAGTGCGGCGGGAGAAGGTTGCAGTGAAGATCGCGGTAAGTGATCTTCACTGTGGCCTTCTAAAATCTGCAAAACTACAACTCCCAGCATGCCCACACAGACAAAGGCTGTGAGTTGTAGTTTTGCAACATCTGGAGGGTCACAGTTTGGAGACCACTGTGTAGTGGTCTCTAAACTGTGGTCCTCTAGATGTTGCAAAACTACAAATTTCAGCATACACTGACTGTCTGGGCATGCTGGGAGTTGTAGTTTTGCTACATCTGAAGAGGCACAGTTTGGAGACCACTATAAGGTGGTCTCTAAACTGTAGCCCTCCAGATGTTGCTAAACTACAATTCCCAGCATGGCCAGACAGTCAGGGATGCTGGGCATGTAGTTCTGCAATATCTGGCCCTTCATATGTTGCAGAACTACAACTCCCAGCATGCCTGGACAGTCTGGGCATGCTTAGAGTTGTAGTTTTGCAACATCTGGAGGGCTACAGTTTGGAGACCACTACTTAGCGGTCTCCAAACTGTTCTTCCCCAGTTGTTGCATAACTACAACTCCTAGCATGCCCAGACTGTCCAGGCATGCTGGGAGTTGTAGTTCTGCAACATCTGAAGGGCCAGATATTGCAGAACTACATGCCCAGCATCCTTGACTGTCTGGCCATGCTGGGAATTGTAGTTTTGCAACAGCTGTAGGCACACTGGTTGGGAAACACTGTGCTAGAGTCTGTTTCCTAACTCAGTGATTCCAACCCGTGTGCCTCCAGCTGTTGCAAAACTACAACTCTCAGAATGCACTGACAGGCCATACATGCTGGGATTTGTAGTTTTACAACAGCTGGAGGCACATTGGTTGGAATCACTGAGCTAGAGTCTGTTTTCTAACTCAGTGGTTCCCCACCAGTGTACCTACAGCTGTTCTAAAACTACAACTCCCAGCATGTACGGTCTGTCAGTGCATTCTGGGAGTTGTACTTTTGTAACAGCTGAAGGTTAGGGGTGCCCCCACCATATGAATGTACAGGATACATTCACATGGGCGGGTTTACAGTGGGTTTCCTTCTACAAGTTTGAGCTGCGGCAAATTTTCCGCCGCAACTCAAACTCCCAGCGGAAAACTTACTGTGAATCCCCGCCTGTGTGAATGTACCCTAAAAACACTACACTAACAAATAATAAAAAGTAAAACACTACATATACACCCCCTTACACGTCCCCCCCACCCCCAAATAAAAAGGAAAAAAGTCACATACGGCAGTGTTTCCTAAAGGGAGCCTCCAGCTGTTGCAAAACCCCAACTCCCAGTATTGCCAGATAGCCATAGACTGTCCTGGCAGGCTGGGAGTCTTGCAACATCTGGAGGCACCCTGTTTTGGAAACACTGCTGTAGGGTTTTACTGTAGGTAACCGGGTCCGCCCCTATTGCAAATTCCTTATTTAGGCCTCAAATGCGCATGGTGCTCTCTCACTTCAGAGCCCTGTCGTTTTTCAAGGCAACAGTTTAGGGCCACATATGGGGTATTTCCATACTCGGGAGAAATTGCACTACAAATTTTGGGGCGATTTTTTTCCTTTTACCCCTTATGAAAAGGTAAAGTTGGGGGCTACAGCAGCATGTTAGTGTAAAAAAAATTTAAAATTTTTACACAACATGCTGGTGTTGCCCCATACTTTTAATTTTCACAACAGGTAAAAGGAGAAAATGACCCCCAAAATTTGTAACACAATTTCTTCTGAGTATGGCAATACCCCATATGTGTACGTAAAATGCTCTGCGGATGAACTACATGGCTCAGAAGTGAGAGAGCGCCATGTACATTTGAGGCCTAAATTGGGGATTTGCACAAGGGTGGCTGATCGTTACAGCGCTTCTGACATGAACGCAAAAAAAAAAAATGTGACCCCATTTTGGAAACTACTCCCCTCACGGAACGTAACAAGGGGTATAGTTAGCCTTAACACCCTTCAGGTCTTTGACAAATTTTTGTTAAAGTTGGACATGAAAATTTTTATTTGTCTTCTTTCCCCTGAAATGCTGGCGTTACCCCAAATTTTTCATTTTCGCAAGGGGTAATAGGAAAAAAGCCCCCCAAAATTTGTAACCCCATTTACATATATAAATATATATAAATACCCCACATGTGGAAGTAAAGTGCTCTGGGGGCGAACTACAATGCTCAGAAGAGAAGGAGCGCCATTGGGCTTTTTGAGAGAGAATTAGGCTGTAATTGAAGGCTATGTGTGTTTACAAAGCCCCCATGGGGCCAGAACAGTGGACCCCCTCCACATGTGACCCCTTTTTGGAAACTACACCCCTCACGGAATGTAACAAGGGGTACAGTGAGCATTTACACCCCACAGGTGTCTGACCGATTTTTTGAACAGTCGTCCGTAAAAATGAAAAATTTAATTTTTCATTTGCACAGCCCACTGTTCCAAAGATCTGTCAAATGCCAGTGGGGTATGAATGCTCACTGCACCCATTATTAAGCTCTGTGAGGGGTGTCGTTTCCAAAATAGTATGCCATGTGTTTTTTTTTTTTGTTTTTTTTTACTGTTCTGGCATCATGGGGGCTTCCTAAATGCGACATGCCCCCAAAAACCATTTCAGCAAAATTCGCTCTCCAAAAGCCCAATGCTGCTCCTTCCCTTCTGAGCCCTCTAGTGCACCCACAGAGCACTTTACATACACATATGAGGTATTTCCTTACTCGAGAGAAATGGCGTTACAAATTTTGTGGGGCATTTTCTCCTATTACTCCTTGTGAAAATGAAAAGTTTTGGGTAACACCAGCATTTCAGTGTTAAAAATCTAATTTTTCATTTTCACGTCCTACTTTAACGAAAGTTTGTCAATCACCTGTGGGGTGTTAAGGCTCATTGTACCCCTTGTTACATTCCTTGAGGGGTGTAGTTTCCACAATAGTAGGCCATGTGGGTATTTTGTGCTGTTCTGGCACCATAGGGGCTTCCTAAATGCCACATGCCCCCCAAAAACCATTTCAGCAAAATTTGCTTTCCTAAAGCCAAATGTGACTCCTTCTCTTCTGAGCATTGTAGTTTGCCCACAGAGCATTTTATGCCCTAACATGGGGTATTTCCATACTCAGAAGAGATGGAGTTACAAATTTTGGGGGGCATTTTCTCCCATTACCCTTTGTAAAATTGGTAAATTTGGGGGGAAAAACTGCACTTAAGTGAAAAAATCTTTTTTCATTTACATATCCGACTTTAATGAAAAGTCGTCAAACACCTGTGGGGTGTTAAGGCTCACTGGACCCCTTGTTACGTGCCTCCTTGAGGGGTGTAGTTTCCAAAATAGTATACCATGTGTTTTTTTTTTTTTTTTTGCTGTTCGGGCACATAAGGGCTTCCTAAATGTGACATGCCCCTCAAAAACCATTTCAGAAAAATTCACTCTCCAAAATCCCATTGTTGCTTCCCTTCTGAGCCCTCTACTGCGCCATCCGAACACTTGACATACACATATGAGGTATTTCCTTACTCGAGAGAAATTGGGTTACAAATTTTGGGGGGCTTTTTCTCCTATTACCCCTTGTAAAAATTCAAAAACTGTGTCTACAAGAACATACGAGTGTAAAAAATGAAGATTTAGATTTTTCTCCTTCACTTTGCTGCTATTCCTGTGAAACACCTAAAGGGTTAACAAACTTTCTGAATGTCATTTTGAATACTTTGAGGGGTGCAGTTTTTATAATGGGGTAATTTATGGGGTATTTCTAATATGAAGGCCCTTCAAATCCACTTCAAAACTGAACTGGTCCCTGAAAAATTCCGATTTAGAAAATTTTGTGAAAAATTGGAAAATTGCTGCTGAACTTTGAAGCCCTCTGATGTCTTCCAAAAGTAAAAACATGTCAACTTTATGATGCAAACATTAAGTAGACATATTGTATTTGTAGATCAATATATCATTTATTTGGAATGTCTGTTTTCCTTACAAGCAGAGAGCTTCAAAGTTCGAAAAATGCTACATTTTCTATTTTTTCATCAAATTTTGGAATTTTTCACCAAGAAATGATACAAGTATCGACAAAAATTTACCACTAACATGAAGTAGAATATGTCACGAAAAAACAATCTCAGAATCAGAATGAAATGTAAAAGCATCCCAGAGTTATTAATGCCTAAAATGACAGTGGTCAGAATTGCAAAAAATGCTCCTGTCCTTAGGGTTATAATGGGCTCCGTCCCCAAGGAGTTAAGGGGTTAAAAAAAAAAATATGTTGCCAAATTTTAAGTTGTGTGACCTTGACCTTAGGCTGGTTGTACACATCTGTAAAAAGCCACTCAACAAATACATCATGTATCACAGAACGTCACTCTTCTGTGGTTGGCTGTGTAACATGTAAATCCGACCTTTGGCTCAACTACTGCAATGTTAGGGTATTATGCCTGTTCCTAGTCTTTGTTCAGCTACCTCACGGAGAAATATTATGTGGATCCAAATAACGATGCATGTTAGGCTCCTTTCACACTATGACTATTTATCCGTTATTAAACATCCGTTTTCTGTGTAAAAACGGATGTATGATAACGGATGAAATAACGGGTGCTGATTGCTGAATAACGTCCATCAAAATAACAGGCATGACATCCGTCATGTACGGCCGTTTTAACACCTCTGCCTACAGACTCCCAAAGCAAGGAATACTACTACTTCCATCATGGAACAGACTTGTTTCCATAATCGGAATAGTAATTCCCAGCTGTGGGCGTCTGCTGGTTGCTGGGAAGGCTACATTAGTGTTTGTACTACTACCCCCATCGTAGAACAGACTCTGTTCCATTATGGGGGTTGTAGTAAAGGAGCTGAGGGATTGATCACACCGGGTCTCACTTCTGAGACCCGATGCGATTAGAAGTTCTTAAACAGGAGAACGGGAGGCATGCTCCACTCCCCTGCGATGTACGATGTATTTTACTTTCACTTTTAAATTCCACGCCGGGAGCCCTGAATGGCCGGTACTGAGAAGCCATTCAGGGCTCCCGGCAGGGTTTTCAAATAGAAGCGCTTTGGTGGGGTAAGATATATAGAATAGCTGGGGGGGGGGGGTATATATCTGCTGGAGATATTGCTTCCTGCAGCATATATATACATATTTTCCCCCTGCAGCGCATATATATAAATATATATTGTCCCCCGCCGCGCATATATATATTGTCCCCCACAGAGCATATATATATATATATATATATATATATATATATATATTGTCCCCCACAGCGCATATATATATATTGTCCCCCACATCGCATATACATATTGCCCCCCGCAGTGCATATACATATTGTCCCTGGCGGCACTATCATAAACCCCCGGCAGCGCTATGAATGAAAAGTATTCTTTTAGTAGCGCATCTGGCCGGGAAGCCGGCCGGCCCGATGCATTGCTATATGTCTGGCCCCCCACAGTGCCTCTATAATCATATGCCGCTATGAATGAAAAGTATTCTAACAGCAGCGCATCGTGCCAGCCGTCTTCCCGGCCAGATGCCCTGCTGCTAGAATTCTTTTAATTCATAGTGCTGCGAAGGCATATGATTATAGAAGCACTGTGGGGGCCAGACATATCATTATCTGTCCCCCACAGTGCTTCTATGTACATATGCCACTGCAGCGCTATGAAAGACAAGTATTCTTTCAGCAGCACATAGGGCCGGCCAGATAGAATGACGTACATTTACGCGCCGCCATGATCACGAGCACCGGAGCAGTGCTCGCGTAATGCGCGGCAGGTCCCGGCTGCTATCAGGAGCCAGGGACCTGCCGGTAATGGCTGACATCCGCGATTGCGCCAATGTCCCCCATTTACCCCTCAGATGCAGGGATCAATACAGATTACGGCATCTGTGGCAGTGCGGTACTTTGAATGGATGATCGGATCATCCAGCATGGCAGCCAGAGGTTCCCTCACCTGGTTCCCGCTGTCTCCCGGGGTCTTCTGCTCTGGTCTGAGATCGAGCAGACCAGAGCAGAAGATCACCGATAATACTGATCAGTGCTATGTCCTATACATAGCACTGAACAGTATTAGCAATCAAATGATTGCTATGAATAGTCCCCTATGGGGACATAAAAAGTAAAAAAAGAAGTGGCTAAGCATGTGAAGGGGAAACAGCGCGACTTTGGAGCTCCGTCCCACGGCCGCGATTTTGGGAGAAATACACCGCGCACATGGGAGCAAGACGGTACGGGAGGCACCGCAAACATCAGGGACTGTCCCAACCACATGGGGTGCCTATTTCAAAATTTTTCAGCCCGCTACAGGAGTTAGATGGGCCGCGCAGAGCGATGGCGGGCCATTCCAAGATGGCGCGGGCACCTCAGCCTGATGCAGCTCCCGCCCACCTACCTCCTTGCACCAACAAGAAGAAGAGCTCTGGGGATACTGACGCACGGCCTAATCCTCCCCCGGCACTGCTGAATCTCCCGAGGAGGGCACCGCTTGGAGAAACCTCCTCTTCAACCCCGGAGCACAGCGAGGCAGCCCCGAGGTCCTCTCCACAGGGCCCCAGTCCGGAGGATATACGCGACGCTGGAGCGGTGGAGAGCAGCTGCGCACCCTCACTCCCTCCAGCGCTGCAGAACAAACAGCTGCAGCCTCCGCTCTCTCCGCCAGGGGGACAGGCTGGGCACCCGACAGGACTCTCGGACGCACTGCAGACCTCTATGCCGGCGGAGGAAGGTGGCCTCACTGAACCCCCCACAGGCCAGCAGCAAGCGGGCGCAGACCCCCCCCCCCCCACTGATCATGCCTGTGGGGAGAGCCTCGTCCCCGGCGCTGTCTCAGAGCCTTTCCCTTGATTTTCCGAAGCCCTCCAGCCTCACCTGGACTACACCTATCCTCCTCAGAGGGTGAACATGCAGTGGAGGAGGTGCTGCTTGGGTCGAACACCCCGGCCCTTACCCCATCCCAGGGAGCTAGGTCTCACAAGAGGGCAGCTGATTCAGAACTCTCCATTAGCCCTGGACACCATTTGCCCCCTATCTTTGGCTGGGGGAGTGAACGAGGTCATACCTATACCACTGCCCTTTGCACCTGAGGGTACATCACCTGCACTGAGCGACCCGGCTGGGACATCTGCTCTGTTTGCCCTGGTCTTACTCCCTCTGACCCAAGCTGTAGCGCTGCTAAAGGGACACCCCAAACTGCAGGCGCTTCTAGCCCTTCTCCCCACAAAGGCTGACCTGACGGCCCTGGCCCTTGATATGAAGTATAACTGGCGTCAGGACCTCCAACCTGTCAAAGAGGACATGTCCAACTTACAGGAGAGGGAGAGGAGAGCCTTGGAGAACTTTAAATCTTCAGTCCTTGATACTATCACTGACTTGCAATCTGCTGTTCGTTACCATACTCATATCCACCAGGCTTTTGCCGACCACCTGGACGATATTGAAAACAGAAACCGTCGTAACAATGTGAGACTGAGGGGACTCCCTGAGGCCACCCGTAACCAAGACCTCCTCCCGATGGTCACTGGCATTTTCAATATGATATTGGGTCGACCCCCGGACTCCTCCATTGAAATTGACAGGGTCCACAGAGCCCTCCAAGCACCGAGTACTGACCGGACTCGCCCGAGAGATGTAATCTGCAGAATTCACCGCTATACTCTAAAGGAACAATTGATGTTAAAGGTGCGCCAGAGAGGAGACTTTAATTTTGACGGAGCTTATATACAGATATATCCTGATTTATCTAGGCTTACCCTGCGCCAAAGAGCCCTGCTGCGGCCTCTACTCAGACTCCTTCAAGACCGCCAGATGCCCTACCGCTGGGGCTTTCCATTCGCCCTGCACATCTCTGCTGGTGACACTATAGCGACTCTGAAATCCACAAGTGACCTGCCACGGTTTATGGAAATGCTAAATTTGCCGCCGCTGGATCTCCCTGAATGGACTGATTTTCTGCAAGACCCTTATCCTCCTGCACCATCGAGTACTAACCTGCAGAGGCAAGCAGTCAGGCGCCCACATCCGGACTGGCCGATGCCCCAGAGACAGCGCAAGCCGAAGCGCCGTTCGGATGGACTTTCCACTGAATTCTAACTACCATGTTCATCTCGCAGTAGCCTCCAGCTCGGTTTTGTGGTGTCTCCATGACTGTTAGCTATATCATGCCCCAGCTTTCCCCTCCCAGGGACGCTCTGTGGTTATTGTTCCCGTTGATCCACATTTTTCTCTTCTCCCCCTAAGTTGTGTAATTGATGCCTGACCTCGTCGGGTTTCTTCATTTGAACCCATGGCCGTGGATGGCTCTTGTTGTTCATCTTTATTTGTTTGTTCACTGATTAGACTAGACTGTTTTGTCCTCAATACCTGCTTTATTGCCTACCCAGACTTAGGGCGGGTGCTCGTTCTGTGCGCCCTTTTTGCAGACGATCTTTCTGCATATAGCTTCCCCTTGCAAGTTCTCTTGCCTTTTTATTTACACCATTTTTGATTTGGTTTTTGTGTTTTTTATTGCTGACTACTGTATTTTCTTTTTTCCTAGTGTGCCTTCCTGCTCTCCGGAGTCCTCCGGCCGCCCCTTGGTTAATATATCATATGCCGCTTCTCTGACCTCCCCATCACCTGAATGTGAGTATGACAGACATCACAGTGACCACACTTAATGTCCAGGGCTTTAATGTCCCCGAAAAGAGATCAAAAATTCTCTATCATATGCATAAACTGAGGGCCCATATCCTGTGTCTCCGGGAGACGCATTTTAAAAAAGATCACATCCCTGACAGGCTTAGTAGATATTTTCCCACCTAGTTCCACTGCCCCAACCCGGACTTTCGCACGAAAGGAGTCTCGATTGGGATTCACTGTTCGTTGCCCTTTGAAATGCAGGCAGTCTGTTCTGACCCAGCAGCGTGTTATTTGTTTGTTCGGGGTCGGGTTCTGGACCAGGTGGTGACGGTGGCGACCATTTACACCCCTAACACCGCCCAAGTTCCCTTCCTACTTCGTGCCTTGGAGGAATTGTCCTCCTTCTCCCAGGGCATGCTACTGCTTAGTGGTGACCTCAACCTCCCTTTGCAGCCCCTGCTGGACACGTCCACACAGCACTCAGCTATCCCATATCGCCAGCTCAAAAATGTACATTGCCTTCTCCATTCTAGGCAGCTTTGTGATGTGTGGCGCCTCCAGCACCCTGCAGACAGGGACTACACTTATTTCTCAAGCCCCCACAGGACATATAGCAGATTAGACTACATCTTCATGCCCCACTCTTATCTTCCCAGACTTTCATCTACCAAAATAGGAAACCTATATCTCTCGGACCACGCCCCAGTGTATTGTAAATTCCAGATCCTCTCTCTCGGTCACCCTAAATTTCAGTGGCGTTTGAACGAGTCGCTACTCCTCGATGTGCTGTGTCTCTCAGAGCTGAAATCCATGATCTCCCAATTCCAAACTGATCACGCTTCTGACCAGACCCCTCACCCGGTCCAACGTGAAGCGCTTAAATGTGTGTTTAGATGCGTGCTAATTATACATGGCTCACGCCTCAAAAAGGAGAAGCAAGCGAAACTGCAGCGCCTCTTTGATACTTTAGCATCCCTAGAGACGCTGCACAAAAGAAACTTACAGGAGTCAACTCTGAGAGACCTCGTTAAAACGCGACACGAAATCTGCACAATACTGAATGACTCCTACAATAACTATAGACAGAGATGCTCAAAGGCCTTTTACGAGTGGGGCAACAAGCCGGGGAGATACCTTGCATGGGCCCTTCGAGATACGCGCACCACCCTATATATTCCATAAATAGCCATGCCAGGGGGAGGGAAAAGCTTCCTTACGACAGATATACTTAAAGGGGTACTCCGGTGAAAACCTTTTTTCTTTTAAATCAACTGGTGGCAGAAAGTTAAACATATTTGTAAATTACTTCTATTAAAAAATCTTAATCCTTCCTGTACTTATTAGCTGCTGAATACTACAGAGGAAATTCTTTTCTTTTTGGAATGCTCTCTGATGACATCACGAGCACAGTTCTCTCTGCTGACGTTATTATAATAATAATAACGCTTTATTTATTGTTGTCCTTAGTGGGATTTGAACCCAAGTCCCCAGCACTGCTAGGCAGCATTGCTAACCACTGAGCCACCATGCTGCCCTTTGCATACATCTGCTATGCATGGTTGCTAAAATGGACAGAGATGTCAGCAGAGAGCACTGTGATCGTGATGTCATCAGTGTTCCAAAAACAAAGGAATTTCCTCTGTAGCATTCAATACTAATAAGTACTGGAAGGATTATAAAATCCCATCCCTTCCCCAATATCGCGCCACACCCCTACCCTTCAATTCCCTGGTTGAACTTGATGGACATATGTCTTTTTTCGACAGTACTAACTATGATTAAGATTTTTTAATAGAAGTAATTTACAAATATGTTTAACTTTCGGCCACCAGTTGATTTAAAAGAAAAAAGGTTTTCACCGGAGTACCCCTTTAAGGCCTTCGAACGTTACTACACAGACCTGTACAACATCCCTTCCCCTCCGTCTAACCCTCTGTCCCAACCTCCCTCCCTTTCCCTACAAGACTACATCTCGCAGACGGCTTTGCCCTCGCTCTCCGCTGAGACTGACGAGACGTTAGAGGCCCCTTTCACCATAGAGGAAATTGAGAAAGTCATTGGCTTATTACCCGCGGGTAAAAGCCCGGGACCCGATGGGTACACAAGTAGGTTCTTTAAGCGGAACTAACCCCACTCTTGTGCCGCTCATTCAATAGCATAGAACCAGGCACGTGCTTCCCCACAGATTCCCTCTGGGCGCATATCACGGTTATCCTCAAGGAAGGTAGTGACCCCAACCTCTTCGAGAGCTATAGACCCATCTCACTGCTCAACGTAGACACCAAACTGTTCGCTCGGCTCCTGGCGGAGAGATTGGCGGCGGTACTTGGACCCCTAGTTCACCCGGATCAATCAGGCTTCATAAGATCGCGTTAAACCCGTGACGATACTGTTCGGGCTTTCTCGATAATACATCGAGCAAAAGCTCGAAACCATCCACTGATGTTATTATCTTTAGATGCCAAGAAGGCATTTGATCGGGTGAACTGGGGGTTCATGGAAGCCTCTCTGACACAAATTGGCCTAGGCCGCCTAATGCTAGGTAGAATTGGAGCGCTATACTAAAACCCCTGTGCCCAGATTAAGATTAATGGGTCTCTCTCTTCCCCAGTTCTTATTCGCAACTGCACGAGGCAGGGGTGCCCGCTCTCTCCCATACTGTATGTGCTATGTACGGAACATCTTTTGATCGCCTTGAGGAACGACCCCGCTATTAGGGGCTTTCAGGTGGGGGACAGCAAGCACCTCTGCTCGGCTTTTGCAGATGACTTATTGCTATATTTCCCCTCACCCACTACCTCACTACCAGCTCTTATCGAAGCCCTTCACGTATACTCCTACTTTAGTAACCACCGAGTGAACATGGACAAGAGTGTAGCTATGAACGTGTCCCTTCCCATTAACCTCCTGCCCCTACTGACGACCATAGAGAGAGACTTGACCAAATGGTCTAAGGGAACCTTTTCCTGGCTGGGCAGGGCGAACATTCTGAAAATGAATGTGTTGCCCCGCTTACTGTACCTGTTCCAGGCCATCCCCCTAGCGATACCCTTAGCCTTCTTTCACAAGGTGGATTCCATGATCCGTTCATTCATTTGGGCGGGGTGGCCATCGAATACGGCCAGGAAGATACTGACCAGACGGGAGCAGTCAGGAGGACTGTCAGTCCCCGACTGCAGAGCCTATTATGTAGCAGCCTCGTTGGCGCACTTTCTGGATCTTTTTCATGGTCGCTCCGCCAAACGATGGGTGGAGGTAGAGCTGGCTGGTTTAGATTTTGAGATTACATCTGTACCCTGGTAGCCTTCCCATGCTCTCTCATCACAGGACCTTCAGGGACTCCCCTGGGTTTCCAGAGAATTAATGACAGTTTTCAGGAGATACCTACGCAATACTTCCCTCTTTTCTCCTGATGGACCCCTAGTACCCATATTGAACAATCCCAGTTTCCCTCCGGGAACGTCCCGCTTCTCCTTTTTGGGCCTCATACACCCACCCTCTTTGCCACTACAGGGACTACTAGAGGGGACTCTGCTCCGCCCATATGTAGATTTAGTCCGTTCCCCCCCCCCTCCGCACCACGACTAGATACCTCCAATATCTACAACTCAAACACTTTATAGAGACAGAGGGAAGGCGCCTACGTTTGAATAGACAACTACTCCCTTTTGAAAAGCTATGCACATCCCCCTCGCCGCCTATTAGACCTGTGTCTCAACTATATGGCCTCCTTCTGGAAGAGGCGGCCGGCACTCTACCGACCTAGACGAGGGCCTGGGAGAGGGAATTGCATACCACAATCGCCCCGTCGGACTTGACAACAGCCTTTACCATGTGACATAAATTCTCCGTATAGTGCAGATCCCAGGAAACTAACTTCAAACTCCTATCTAGGTGTTACAGGGTGCCCGCAGTCTTACATAGGATGTACCCCACAACATCAGATCTATGCTGGAGATGTGGGACTGAGGTCTGTACCATGACCCACAAGTGGTGGTCGTGCTCTGGCCTCTCTCCTTTTTGGGCAGTGGTGGTGTCCCGCATTGAGACTGTCTCAGGAATACTATTCCAGAATGACCCGAAAGTGCTACTCCTGTCCATACTCCCGGTGACCCGCAGAAACCCATCCAGACTCCTAGCTAATTTCCTCCTTATGGCTGCTCTCACGGTTATACCCAGAAAGTGGAAAAGCGTACATCCCCCTACTCTTACTGACTGGTATTCAGAAGTCCTTTTTATATGCCATATGGAAGAGCTGATGGCGGTTTCCTCGGGACGCACTGATAAATTTGCTGCAATATGGCAACCCTGGCTGACCTTCCTAGACACACCCCTGAATAGGACGTGTTGACATCTCCGTCCTTGCCCTCCCTCCCTTTCCACCCTTCCCCCCCTCCCCCACCATGACTCAGCCCGGAGACTGCCTCCCCACCCCCCACCACGCCTACCTGACTGATCTGCCCTTATACATTTTGACGCGCCCCGATGGTGAAGCTTTGGATGGTGGGTCTGCTGTGGAGGGCGGCCGGAGACTCTCAGGTTGGTGCTGCCTCTACTTTCCTCTACTTTTCCTCCTTTATCTTCTATTTCCCTTTCAATTTCTTTCCTTCACACTGATCTTCTGACATACTCTATGACCTACTTTAGTTTCTCTTAATTTTTGTTTACTGTTGACCCTTTTTAGATAGGATGATTGTCGTGTTCAGCTGGCTCCTCCCTTTCTATTTGTATTACCTCAGAATCTCGAGCCACTGTTCATATTGTTTACATTTCTTGTTTTTGATTGTCTCTGTGACTTATAACTACAACTACCTGCATTATTTGTACTTATCTTCTGACTTTTCAATAAAATCCGTTTGAATAATAAAAAATAAAAAAATAAAAAGTAAAAAAAAATGTAAAATAAAAAAGTAAAAACATTTAAAAAATCCCCTCCCCCAATAAAAAAGTAAAACGTTAGTTGTCCCATCTTACCCCCAAAAAAGCGTAAAAAAAAATGTATACACATATTTGGTATCGCTACATGCGTAAAAGTCTGAACTATTAAAACATGTTGTTAATTATCCCGTACGGTGAACAGCGTAAACGTAAAAAAATAAAAAAAAAGTTCAAAATTGCTGTTTTTTGGCACATTTTATTCCAATTTTTTTTTTATAAAAAGCAAAACCTAAGCAAAAGTGATACGGATAAAAACTACAGATCATGGCGCAAAAAAGCCCTCATATCGCCCCATATACGGAAAAATGACAAAGTTATAGGAGGTCAAAATAGGGCAATTTCAAACATACAAATTTTGTTAAAATGGTTTGAGATTTTTTTTAAGTGGTACAATTATAGAAAAGCATATAAAATGGGTATCATTTTAATCGTATTGACCCACAGAAGAAAGAAAACATGTCATGTTTACCGGAAAGTGTACAGCATGAAAACAAAACCTTCCAAAATTAGCTAAATTGCGTTTTTCTTTTCAATTTTCACACATAAATAATATTTATTTGGTTACGCCATACATTTTATGGTAAAATAAGTGGTGTAATTACAAAGTACAATTGGTGCCGAAAAAAACAAGCCCTCATATGGGTCTGTGGATGGGAATATAAGAAGGCGAGGAGGAAAAAAAATGCAAAAATAACATTGGTCTCTGCCGTAGACTTGCATTGAGGGGACTGGCGCGACGTCACACGGGGACGGAGTCCTGACGTCACGGGGTGCCGCATGCAATACGGGTGGGAGTACCCCTTTAAGGAGTTAAAGCATAGTGTAAAAACGGATTTACTTTTAAACACCATTTTATAGTTTACATAATAATAGGTTTAGTAACTTTCTCCGTTTTATACTCTGCACATATATCAAACATATCCATCCACCTAGCTTAGATGCATTAGCGTACCTGTTTATCAGTATAGTTTTACCATTATTGCTGAATGGTGGATGGTGGAACACAGAAGATGCCTTTTCCTGCCGGTGACGTTCCAGCGTCTCCAACCATCTAGGGCCAAACTGAGACGCTGCATGACTTTGAACTTTCCCATTCAAATGGGATCAGTTCTACCATCAGTTTCTCCCTGGTGCACGCCGGAAGGAAACACTGCCAAACAACTGATATATGTGAAGGGGGCCTAATACAGTTTACACCTGCTGTCAGCAGCATGGATCAGAGCTATCCAAAAAACCCTAGACACTGCGGTCAATGGTGACCTTGTTATTTTGGCATAGGGGACCCTCTGTCACCTATTAGAGTAATTCTACTACACTCTGCCAGGGAGAGCAGCAAAATGAAAAAAACTGATGTTCAAATAATTACATATTCATTAAAAGAGCAAATAATAAATAAATACCAAATATTTTAAGTTAAAACTTACCCTTTTTCTATTTTTCAAATGAAAAAATATAAACTGCAAAAATAAACATAATAAACATGAATAGTAAAGAGAAAAAAAAGTCTGCCTATAAAAGGTATTAAGACACTGACAGAGGTGTGTAAAATTTGACAGGAAAAGACAAAGCATTCTCACTTCTACTAATTGTAAATCTGTTAAGGAAGTTAATAAATTCTTCAGATATATTGATGATAATTAAAATTGTGGAATAACAAAAATGTGTAATGAGGAAAAATACCTGTATTGATGGGGCTAAGGTGGATGGCCATTTGAATAAATACTTGTTAAGTTTTCTCAAAAGGAGGCTTTCAAAGTCACTATATGGTTGAATATGCCATTACCTATAGTTGTAGGTAGAGATGAGTGAGCATTTTAAAAGTTTGGACAATTTTCAGCTGCTATGGGATCCTCAATCACAGGCCAGGGAAGGTCTCTCTGTCTCTGCAATGCTGCCCGCTTGAGACCCTATACGATCAAAACAATTTTTGACATGTCAAAGGTTGTTTCTTGCTGGGCTGAGTGCTATGCACTAGTCCAGCAATAAAAGGGTTAATTAGCACTACTGATCGCTAATTAATCCCTTAAGGGTTTTCCTGTTTTTACACTTTAGTTTTTTCCTCCTCACCTTTTAAAATCATAAATTTTGCACCTACAGACCCATATGAGGGCTTTTTTTTGTGCCACCAGCTGTACTTTGTAATGGCATCTGTCATTTTACCCAAATATCTACGGCGAAACAAAAAAAAAATCATTGTGCTGCAAAATTTCAAAAAAACAAAACGCCATTTGGTAAATTTTGGGGGCCTCCATTTCTAGGCAGTGCATTTTTCGATAAAAATGACACCTGATCTTTATTCTGTAGGTCCATACGATTAAAATGATACTTTACTTATATAGGTTTGATTTTGTCTTACTTCTGGAAAAAATCATAACTACAAGCACGGAAATTAATACGTTTAAAAATGTCCTCTTCTGACCCCTATAACTTTTTTATTTTTTCGCATTTGGGGATGTATGAGGGCTCATTTTTTGCACCGTGATCTGATGTTTTTATTGGTACCATTTATGTTTTGATCGCTTTTTATTCATTTTTTTATGGTATATAAAGTTACGCTATTTTGGACTTTGGAATTTTTTGGCGCCTACGCCATTGACTGTGCGGTTTAATTAATTATATATTTTTATAGTTTCGGAAATTTATGCAAGCAGCTGTACCAGATATGTTTATATTTGTTTTTATTTACATAGTTTTTTTTTATGGGAAAAGGGGGATGATTCAAACTTTTATTATGAAAGGGGTTAAATCACATAAATAAATAAATAAATAAATATATATATACATATATATATATATATATATATATATATATATATATATATATAGTAGTTAGGAGTAACCGTATTAGTCCAGTGATGCAAAATGCTAAATCATCTGTAGTTGCAGTATCTTGTAATACCTTTTTTATTGGACTAACAAGATTTTGTAGAGACAAGCTTTCGGGATTCCTCCCTTTATCAAGTCATAAGCATTTCACAAACATATACATAATAAAAAATACACATATATATGATATATATAAGGAGGGCAGAGCTGGGGAAGGGGGTTGTTAAAGGAGTCCAGCCTCTCCCTTCCAGCAGTATGTCCCTTATTACCTCCTGTTCCTCTTTACACTGTTATAGGACCTTTTGAGCTTGATGATGTCATCACTGGTTTAAAAACATCCTCAGAGGTCCTGTGACAGGGTTTGTGCTGCTTTATGGGCTTTGTACTGCCCAAAGAGCTATATAAAAAAAACGTACTATTGCAGTCTGCCACATTTGTGCAAAATCACAGCGTTTTTGCCGCAATTTTACTGAGATTTTGCGCAAATGGTGGCAAAAGCAATAATATGCCTGTCAGTAGGGCAACTAAGATGCTGAGAAGGGGGAGGGGCTCAAGCCCATTTGCTGGCTATGTGTGCACGTCCCTGGCTGTGATCAACTTTTGACATGTCTGATTGACATGTCAAATGTTGTTTTTGAATGAAGTAGCCCTAACCCCTTGCTGGGTTGGTGCATAGGGCTCAAACCAGCAAGGGGTTAAAGCATGAGCTGTGCTCACAGCTGTCTAGCTGAGGGCACAGCTCAGACCCATCCTTGCAATGTTCAAAGGTTCTGCAAGCCACATACCCCCACACACTGAAGAAATGACACTCTACTACAATGTTAAGTAGTGCCTGATGTAAATTACATATTGATTCACGTATTTATTACGTCTACTTTATGTTGGCATCATAAAGAAGACATATTTTTACTTTTTGAAGACATTAGAGGGCTTCAAAGTTTTGCAGCAATTTTCCAATTTTTCACGAAAATAATAAAATCTAATATTTTCTGGGACCAATTTTTCAGTTAAATGTGGATTTGAGGGGCCTTCATGTTATAAAAACTGCACCCCTCAAAGTATTCAAAGTAACATTCATAAAGTATGTTAACCCTTTTACTTGTTTCACAGGAATAGCAGCAATGTGGAGGTAAAAATCTAAATTTTTTACATTAACATGTTGTTTGTACCCCAAATTTTTCATTTTTACAAGGGGTAAAAGGAGATAAAATTTGTAAATTTATGTCCGCATATGGGATATTTCAGTATTTGGAAGAAAGTGATATGTGGACACACAACAGGGCTTAGAAGGGAAGGAGCGACATTTGGCTTTTTGAGAGAGAATTTAGTTGAAATTGGAGGCAATGTCGCATTTGCAAAGCCCCCATTGTGCCAGAACAGCAGACTACAGGGGTGTAGTTTGCAAAATGGAGCGACATGTGGGGGGCCACATGTCGCTCCATTTTGCAAACTACACCCCTCAAAGAACGTAATAAGGCGTACAGTGAGCATTTATAGCTGACAAGGGCTTGACAAATTTTTGTTACAGTGGGCTGTGAAAATTAAAAATGTTATTTTTTCACACTAAAATGCTGGTGTAAGCCCAGTTTTTTTATTTTCACCAGGGATAAACAGATAAAAAGTCCCCCAAAGTTTGTAACCCAATTTCTCCCAAGTATCGAAATACCCCCTATATTTTTAATTTTCACGGACCCCTGTTCCAAAAATCTGTCAGACACCTGTTGGGTGTAAATGCTCACTGCACCTCGACCCTGTCTGTGTTGCAGACGTGGATTGGGCACTAATTTTATACCTGAGCACGTGCTGGACTCCACCTCCCCATGGTGAAATGGGAAGCTTCTAAGTGCGTGCTGTGCAGTGTCTTTATGAAGCATGGTGCCCGTCTAAAGAAGGAGAAGGCCCATGCCCCAAAATAGGCCCTGCAACGGGTCACTGACCTGGAACTGGACCATAAAGGTGCACTCTCTGCCCCCACTCTGAGGGATCTCCAGGTGGTCAGGAAGCCAGGTGATTACTTTACACCTCCTCTAAATGTATTCTTTAATTATGCTGCAGTAAATTTTATGAGTTCAGCAAAAAGGGTTGGCGTATGTTGGCCAGGGCGCTCACGGAACACGTAGCTAATTCTCACATCCCATGTGTTAAAGTGCGAAGGTCCCCACTACTTCAGAGATAGTTGATGTGTTTCATGGTTATTACACCAAGCTGTATAATCTACCAAATGCCCCTCACGCTAGCCCTCGACCTGGCTCTTTCTCCTTCCCCCATCTTCCCAGTCTCTCTGCAGCCTCTGTGGAGAAAATGGATGCTCCGTTCTTGCTGGCTCAACTTCTTGGAGTCATTACCTCTCAGGCCCTGACTGCTTTAGGGCAGCATCCTACAAGGGCTTTGGCAAGTGCCCATTACTGCTGTCTGCCTTTAATGCTGCCCAGATGCACCCTTTCCCCCCCAATCTACTTTGGCCCATGCGGTCCTACCTAAACTGGGCAAGGACCCACAGGTCTGTGCCAGCTACAAACTCATCTCCTTGCTGAATGTGGATCTTAAGATCTTATCTAAACTCATTGTGAACAGGCTGAGTCCCCACCTGCCCAAGCTTATTTATCCAGATGAGGTGGGCTTTGTCCCGGGGAGGGACACCCACGACAATACCCTTAAGACCCTAACATCATACACTATGCTTACTCTTGAAATATCCTCCTCATGATACTCTCCCTAGATGCTGAATAAGCGTTTGACTGCATCTCTTGGTCATCCCTCCAAACTTTGCTGTGCTCAATTGGTCTTGGCCTCATCCTAACCTCAAGAAATTTGTCACTTTACTAGGCCCCCTCCGCTAGTCTAAAAATCAATGGCTCATTGTCCATGCCCTTTAAAGGGTACCTCTCATCAAATAAACTTTTGATATATTTTAGATTAATGAATGTTGAATAACTTTCCAATAGCATGTTAATGAAAAATATGCTTCTTTCTATTGTATTTTTCCCGATCAGCAAGCATTTCTGACTCATGCTGGAGTCCTAAACACTCAGAGCTACCAGTCTGCTTTCTTCACAGCCAAACAGGCTGTGAACAAAGCAGGCTGGCAGCTCTGAGTGTTCTCCTTTGTGAACAAAGCAGACTTTTAAGATTAACATGTCCAAATCCAAGAATGGGTCCCTTCCCCAACCCATGGTAAATCTCCTTAAAGGGGTATTCCAGGCAAAACCTTTTTTATATATATATATATATATATATATATATATATATATATATATATATATATATATACTGGCTCCGGAAAGTTAAAGAGATTTGTAAATTACTTCTATAAAAAAATCTTAATCCTTCCAATAGTTATTAGCTTCTGAAGTTTTCTGTCTAACTGCTCAATGATGATGTCATGTCCCGGGAGCTGTGCATGATGGGAGAATATCCCTATAGGAACTGCACAGCTCCCAGGACGTGAGTCATCAGAGAGTAGTTAGACAGAAAACAACAACTCAACTTCAGAAGCTAATAGCTATTGGAAGGATTAAGATTTTTTAATAGAAGTAATTTACAAATCTGTTTAACTTTCCAGAGCCAGTTGATATATAAAAAAAGTTTTGGCCTGGAACACCCCTTTAACCCCTTAAGGACCCAGCCATTTTACACCTCAGGACCCGGCCATTTTTTGCACATCTGACCACTGTCGCTTTAAACATTAATAACTCTGGAATGCTTTTAGTTATCATTCTGATTCCGAGATTGTTTTTTCGTGACATATTCTACTTTAACATAGTGGTAAAATTTTGTGGTATCTTGCATCCTTTCTTGGTGAAAAATCCCAAAATTTTATGAAAAATTTGAAAATTTTGCATTTTTCTAACTTTGAAGCTCTCTGCTTGTAAGGAAAATGAATATTCCAAATAATAATTTTTTTTATTCACATATACAATATGTCCACTTTATGTTTGCATCATAAAAATGATGAGTTTTTAATTTTGGAAGACACCAGAGGGCTTCAAAGTTCAGCAGCAATTTTCCAATTTTTCACAAAATTTCCAAACTCACAATTTTTCATGGACCAGTTAAGGTTTGAAGTGGATTTGAAGGGTCTTCATATTAGAAATACCCCACAAATGACCCCATTATAAAAACTGCACCCCCCAAAATATTCAAAATGACATTCAGTCTGCGTTTTAACCCTTTAGGTGTTTCACAGGAATAACAGCAAAGTGAAGGAGAAAATTCACAATCTCCATTTTTTACACTCGCATGTTCTTGTAGACCCAATTTTTGAATTTTTACAAGGGGAAAAAGGAGAAAATGTATACTTATATTTGTAGCCCAATTTCTCTCGAGTAAGCACATACCTCATATGTCTATGTAAAGTGTTCGGCGGGCGCAGTAGAGGGCTCAGAAGCGAAGGAGCGACAAGGGGATTTTGGAGAGTACGTTTTTTTAAAATGGTTTTTGGGGGGCATGTTGCATTTAGGAAGCCCCTATGGTGCCAGAACAGCAAAAATCCCCCACATGGCATACCATTTTGGAAACTAGACCCCTTGAGGTACGTAACAAGGAATAAAGTGAGCCTTAATACCCCACAGGAGTTTCACGACTTTTGCATATGTAAAAAAATAAAAATAAAATTTCACTAAAATGTGTGTTTCCCCCCAAATTTCACATTTTTGCAAGGGTTAATAGCAGAAAATACCCCCCAAACATTGTAACCCCATCTCTTCTGAGTATGAAGGTACCCCATAAGTTGACCTGAGGTGTACTATGGGTGAACTACAATGCTCAGAAGAGAAGGAGTCATATTTGGCTTTTTGAGAGCAAATTTTGCTCGGGGGCATGTCGCATTTAGGAAGCCCCTATGGTGCCAGGACAGCAAAAAAAAAAACACATGGCATACCATTTTGGAAACTAGACCCCTTGTGGAACGTAACAAGAAATAAAGTGAGCCTTAATACCCCACAGGGGTTTCACGACTTTTGCATACGTAAAAAAAAAAATCACTAAAAGGTGTGTTCCCCCCCAAATTTCACATTTTTGCAAGGGTTAATAGCAGAAAATACCCCCCAAAATTTGTAACCACATCTCTTCTGAGTATGGAGGTACCCCATAAGTTGACCTGAAGTGCACTACGGGAGAACTACAATGCTCAGAAGAGAAGGAGTCATATTTGGCTTTTTGAGAGCAAATTTTGCTCGGGGGGCATGTCGCATTTAGGAAGCCCCTATGGTGCCAGGACAGCAAAATAACCCCCACATGGCATATCATTTTGGAAACTAGACCCCTTGAGGAACGTAAGAAGGCGTAAAGTGAGCATTTACCCCCCACTGGTGTCTGTCATATCTTTGAAACAGTGGGCTGTACAACATTTTTTATTTGCACAGCCCAATCTTCCAAAGATCTGTCAGACACCAGTGGGGTGTAAATTCTCACTGCACCCCTCATTACATTCCGTGAGGGGTGTAGTTTACGAAATGGGGTCACATGTGGGGTTTTGTTTTTTTTGCGTTTGTCAAAACCGCTGTAACAATCAGCCACCCCTGTGCAAATCACCTCAAATGTACTTGGCGCACTCTCCCTTCTGGGCCTTGTTGTGCGCCCCCAGAGCAGTTTGCGCCCACATATGGGGTATCTCCGTACTCGGGAGAAATTGCGTTACAAATTTTGGGGGGCTTTTTTCCCCTTTACCTCTTGTCAAAATGAAAAGTATAGGGCAACACCAGCATGTTAGTGTAAAAAGTTTATTTTTTTACACTAACATGCTGGTGTAGACCCCAACTTCACCTTTTCATAAGGGGTGAAAGGAGAAAAAGACCCCCAAGATTTGTTAGGCAATTTCTCCTGAGTACGGCGATACCCCATATGTGACCCTAAACTGTTGCCTTGAAATACGACAGGGCTCCAAAGGGAGAGAGCACCATGCGCATTTGAGGCCTGAATTAGGGACTTGCATAGGGGTGGACATAGGGGTATTCTACGCCAGTGATTCCCAAACAGGGTGCCTCCAGCTGTTGCAAAACTCCCAGCATGCCTGGACAGTCAACGGCTGTCCGGCAATACTGGGAGTTGTTGTTTTGCAACAGCTGGAGGCTCCATTTTGGAAAGAGTGGCGTACCAGGCGTTTTTCATTTTTATTGGGGAGGGAGGGGGGCTGTGTAGGGGTATGTGTATATGTAGTGTTTTTTACTTTTTATTTTATTTTGTGTAAGTGTAGTGTAGTGTAGTGTTTTTAGGGTACAGTCACACGGGCGGGGGATTACAGCGAGTTTGAGCTGCCGCGCAAAATTTGCTGCATTGCAAACTTGCAGCCCGATACTCACTGTAAGCCCCCTGCCCATGTGAATGTACCCTGTACATTCACAGGGGTGGGACCTCCAGCTGTTGCAAAACTACTACTCCCAGCATGCCTGAGAATGTTTGGGAGTTGTGGTTTTGCAACAGCTGGAGGCACACGGGTTGGGAAACACTGAGTTAGGAAACAATATTTCCCAACCAGTGTGCCTCCAGCTGTTGCAAAACCACAACTCCCAAACATTCTCAGGCATGCTGGGAGAAGTAGTTCGGCAACATCTTTAGAGCCAGATGTTGCCGAACTACAACTCCCAACATCTGGAGGACTACAGTTTGCAAACCACTAATACAGTGGTTCCCAATCTGTGCCCTTCCAGATGTTGCAAAACTACAACCCCCAGTATGCCAAAACTGTCCAGGCATGCTGGGAGTTGTAGTTCTGCAACATCTGAAGGGCCAGATGTTACAGAACTACAACTCCCAGCATGCCTGGACAGTAAGGGCATGCTGAGGATGTGTAGTTTTGCAACATCTGGAAGGGCACAGTGGTCCAAAAACTGTGGACCTCCAGATGTTGCAAAACTACAACCCCCAGTATGCCAAAACTGTCCAGGCATGCTGGGAGTTGTAGTTCTGCAACATCTGAAGGGCCAGATGTTACAGAACTACAACTCCCAGCATGCCTGGACAGTAAGGGCATGCTGAGGATGTGTAGTTTTGCAACATCTGGAAGGGCACAGTGGTCCAAAAACTGTGGACCTCCAGATGTTGCAAAACTGCAACTCCCAGCATGCCCAGACGCCAAGGGCTGTCTGGGCATGCTGGGAGTTGTAGTTTACAGGGTCCTATTACAGCAATGCATGTCGCTTTACGGCGACGTGCATTGCTGTAAAGGGCCCGACCGCGACTGAAGATCCACCCACCTGTCGCCGCCATCTTCCTGGCCGGGATCCGGGTCTTCGGGGACGAGGTAAGTACCAGGGCCGGTCCCCAGCACTCCCCCGTCCCCCGCCGCGTCCTCCGGTCTTCCTCCTGTCCTCTCCGGACTTTCAGGGGCCGGGCAGGACGGGAGGAAGTAACCGCCCCCCCTCCTGCGATTGGTCGGTTAACTAACCGACAGATCGCAGGGTATAGGAGGAGGTGGCAGGCTTGCCATCTCGCTCCTATACGTTAGCATGGTCCTGGCTGTCTGTGACAGCCGGGATCATGCGAAATTACCGGGCAGTCTGGTCCCAGAGACCCGATCAGCCCGGTATCGCCGCAGATCGCAAGGGCGATTTCCCTTGCGATTTGCGGCGATCTACATGGCCCCCCTCGGCATTTGCCCTGGATGCCTGCTGAAGGATTTCAGCAGGCATCCGGTTCCGATCTCTGCCCGGCGAGCGGCAGAGACCGGAAAACGCCAGGACGTACGGGGACGTCCTGGGTCCTTAAGGCCCAGGGTGTGGGGACGTCCCCGTACGTCCTGGGTCCTTAAGAGGTTAAAGCTAACTTTCCCTTTGCCTCGCCCTTTCCTGGCATCACATACCTGGGGATTAAAATCCCTGCGGACCTGTCCAGCCTCTTCCAGTGCAATTTTGCTCCTCTTCTCACGTAATTCACGGCTAATTGGATTTTTGGCACCAGAAGACTCTCTTCTGGTTTGGTAGAGTTAAAGGGGTTATCCACCATAAGGTGATTTTAGTACGTACCTGGCAGACAGTAATGGACATGCTTAGGAAGGATCTGCGCTTTTCCTGGGGCTAAATGGTTATGTTTTGAGATTACCATAACACTGTGGCTATCTTTTTGTGAACTGGTATTTTCTTTTTGAGTTCCCTTCTTTGCCTACAAATCCCATAATTCAATTTTCCTCCCTCCCACACATCAGCCACCCCACCCATTTAAACATAAATGAACTGCAGCCATTCAAAAGACCTGTGGTTTTCAATCAGGGTGCCTACAGCTGTTGCAAAAATACAATTAGTTGCAAATTGATCTCTCTCCCACCAAGCGATCGCTCCACCCACTGGAGCAGACAGGCTCCCTGCCATCAGCTGACTAGTGAGTCAGGTCTTGGCCGCATTGCAACCTGGGAAAAAGTCATTTTGTATGCTGTTAAAAATAAATATTGGGGTGCAAATCACATAAGAATTGTGAGAAAACCGTCTCACACACAGGTACAGACATTATATTATGGACTACACTAACTTTACAGCCCCTGTAGCATAGTCAAATAAAAAATAAAAAAATTCTGGGATACCTCTTTAATGCCCTCAAGATGATTCTCCTGCCCAAATTGCTATATTTGGTGCAGATTATACCGATTAATATTCCTTCCTCGTATTGTCTTACTTTACACAGGCGGTTTAGGGCCTTTGTGTGGGCCGCTGGGAGTCCGCACATTTAGAGGAGTTTTTAGGGGGAGTTGAAAAGATTATCCAGGAATAGAAAAACAGAGCTTTCTTTTAAAAACAGCTCCACGTCTGTCCCCAGGTTGTGTGTGGTATTACAACATCCATCACTTTAATCGAACTTCAATGAAACTGAGCTATAATAGAACCACACCCAACCTGGACACAGACATGTAGCGGTTCTTGAAAGATATTAGCTCTGTTTTTCTATTCCTGGATAACCCATTTAAACATTCTACACTGCGTTTCACCAACATGCTCTTTCCCCCTGGGTTTGCTCCCTCTCTCTACAATATGCACTGGCACCGCTTCCCAAAGTCGTGGACCCTATGACTATGTACAGTTGCAGCATTTCTATCTTTCGATCAAATGAACCTCTCAACTGCACCGTGACCTTACCACATTTGAGAAATTCCTTACACCTCCCCTCCCCCCCATACTGTAGGCTTTCTTTATAAAATGCTGCTGACCCAGTACACCTCATCTCTGCCCTCCTTTTGTTATGCCTGGGAACTGAGCTTGGTAAACAGTTCACTCCTGCCTAGTGGCTGAAATGTTTCCATCTTTCCCATAAATTGGTAATTGCCAATAGGACATTGTAGACCAACTATAAGGTCCTGTCCTGCTGGTATCGCATCCCAGTGCAACTACATCGTTGGTACCCGTCGGCTGAATGTCTGCTGGCATTGCAGACTTTCCACTGGTTCTAACACTTATATATGGTGGCTCCTTACGTTAGTTGTTGTCCAATGTCCTTCACACCGCCCACGAGATTACCAGGATCTCTGTCCCCAACTCTCCTGAGGCAGCCCTATTGTTTATGTTCCCTATGTCTTCTACCTCTTTTTGGAAATCTTTACTATGCTACCTTCTCCAGGTGGTCAAGGTGATCATTCCCCATAGGTGAAGATCATCTGAACCCCCTACTGTTGGAGAGTGGCTGGCTGAAATTGTGCACTTTCAGCGGATGGAAGAGTTGGGGGATTTGACTCCTCTTAAGAATGACCGATATACTAAGACATGATTTGATTGGATGGTTTTCCAGTCATCTTCAAGGTTTCGTTCTGTTCTGGACTCTGAAACCCCCATGGCTCCATGACACCTTACTTTTCTCTTCCTTCTCCCCCGCCTTGGTCCCCTTGTCAACTATATATCCCTCTGTCTTTCTTTGTCCTTGGTTGTGTCTGTCTTTTTGTTCTGTGCCCTCCTTGCTACCCTAATCATACATACTCTCTTGTTTGGGCCCTTGTTGTGTTGATTCTTAGTCTGGCTCTTAACTTTTTTCTTTCCCTGCACACACCTGGGGATTCCTCATTTATTATATTGTTTGCTATAGCAGGTTTTCATTGCATGTTCTGCTTGTTGTCTAGTTTGAATCTGTGCTCGCATTTCATTTCTGTTGCTTCAGTATTGTATTTGTTTTATCCCTATAAATAAAAATCTAAATGAAAAATTTTTTACACAAGCCCTGCCTTGGCTTACACTTATCCAAAGGATAGTAGATAAGATGTCTGATTGCGGGGGTCACGCTCCCTCCCATAGACTTGCATTGAGGAGGTGGGGCATGATGTCACACGGGGGCGGAGTTGTGACGTCACAATAGTCGGGAAGCATAAGATTGAGAGTCTCAAACACTTCCTGCAGTGCTCACAGGTGGGTACTGCATGATAGATTGCGGGGGTCCCGCCGGCAGGACCCCCGCAATCAGACATCTTATCCCCTAGCCTTCGGATAGGGGAAAAGATGCCTTGAGGCTGGAGTACCCCTTTAAGGACAGCTCTGTGAATGTCCTTAACCCCTTAAGGACACAGCCCATTTTCACCTCTAGGACACAGCCCTTTTTTGCACATCTGACCACTGTCACTTTAAACATTAATAACTCTGGAATGCTTTTACTTATCAATCTGATTCCAAGATTGTTTTTTTGTGACATATTCTACTTTAACATAGTGAAAATTTTTTGTGGTAACTTGCATCCTTTCTTGGTGAAAAATCCCCAAATTTCATGAAAAAATTAAAAATTTAGCATTTTTCTAACTTTGAAGCTCTCTGCTTGTAAGGAAAATGGATATTCCAAGTATTTTTTTTTTTTGGATTCACATATACAATATGTCTACTTTATGATTGCATCATAAAATGTACATGTTTTTACTTTTGGAAGACATCAGAGGGCTTCAAAATTCAGCAGCAATTTTACAATTGTTCACAAAATTTTCAAACTCGCTATTTTTCATGGACCAGTTCAGATATGAAGCGGATTTGAAGGGTCTTCATATTAGAAATACCCCATAAATTACCCCATTATAAAAACTGCACCCCCCCCCCCCCCCCCCAAAGTATTCAAAATGACATTCAGTAATTGTTTTAACCCTTTCGGTGTTTCACAGGAAAAGCAGCAAAGTGAAGGAGAAAATTCAAAATCTTCATTTTTTACACTTGCATGTTCTTGTAGACCCAATTTTTGAATTTTTACAAGGGGTAAAAGGAGAAAATTTATACTTGAATTTGTAGCCCAATTTCTCTTGAGTAAGCACATACCTCATATGTCTATGTAAATTGTTCGGCGGGCTCAGAAGCGAAGGAGCGACAAGGGGATTTTGGAGAGTACGTTTTTCTGAAATGGTTTTTGGGGGGCATGTCGCATTTAGGAAGCCCCTATGGTGCCAGGACAGCAAAAAAAAAAACACATGGCATACCATTTTGGAAACTAGACCCCTTGAGGAACGTAACAAGGGATAAAGTGAACCTTAATACCCCACAGGTGTTTCAAGACTTTTGTATATGTAAAAAAAAAAAAAAACATTTTTACCAAAAAAGCTTGGTTTAGCAAAAATTTTACATTTTTAAAAAAGGTGATAGCAGAAAATACCCCCCAAAATTTGAAGCCCAATTTCTCCCGATTCAGAAAACACCCCATATGGGGATGAAAAGTGCTCTGCTGGCGCACTACAGGTCTCAGAAGAGAAGGAGTCACATTTGGCTTTTTGGAAGCAAATTTTGCTCAGGGGGCATGCCGCATTTAGGAAGCCCCTATGGTGCCAGGACAGCAAAAAAAAAACCCACATGGCAATTTTGGAAACTAGACCCCTTGGGGAAAGTAATAAGGGGTAAAGTGAACCTTAATACCCCACAGGTGTTTCACGACTTTTGCATATGTAAAAAAAAAATATTATTTTTTACACTGATTACACTAAAATGCTTGTTTTCCAACAAATTTTAATTTTTTTACAAGGGATGATAGCAGAAAATACCCCCCAAAATTTGTGACCCCATCTCTTCTGAGTATGGAAATACCCCATAAGTGGACGTGAAGTGCACTGGGGGCGAACTACAATGCTCAGAAGAGAAGGAGCATCATTGAGCTTTTGGAGAGAGAATTTGGCCATGTGCATTTACAAAGCCCCCAGTGGTGCCAGAACAGTGGACCCCCCCCCACATGTGACCCCATTTTTAAAACTACACCCCTCACGGAATGTAATAAGGGGTGCAGTGAGAATTTACACCCCACTTGCATTTGACGGATCTTTGTAACAGTGGGCTGTGCAAATTTAAAAATTTTATTTTTCATTTTCACAGACCCCTGTTTCAAAGATCTGTCAGACACCTGTGGGGTGTAAATGGCACTATACCCCTTGTTACATTCCGTGAGGGGTGTAGTTTCCAAAATGGGGTCACATGTGGGTATTTATCGTTTTGCGCTTATGTCAGAACCGCTGTAAAATCAGCCACCCCTGTGCAAATCACCAATTTAGGCCTCAAATGTACATGGTGCACTCTCCCTTCTGAGCCTTGTTGTGCGCCCGCAGAGCACTTTGCGCCCACATATGGGGTATCTCCGTACTCAGGAGAAATTGCGTTACAAATTTTGGAGGCTTTTTTTCTTTTACCGCTTGTGAAATTTAAAAGTATGGGGCAACACCAGTATGCTAGTATACAAAAATGTTTTTTTTTTACACTAACATGCTGGTGTAGACCCCAACTTTACCTTTTCATAAGGGGTAAAAGGAGGAAAAAGCCCCCCAAAATTTGTTAGGCAATTTCTCCCGAGTGCGGCGATACCCCATATGTGGCCCTAAACTGTTGCCTTGAAATACGACAGGGCTCCAAAGTGAGAGCGCCATGCGCATTTGAGGCCTAAATTAGGGATTTGCATAGGGGTGGACATAGGGGTATTCTAAGCCAGTGATTCCCAAACAGGGTGCCTCCAGCTGTTGCAAAACTCCCAGCATGCTTGGACAGTCAATGGCCAGTGGCGTCTCCAGCTTTCAGATTTTGGGGGGGCACACTGGGTGCCAGGACAAAAGTAGGGGGGGCAATTATAACAACACCACATTTATACATTGCACATGCAAATTATATCCAAGCCAAGGGCAGCATCGGGGGACCATGAAGATCTCATTGACTTCAAAGGCAGCTTCAGCATGTGTCTACGTGGAGAAGAAGTGACCTGTCACTTATTTTTTGGCCAGTTCCCTGTCAAATATTAACATAAGTAATATATGTGTAGATAGAAGCGTGCTGGCACTACCTGTATTGGTTCACAAAAAATACGTTTGTCCTATAATCCGGACTCTAAAGTATCAGACAGCACAGGCTTGTAATAATGTGGTGCTCATGTAATATAGGTAAAGACAGTTCATCCAATCGCAATAATGTAGAAAAATTACAGGCAACTCACCAATCTTTTGCAAGACTTCATGCTTAAGGGTGCATTCTCACGTGGCGTATTTTGCTGCGTATTTGCTGTGTATTTGGTGCTGCGTATTTTCCTACCCATTGACTTCAACAGGAAAATAAAATACGCAGCAGCAAATACGCAGCAAATACGCCGTGTGGGAACGTACCCTTAATTCCAGGGTGTGCAGGCAAAGCGGCTCCATGCTGCACCGGTGAGCTAGACGCTAGTGCGAACAATGACCTGTATACTGAGACTAATATTATAAATAATATCAGTATACAGGGAGGAATATTATCACCATACATATTACCATCATACTGTAACTGACCAAATCCTGTATTCTGAGACCAATATTACCAATAATACCAGTATACAGGGAGAAAATATTGTCATTATACATATTATGGTCATACTGTTACTGACACCAATATTACTGATAATACCAGTACAAAAAAATAAATATGGTCAGCACCTCCAGACAAAAGGTGCTTACTTTTAGTTGTGTGCGTTACTAGCAAGAAACAAATAATACTGCCACACCATGACCACCACTACCATTGTGACTGACTAATGACCGACTAACACCAATTGTTACTGTATAAAATTCATTTTACAAATACCAATACTCCCACATACACTGGCCTTATAGTGGTAGATACCAGCTGTACACATCACAGTGTGTATTATCCCTGTACTGTGACATCACTGTGTATTATCCATGTGCTGTGACATCACTGTGTGTATTATCCCTGTACTGTGACATCACTGTGTGTATTATCCCTGTACTCTGACATCACTGTGTATATTATCCCTGTACTGTGACATCACTGTGTGCATTATCCCTGTACTGTGACATCACTGTGTGTATTATCCCTGTACTGTGACATCACTGTGTGTATTATCCCTGTACTGTGACATCACTGTGTATTATCCATGTGCTGTGACATCACTGTGTATATTATCCCTGTACTGTGACATCACTGTATGTATTATCCCTGTACTGTGACATTACTGTGTGTATTATCCCTGTACTGTGACATCACTGTGTGTATTATCCCTGTACTGTGACATCACTGTGTATTATCCCTGTACTGTGACATCACTGTATGTATTATCCCTGTACTGTGACATCACTGTGTATTATCCCTGTACTGTGACATCACTGTGTATTATCCCTGTACTGTGACATCACTGTGTGTATTATCCCTGTACTGTGACATCACTGTGTATATTATCCCTGTACTGTGACATCACTGTGTATATTATCCCTGTACTCTGACATCACTGTGTGTATTATCGCTGTACTGTGACATCACTGTGTATTATCCCTGTACTGTGACATCACTGTGTGTATTATTCCTGTACTGAGACATCACTGTGTGTATTATCCCTGTACTGTGACATCACTGTGTATATTATCCCTGTACTGTGACATCACTGTGTGTATTATCCCTGTACTGTGACATCACTGTGTGTATTATCCCTGTACTGTGACATCACTGTGTGTATTATCCCTGTACTGTGACATCACTGTGTATTATCCCTGTACTGTGACATCACTGTGTATATTATCCCTGTACTGTGACATCACTGTGTGTATTATCGCTGTACTGTGACATCACTGTGTATTATCCCTGTACTGTGACATCACTGTGTGTATTATCCCTGTACTGTGACATCACTGTGTGTATTATCCCTGTACTGTGACATCACTGTGTGTATTATCTCTGAACTATAACATCACTGTGTGTTATCTCTATACTGCAACATCACTGTTGATACTTACACTGCACTGTGACATCACTGTATATATTAAGCCTGTATACCCTAATGTCACTGTACATATTTACCTTGCACAGCGATACAGGGTAAATATGCACAGTGACATATCACAGTTCAGAGTTAATATATACAGTGACATCACAGTTCAGAGTTAATATAAACAGTAATGTCTCTGTACAGGGACAATAATCAGTTTTGCCACTACAGGGTTAATAAACGCAGTGTTGTCACAGTAGAGGGTAACTATACAGTGATGTCATTGTACCGGGAAAATATACACTGTGAAGTCAGCATTCAAGAATAATAAACTGTGATGTCACTACAGGGTTGTTATACACAGTGACATCAAATTACAGGATGAAGCACAGTGATGTCACAGTTTATTATGAAGCACAGTGATGTCACAGTTTATTATGAAGCACAGTGATGTCACAGTTTATTATGAAGCACAGTGATGTCACAGTTTATTATGAAGCACAGTGATGTCACAGTTTATTATGAAGCACAGTGATGTCACAGTTTATTAGGAAGCACAGTGATGTCACAGTTTATTATGAAGCACAGTGATGTCACAGAGACTACAGAATGTACAACTGTACGTATGATAAAGATGGCGGGATGCTATCGGAACGTCACACATACATGGGGGAATAAAACACTTAGATAATATAGATTAATAGATAGATATGAGATAGATAGATAGATATGAGATAGATATGAGATAGATGATAGATAGATATAGATATATAGATATGAGATAGATAGATAGATAGATATGAGATAGATAGATAGATAGATAGATGATAGATAGATATAGATAGATAGATATGAGATAGATAGATGATAGATAGATATAGATAGATAGATATGAGATAGATAGATAGATAGATCAGTGTATCCCAATCAGGGGGCCTCTAGCTATTCCAAAACGATAACTCCCAGCATGTCTTTGGCTGTATGGGCATACTGAGAGTTGTAGTTTTGCAACAGCTGGAGGCCCCCTGGTTGGGAAACACTGATCTATCTATCTATCAATCATCTATCTATCTATCCATCTATCTCCTATCTATCTATCCCTCCATATATCTATATCCATCTATCTATTTATGTATCTATCTATCTTTCTATTTATCTATCTATCTATCTATCTATCTATCTATCTCATATCTATCTCCTATAGATGAGAGATAGATGAGATATAGATAGATAGATGAAAGATAGATATGAGAGATAGATAGATGAAATATAGATAGATAGATACATAAATAGATGGATATATAGATAGATATGAGATAGATAGAAAGATAGATAAATAGATGATAGATAGATAGAGAGATACTATCTCTTTCTATCTATCTAAAACAAATAAAAACGGCACAACCAAAATCCAGAGATTAGAGAGAAGTCGGGGTGCCTGCATACTTGGAACCTGGGTCCACTGGTTCCTCAATCCAGACAAAGAACAATATGATGCAGCACGCCACAAGTTTGCAGAAAATGGTGGTTTATTCCATCATGTGTACAGTCTATGCACATGATGGAATAAACCACCATTTTCTGCAAACTTGTGGCGTGCTGCATCATATTGTTCTTTATCTATCTATCTATCTTTCTATATCCTATCTATCTATATCATATCAATCTATCTATATCATATCCATCTATCTCCTATCTATCTATATCATATCTATCTATCATCTATCTATCTATCATCTATTTATCTATATATCCATCTATTTATGTATCTATCTATCTATATATCATCTATCTATCTATCTCTCATATCTATCTATCTTTCATCTATCTCTCATCTATCTGAGATAGATATGAGATAGATAGATAAATAGAAAGATAGATAGATACATAAATAGATGGATAGATAGATATGAGATAGATAGATATGATATAGATAGATATACATGAGATAGATATGATATAGACAGATAGATAGGAGATAGATGGATAGATAGATAGATAATAGATAGATGATTGATTGATAGATAGATCAGTGTTTCCCAACTAGGGGGGCCTCCAGCTGTTGCAAAACTACAACTCCCAGTATGCTCATAAAGCCAAAGGAATGCTGGGAGTTGTAGTTTTGCAACAGCTGGAGGCCCCCTGGTTGGGAAACTGATCTATCTATATCATATACATTTATCTATATCATATCCATCTATCTCCTATCTATCTATCTAATCTATCTATCATCTATCTATCTGTCTATATCATATCTATCTATCATCTATCTATATCATATCTATGTATCTATCATCTATCTATCGATCTGTCTATCATCTATCTATCCATCTATTTATGTATCTTTCTATATATCATCTCTCTCTATATATCATCTATCTACCTATCTATCTCTCATATCTATCTTTCATCTATCTATCTCTCATCTATCTGAGTTAGATAGATAGATATGAGATAGATAGATATGAAAAAGATAGATAGATAGACAGATAGATAGAAAGTTAGATGCATGGATGGATGGATAGATATGAGATAGATAGATAGATAGATAGATAGATAGATAGGAGATAGATATGAGATAGATGGATAGATAGATAGATATGAGATAGATGGATAGATAGATAGATATGAGATAGATAGATAGATAGATAGATAGGAAATAGATAGATAGGAGATTGATAGATAGATAGATAGATCAGTGTTTCCCAACCTGGGGGCCTCCAGCTGTTGCAAAACTACAAATCCCAGTATGCTCATAAAGCCAAAAGAATGCTGGGAGTTGTTGTTTTGCAACAGCTGGAGGCACACTGGTTGGAAAACACTGAGTTAGGTAATAGAACCTATTACCTAACTCGGTATTTCCCAACCAGTGTGCCTCCAGCTGTTGCAGAACTACAACTCTCAGCATGTACTGAGCATGCCAAGACAGCCTTTTGCTGTTCCTGAATGCTGGGAGTTGTAGTTTTGCAAGATTTAGAGGGGTTCAGGCTTGAGATCACTGACAGTGGTCTCTAAACTGTGGCCCTCCAGATGTTGCAAAACTACAAATCTCAGCATGCTAAGACAGCAAACTGCTGTCTGGGCATGCTGGGAGTTGTAGTTTTGTAACATCTGGAGGGCTACAGTTTAGAGACCACTGTCAGTGATCTCTAGCCTGAACCCCATCTTGCAAAACTACAAATCCCAGCATGCCAACACAGCAAACAGCTGTCAAGGCATGGTGGGATTTGTAGTTTTGCAACATCTGGAGGGCCACAGTTTAGAGACCACTCTCCAAACTGTCGCCCTGCTGATGTTGCTAGGCAACAGACTCCCGGGCACGCGGCGCCATACTCACCTCCACCGCCGCCATGATCACAGCCGCTGCCGTCATCTGGAGCTCCGCCGCCGGTTAAGTGACCGCCGCCGCCGCTACTACACGGTTCCCCCCACTGTGCCCGGACACCGATGGGTGGGCATAGCGGGGGGAACCGAACTTTAACCCCCCCCCCCGCCCCCAGTCTGCTATTGGTCGGTCGCTCCGACGATCAATAGCAGGGATAGGAGGGGTGGCACCCCTGCCACCTCACTCCTATCTCTTCAGGGGGATCGAGGGTGTCTTGGACACCCTTGATCCCCCTTATTTTATCGCGGTGCCGCCGTTGGTGGGCAGGGGGAGAGAGCTCCCCCTGCAAACACCATAGATGCTGTGATCAGAACTGATCACGGCATCTATGAGGTTAATGCTGCTGGGACCGGCGCGATCGCGGCCCCGGCAGCTGCGGTAGTACTCCGGCTGTGATTGACAGCTGAGTCCCTCCGGCGATCTCCTGCGCTGCCCGCAGCAGAGCAGGAGATCGCTTGGACGTATGCATACGTCCATTTGCGCGAACGTGTAGTTCGCCTGGACGTATGCATACGTCCAATAGCGGGAAGGGGTTAAAGTGTACCTGTCATCAACAAAAACTTTTTATATAATGTAAATAATACAATTATATGTGTATTTGTAATATACATTAGTAAAAAAAAATTATATTTATGGGTGAAAAAGAGCTGTCCATTGTCTGTGTGTCTCTATGAGTATAAATACAGGAAGTGAGGATAGGACAAGCAGGGCTCTGTGCAAGCTCCTGGTTTGTCAATCGTCCTCATGTATGAGCCCGTAGCATGTCGCAGCGCCTCACTGCACAGAGCCCTGCTTGTCCTCACTGCACAGAGCCCCGCTTGTCCACCCTCACTTCCTGTATTTGGACTCCTCATAGAGACACACAGGCAATAGCTGCAGGGACAAAAATATACATATTCTTTAACCAATGTATATTACAAATATACATATAATGGTATTATCTACGTTAAAAAAAAGTTTTTGTTGATGACAGGTACACTTTAAATGGCCCAACTAGAACCCTGACATAAATGGATGTTCACTGAAAGTCCCCATACAACTTGAAAGAGGTTGAGAGGATCTGTAGAGAAGAATGGCAGAAAATCCCTAGTTCCAGGTGTGCAATCTTTGTTGCATCATCCCCAATAAGACTGAAGGCTGTAATCACTGCCAAAGGTGCTTCAACTAAGTAAAGGGTCTTAATACTTATATCCATGCAAAGTGTTTCTTTTTTAACCCCTTAAGGACACATGACGTTCTCATACGTCTCCATTTCCGAGTCCTTAAGGACACATGACATATGAGAACGTCATGTGTTTTACCGGCCCCCCGCAACCATCTGGAGCGGAGCCGGTGCCCGATGCCTGCTGAAATCGTTCAGCAGGCATCGGGGCATATCGCCCAGGGGGGTCATTATGACCCCCCATGTCGGCGATGGCCGCAGATCGCTGGACAATTCAGTCCAGCGATCTGCGGCGGATTCCGGGTCAATCGGGTCTCCAGTGACCCGGTGACCCGGAATTATTGGCTGATTGGGGCCGTCAGAGACGGCCCCGAACAGCCAGAGCCAGCAGGGGTGAGGTGGCACTGGTGCCACCTCACGATCGCCCTGATTCGTCGGCCGGATTACCGGCCGACCAATCAGGGCGCCTGCTGCGGGTGTCACTCCCGCAACCCGCTCCGCCCCTCTTCCGGAGGACGTGAGCGGGTGCGGGACGTGCACCCCGGGTGCTGGGGACCCCGATCCCCGGCACCCCTGTTGAGATCGGGGCACCAGGAGCAGCGGCGGCGGCGGAGACGACGAGGGACTGACCTGGTGCAGCGAGGATCGTTGGAGGTGAGTGACAGCCTCCTGCTGTTGCTTAGCAACAGCTCCCAGCATGCAAAAAGGGCATGCTGGGAGCTGTAGTTATGCAACAGCAGGAGGCAGACCACCACAACTCCCAGCATGCCCTTATGGGCATGCTGGGACTTGTAGTTTTGCAACAGCTGGAGGCACATTCTTTCTATGGAAAAGTGTACCTTCAGCTGTTGTGTAACTACAACTCCCAGCTTGCACAATCAGCTAAAGTGCATGCTGGGAGTTGTAGTGGTGCATCTGGTGGTTGCATAACTACAACTCCCAGCATGCCCGTTGGCTGTCGGTGACTGCTGAGAGTTGTAGTTTTGCAACAGCTGAAGGCACACTGAGTTAAGTAGCAAACCAGTGTGTCTCCAGCTGTTGCATATCTACAATCCCCAGCCAAAGTAGTATGCCTCCAGCTGTTGCATAACTACAACACCCAGCATGCCCTTCCGCTGTCCATACATGCTGGGTGTTGTAGCTTTTGCAACAGCTGAAGGCACACTGGTTGCAAAACACTGAGTTTGTTACCAAACTCGGTGTTTCACAACCAGTGTGCCTCCAGCTGTTGCAAAATTACAACTCCCAGCATGCACTGATAGACCGTACATGCTGGGAGTTGTAGTTTTGCAACAGCTGGATGTCCCCCCCCCCCAATGTGAATGTACAGGGTACACTCACATGGGCGGAGGATTACAGTAAGTATCCGGCTGCAAGTTTGAGATGCGGCAAAATTTCTGCCGCAGCTCAAACTGCCAGCGAGAAACTACTGTGAACCCCCCGCCCGTGTGACTGTACCCTAAAAACACTACACTACACTAACACACAATAAAATAAAAAGTAAAAAACACTACATATACACATACCCCTACACAGCCCCCCTCCCCTCCCCCAATAAAAATGAAAAACGTCTGGTACGCCACTCTTTCCAAAACGGAGCCTCCAGCGGTTGCAAAACTACAACTCCCAGCATGCACTGATAGACCGTACATGCTGGGAGTTGTAGTTTTGCAACAGCTGGATTCCCCCCCCCTTAATGTGAACGTACAGGGTACACTCACATGGGCGGAGGATTACAGTAAGTATCCGGCTGCAAGTTTGAGCTGCGTCAAATTTTCTGCCGTAGCTCAAACTGCCAGCGAGAAACTACTGTGAACCCCCGCCCGTGCGACTGTACCCTAAAAACACTACACTACACTAACACAAAATAAAATAAAAAGTAAAAAAACACTACATATACACATACCCCTATACAACCCCCCTCCCCAATAAAAATGAAAAACGTCTGGTACGCCACTGTTTCCAAAACGGAGCCTCCAGCTGTTGCAAAACAACTACTCCCAGTATTGCCAGATAGCCGTTGACTGTCCAGGCATGCTGGGAGTTTTACAACAGCTGGAGGCACCCTGTTTGGGAATCACTGGCGTAGAATACCCCTATGTCCACCCCTATGCAAGTCCCTAATTTAGGCCTTTGGAGCCCTGTCGTATTTCAAGACAACAGTTTAGGGCCACATATGGGGTATGGCCGTACTCGGGAGAAATTGCCTAACAAATTTTGGGGGGTATTTTCTGCTATTACCCTTTTAAAAAATGTAAAATTTTGGGGAAAACAAGCATTTTAGGTAAAAAAAATATATATTTTTTTACATATGCAAAAGTCGTGAAACACCTGTAGGGTATTAAGGTTCAAATTACCCCTTGTTACGTTCCCCGAGGGGTCTAGTTTCCAAAATGGTATGCCATGTGGTTTTTTTTTTGCTGTTCTGGCACCATAGGGGCTTCCTAAATGCGGCGTGCCCCCAGAGCAAAATTCGCTTTCAAAAAGCCAAATGTGACTCCTTCTCTTCTGAGACCTGTAGTGCGCCAGCAGAGCACTTTTCACCCCCATATGGGGTGTTTTCTGAATCGGGAGAAATTGGGCTTCAAATTTTGGGGGGTATTTTCTGCTATTACCCTTTTTAAAATTGTAAAAATTTTGGGAAACCAAGCATTTTAGGTAAAAAAAAATATATATTTTTTTACATATGCAAAAGTCGTGAAACACCTGTAGGGTATTAAGGTTCACATTACCCCTTGTTACTTTCCCCGAGGGGTCTAGTTTCCAAAATGGTATGCCATGTGTTTTTTTTTTGCTGTTCTGGCACCATAGGGGCTTCCTAAATGCGGCATGCCCCCAGAGCAAAATTCGCTTTAAAAAAGCCAAATGTGACTCCTTCTCTTCTGAGACCTGTAGTGCGCCAGCAGAGCACTTTTCACCCCCATATGGGGTGTTTTCTGAATCGGGAGAAATTGGGCTTCAAATTTTGGGGGGTATTTTCTGCTATTACCCTTTTTAAAAATGTAAAATTTTTGGGAAACCAAGCATTTTAGGTAAAAAAAATATATATTTTTTTTACATATGCAAAAGTCGTGAATCACCTGTAGGGTATTAAGGTTCACTTTACCCCTTGTTACGTTCCCTGAGGGGTCTAGTTTCCAAGATGGTTTGCCATGTGTTCTTTTTTTGCTGTCCTGGCACCATAGGGGCTTCCTAAATGCGGCATGCCCCCCAAAAACCATTTGTCGCTCCTTCCCTTCTGAGCCCTCTACTGCGCCCGCCGAACAATTAACATAGACATATGAGGTATGTGCTTACTCGAGAGAAATTGGGTTTCAAATACAAGTAAAAATTTTCTCCTTTTTACCCCTTGCAAAAATTCAAAAATTGGGTCTACAAGAACATGCGAGTGTAAAAAATGAAGATTTTGAATTTTCTCCTTCACTTTGCTGCTATTCCTGTGAAACACCTAAAGGGTTAATACACTTACTGGGGGACATGTATCAAAGATTTTACCCCTGTTTTGTGTGTATTTTTTTGCGCAAAATTTTGCACAAGCCCTTTTTTTGCGCAATTTTTTTGTCCACGTTTTGGTAGAGCATGTCCTCCAGATGTGGCTGAATCAGGGTACCTTGGAGTGACATCTATAGTACACATGGATTTATTAACTGCGTACTTTTTTTTTACACCAAAAATTTTGCCGCAAGAGCTGTTTTTTTTGTGCAAATATAAGCCATCTTGGACTTAACGTAGCAAGATGCTCTAAATCATTGATTCTATTTTCCAAAGAGTGGATTTAGGAGATTACTATATTTACCCGCAATTTATGAAGCTCATTGCACTTGATTGATAAATTTAGGGCTTCTGCACATAATTTAGAATTCGGGAAAAGGGGTAAATTGCTTCTACCATACACAAATAATGATACATGTCCCCCACTGAATGTTTTTTTGAATACTTTAGGGGGTGTAGTTTTTATAATGGGGTCTTTTATGGGGTATTTCTAATATGAAGACCCTTCAAATCCACTTCAAAACTGAACTGGTCCCTGAAAAATAGTGAGTTTGAAAATTTTGTGAAAAATTTCAAAATTGCTGCTGAACTTTGAAGCCCTATGGTGTCTTCCAAAAGTAAAAACTCATAAATTTTATGATGCAAACATAAAGTAGACATATTGTATATGTGAACCCAAAAAAAATATATTTTGAATATCCATTTTCCTTACAAGCAGAGAGCTTCAAAGTTAGAAAAATGCAAAATTTTCATTTTTCTCATCAAATTTTGGGATTTTTCACCAAGAAAGGATGCAAGTTACCATAAAATTTTACCACTAAGTTAAAGTAGAATATGTCCCGAAAAAACAATCTCGGAATCAGAATGATAACTAAAAGCATTCCAGAGTTATTAATGTTTAAAGTGACAGTGGTCAGAATTGCAAAAAACGCTCCGGTCCTTAAGGTATAAAATGGCCTGGTCCTTAAGGGGTTATTATAGTACTTTGCTAAACATTTCTGTTTTCACATTCTTTTTACCGTATATGGTAATGAGTGTCAGTTGATGAGGAAAAACTTGAATTTTGTTGATTTTAGCAAGAGGCTACAAACATGAAAAATGTCGAGATCTGAAGACTTTCTCTTTTTCTGGCTTGATTTTCTTTTGAATTCATGTCACAGAAATACTATTGATTGTGCTTGGTGCATAGTTTGATTTGCTTTGTTTATTTTGTTCTCTGCTTTTAGATTGATTGGAGGATCAGAGTATTTTACAGCTTTACTAAATATGCAAAAAGATACTCCAGGATTGAATGGACATACTTACTTTTCAGATGTAAGACTCACAAATAATGGATTTCACATAAAAATGATACCAGGTGTGTATTTGCTTTCTGTCTTTTTTTAGTGACGCTTCTTCATCTTGTTACATAGTAACATGGTTTCATAGTTCATAAGGTTGAAAAAAAAACCAAAGTCCATCAAGTTCAACCTATAACCTTAATGAGCTGAGTTGATCCAGGGTAAGGCAAAAAACCTACATACTAGAGGTAAAAATTCCTTCCCGACTCCAAATATGGCAATCAGAATAGATCCCTGTATCAACATTCTGTCCCTATAGATCTAGAATCCTTAACCTGTAATGTTATTATTCTCCAAAAATGCATCAAGACCCCTTATAAATTATTTTACTGAGTTAACCATGACCACCTCCTCAGGCAGAGAATTCCACAATCCCACTGCTCTTACAGTAAAGAACCCCCTGGCTGTGCTGGTGTAGAAACCTTCTTTCCTCTAAATGTAGAGGATGCCCCCTTGTTATTTATACAGTCCTGGGTATAAATAGATCATGGGAGAGATCTCTGTACAGTCCCCTGATATATTTATACATAGTTATTAGGTCAGTTAGGGGCATTTGTCATACATATGTACCCATGTTAAATATATACAGCGTAGTATACATTTTTTGTGTGTAACATAGTAACAAAGTTCATAAGGTTGAAAAAGACCAGAGTCCATCAAGTTCAACCTATAACCCTAATGAGTCTCTACTGAGTTGATCCAGACGAAGACAACAAAAAAACCCTCATCTTAGAGGTAAAAATTCTGTCCCGACTCCAAATATGGCAGTCAGAATAAAACCCTGGATCAACCTTCCGTCCCTATAAATCTAGAATCCATAACCAGCAATGTTATTACTCTCCAAAAATGCATCCAGGCCCCTTTTGAACCCTTTTACAGAGTTCACCATGACCACCTCCTCTGGCAGAGAGTTCCATAGTCTCACACCTTTTACAGTAAAAACCCTGTTTGTGCTGGTGTACAAACCTTCGCTCCGCAAGGTGTAGAGGATGCCCCCTTGTTATAGATACAGTCCTTGGTATAAATGGATCATGGGAGAGATCTCTGTACGGTCCCCTGATATATTTATACATAGTTATTAGGTCGCCCCTAAGCTTCCTTTTTTCTAAACTAAAAAACCAAATTCTGATAATCTTTCTGGGTACTGTAGTCCTCCCATTCCCCATATTACTCTGGTTGCCTGTCTTTGAACCCTCTCCAGCTCCACTTTATCTTTCTTGTACACTTGTGCCCGGTACTGTACACAGTATTCCATGTGTGGTCTGACTAGTGATCTGTACAGCGGTAGAATTATTTCCTTGTCGTGGGCATCTATGCCCCTATTGATGCACCCTATGATTTTATTTGCCTTGGCAGCAGCTGCCTGACAGTGGTCACAACAGTTAAATTTACTGTTAACTAAGACTCCTAAGTCCTTTTCCATGTCAGTCGTCCCAAGTGTTCTCTCATTTAATACATAATTCCAGCCCGGATTTTTCTTCCCCATGTGCATTACCTTACATTTATCAGTGTTGAACCTGATCTGCCACTTCCCAGCCCAAACCTCCAACCTATCCAGATCCATTTGTAACAGTGCACTGTCCTCTATAGTGTTTACCGTTTTACAGAGTTTAGTATAATCTGCAAAGATTGATACTTTACTATTCAACCCCTCTACAAGGTTATTAATGAATATATTAAATAGAACAGGACCCAAGACGGACCCCTGTTGTATCCCACTAGTAACAGTCACCCAATCAGAATAAGTACCATTAAAAAACCACCCTCTGTTTCCTATCACTGAGCCAGTTACTTACCCACTTACACACATTCTCCCCTAGCCCCATCCTTCTCATTTTATGCACCAACCTTTTATGTGGAACTGTATCAGAATAAGTACCATTAATAACCATCATCTGTTTCCTATCCACTTGCACACATTTTCCCCCAGCTCAATCCTTTTCATTTTATGCACTAACCTTTTATGTGGCACCGTATCACATGCTATGGAAAAATCTAGATATGCAGCGATTGCCCTTGGTCCAGTCTGGAGCTCACCTCCTCATAAAAGCTGAGCAGGTTAGTTTGACAGCACCAATCCCTCATAAAACCATGTTGATATGGAGTCATACATTTATTTTTGTCAATATACTCCAAAATAGCATCTCTTTGAAAACCCTCAAACAATTTACCTACAACGGAGGTTAAACTAACATTCGTATGATTCCCGGGGTCACCTTTTGAACCCTTTTTAAATATTGGCACCCCATTTGCTACACGACAGTCCTGGGGAACAGACCCTGTCACTATAGAGTCCTTGATTATTAAAAATAGGGGTCTGTCTATTACATTACTTAAAGGGGTTATCCAGGAAAAAACTTTTTTTTTATTTATCAACTGGCTCCAGAAAGTTAAACAGATTTGTAAATTACTTCTATTAAAAAATCTTAATCCTTTCAGTACTTATGAGCTTCTGAAGTTAAGGTTGTTCTTTTCTAAGTGCTCTCTGATGACAGGTGTCTCGGGAACTGCCCAGTTTAGAGGCAAATCCCCATAGCAAACCTTTTCTAAACTGGGTGGTTTGAGCCAGTTCATATATAAAAAAAAGTATTTTCCTGGATAACCATTTTAATTCTTTTAGAACACGAGGGTAAATGCCATCTGAACCTGGTGATTTGTCTATTTAGATTTTTTGTAGATGGCACTGTACTTCTTCCTGGGTTAGACAGGTGACCTGTAATGGGGAGTTTACCTTATCTCGCTGTATTTCACAGTGGAGAAGAATTTGTTTAATATATTTGCTTTTTCTTGATCCCCGCCAACACTTAAATTTTTTTAACTTTTTGCTATTTATATAGTTAAAGAATCTGAGATATACTGGTATACTGCTTTATGCTATTCCATAAAACTAACCACTTAAAAAAATACTTAAATTGCCCCTTTTTCCAGTTATACCCAAAAAAAGCTATGAAAAAATATTGAACCACTATAAGTAGCCAGACACTCACTGATTATGTCGGGCATTTAACGCTTCAGAAGCCATGATGAATGTTAATCATGTCAACTAAAGTGAAAGTAAAAATCTGCAGTTGCTCAGAGGAGGTAAAATGGCTTAGAAGAGTCCCTTTACCTGCCTCCTACCGCCGATCGCTGACTTACTGATGTAGCCTGGCATAGCCAAACAAGATCAGTGGATAGCTAATTACACTGTGTAATGCTATGCCATAAGCATAGCATTATACGGTGAATGCAATCTAATGATTACATATAAAAGTGTAAAATAAAAAAAATTATATAAAAACCCCTGCCGTAATAAAAAATGTAATAACCTTTATTTTCCCATTTTGCTAAAAAAGAAGAAAAAAATTATAAATATAATGTTTATGGTCCCGCACAGTGAATGCAGTAAGCGTAAAAAAAAAAAAAACAACAACAAAAATACTGATTTTTTTATTGTATCAAAAGTCCCATCAAAACAAAAATAGTACTGGTAAAAACTACAGATCATGGCACAAAAATGTGTCTCATACATCCCTGTAAAAGGAAAAATAAAAAAGTTATGGGGTCAGAAAAGGACAATTTTATGCATACCAGTTTTTTTTAAAGTTTGCAATGTTTTTAAAGTAGTACAATTATAGAAAAACTATATAAATTGGATATTGTTTTAAACGCATTGACCTACAGAATTATGTGTCATTTTTACCATAAAGTGCACTGCGTAAAAAGCAAACCCTTCAAAATTATTAAAATTGCAGTTTTCTTATACATTTCTGCCCACAATAATCTTTGGGTTTTGGGATACATTTTATGCTAAAATGAAATTCATTACAAAGTACAAATTGTCATGCAAAAAAAACAAGCCCTCATATGGGTCTGTAGGTGGAAAAATAAAAGAGTTATGTTCAAAGTTGCTGCTTTTTTTGTCTATTGAAAAGTCACATATACGCAAAAATGTTACCGATAAAAACTATAGATCATGAAGCAAAAAATACAGCCCTATATGGAAAAATGAGAAAGTTATAGTGGTCAGATTATATTTAACCCCTTAAGGACCCAGCCAGTTTTCATTGTAGGATCCGGCCATTTTTGCACATCTGACCACTGTCACTTTAAGCATTAATAACTCTGGAATGCTTTTACCTTTCATTCTGATTCCAAGATAGTTTTTTCATGACATATTCTACTTTATGTTAGTGGTTAAATTTTTCGATACTTGCATCATTTCTTGGTGAAAAATTCCAAAATTTGATGAAAAAATTATTTAAATTTTTGCTTTTTTTTTTTACTTTGAAGCTCTCTGCTTATAAGGAAAATGAATATTCAAAATAAAATATATATTGATTCACATATACAATATGTCTACTTTATGTTTACATCATAAAGTTGACATCGAAGTATAGCAGCAATTTTCCAATTTTTTACAAAATTTTCAAAATCGAAATTTTTCAGGGACCAGTTCTGTTTTGAAGTGGATTTGAAGGGCCTTCATATTAGAAATACCCCATAAATCACCCCATTATAAAAACTGCACCCCTCAAAGTATTCAAAATGACATTCAAAAGGTTTGTTAACCCTTTAGGTGTTTCACAGGAATAGCAGCAAATTGAAGGAGAAAATTCTAAATCTTCATTTTTTACACTGGCATGTTCTTGATTTTTTACAAGGTAAAAGGAGAGAAATCTTCCTAAAATGTGTAACCCAATTTCTCTTGGGTAAGGAAATACCTCATATGTGTATGTCAAGTGTTCGGCGGGTGCACTAGAGGGCTCAGAAGGGAAGAAGCAACAGTGGGATTTAGGAGAGTGAGTTTTTCTTAAATAGTTTTTGGGGGGCATGTCGCATTTAGGAAGCCCATATGGTGCCAGAACAGTAACCCCCCCCACATGAAATAATATTTTGGTAACTACACCCCTCCAGGCACTTAACAAGGTGTCCAGTGAGCCTTAACACCCCACAGGTGTTGTGTAAATTATTATTTTTTCCACTAAAATGCTAGTTTTCCCCCAAATATTTTATTTTTACAAGGGGTAATAGGAGAAAATGCCCCCCAAAATTTGTAACCCCATCTCTTCTGAGTTTGGAAACACCCCATGTGTGGATGTCAAGTGCTCTGCTGGCGCACTACAATGCTCAGAAGAGAAGGAGTCACATTTGGCTTTTGCAAAGCAAATTTAGCTGAAATGGTTTTTGGGGGGCATGCGGCATTTAGGAAGCCCCTATGGTGCCAGAGCAGCAAAAAAAAAAACACATGGCATACTATTTTGGAAACTACACCTCTCAAGGAACGTAACAAGGGGCACAGTGAGCCTTAACACCCCACAGGTGTTTGACGACTTTTCGTTACAGTTGGATGTGTAAATGATTTTTTTTCACTAAAATGCCAGTTTCCCCCCAAATTTAAAATTTTTACAAGGGGTAATATTAGAAAATGCCCCCCAAAATTTGTAAGCCCATCTCTTCTGAGTATGGAAATACCTCATCTGTGGACGTCAAGTGCTCTGCTGGCGCACCACAATGCTCAGAGGAGGAAGAGTCACATTTGGCTTTTGGAACTAAAATTTTGCTGAAATGGTTTTTGGGGGGCATGTCCCATTTAGGAAGCCCCTATGGTGCCAGGACAGCAAAAAAAAAAAAAAAACCCACATGGCATACTATTTTGGAAACTACACCCCTCAAGGAACGGTGTTTGACGACTTTGGGTGTGTAAATTATTTTTTATCAATTTTTTCCACTAAAATGCATTTTTTTCCCCAAATGTAACATTTTTACAAGTGGTAATAGGAGAAATACCCCACAAAATGTGTAACCCCATCTTTTCTGAGTACGGAAATACCCCATGTGTGGACATCATGTGCACTGCGGGTGCACTACAATGCTTAAAAGAGAGGGAGTCGCATTTAGTAAGCCCCTATGATGCCAGACACATGGGGTACACATGGGTTACAGTGAGCCTTAACGCCCCACAAGTGTTTGATAAATGTTCATGAAGTGGGATGTGAAAAGGAAAAATTTGAATTTTTTTTTACATTAAAATGCTGGGGTTACCCCAAATTTTTCATTTTCAATAGTGGTAACAGGAGAAAATGTCATTGTAAAATTGTAAATACATTTCTTTGGAGTAAGGACATACCTCATATCTGGGCGTAAACAGCGTGCACACTGGTCTCAGAGGAGCAGGAGCGCATTCAGGGGCCTTGAGCTTGCTGCCAATGGAGCCAGAACAGTGGGACCCCCCCTCAAGGGGCATTACATGGGGTACACTAAATAACTAAAATGGTGTACAGTGGGACGCAAAATCATAAAAAAGGTTATGTTCCCAGAATGATGACTCTGAATCATCATTCTGGGAATGTGATGTGTGTGGCCATCCCTAACCTTTTGCCTCAAATGCGCATCCCACTCAGGTGGAGAGAGAGCGCTGCGCATTTGAGGAAACATAAAAAGTCCCCGATGTGACTAAGTGACCCATGGCCCATTTTTGTAAAAAATACCCCCAGAGGTCTTATCATTTTTTATTTTTTTTATAAAAGTGTTTTTGGGCACTTTAGTGGTTTTATGGGGTTAAAACTTGGAATGTACTCTCGATTTGGTACATTGGAGTCAAATTATGGGAAATTAAAATTAATAGGGAAAACTTAGTACTCTATGGAAGTGTGATAGTCCCTGAAGCAGTTTTTAATGCAGAGGCCTGGATGATCGGGGCAAGTGTCACATTGAGTGGTGGTGTCCTTCAGTATCCCCCTCTTGTGACACACACTGCATTTTTTCTGGGATCATCCCTTCTTTCCAGGGGGACTTCACCTGGAAAGTGTTGGCCTGGGACAATCCTGGCACCTATAACTTCATTTCCTTGGGAAGTCCGGCCTGCTCTTTCCCGATCGCCAAAGATCAGGACCTTTAGGACTTCTTCTTGGAACTGAAGGAATCTCCCTGTGTTGCCAGCATACTAGGACAGTACAAAAGAGTTGAACATGGCAACCTGTACCATGTAAACCGCAACTTTTTTGTACCATACCTGTGTTTTCCGCATGGCCATGTATGGCTTGAGGACTTGATCAGAAAGATCAACTCCCCCATATACCGATTGTAGTCCAGAATACAATCGGGCTTGAGGACCGATGTTGTGGTACCTCACACAGGTATGGGATGGTACCTCCCTCTGTGAAGAGGATTGCCAGAATTTGTAGTCTAGAGCAGTGTGTGCTTCATTCAACAGGAAGTTTATGAAATATAACAGACTGGAGATAAGATTATTGGTGCTGTGGGAATTTTATTTTGGGTCGGCACCACACACAGGGACACTGGTGAAGGCATTACCCACGATGTGGAGCAACTTTATTTTATTTTTATCCCCTTCCCTCCCCAGGACAGATGGGTATGTCCTAATAAGGGGAGACCGGCATCCGAGCGGAATTGTGACGTCATCTTGCACCATGTTGCGATGCCCCTCGCTGATGCTTCCAGCCTCAGCTAATAGCTACTGCTAGGCTATTCAGCCAATCACAGGAACTAAAGTACGTTGCTGTGTGTGGGTGGATAGTTGGTTAAAGGACAACTGTAGTGGAACACTTTTATATATGCCCGTGTCTCAAAAATAAACAAAATAAACTCATACATACCTTCCTACGAGCCCCCGTTGGTCCGGCACAGGCCTCATGGTCCAGCAGTGCTGACCTCATTACACTTCCTGGGGACGGGGATGCCTCAGAGCCGTCGGCGTATCACCGGCCGCAGCGATGTCCCTCCCCGGCCTGTGATAGGCTGAGCCCACTGTCATGGAAGGAGCTCTGGCCGGCTTCTTACATGACAGTGGGGTCAGCCTATCACAGGCCGGGGCGGGACATACGCAGGTGAAACGCCGACGGCTCCAACGGGGGCTCGTAGGAAGGTATGTATGAGTTTATTCTGTTTATTTTTGATGCACAGGCATATATTAAAGTGTTCCACTACATTTGTATTTGCTGGATCCCGATTTGCTTAATTGGTACCGATAAAATCTAGAGATCACGGCACAAAAAAATTAGCCCTCATTCAGCCCCGTATACAGAAAAATAAGAAAAGTTATAGGGGTCAGAAGAGGACAATTTTATAGCATTCTAATTTTCATACAAAAAGTTAAAAGAAATTGGGTATCTTTGTAATTGTATGTCATTGTATCCAAAAGGTACACTGCATAATGGCAGGGTTTAATTTTTTTTTCAATTTCGCAAACAATATTTTTTTTGGGCTTTACTCATTGGTGATATTAGCAATGTCATTACAAAGTACAACTAGTCCCGCAAACATATAGATGGAAAATTGGAAGAGTTATGGATTTTGAAAGGCAAGTAGGAAACAATGTAAATGCAAAACTAAAACTAAAAACCAAAAATTTGCTGTGCACCCCTTAAGTAAGTAATAAAGGTCTGTCAAGCATGATATTTAATTTAAAGGGGTATTCCAGGCAAAACCTTATATATATATATATATATATATATATATATATATATATATATATATATATACTGGCTCCGGAAAGTTAAACAGATTTGTAAATTACTTCTATTAAAAAATCTTAATCCTTCCAATAGTTATTAGCTTCTGAAGTTTTCTTTCTAACTGCTCAATGATGATGTCACGTCCCGGGAGCTGTGCATGATGGGAGAATATCCCCATAGGAACTGCACAGCTCCCGGGACGTGAGTCATCAGAGAGCAGTTAGACAGAAAACATCAACTCAACTTCAGAAGCTAATAACTATTGGAAGGATTAAGATTTTTTTATAGAAGTAATTTACAAATCTGTTTAACTTTCCGGAGCCAGTTGATATATAAAAAAAAGTTTGGGGGGGGGGGCGTGGCCTGCTATGCACACCGTGTAGCTTTACTTTCTGTGAGCTCGGTGACTGCATGGGAGAGAGAGGCCTACATTATCTGAATGATGGTGCGGAGGATGAAGCTAAAAGGCCCCAAAGGCGTGGGAAGCTCCCGGGCTCCCTCGGCACCAATATCTAATTATTTTACCCCTCTGGCCAGGCTCCAGGACTCCTTGGACGTGGTCCCCCCAGGGCCGCCGCCATCTTCAGCTCCCTCACAGCAGAACGAAGCCCTGCCCTCCACTGCACGCGGCTCCTCACAGCAGGCGCCATCTCGGTCCTCCGGCACAGAGGAAAAGAAGTCGCGGCGAGGACGCCAGGCCTCCGGTGAGTGTGCGGGCCCGGAGGAGAGACCCCCCCCTTCCCTCTGCTGATTGATCTGCCCATCGGGGAACTGTTCTCACCTGCCCCAGCTGCTCCGACTCCACGGGGCTCCCCTCTGCTCCTGGAACCGACGGATGCTGCGTCGGCCATTCTCCACACGCCACTACAGCCCAGCCATACCAGCCCTCAGCTCCCCTATCCAGCCCTAGACCGGACATTACCACACCACCTGAAGCGCCGGGAATGCGGTGGCCCCATCTGGCACCTGGGGTCCCCGTCTTGGCTGGAGACATCACTCCTGCAATGGCGGCCTGTCCTGGATAGCAGGGTTCCCCCCTGCTCTACTCTGCTGTGCAGCCCCCTCATCACCTCCCCCCCTGGGCCCACATCCCCAGGCTCCTGAGGGGGTACGACCTCCTTCCTCACCGGCCACCTCCTGGTCCTCCTCTGGGGGTAGCCCTTGGCCCCTGCAGGCCCCAGCTGGTGACTTTGTGACTTAGGCTATGGTGCACTGCCCCCCACAGCACTCACAGAGGCCCCCACAACTGCCCGCTCCTGCACCTGTCCTGGACCCTGCCCCACCAAGCTCTGCTGCGGCTCAAATACTACAATGAGCTCCAGACGTTGTTATCCTTTTTACCTACTAAGGCTGATATTGTAGCCCTCAAGGAGGACTTGCGTTCTGCCTGGAGACGGGACCTCCAGGGGGTGCAGTCTGAGGTGGACACCCTCTCCGCTACAGTTGGGACTCTGGAATCCTTTCGCTCTGACACCCAGGAATCTATTGCTGAGCTTAGGGCTGCAGTGTCTAAACAAGTGGTTAATCAGAAGCTGTTGCACTCTACATAATATCAGACTGCGGGGTCTCCTTGAGGCGACTCGATCGGTGGTCTTCTGCCTATGTTAATAGACATCTTCAATTCTATTCTTGGCCGCCCAGCTCAGTCCCCAATTGCTATTGACCGGTCGCACAGGGCTCTCCGTCCTCCCAGCTCAGACCCTGCTAAGCCGCGGGACATTATCTGTCGCATTCACTATTTCTCTGCTAAAGAAGAAATTATGCAAAAGGCCCGACAGCTCAGGGACATTGACTTTGATGGGGCTAAGCTGCAGCTTTTTCCGGATTTATCGAGACACACGCTCCGCCTGTGAACGGCCCTGAAGCCCCTCCTGCACGAACTGCAATCCCACCACATTGTGTACCGCTGGGGCTTCCCGTTTGCCCTGCATGCTCATCACCAAGACAAGTCTGCTACCATCCGCACCTTGGAGGACCTCCCCTATTTTCTCCGGACATTTGGACTCCCACCTGTGTCACTCCTGGGATGGGAGGAGCTGTCCACTGACCCCTTCTCCTCCCTCCTTCCGCCCCAGCCTAGGCTGTGCTCCTCCCAATCTGAGAGGTTCTCCCCGTGACCCCAACGCTTCTGATGCCGCCGTCACAGCAGATCTGGCTCTATGGAGAGGCCGGGAGGTTTCCGAGAGGGTTGATTCCTGTCTGTCTGTACTCTGATGTTATGATAATGCCTTTGTGCTTTGCGGTCAAATGCTATTTATGCTGTCTCATTGGGATTTTTTTTTCTAGGTGCTGGTGACACAGGCCCACATGGCCCTGCTGTAGCCATTGTCTAGTTGTTTTCTTCCTATACTTGCCCTCTCCTCTGCTACCTCTCTCTCCTTTTTACTACCCTCTCTCCCCGTGTCGGTCACTAGGGCTCCTCTTTCTTCTCTGGTGTTTTCCTTCCAGTTGTGATGATTCTGTCTCCATATTGCCCCCAATCGGTTGAGGCAGGATTTCTCCCTGCCTGTGCTTAGCCTCGTGCTATATATCTAGTCCAATTTTGCGGCCATTTGTTGAGCTGCTGTTTTTGTTTCTGGTCTTTGTATCTGTTCTTCCCCTGAGTGTTCTCTTTGTCGCTGGTTTTTCCTCCCCTCTGCTGTACTTGTTTCCCCTTTCTCTTTCCCCTCCTTGTTTTTCCCTTCCCTCCTACTCCGGTTTGGTATTCTTCTTGTCCCCTGTCTGTGTGGTCCCCTGATCCCGTCCCTTGCCTCCCCTGACCCCTGTCCCCGCTCTCTACCGACTCCTCGCTCTCTTCGCTGGAAGTAGCTGGTCTAGGCCATGATGTCCATTAAAATTGCCTCCCTGAATTTCCAGGGCTTTAATGTCCCTGAGAAGAGAGCAAAGATTCTTTACTCTCTGCACAGACAGAGGGCTATGGTGGTCTGCCTTCAGGAGACACATCTCCTCCGGGACCATGCTGCAGTAATTCGTAACCGCTATTATCCTACGTGGTACGAGAGTAATGACCCAAGTCAGAGGGTGAAGGCTGTAGCCATCCTGTTCCACAAATCCCTACTGCTGCAGGTGTTAGACTCCAAGGTGGATGATAAGGGCCGTTATGTTTTTGTCACCTGCTCCATCCAGGACAGGACTTACACGATTGCCAATATTTATGCCCCGAATAGTGGCCAGCTGTCCTTTCTGCGTACAATGTTGGATGACCTGACCGTGTTCTCTCAGGGGGTGTTGATGGTTTGCGGGGATTTTCATGTCTCTATGCTTCCTTCCTTAGACTGTTCCTCGGGGACCTCTGTCCTGTCTCATGCTCAGCTAAATAGGATCCGACAACTTCTCTACTCTATGCAACTGACGGACCCATGGAGACTGGCTCATCCAGACACACGTGACTACACTTTCTATTCTCACGCTCGTAAAGTATATACTAGGCTGGACTATATCTTTGTTAGTCACTGTCTTCTCCCTCAGGTACTGTCCTCCTCCATTGGTTCCATTGTTTTCTCGGACCACGCCCCGGTTTTCTGTGACATATCACTGCCGAATGGTCCACGGAGAGACTTTATGTGGAGACTTAACAAATCGCTCCTCTCTGACTCGCTGTGTCTGGCTGATCTGAGGGCAGCGATTGCTAATTTTTCTCTGTATCATGCCAGCGATCCCACATCCCCCCAATGCCGCTTGGAAACGCTGAAATGTGTGCTCAGAGGTGTACTCATTAAACATGGTGCCTGTCTTAAACAGGAGGCATCCCAGAAGTTGCGAGACCTTCTCGCTCAACTAAATTCTTTGGAGTCTCGACATAAATCCTCTCTCGGAGGAGGAGGTCTACCGTGAGTTACTTACAGTCCGGAGGGAGATACAGGTACGGATAGACAAGAAGTATAACAGATACCTTCAGATTTGCTCTAGTGTTTCCTATGAATGGGGTAATAAAGCGGGTAGGATGCTAACTAGGGCACTGCGGGACAAAAGGAAGGCCCTCCATGTCCCCTCCATTAAGTCCTCCTCAGGCACCCTGGTCCATCTGACCTCCCAGATCTTAAATTGTTTTCGTTCATATTACACTGACCTTTATAATCTTGACTCTCAGACCTCTGACTCGGGGGACCCCCCTCCGGCTCTCTTGGAATACTTGCAGAGGACCAAGCTGCCTACCCTCCCTCCCCAGTCACTCCTTGATCTGGAGCGCCCTTTTGGCCTGGAGGGAGGTAATGGAGACTGTTAAGTCCATGCCGTCCGGCAAAGCTCCTGGTCCTGATGGCTTTACCTCGAAGTTTTACAAACTTCTTATTACAGAGTTGTCTCCATGCCTCCTTGGGGCCTTTAATGCGGTCTCAGATGTCTCTCCTTTCCCTTAATCTTTTTTACAGGCCTTTATTATGGTCATCCCTAAAGAGGGCAAGGACCCCAACCTTTGTCAGAGTTATAGACCAATCTCCCTCATAAACGTTGATGCTAAATTGTACGCAAAGCTCCTGGCTGAGCGTTTGTCCCCCTTGCTGGGAGCCCTCATCCACCGTGACCAGGTGGGCTTTGTACCTACCAGAGAAGCTCGAGATAATACATTGAAGACTTTCCCCTTGATTCATCATCCTCAGGTCTCTTGCATTCCTTGTATTTTACTATCCCTTGATGCCGAGAAGGCCTTTGATAGGGTGGCATGGGGCTTCCTGTGAGGGGTCCTTTCTAATTTGGGTTTGGGTCCTTTGATGCTACAACGCATTTTTGAACTATACACTAGTCCTCAGGCTAGGATACGCATTAATGGGTCCCTGTCCGCCCCGATAGATATACGTAATGGTACTAGGCAGGGCTGCACCCAGTCCCCTCTTCTCTTTGTGCTGGCTATGGAACATTTCCTCCAGGCAATCAGGCAGAGTGAGGAGGTGAAGGGTGTCACGGTCTGTGGAGAGGAGATTAAATGTGCAGCTTTCGCGGATGACCTCTTACTATACCTCTCGTCCCCTGAGTCCAGTCTCCCGGCCCTCCTATCGCTCATCTCTGAATATAGTACATTTAGTAATTTTAAGTTGAACCTGATGAAAAGTGTGGCCCTGGACGTCTCCCTCGGCCCGGTAGGGGTCACGGCCCTTTAAATGGGCTACTTCCTCTATTACATACCTAGGCATTCAGGTCCCCAATGATCTTACCCATACATATGACTTGAACTTTAGCCCCTTACTCTCTTCTTTCTCTTCTGACCGGACTAGATGGGACAAACGTGACTTTTCTTGGATTGGGAGGGTCAACATTATCAAAATGAATCTTTTGCCTTGTCTTCTCTATCTCTTTCAAACTATACCTGTCCTCCTCCCCCGAACGTTCTTCACTGCCCTGGATAGAATGTGGACTAAATATGTGTGGGGTCCGGTGGGCCATCGTATGGCTCGAAGTGCCCTCGTGCGCCCTAAGTCTGAGGGGGGTCTGGCTCTCCCCGACCCCTTTCTCTACTACCTGTCCACAGTGGCCACGAGAATATTGAATTGGTTCCACCACTCTAAGGGGAAGCTTTGGGTGTACTTGGAGACCCTCTTGACACCTGTCCCGCTCACTTCGCTCCCCTGGACGCGAGTGTCGTATTGGACATCCTCTCGAATGGTGAGCCTCCCGTTTGTGGCGTGGTCGGTGCTCCGGGTGTGCCATCGCTTTTTTGACAAGATGGGTCTCCTGCGCCCCAACAACCCCCTCACGCCCATTCGTGATAACCCTGATTTCACTCCGGGTGCCGTAGCCGGCCCCTTTCTGGGTAAGGCCAGGGGGATGGTCTTTGTTTGTGCCCACGTTCTACACTCAGGCTCCATTAAATCATTGGCAGAGATAGTTCCGGGTGGTCCCCCTGCACCCCCACACTTATGGCAATATACGCAACTTGTTCATTTTTACTCTAATTGGAAGCAGGCACTGGACATTCATAGATCCCTGTTCCCTTTTGAGTCCCTCTGTTTGAGCACTGACCCTCCTGGTCATTTGGTCTCTGTTCTCTATGCCCTCTTACGTGGTCGTGCCTGCTCTAAACCTTTGTTACCTTAACAATTGGGACCTATGGATGGAGGGTTAATTTCAAAACTTTATTTACAATTGATCACTCATGTGATCACTAATACCCTATTTTTCCCATCCATTAACTAAGTATTAAAACGTAACTTTTATTCTTATTGCCTATAAGTGAATTAAAACTCAACATGCGGTCACTATGTGACTATGTGATGATCCCTGCTGCATGTACCTAAATGCTTATGTGATGCCCTGATGCTTGCGGCTGCAGTAATCTTAATATTAAAGAACCGCACTGTTGCTATTTTAAAACCAAATACACATCGCCCCCCCCTTTGGCTCATCAGGGGGGATGGTCTCGTTTTTGGACTCCCCCGCCTGCAGTGCTCTGCGCCTGTCTCCTTGAGGTGGGGTCTTGTGGACGCACCTCTTGGGGACTGGTTGGTCACCCCTGGGTCTGGTGGTCCTTCTCCCAAGTAAAGTTCCTCTCCCTTACTCCTGGTTCCCTCTCCCTCTTCCCTCCTATGTGTCCTTATGTGTCACCCCTTCTTTCTCTACTCTCCGCCTCTCTCTTTTCTTCGGTTTGTGTAGTTTCGTCTCCCCTTTTCATTGTTGTTTTTGTTTGTTTTGGTTGTTGGCTTATAGTGCCTTTCCCTTGCCCATACTCTGCCTAATGACCATTTACTGTTTTACCCGATTGGATATGCTGGCTTACTTGCTTCTTCTGTTCATTATTATATTTTTATGCATTGGCTACTATTCGTCCCTTTGTTAAGAATGTGATGACTGGGGGGCGTAGCTTCCTGGGCACCTCTTATGCTCTTGCCTTTGCTTGATAGATGCCTTTATTCGCATTACCTAAATGTCAATGTATAACTGCCTTCCCTTGTCCATCCTCCACATATGTTGTTTTAACCCCTGCGCATATATATATATATATATATATATATATATATATATCTTTCTCTCTCTCTCTCTCTCTCTCTCTCTCTCTCTCTCTCTCTCTCTCTCTCTCTCTCTCCTTAGAAGTATTTATACTTGTTTTGTAAAACATCATAGCTTATGAAGCACTGGATGCACACCATCCATACTAAGATAGCCAATGGAGCTGATCAAACTGCGCATATAGAAGCTCCATGTTCGGTGCTGTGTTTTCTCCTCTGCTCTTAGACCATGTGGTTGGTGGACAGGTTATTTCTATTATGTCATTATGGGGCATGGCTAAGCAGGCGAGGCTGCAGCAAGCCAGGCCGCTGAAAGAGACGCAAGTCATGTGGTTTCTTTCTCGGGAGGTGGGGTGCTGCCAAAAGGGGGACATGCAGCCAAGATGAAGATGCCGCAACAGAGGACCATTCCAACATTTTCAGGCAAGTTCACCATACTAGGAATGGTGAAATCAGACAACATTTTTATTTATTGAAATACAAACAGGGAAAGAGAGGACTAATATTAGATATTTTATGTTAGCCGAACAGGCCCTTTAATTGTTTCTGTACACTGTGTATACTATATATGAACATGTACAGATTGTGATTTTAACCACTTCCTGATTTTGATTGAAGAAATGATTGAGAAATTGTTACTATTTTGACTTTTTAGGATCATCAACATTTGTCAACCACGTTGAGATTGAAAGTATGAATAGAAATATGCCCTTTTACGGAATATCTGATCTGAAGGAAGTTATAAGCTTTGTAATGAATAAAAAAACAAACCTATGTGAGTGTAGGCCTCTGAAAGTTCTGAATTATTTAGAGGTGAGTACGTTCACAAATTAATATTGGGGGAGATTCATAAGTATGATAGCACACTGCTATGGTTGTTTATGTTGTAGTATATTGACACTTAATGTTGTGCACACTGCACAACTTTGAAGCCATCCACTTTTTTTCAGAGCTTTTGTATGTGATTGAAAAAGTGTCGCTGGGACTTAAAGAAGCACTCCAGGTTTTTTTTCTTTTGCACATATCATATACGTTCACTATCATTAGTCATACCGTGCGATTTGTTTTATTCCAGCAGAGCTGCTTCTATTTGGTCATGATATCACCAGCCTGATTCTCCAAACCTTCCATTGCTTAATGTGTCAGAGCAGGATGTCAGTCTGGGGTTCTGATTTTCTAGATAACAATCATTACCTACCAGATGCTGTTCTTATAGCTCTCATATTTCTCCCCTGCCTGCTTTATCTGTTATCTCTATTGGATTATGAGATATAATAGTTATACCTCCCCTGAGGCTTTGTTCAAACATTGTTTTTTTTCTGTGCTTTCGCTGGTGTCACTGTACTTTTTCCAACATTTTAGCAAAAATGGTGATATTTTACCGCATTTCTTACAATTACAGTAAAAACATGTCAGTTTTACCATGATTTTTTTAAATGGCTGCAGAAGCAAATGTGTGAAAAATGCAAAGTGTAAACACAGCCTAAAAACTTCAAATGTTCATAAACACATGAAGGAAATCACTTTTACCTTATGGCAATATTTCTCTAACAATGCACTTTGAATTAGAAAACACAAAAGCTGCACATAGTTTAAACTGACCTTAACCTACAAACTCCAGCATTTAGCAGCCTAATTAGACAATCAGCTGCGTTACAGAATAACTTTTGGGGACATTTATCATTGTTGTTTTGGTACACGAGTTCTGTAGTCATTTTTTATTTTATTTTTTGCTTTAGTTTTGTTTATGTGTGACGTATCATACTATCACAGGGGCTTGATAAATTTGGCTCACATAAGCAAAAAACAATAAATGACTTCAGAACACCACTTTGTAATCCCGCCTCCTCTGCTCTGTGACTTTTCTGCCCTAAAGTCGCATTTGTGGGAAAATAAAATGATATTTATATATATATATATATATATATATATATATATATATAGATATAGATATAGATGCAAATCAAAAATGTTGCAGTATCTTGTAATACCTTTTTTATTGCAACATTTTTTGAATATATATATATATATATATATATATATATATATATAATATAGGGGAATATGTAAAGCAGCTCATTACACAACCTTTTCAGGTAGTGTTCCCTGGTATCAGCTTAGCTCCTGTTAAGGAATATAAAAAGCTGAACGGGATATATGCCAAGCCAGACTACTCCCCAAAAGGGAAGTAGTCTGGCTTGGCATATATCCCGTTCAGCTTTTTATATTCCTTAACAGGAGCTAAGCTGATACCAGGGAACACTACCTGAAAAGGTTGTGTAATGAGCTGCTTTACATATTCCCCTACCCAGAATGCCTGCGGAGTGCTAAATGGCCTAACCTGAATCTCCGTTACACCTGAAGAGGTGTCCTCTCCCTGAGGAAAGTACTGACCCCTTTTAAAGCCTCAGGCCTCTCACCACAGCCAAGCCAGATTACCCTGCTCTGTACTGACGAGGGGCAAAAACCCCGAAACAGCTGTCTGCAGATGGGTCGAAACTTCCCTTTTGGGGAGTAGTCTGGCTTGGCATATATCCCGTTCAGCTTTTTATATTCCTTAACAGGAGCTAAGCTGATACCAGGGAACACTACCTGAAAAGGTTGTGTAATGAGCTGCTTTACATATTCCCCTACCCAGAATGCCTGCGGAGTGCTAAATGGCCTAACCTGAATCTCCGTTACCCCTGAAGAGGTGTCCTCTCCCTGAGGAAAGTACTGACCCCTTTTATATATATATATATATATATATATATATATATAATTTTATTTTTTAACTCCTTTAGGACACAGGTTTTTTTTTATTTTTGCACTTTCGTTTTTTCTCCTCACCTTCTAAAAATCATAACGTCATAACGCTTTCAATTTTCCACCTTACATATAAGGCCTTGTTTTTTTCACCACCAATATTACATTGTAATGACATCAACAATTTCACCACAAGATCTACAGCGTAAAAAAAAATTATTTGTAAAATAAAATTGGAAAAAAATACACCACCGTATCTACCAAGGGCACTTTTCAGTAAAAATTACACATTCTATGTATTTTGTAGGTCCATACAATTAAATTGATATTCAACTTAGGCTTGGCAGTGTGACGTCCGTCGGGGAACTCGGTGAGAAAAGCAGGAGGAAAAATACCTCGTGCACCATTTTTTCCTCCCGCTACTCCCATCAAAAAACAATGGCGCCCGACAGACCATATAATAGTAAATCGGATCTGTCGGGACCCATTGTTTCCTGTTGTGTTCTGTAAAAAATAACGTCCATTAAGGCACAAGAAAAAAAAAATGCCTTACAGACGTTTACGGCAGTGTGAAAGGGGCCTTATATAGGTTTGATTTTGGTTTACTTAAAAAAAAAAAAAAATATATAGCTATTTATATGAAAATGTGCACGTTTAAAATTGTCCCCTTCTGATGCCTCTTTTTATATTTTTTCGTATACATCGAGGATGTGTGAGGGCTAATTTTTTCTGGAGTTGTATTTTAGAAACAGCGAGAATCCAGCTGTTGCTAAATTACAACTTATATCTTTCCCAGACAGATATAAGTTTAGCAACAGCTGGAGGCTCCCTGTTAGGAAACGCTTGTTTATGGTAGTTTTCCCTAAGGTAGGGCATCATAAATGTACTAACCAATTTTCTGTGTTTTTTCTTATCATTTCAGATCCATGTATGAAGAGGACTTCTTCGGATTCGGTGGACTACGTTAATGACCAGCATTTTTTTTTTTTATATTAATAAAATGGTTAACAAGGGCTTGTAGTGGAGTGTTTTTTGTAATAAAAGTTTTTAAAAAGTTTTTTTTATTTACTTTACAGGCTTAGTAATGGATGCGGTCTTATAGACGGAATCCATTACTTAGTTGGGGCTTAGCGCCCGCCACAAAAACAGGCAGTGCTAACCCCCAATTATTACCCAAGTACCAACCGCCACAGGGGTGCCGGGAGAAGCCAGTTCCAACAGGCCTGGAGCGTCAAAAGTGGCGCTCCTGGGCCTAGGCAGTAACATGCTGGCATTATTTAGGCTGGGGTGACGTCGCCCACCCTGGTAACATCAGGCTGTTGCTGCTTGGTTGGTATCTGGTTGAAAATGAAATATGGATAACACCCACACATTTTTTGCATAAATAAACAAAAATAAAAAAAAGTGTGTAGTTCCCCCTATTTTTATTCTCAGCCAGATACCAGCCAAACAGCAACAGCCTGATGTCACCAGGGTGGGCGAGGACCATTGTTACTGGCACTCCCCAGCCTAAATAACGCCAGCCTGTTACTGCCTAGGCCCAGGAGCGCCATTTTGATGCTCCAGGCCTGTTGGTACTGGCTCTGGGTACCAGGGTAATAATTAGGGGTTTGCGCTAGCTGCTTTTGTGGCTAACGCTAAGCCCTGGCTTAGTAATGGATTGTGTCTATAAGACAGCTTCCACTACTAATCCTGTAAAGTAAATTTTACCCCCCAAAAAAAAACACTTTTAAAAATCTTTTATTGCAAAAAACACTCCCATACAAGCCCTCGTTAACCATTTTATTAATATTAAACGAAAAAAAAAAAAACGCTGGTCATCGACGTAGTCTACCGAATCCGAAGAAGTCCTCTGCAAACACGGATCTGAATTGATAAGAAAAAAACATGGAAAATTGGTTAGTACATTTATGGTGCCCTCCCTTAAAGGAAACACCCATAAACCAGCATTTCCAAACAGGGAGTCTTCAGCTGTTGCTAAATTACAACCCCTGTCATTTTCAGACAGGAGTTGTAGCTTAGCTGGAGGCACCCGATTCTAAACTACAACTCCTGTCATGGGGGAGTTGTAGCTGTTACAACTCCCAGCATGCCCTAAAAGTGAAGACATGCTGGGAGTTGTAGTCGCAACAGCTAGCGGGCCGGTGGTAGTTGCGGGCAGGTAGCCAGGAAGGGGAGACGGTCAGCTCCCAGGAATATGAAACTACACTTTAATTTCATATTTCCTGGCTTGAGCCATGATTGGCCAAGACCAATCAGCCAAACACAGCTCAGGCCGGGAAAATATGAAATTACAGTGTAGAGCGGGGGCTGCTGCGAGTGGCAGCGAGGTGGGGCACATGATGAGCGACGGAGGGGGGAGGATATCAGGGGGGGGGGGGGGATGTTGAGGAGAGCGGCCGGTGGACGATAAGCGGGGGGTGGGAATGTGGTATTACATGACCAGGTGGAGAGGGAGGGGGGGCTGGATGTAGGGAGATTACAGGAGGGAGCTGGTCTGATGGGGGAGGGGGGGCTGGTCTGTTGAGATGTGCAGCGGGGGGGGGGGGCGGTGGAGGGTGGAGATGAGCGGCTGGAGGTAGATGAGGGGAGTGGGGATTTGATTGGTGGGGGCATGAAAACCAGTGTAGGGCTCCTTTGTGATTTCATATTTCCCAGCTCCCAAATCTGCTCTCCAAAGCAAATTTTGTAAGTAAGCCAAGTTTACATTTGCGGTATTTTGGAGTTGGTTGCGACTTTTTGTGGGACTTTCGCACTTGAAAAATCCCTGACCACTGCAAAGTGAAAACAGAAATTTACTTTAGTAAGCTCTGTTGTAGCTTTTTGGCTACAGCCAAAAGTCACACAAAAATTTTTGAACGTGTGACTTTCTGTGCGACTTTTGTAAGCAAAAAAAAATAAAAAATAACTCTAAATCCCTTGATAAATGTCCCCCTTTAAGGCTAGGTTTCCACACAGGTTTTTTTCTGGCATTTTATTGGAAAACTGCCATAGTAGTTTTTGAGCCAAAGCCATCTGAAGGGATTGCAAGCCAAAATGAAGCCAATCTCTTGCCTGCCACATCAGCTACAACACGTAAGTAGAAGGCATACACATGACCTTTAAAACTCCAGTGGCAGTTTTCTGAGTCTAATAGCCTATGCTCTACTATATAAGCAAAAAATAATAATTTCCTGTGCTTCTTAAATAAATTTGGTCTTTGAAATTGTAGTAAGACTATTGTTTTTACTAGCATTACTCAATTTGTTTAGTATTTTTCATTTTTGATGTACAGTGGTCCCTCAACATACGATGGTAATTCGTTCCAAACGACCCATCGTTTGTCGAATCCATCGTATGTTGAGGCATCAGTGCAATGTAAAGTATAGGAAGCTGTACTCACCTGTCCCCGTCGCTCTGGACCAGGTCCTCACCACTCCCGATGCTGTCCCAGGGGCTCCCGATGCTGTCCCGCTGCTCCGGTGTCTTCTTCTCGATCCTCCGGTGTCTTCCGCATCTTCTGCAGGGTCCGGGCCTCGCTTTCTGGTGACGTTATTGCGCTGCTGTGCCGGCGCGGCGTGCGTACTGACGTAATAACGACGCCGGAAAGCAAGGCCCGGACCCTGGAGAAGATGCACAAGACACCGGAGGATCGCGAAGTGGACTCGGAGCAGTGGGAATAGGTAAGCGAACCTGCCAGGGATGCTTAAACTGCTATCCGACAGCAGCTTAAGCATTTTGCGCTGTCGGATTGCAGTTAATGCGATGGCCCCGACATATAAAAGCATCGTATGTCGATGCTGACATCGACATGCGATGGCCTCTGAGAGGTCATCGTATGTCGATTTTATCATATGTCGCAAAACAATGAAGTAGAAAAAGACGGCAGCTCACCAAAGAATTCAACGCAAGCTTCTTTATTGACCAGCGTGTGCAGGTTACAAAACTTGAAGTGCAGGTGCTCTACCCCAAAACCGCACGAACAACGTCCGTTTCGCACTAACTGTGCTTCCTCCGGTTCGTTGTCGTACTATCCCTCCTCCCCTTATATAGTTCCCCCCAATCAAGATTCCAACAGGGTAGGAGTGTCATACAATTGCGACCATCTCAACTACATCACATCCGTTATGACATCATGTCAGTGCGCGGTCAGTTGACGCCGTTGCCGTAGATACGGGCAGGACGCGGCCATCTGTGACGGAAGTTGCGATGTAGAAAACTTCATCAGCTGGTCCGCTACAACTTCCTATGTATCCACAGCAACCCGGCATCACGTGACTCTCTCCGCACTGTTGGGGAAGAAACAAGCGGGGAAGGTAAGTACAACTATGTGAATTAGTGATTAAAACAAAGTATTAAACAATGATTAAAAACAGTATAAGTTACCTTACAGAAAAATGCTCATGTCTATTTTATCATTTAAACCACCTGCGCCCATAGCTCCTGTTCTTAAAATCCCCCTACTTTCTCGTTGTAAGAGGAGCTTATTTCTGTCTCCACCATTGATGGCATTATCCACTATTTGCAACCCGGAAAATTTCAGGACCGACTGGTCCCCTTTGTGTACTTCCCGTACATGCTGGATAAGTCTGGGACAGCCCACTCCGGTGGAGACAGATCTAAGATGCTCTCTATTCAGGTTCCGTATTGTTTTCCCGATGTAAAAAAGTCCGCAATCGCAGACAATTGCATATACTACAAACCTAGTTTTACAGGTGATAAAATCGCGTATTGACCATGATACTCCCCCGAGATTGATGCTCTTATTCTCTGCATTAAAAGGACATAGTTGGCATTGCCTGCATTTAAAATTACCCTGAGGTCTCGATTTTTTCAGCCAGTTATCATATTTCTCTCTAAACTGATTCGGGCCCAGCACGTTACCTTATTGAGGAGGACTGTGACTTGGGGGATGCTGCTGTCAACCGCCCCCTTTTTTCGTACAGAAAAACTAAGACCATAGGTAACTTGCTGGGCCCGAATCAGTTTAGAGAGAAATCTGATAACTGGCTGAAAAAATCGAGACCTCAGGGTAATTTTAAATGCAGGCAATGCCAACTATGTCCTTTTAATGCAGAGAATAAGAGCATCAATCTCGGGGGAGTATCATGGTCAATACGCGATTTTATCACCTGTAAAACTAGGTTTGTAGTATATGCAATTGTCTGCGATTGCGGACTTTTTTACATCGGGAAAACAATACGGAACCTGAATACCCGTATCAGAGAGCATCTTAGATCTGTCTCCACCGGAGTGGGCTGTCCCAGACTTATCCAGCATGTACGGGAAGTACACAAAGGGGACCAGTCGGTCCTGAAATTTTCCGGGTTGGAAATAGTGGATAATGCCATCAATGGTGGAGACAGAAATAAGCTCCTCTTACAACGAGAAAGTAGGTGGATTTTAAGAACAGGAGCTATGGGCACAGGTGGTTTAAATGATAAAATAGACATGAGCATTTTTCTGTAAGGTAACTTATACTGTTTTTAATCATTGTTTAATACTTTGTTTTAATCACTAATTCACATAGTTGTACTTACCTTCCCCGTTTGTTTCTTCCCCAACAGTGCGGAGAGAGTCACGTGATGCCGGGTTGCTGTGGATACGTAGGAAGTTGTAGCGGACCAGCTGATGAAGTTTTCTACATCGCAACTTCCGGCACAGATGGCCGCGTCCTGCCCGTATCTACGGCAACGGCGTCAGCTGACCGCGCACTGACATGATGTCATAACGGATGTGATGTAGTTGAGATGGTCGCAATTGTATGACACTCCTACCCTGTTGGAATCTTGATTGGGGGGAACTATATAAGTGGAGGAGGGATAGTACGACAACGAACCGGAGGAAGCACAGTTAGTGCGAAACGGACGTTGTTCGTGCGGTTTTGGGGTAGAGCACCTGCACTTCAAGTTTTGTAACCTGCACACGCTGGTCAATAAAGAAGCTTGCGTTGAATTCTTTGGTTAGCTGCCGTCTTTTTCTACTTCATTGTTTTGCGACATATGGTTACTTGAACTTTGTACAGTCGGTGCACCACCAGTTTCTCAAGCGCCAGCAGGTGACTGTGCCTTTACGACTACGTTGGGCAGAGGAAGATTAAGGTGAGGGGTGTATCCGGGAAGGAAGCAGTGCCAGCTGATATTTCTACATTGTATACGATTTTATCATATGTCGGGGCCATCATAGGTTGGGGGGTTACTGTATTGCAATTCTCTAAACTTGGTAGCATTCTGATGAAACTATTAAGGTGAACTTTTTAATAGCTGTTAACCAACAGCTGTCTCTTCCAGTTTTTCCAGAAACATTAAGGTTTAGTTGGGGTAACCATGTGTTCTGAATGGGGGGATGGAAGGTAAACCACTTCCATCAGGGGTGGACCGACAACACTCAGGGCCCCCGGACCAAATAATGCAAGGGCCCCCTGTGAAACTCCACCCTGGCCATGCCCCTATTCCACCCAAGTGTTTATATATGTGTGTGTGTATATATATATATATATATATATATATATATATATATATATATATATATATAAAGCAAAATCATCTGTAGTTGCAGTATCTTGTAATACCTTTTTTATTGGACTAACAAGATTTTGTAGAGACAAGCTTTCAGGATTCCTCCCTTTATCAAGTCATAAGCATTTCCGAGCTCACAAGGGGAAAACACATGTTCGATCTCACAAAATATGCAGGGGTTAAAACAACATGTGTGGAGAATGGACATTAAGTTGGGCCAGAAATTGTATAGCTATAGGACGATAGACTACAGATAAGGATGAGGGGGGGGGGGGGGAGGGCTGGGGAGCAGAGGTGAGAATGGTGATTACGCTGGACAGAGGAGAAAGACAATTTTACTACAGAACCATAGACTGAAGATAAGACTTAGACAGGGGAGGGGGAGCAGGGGTGTAATGGTGTTAGAGCAGGGAGAGGGAAGACAGTTTAGCAAAGGTTATAGGAAATTTTGTTTATGAGATAAGAAGCTTAAATCCACATTAAGTCCTCTTTTCTTGGAGTCATAAAAAAACTATCATTTTGGCTTCAAATGTCTTTCTTTCCTGGGTGTTCTTGAAGTTTCCTTTCAGGATCTTGATTTTGAGGTTCTGTAGGGAGTGACCTGTTTGGGTGAAATGGTGTCCAACTGGGGTGCAATTGTCCTTTTCTCTATGGTTGTTGATGGACGATCTGTGGAGGTTCATCCTTTTATTGAGTGGCTGACTGGTCTCACCAATGTAACATCCCAGGTCACACTTGGTGCATTGTATCATGTAGACTACATTCTCTGTGGTGCAGGAGTATTGTCCGTTCATGTTGTATGTCTTATTGTTGTGGGAGGCCTCAGAATCTGTGCAGATGTGTTGACAGAGTTTACAGCGCGGTTTGGTGCAGGGTTTGGTCCCATTGTCTGTATCTGATGTTTCTGTGGGTAGTTTCCTATTGACCAGCTTTTGTTTTAAGTTGGGTGGTTGTCTGAAGGCCAAGATGGGTGGTTCAGGAAAGATTTGCTTTAACACCTCATCTTCTGCTAGTATTGGCTGCAGGTCCTTCATGATTTCCTCAAGGGTGGGATTGTATGTGGTTACCAGTGGTATGCGTGATGAGGTTTGTTTCTCTCTGTATTTGCAGCAGGTGTTCACGTGGTGTTTGATGAGTAGAGTGGATTTTCTTATGGATAGTCCTTGGTTTGTAACCTTTTTGTTTAAATTTCTCAGCTAGCGTTTGTATATGTGTGTCTCTGTCATCAGGGTTGGAGCAGATGCGGTGGTACCTGATGGCTTGGCTGTATATGATGCCTTTCTTGGTGTGGGACGGATGGGAACTTGAATTGTGTAGATAGCTGGATCGGTCTGTGGGTTTTCTGTATACAGATGTCTGTATTGTGTCCTTGTTTATAGTTACAGTGGTGTCCAGAAAGTTTACACTTTCTGTAGAGAAGTCCATTTTGAGTTTGATGGATGGATTAAATGTGTTGAAGGCATCATGAAATTGTTTGAGGTGACCAGGATGGCACCACAATATGCCAATCTGTTCATGGCTGACCTTGAAGAGCGATTCCTGAATACCCAAATTCACAAACCCTACAGATACTACAGATACATTGATGATATTTTCATTGTTTGGACTGAAGGTGAGGATAAACTCAAACAATTTCATGATGCCTTCAACACATTTAATCCATCCATCAAACTCAAAATGGACTTCTCTACAGAAAGTGTAAACTTTCTGGACACCACTGTAACTATAAACAAGGACACAATACAGACATCTGTATACAGAAAACCTACAGACCGATCCAGCTATCTACACAATTCAAGTTCCCATCCGTCCCACACCAAGAAAGGCATCATATACAGCCAAGCCATCAGGTACCACCGCATCTGCTCCAACCCTGATGACAGAGACACACATCTACAAACGCTAGCGGGGAAATTTAAACAAAAAGGTTACAAACCAAGGACCATCCATAAGAAAATCCACTCTGCTCTTCAAACACCATGTGAACACCTGCTGCAATACAGAGAGAAACAAACCTCATCATGCATATCACTGGTAACCACATACAATCCCACCCTTGAGGAAATACGCAAAATCATGAAGGACCTGCAGCCAATGCTAGCAGAAGATGAGGTGTTAAAGCAAATCTTTCCCCGAACCACCCATCTTGGCCTTCAGACAACCACCCAACTTAAAACAAAAGTTGTTCAATAGGAAACTACCCACAGAAACATCAGATACAGACAATGGGACCAAACCCTGCACCAAACCGCGCTGTAAACTCTGTCAACACATCTGCACAAATTCTGAGGCCTCCCACAACAACAAGACATACAACATCAAGGGACAATACTCCTGCACCACAGAGAATGTAGTCTACATGATACAATGCACCAAGTGTGACCTGGGATGTTACATTCGTGAGACCAGTCAGCCACTCAATAAAAGGATGAACCTCCACAGATCGTCCATCAACAACCATAGAGAAATGGACTATTGCACCCCAGTTGGACACCATTTCACCCAAACAGGTCACTCCCTACAGGACCTCAAAATCAAGATCCTGAAAGGAAACTTCAAGAACACCCAGGAAAGAGAGACATTTGAAGCCAAAATGATAGTTTTTTATGACTCCAAGAACAGAGGACTTGATGTGGATTTAAGCTTCTTATTCCATTATCAAAATTTCCTATAACCTTTGCTAAACTGTCTTCCCTCTCCCTGCTCTAACACCATTACACCCCTGCTCCCCCTCCCCTGTCTATGTCTTATCTTCAGTCTATGGTTCTGTAGTAAAATTGTCTTTCTCCTCTGTCCAGCGTAATCACCATTCTCACCTCTGCTCTCCAGCCCCCCCCCCCCCCCCCTCATCCTTATCTGTAGTCTATCGTCCTATAGCTATACAATTTATGGTCCAACTTAATGTCCATTCTCCACATATGTTGTTTTAACCCCTGCATATTTTGTGAGATAGAACGTGTGTTTTCCCCTTGTGAGCTCAAAAATGCTTATGACTTGATAAAGGGAGGAATCCTGAAAGCTTGTCTCTACAAAATCTTGTTAGTCCAATAAAAAAGGTATTACAGTGCAACTACAGATGATTTTGCTTTTTGCATCACTGGACTAATATGGCTACTCCTAACTACTCTCTCTCTCTCTCTCTCTCTCTCTCTCTCTCTCTCTCTCTCTCTCTCTCTCTATATAAAATAGAGAAAAAAATCAGACATGGTCGCACATCTACAACATGCACAGTGATTTTTGGCTTCTTAGCAAAATTTATTACACTAACAGGTGGTTAGTGTACTTCATGATCATGAAGTGCAAGCCCGCCACGTCACGGCCATCTGTAAGTAGTGGGTCCCTAATATTCCTAGCACAAAAGTGGGAGGGGGGGGGGGGGGAGGAATAATAAAATGCTAGATACTGTATATGCCGCCAGGATTTAACAGGGGCGCACAATGTGCCTCCTGGAAATATCAGTGCTGTACACTGTGCCACCAGGATTTAACAGTGCCCCGCACTGTGCTGCATGGATATAATAATGTGATACATGGTGCTGCATGTATATAATAATAGTAGAAAAGTAATTCCAGCACTTACCATATATTCAATGTAGTTTATTGCATATCCTGAGTATCAACAGGACACATTTCGGCCTTTAGCCTTCCTCTGCAGAGGAAGACTTAAGGCCGAAATGCATCCTGTTGATACTCAGGATATGCAATAAACTTCCTTGAATATATGGTGAGTGCTGGGATTACTTCTCTACTATCTTCTAGGCCTGAACCTCCACGTGCTCACCACTCTACAGAAGTGCTGACCTCCACCTATTGTGGATATAATAATGTCACACAATGTGCCGTTAGTGTATACTAGTGCCACACACTGTGCTGTCAGGATATAATAATGTCACACAATGTGCCGCCAGGGTATACTAGTGCCATACTGTGTGCCATGGCATAATATAGTAGTACACAGACTGTGTGCTCAATACATAAGTAGTACCATACAAGAGCCCCTCAAAACAAAATAGTGTCCACTACAAAGGATTGTGCAAACCCAGTGTGCCTGCCTGACCTCCCAACTCCCATCATATTGAACAATGCCCTAGGCATTGTGGGAGTTGTAGTTTTGTAATAGCCACAGGTTGGAGTACATTATCACCCATCATCCCTGCAGAACTTTCAAGTGAATCAAGCTGATGAGACAGTCAGACAGACTATACAATGATATCAGTGACCTAAGTGACGTCTTCATCTGGTAAAGACGCCAGGATGTCTTCCAGCTCCATCTTCTCTGCAGAGTCTGACACAAGCACATCATAGGTTAGTCACTTTGTCTGCAGATCCTCATCCTCCATAAGAAGACAATAATCATTATAACTCTGCCAGATACTGTGCCCCCTAAATATATCCCTTACAGACCCATCTGTCCCCTGCACCCCTAAATCCTCCTCCAGATCCCGCTGTCCCCCCAGACCACTTTGTCCTCCTCCAGAACCCACTGTCTCCTCCTCACTCCTCTGACCCCATCATTAACCGAAACCCTCCTGACTCCTCTGCTCCCTCCTCCTCCGCTCAGTGGCCTTCATCTCACATGGCCTCTATCACTTAATTGTCAGTCCAGCCCTGGGCTCAGCAGCAGTATGACACATGATAGGATTAGATACACAGGCCCAGAAGACAGTATGACACATGTTGAGATTTGATACACAGGCCCAGTAGACAGTATGGCACGATACGATTAGATAGACAGGCCCTGCAGACAGTATGACATTATAGGATTAGATACACAGGCCCAGCAGACAGAATGACACATGATGGGATTAGATACACAGGCCCAGCAGACAGTAGGACATGATACACAGGCCCAGCAGACAGTATGACACATGATGGGATTAGATACACAGGCCCAGCAGACAGTATGACACAATAGGATTAGATACACATACCCAGCAGACATTATGACATGATAGAATTAGATACACAGGCCCAGCAGACAGTATGACACATTATGGGATTAGATACACAGGCCCAGCAGACAGTATGACATGATAGGATTAGATACACATGCCCATCAGACAGTATGACACAATAGGATTAGATAAACAGGCCCAGCAGACAGTATGACACATGATGGGATTAGATACACAGGGCCAGCAGACAGCATGACATGATAGGATTAGATACACAGGCCCAGCAGACAGTATGACACAATAGGATTAGATACACAGGCCCAGCAGACAGTATGACACACAATGGGATTAGATACACCTACCCAGCAGACAGTATGACACATGATAGGATTAGATACACAGACTCAGCAGACAGTATCACACATCATAGGATTAGATACAGTATTGCAAATAAAAGGATTAAATACACGGGCTCAGCAGACAGTATCGCACATGATAGATATAGATACACAGGCTCAGCAGACAGTATCGCACATAACGGATTTAGATACACAGACTCAGCGGGCAGGATCGCAAATAGCTCAGCAGATAGTATCAACCATGAAAAGATTAGATACAGCAGCTCAGCAGGCAGTTTCACACATTAAAAGAATAAATACACATTTTAGCAGACAGATTACACATAGCCAAGTCAGTGTCAGGAATGTCCGGTGGCTGTTGCTGAACTTTTCACCTAGGAATCCTAAGAAGATGGCGCGCGGAGCAGCACAGCAGCCGAGGCAGGGACATCTCAGGGGTGGGAGCAGATGTGTGCACGGCACTGTTTCCAGCAAGAATTGCTGTTCTTAAAGAGGCAGTGTCCCTGCCCCAGCTGATTGGACTTGGGGCCAGGGGCTAGGACTGGAGTGTGGCAGCCTGCAGTTCACAGGCAGAATTTAGCTGCCGGACCTGAAAGGAAGCGCTCTTCTGTCTGGGGATCCGGGACAAGTGTTTACCTATTTATCCGGCTGGGCCCTCGGACCATTGTCCGACCCTGACTCCCATACAACTCTGGTGGGTACTTACCTCCAGAATAAGAAGGGCTAAGTAGTTGAAATCCAAGCCAACATGTCTATCACATGAGATTTAGGAGGCCTCCTGTACATAATAGATGGCCAGTCAGTGCCACTAAAAATTTCAGGTTTGGTCAACTTTTCACTAACATGCATGAGGTTTAATGCACATAACAGTGTTAATTTTGGCAACCAATTTCATTTTAGTTTTAGGCCAAGCCTTGTGTCGAAAATTCTAGTTTTTAGTTCTAGTTGTATTTTAGCTATCTGCTTAATTGTAGTTCTAGTATTTTAGTCAACAAAAATGTGCCTCAGATTTTAGTCGACAAAATAAATTTAACAATTTTATCATACTATTATACTGTGACCAATAATACCAGTATACAAGGGACAATTATAACGCCACACCACAACTATTATCACCATGTAATGACTATTACTACCACACTGCTACTGAAATAAAATAAACTATCCATACAAAGACCTATACCCATACAGTGAACATATAGAGATATATACTAGCTATACACAATGATCATATAGAGGTAGATACCAGCTGTGCACAGGCCCTGCAGATGCTATAAGTCATTTCAGTTATAGTACTTTTTTTTTTTATAAATAGTAAATAGTTTTTATTAAAAACAAATTTCAATAGAAAACAAGGGAGCATGCATGTACATACAAGAGCACAGAAGAGCAGTATACATATGGTCCATGAATAAGCAAGGCATACAGTACCAAATATGAACAAAAACAAAATTAACAAACACAACAAACAAGTGGGGATGGATAGCGGATTATGTATGCGATAATATCTCTGTAAGCATACAGTTATGAACATGGATATTCCACGTGTGGTAGTGAATTTACAAATAAGCAAGATCGTTATGGTTTTATAATTATGACAGCATTTGGTGTACAGCTGTACGGGGGGGGGGGGGGGGTATGGGGGGAGAAAGTATAGAGATTAGAAGCCATCACTAAATGTCTATGCAGTAGGGGGAGTCTGACCAGCATCTCCATCGGGCGGTAAAGTGTAGGTTCCTTCCTGACCCCATGGCCAGTAGCTCGTGAAAGTAGTTTTGGCCAGAATACAAACAATGCAATCGAAACCTTTAAAGTTTCTGGGTAGGCTCTGGAGGCCAATGAAGAGCAACATTGATTGAGGACTAGAGGATGTTTCATGGCCCAATAATTCTTGTAGTAGTCAAGTGCAAGAAGTCCAGAAGGGGCTGATTACCGAACAATCACATAATATGTGCATCAATGTACCTTGCAATCCGCAGCCACGCCAGCAAAGATGGGACGTGCCCGGGTATATGCGGCTAAGCTTGTCGGGCGTGCAATACCATCTGAGAATGGTCTTAAAGGCCGACTTTAAATGTGAGGAACATTGAACAGCTGTGTGGATGGTCTAAAAGCGTGTTGCCAATCTGCATATGGAAATACACATCCTAGGTCCCTTTCCCAGTAGCTCAGAGGTTGTATGTTAGAGAAGGAAGCATCATGTGCAAGGCTGTTGTATAGGAGTTTTATGCCTTTGAGGGGAGAGGATAGAAGACGTAAGGCATTATTGTCTATTGGGTTTTGTGATGGAGCCAATGAGTGGAGGAAGTGGCGGACTTAGAGATACTTATAAAAAATCAGCATAGTATAGAATAGGAATTTTTTAATGGTGGAGGCCTCGTATAACATGCAGGCATGTGTTTTTCCCTGAGCCATCCATTCAGACAGTAAATGAAGCTGGTTTAGGTATTCTAATGTAGATTCCTGAAGGTTAGGTAGGGAGGGTACGGAAACGTTCAGATTATATAAGTTTGAGTAGAATGCTTGAAAGCCATTGGCTATGTCAATCAGTGTATAGAGTTTTTCTTTAGTGGTCAGGTGCATCAGGTATGGGATTCGAGATTTGAGCTTTCTTTGTTTTAAGCGGTTAGCCATTAGCTTTCCGGCTTTGTTATTTTGAGAGTAATACGTGGCTTGCGATTTACGATGTGATTTTTCATATGCAGCCAACATTAGACAACACAAGTCCCTTCGTAAAGCAGTGATTTCCGTTGCTCCATCCATAGATGGGGAAGTTTTGTTAACTTGCACAGAAGCATTCAGGCGAGAGAGGAGATCCTCAATCTGGCGCTCCCGCTGTTTTTTCAAAATCGACCCATACTTGATGCATGATCCCCTTATAATAGCTTTGTGGCAGTTCCATACAACAAACGAATCTGCCACAGAGTCAACACTAAAAATAAGAAATAATGTCTCTAGTCAGGCAATCTGTGTATTGGGAGTGAGACCTCAGAAAGGGATTGCTACGCCAGGTATAGGAGCAGAGCAGGAGATAGTGTCCTGGAGTTGTAATTTGATAACTGCATGGTCTGACCATTTAATAGGGTCTATGGAAGACCTCAGGACCTTGTGCAGGAGGGATCTGTCTAGCAGAAACATGTCAAAGTGGGAATAGGAATTGTGGACACCTGAAAAGAACGTCTAGTCCCTTTTTGAGCCTTCTTGTATTCTCCTCCCAGAGCATAGTGAGAGAGTAGAAGTAGGAAAACGAGAGGAAGAGGTTGAGTCAAGGGTAGCATCAGTGATAGTGTTAAAGTCGTCACATATAAGTAGCGATCCCATGGGGGATCTGCGAACAGACCTGTAAAGGTGCTTTAAGAAACGAAGCTGGCCAGTATTGCTAGTATACAGAGAAAGAATAGTGAAATCAGTAGTGTTGATGGTGCAACGGAGCAGTACATACCGACACTGAGTGTCCAATGTCACATCATGAAGAGAAAAGGCTACCATGTTCTTGATTGCTATCAGGACCCCTCTGGACTTTGAGTTGTGGTGGGATTGAAAAATATGAGAGTAAGCAGGGTGGTGTATTCTGTAAGCATCTCTTGCGAGTAGATGCATCTCCTCTGAGTATCTGGGAGGAGGGTGGGCTGCGCAGATCCTCCATGCTACGTCTGCGGTTGCTGAGAGCTCCTACTGGTTCCGGGCTAGTTGGTGAGCATGGAGCCCGTTGAGGTAGGTGCAGAGCCGGATCAGAGGACACGCCGCGTTGTAATGGAGACAAAGGCCGGTCTTGAAGCGAGGAGGGAGGAGAGCAGGCAGCAAGAGGAGACGCTGAGGAAGAGGTTTGGTGTAACAAAGAGACGTTTTTTCACTGGGGAAAAGTCTCTTTAGTAGTGGCAGTGGTTAGTATTGGCAGCAACTGCCTGCCACTGATCACTGAATTTGAGTCTACTGTCCACCAGTACCCCCAAGCAGAGCCGTAGCTAGCTCCTTTTTGTGCCCAAGGCAAGCCCCGTTTCGACAGTTATACATTTTTCCCCTTTAAGGATTCAGTAATTAAGTAGGAAGGTGGGTGGGGTGGTGGTTAGGTGGGTTGTAGGGTGGGTAAACAGGTGGGGAGAGGTTGGTATGTAGCTGTTCTTTGGAGATCCTAAGTTTCCCACTTTTTGCTGTTTAAATACCTATATGGTGGCAGGTGGTAGCAAAAACAAGAGGCCTAGCACCTCATGTGAGTCACTGAAGTGACTAATACCATCATACTGTTATTAAATAAATAAAAACACTATACAGAGACCAATAACATCACCATATAAGGGACAAATAATTGTACCTCACCATGACCACCACCATTACCATCATATAGTAATGGGATAATACAGCTATTCTGATACTGAATACAACCACTATACACAGATCAGTATCAGCAATAACACCATTATACAAGGGACAGATAATACTGCGACACTATGACCACTACCATTATCACCATATAATGACGGGATAATATTACCATACTGATACTGAATAAAATCACTACACAGAGACCATTATCACCACTATACAAGGGACAAATAATTGCACCACACCATGACCACTATCTTTACCACCATATAGAGACGAGATAATACTACCATACTGATATAAATATAACCACTGTACACAGATCAGTATCACCAATAACACCACTATCCAAGAGACAAATAATACCACTACAATATGACCACTACCATTTCCATCATATAATGATGGGAGAATACTACCATACTGATACTGAATACAACCACTGTGCACAGACTAATATCCCCCCATACAGTGACCATATTGTAGTTACCCCGGCTCTACAGACGATATAAGTGATTACATACAGTTACATCAGGTGACGTCTTCTCTAATTTGAGTTGATCACTTTTCTTTTCCTTCTCCATCCAGCCCAGACCATCATGTTAATTCTTCCATCCACAATTTGTCTCCACAGAACCTGCCATACAAACAGTGATAGTCTTCTTTAAACATTAGAATTAGACACAAAGGTCTCACAGGATAACACCATCTCATAGCTACCAGCTTATCCCTCATCCTGCCATAATATTGTAATCCTCTAGCTATTATACATAATATACTGAGAAAAAACACTGAACTAGACTCGGATTACCAAAATATAACAAAGTTTTATTAATAATAATAATTATAATCAATACATAAAGGACACGTGATTGTTAAAAAGGAAAAGATACCCAAAAATATGCGGGGGTAGCTGGTGCAGTCATTGTATGCAATCATATATCTGGCCAATAGAATAGAAAGTGCTTGTGCCTCAATAAGGTGCCTATGGTATCTCACTACCTCCCAGACCTCACCTAAGCTGAGTTCCCCTGGAGTGTACACCTTGCGGTTCACTAAGAAACTATCACAACATTGTATTGCCATGTGAAATAAGAACATTCATCTTACCCATGTGGGACTGCACTTCTTGTACCACCGCGACCCCTACAGCTGTTTCGTCTCCTTCCTCAGGGGGCTTCACACAATCACACACACATATACTTAGACCTAACAGCAGTACCTCCTTCTCCCTCCCTGCACATACAGTGGTATTCTTAGCTGTATGGTGACCATGGTTACAGTCTACACAGGTTCAATCAAGAACAGGGTGAGTTTGAATTTTGCACAGTTGGAAGTTTGAGCATTCTACCTCCTCATTTCCTCATAGCTGATCGTACCACCGCGGTTTTACCGCTTTGGTCCCGTTCAGCTCCGCTGAGCTGCCGGGAATTATTTCTGGATATTTTAGATGGTGATCAGATTTGATTGCTGTGTCTAATGGGTTAATACCAGGCATCACTGTGAACAGTGAGGTCCGGTATTAGCCAGGGGTCATGGCCTCTCCGAAGTGGACATTACAGCTATTACTGGGATGACCCCGATTTAGTGCGAAGTTTTACACATCCTCCGTGCAGGTTTATTTTTGCGTAATTATTTTGCTACTTGCGCAAACTTTGAGCGTCTATACTAAAAATATGCAGTTGATAGATTGAGGTACACTGCATAATTAGCTCTACCGTAGACCGTAGCTTAGAATTCCAGATGTGATCTTCTATCAAAAATTACGCAAAAAAACATTCAAAATATGCAATTGCACAATTTTTTCTACACAATATAAGCCTGAAAACAGTGTATATATAATGGTAAATCTCCCCCATAAGGGTGTACCTGCATGCCCTCGGTGCCTGGGCCTGCGTTTTTCCAATCACCGCTGCTAGGCGCCGTGATCGAGCCAGTAACAGCTGCCAGTATGGCCGATAACAGCAGCCATTTTGGCATATCGCCCAGTGATGGAGACCAAGGGGCATGCTTGGAGTTATAGTACGGCAACAGCTGGAGACACACAACTACAATTACCAGCATGCCCTTTTGCTGCCTGTGCATGCTGGGAGTTGTAGTTTTGCAACAGCTGGAGGCACACTGGTTGGGAAACGCTGCCTTAACTCAGTGGTTCCCAACCAGTGTGCCTTCTGCTGTTGTAAAACTACAACACATAGCATGCACAGACAAATCTGCGAAAAATCTGCCAAAGAAAACCCATCTTGTGTACATACGCTAAAATAACTACACTATACTACACCTACTTGAAATAAAGAGTAAAACACTACATATACACTCACCCTGACACCATTACTCCCCCCCCCCCCCCCCCCCCCCCCCCCCCCCAACAACAAAAAAAAATGTCCCGTAGGGCAGTGTATCCTAAACCGGGAACCTCCAGCTGTTGCAAAACTACTGCTCTGACTCTAGCCTCTGACTGTCCAGGCATGCTGTCTCCCTGTTTGGGAGACACTGCTGTTAGGAATTTTGGCAGAGGAGGCAAATGCCTTGCTTGCCTCCGACACAGAGTCCACCATTGAGGGAGAAGAGGAAAACCCCACTTTTCTTCTTTCTTCCTCCTCCTCCTCATCCAATTATGAGTCCCCTAAAAGGTTGCACCGCAGGACAATGCCAGTAGAGGTGCCCCGTAAAAGTTTCCTGGTTCCCCGTACTAGTGACCATGTCCTCCATAAAGTTTCCCTCGTCTGGACCCCAGTTCCGGATGATTAAGAGCCACTGATTCCTGTTTTTTTTTTTTTTTTTTTGTAGCCCAGGAATCCAAATTGACCCCACAGGCCTCATTGACTGAATTAGGCTTTTTTTTTTTAAAAATTCAATGAGGAGTTTTCTCAGTTTGATGGTGGCTCAAAACAACATTTTGTGGCCAGCACCCCACTGCTTTTTTTTGGCTAGATCCAATAGATGGACCCCCATCAGTGCATCCGACATGAGGACATATTTGGGGGCTTGTCCTTTATGTAGGCCTAGTCAAAAAACGAAATATTAGGCAATACTGTAAAACACCCAAGATTACCGTATGGCCAAAAAAATGGCTTGCCTCTTTGTGCCTGGCCTTGCGCCATTCACAGAAATATACATCACCTATAAAGGAGGTGTTTATTGCTGCGACTTTAGGTGTTGCAAGTCGGCCCTAAAGTTGCATGTGAGGAGGGCGCCACCCCTGCGCTCCCCCTCTATGGAAGACCCTTACAATCTCTACAACTGTAAATCCCTAATGTAGGTCAAAAATGCCCATGGAGCTTTACAAGACAACAGATTAGGGTCAAATATGGGGTATTTCACAAATGTTGTGGGGCTTTTCTCCTTTACCCCTTATGAAAAGGAGAACTTGGGGGGGGGGGGGCTATAACAGCATGTTAGTGTAAAGAAATACATTTTTTTACACTAACATGCTGTTGTTTCCCAATATATTTCATTTTCACAAGAGGTAAATGGAGACAAAAAGACACAATTTCACCTGAGTATGGAAATATCCCCTAATGTGGATGTAAAGTGCTCTCTGGGCGCACAAAAGGGCTCAGGAGTGAGAGAGCACCATGTACATGTGAAGCCTAAATTGGTGATTTGCACTGCAATGGCTGATGCAGATTTGAGGATGTTCTGACATAAAACCTTAAATAATAATAATGATAATATTTTGGAACAGTGAAAAATAATTTTTTTCATATTTACAACTCACTGTGCCAAAAATCTATCAGACACCAGTGGGGTGTAAATGCTCACTGCACCTATTATTACATTCCTTTAGGGGTTTAGTTTCCAAAATGATATCACATGAGGGGGTTTCCACTGTCCGTGGACCATGGCACCTGAAAAAAATCTCCAGCAAAATTCTCTCTCTAAAAGCCAAATGTTGCTCCTTCCCTTATGAGCCCTGCTGTGCTCCCACAGAGCACTTTACAGCCACATATAGAGTATTTCCATATTCAGGCGAAATTTTATTTTGTGGAGATTTTTCTCCTTTTACCCCTTGTGAAAATTTAAAAATTGAGATTTTGACTTTTAACCTACACTTTGCTGCTCTTCCTGTGAAACAGTTAAAAGGTGAACAAACTTTTCGAACGTAATTTTAAATACTTTAACCCCTTCAGGACGGAGCCCATTTTGGCCTTAAGGACCGGAGCGTTTTTTGCACATCTGACCACTGTCACTTTAAACATTAATAACTCTGGAATGCTTTTAGTTATCATTCTGATTCCGAGATTGTTTTTTCGTGACATATTCTACTTTAACATAGTGGTAAATTTTTGTCGATACTTGCATCCTTTCTTGGTGAAAAATCCGTAAATTTGATGAAAAATTTGAAAATTTTGCATTTTTCTAACTTTGAAGCTCTCTGCTTGTAAGGAAAATGGATATTACGAATACATTTTTTTTTGGTTCACATATACAATATGTCTACTTTATGTTTGCATCATAAAATTGACGTGTTTTTACTTTTGGAAGACACCAGAGGGCTTCAACGGTCAGCAGCAATTTTCCGATTTTTCACAAAATTTTCAAACTCAGTATTTTTCAGGGACCAGTTCAGGTTTGAAGTGGATTTGAAGGGTCTTCATATTAGAAATACCCCATAAATGACCCCATTATAAAAACTACAGCCCCCAAAGTATTCAAAATGACATTCAGTCAGCGTTTTAACCCTTTAGGTGTTTCACACGAATAGCAGCAAAGTGAAGGAGAAAATTCACAATCTTCATTTTTTACACTCACATGTTCTTGTAGACCCAATTTTTGAATTTTTACAAGGGGTAAAAGGACAAAATTTTTACTTGTATTTGTAGCCCAATTTCTCTCGAGTAAGGACATACCTCATATGTCTATGTAAAGTGTTCGGCGGGCGCAGTAGAGGGCTCAGAAGGGAAGGAGCGACAAGGGAATTTTGGAGAGTACGTTTTTCTGAAAGGGTTTTTGGGGGGCATGTTACCTTTAGGAAGCCCTTATGGTGCCAGAACAGCAAAAAAAAAAACACATGGCATACCATTTTGGAAACTAGACCCCTCGGGGAATGTAACATGGGATAAAGTGAACCTTAATACCCCACAGGTGTTTCACGACTTTTGCAAATGTAAAAAAAAAAAAAAAAAATTTTACCTAAAATGCTTGTTTTCCCCCAAAAAAATTATTTTTAAAAAGGGTAATAGCAGAAAATACCCCTAAAAATTTGAAGCCCAATTTCTCCCGATTCAGAAAACACCCTATATGGGGGTGAAAAGTGCTCTGCTGGCGCACTACAGGTCTCGGAAGAGAAGGAGTCACATTTGGCTTATTGAACGCAAATTTTGCTCTGGGGGCATGCCGCATTTAGGAAGCCCCTATGGTGCCAGGACAGCAAAAAAAAAACCACATGGCATACCATTTTAGAAACTAGACCCCTCGGGGAACGTAACAAGGGGTTAAGTGAACCTTTATACCCCACAGGTGTTTCACGACTTTTGCATATGTAAAAAAAAAATTTTTTTTTTTACCTAAAATGCTTGTTTTCCCAAAAATTTTACATTTTTAAAAAGGGTAAAAGCAGAAAATTGAACACATGGAGAAGGAGAAATGTCAGCACTGCCGCACTCACGATTCTGCCGGAGTATACTGGATCACTGCACCTTCAGATCCAAATGCCACAAATCCGGTGCTCAGTCCGCCATAAGCATAAGCGTAGAAAACTTGAAAGAAGAGATCGCAGACGGCACTCACGGAAACAGCAAGAAGTTTTATTCGGGATCGCTGGTCCACGCAACAAGAACGACAGGTAAGTCGACCGGTTTCGCGCTACGCAGAGCGCTTACACGTGACCTCTGACATCAATTAACCCTTCCCCCCTTAAATACATACACCAGGTAATACAAAAATAGAAAAATAGACATTACAGGGTTAAAAGCACAAATATTTTGTATGGTATGGAGAGACTAGCATTAGTATTTACTAACTAGCTATAGCAGCGCCTAAAACTATGTAACACTAACGGAATTTATGCATTGTACTTAAAACGCTAGGTGTGAACATAGGTCCTATGCTAACAACATCCACCTGCACTATGGAAATACATTAAAATCCTCCCGTAGGTTTAATCCTAGTGGTCCTATGGCGTCTGTAAGTATAATCATTTCAGATTCTTTTTGTAACAATAATTTATGTCTGTCTCCACCAAATTTTAAGGGTGCAACTGTTTTTAATCCTAGGAATTTTAAATCTTCAATTTTGTTATTGTGTTTATATTTCATATGTTCTATTACTTTTGGGCAGCCTTTTCCAGTAGTGAGTGAACGAAAGTGTTCCCTAATTCTTTTATGCAGTGGTCTTATGGTCTTCCCAATATAATATAAACCGCATGTACAGACTAATGCATAAACGATATAGGTAGATTTGCATGTGACAAAATCATGGATAGCGAGATTCTGTGACCCTAATTGTATGCTTTTAGTTTGTATCATGTGAGAACTTAAATTGCACTGTCCACATTTAAAACATCCTTGTGGTTTTGATTTTTATATCCAATTTTTGGACGTATCATCTTGTAATCTTCCTCGTACAATGTGATCTCTAATATTCTTAGTTCTGCGAAAAGAGATTAATGGTTTATTCAACTGTGTTTTACTTAAGATGTCATCCTGCTGAAGAATATGCCAATTTTTATATATGGCTGACCTAATTTTATTTTCCATAGGGCTGTACATGAAGGAAAACGTAAAATTTTTTGTTTGATTTTCTATATTTAATTTAGCATGATCATTATCATACTTTTTATGCAACAATTGACTACGAGGTATTCTCCTGACTTTAAATAGTGCCTCACTCAGGATCGATGTAGGGTAACCCCTCTCTATTAGTCTGTCCCACAATTGTTTCGCCTGTATTTCAAATGTTTCCGTAGTGGTATTTATCCGTTTCAATCGGACAAATTGTCCGAAAGGAAGAGACTTTTTGACATGTTGGGAATGAAAGCTGTCATATCTAAGCAAGGAGTTAGTAGCCGTAATTTTTCTAAATCCCTCAATCTCCAAATAATCATTTTTAGCAACAAGTTTAGTGTCAAGGAATTCTATATTATTGATGCCCACCACGCTAGTAAAATGCATATTATAATTATTGTCGTTCATGTAGGCGACGAACTGGTAAAACTGGGCCGTACTACCCGACCAAATAACCAGCACGTCGTCGACATATCTAACATAGAGAGCCAGATATTCAAGGAAAGGATTATCAGAAGAGAAGACCTTATCTTCCTCTAGGACCCCCAAAAAAATATTTGCGAAAGTAGGTGCCACGGGGGTCCCCATCGCAGTCCCAGATCGCTGGTTAAACCAGCGATTATTGAACTGAAAAGCATTATGGGATAATACAAACTGTAACATCTCACAAATATAATTAATGTAAACAGGGCTATGATTTTCCGTTTGGTCCAGTCGACGCCGGACAGCCTCCACACCCGCACCCTGAGGGATGCGGGTGTAGAGGCTCTCCACGTCGATACTAGCCAAAATAAAATGCTCCTGCCACCCAAAATTTTCAAAAATTTGCAGTAAGTGTTGAGTGTCTTTTAAGTAAGCTGGTATAGTAAGTAGTAATGGGCGCAGGACCCAATCAAGGTATTGGGACAGGGGCTCAGTAACTGAGCCTCTGCCCGCAACAATCGGCCGACCTGGCGGCAATTGAGCATTTTTGTGAATTTTGGGTGTCCAGTACCAGTATGGTTTTTGTGGGTGAGTAATAAAAAGTTTGTTAGCAAATCTCTCCGAAAAAATATTGCTTTCCACCCCCTCCTAAGTAGTGATCTAGCACTCTCCTGGTAATGTGTGGTGGGGTCTTTTAATAATGCTGTATAAGTATTTTGATCACTTAACTGGCGATTTGCCTCTTGTAGGTAATAATCTTTGGTCAAGAGTACAACATTGCCTCCCTTATCCGCAGGCTTCACTACTATTTCTGTGTTTTCAGATAGCCATTTTAAAGCACTCCTTTCTCCCACCGTAAGGTTCGGGGTAGATTTAGGGTAAATTAGTGCTTTAACGTCTTGAATGACGCTTTCCATAAAATTCTGGATATTGGAGCCTGCGGGCAAGGGCGGATTAAATGTGGATGGAACACCTCCTGTAAAAGGTCTGTAAGTTGTAACTTTGTCTGGATCGTGAATTATTTCATCACCTGCAATTTCCATTAATAACGATACAACATCTCTATCTTGTTCTGACCAGGATGGGTTAACCATAAAGCCCAACGGGCTAATAGATGTTGGAACTTCCCCTTCTAACTGATCAGACTCTTTACCAGGGGTGTAACCACTAAGGAAAAACCTATGTAAATTAATTTTCCTAATAGATTTATACAAATCTATAGTAAAATCCGTAAAATTGAATTCGTTATTAATACAGTAGTTTAACCCCTTCCTTAACAAAGATAGACATTCTTCAGAGAGAACATGCTGTGTCAAATTAATAATGTTGGACTGACCTGTAGGATCTGGAGAGGCAAGAGCACCTATTGTTGCCAGGTGACTTGCTTTCTCTTCATCCCACCTCTTCTTGAAAATCTTTTGGCACCTGCCCCGCCGTATCCTCCTCTTGCGGGTAGGTGCAGTTGTTGGTCCCCCAAAACCACAGGGTTAGAGGGGTCTTTAGGAAGGGTGGTATCGCCAGTCCCACTTGAGTCGGACCCTGAATCTGTAGTCCAGTAATCCTGAGGTGGTCTCCGCAGTCGTCTTTGTCTTCTCATCTTTTTAAGATTCCAATCGAAGACATGACCCCCATCATAGTCTTGTTTGTCTCTCAGATATTTATTCTTTTTACGTTCCTTAATATCAGCTTGGATCGGTAATATCTTTTTTTCCACCTTCTTTTCAAACACTTCATATTGCTCTTTGTTCACACGGGTTTTTAACTCTAATTTAGCTTTAAGCAGCTGTGCAGTAATTTGGGCATATTCTTTTTCTGTCCGTTTCAACATCAATTTAGTGAGTTTTAAGCTGTGTTCTTGATGTAGTGATGCCCATTCATCCGTAAATTCATTATCATCTTGAAATTGAGACAACTCTTTAAAAACTCGTAATCCACGTGGAACACGGCCACTCTCACAATAGGACTGTAACGAATTAACTGTCCAGAACAATTTCACTTCTTTTTCAGAAAGAGTCGTGACTTTATATTCCAAGGATTTGGTACCTAGTACCTGCAGTTCATCCCTTAGGTTACATTGTGCAAAAAATTCTGTTGCGTCTTCTCTACCAGCCAGTAAAGTCCCGGGACCAATGTGCAGTGTGCTATCCAGTGCAGCACTCGCCTCTGAGGCTGCTTGTTCCATAGACTCCATAATCAGTGAGTGGAATACACCTGCGACGTGCTCAGACTGGATAATCAACACAACACTATCGAACACATGGAGAAGGAGAAATGTCGGCACTGCCGCACTCACGATTCTGCCGGAGTATACTGGATCACTGCACCTTCAGATCCAAATGCCACAAATCCGGTGCTCAGTCCGCCATAAGCATAAGCGTAGAAAACTTGAAAGAAGAGATCGCAGACGGCACTCACGGAAACAGCAAGAAGTTTTATTCGGGATCGCTGGTCCACGCAACAAGAACGACAGGTAAGTCGACCGGTTTCGCGCTACGCAGAGCGCTTACACGTGACCTCTGACATCAATTAACCCTTCCCCCCTTAAATACATACACAAGGTAATACAAAAATAGAAAAATAGACATTACAGGGTTAAAAGCACAAATATTGTGTATGGTATGGAGAGACTAGCATTAGTATTTACTAACTAGCTATAGCAGTGCCTAAAACTATGTAACACTAACGGAGGTTATGCATTGTACTTAAAACGCTAGGTGTGAACATAGGTCCTATGCTAACAACATCCACCTGCACTATGGAAATACATTAAAATCCTCCCGTAGGTTTAATCCTAGTGGTCCTATGGCGTCTGTAAGTATAATCATTTCAGATTCTTTTTGTAACAATAATTTATGTCTGTCTCCACCAAATTTTAAGGGTGCAACTGTTTTTAATCCTAGGAATTTTAAATCTTCAATTTTGTTATTGTGTTTATATTTCATATGTTCTATTACTTTTGGGCAGCCTTTTCCAGTAGTGAGTGAACGAAAGTGTTCCCTAATTCTTTTATGCAGTGGTCTTATGGTCTTCCCAATATAATATAAACCGCATGTACAGACTAATGCATAAACGATATAGGTAGATTTGCATGTGACAAAATCATGGATAGCGAGATTCTGTGACCCTAATTGTATGCTTTTAGTTTGTATCATGTGAGAACATAAATTGCACTGTCCACATTTAAAACATCCTTGTGGTTTTGATTTTTCTATCCATTTTTTGGACGTATCATCTTGTAATCTTCCTCGTACAATGTGATCTCTAATATTCTTAGTTCTGCGAAAAGAGATTAATGGTTTATTCAACTGTGTTTTACTTAAGATGTCATCCTGCTGAAGAATATGCCAATTTTTTATATATGGCTGACCTAATTTTATTTTCCATAGGGCTGTACATGAAGGAAAACGTAAAATTTTTTGTTTGATTTTCTATATTTAATTTAGCATGATCATTATCATACTTTTTATGCAACAATTGACTACGAGGTATTCTCCTGACTTTGAATAGTTTGTATTATCCCATAATGCTTTTCAGTTCAATAATCGCTGGTTTAACCAGCGATCTGGGACTGCGATGGGGACCCCCGTGGCACCTACTTTCGCAAATATTTTTTTGGGGGTCCTAGAGGAAGATAAGGTCTTCTCTTCTAATAATCCTTTCCTTGAATATCTGGCTCTCTATGTTAGATATGTCGACGACGTGCTGGTTATTTGGTCGGGTAGTACGGCCCAGTTTTACCAGTTCGTCGCCTACATGAACGACAATAATTATAATATGCATTTTACTAGCGTGGTGGGCATCAATAATATAGAATTCCTTGACACTAAACTTGTTGCTAAAAATGATTATTTGGAGATTGAGGGATTTAGAAAAATTACGGCTACTAACTCCTTGCTTAGATATGACAGCTTTCATTCCCAACATGTCAAAAAGTCTCTTCCTTTCGGACAATTTGTCCGATTGAAACGGATAAATACCACTACGGAAACATTTGAAATACAGGCGAAACAATTGTTGGACAGACTAATAGAGAGGGGTTACCCTACATCGATCCTGAGTGAGGCACTATTTAAAGTCAGGAGAATACCTCGTAGTCAATTGTTGCATAAAAAGTATGATAATGATCATGCTAAATTAAATATAGAAAATCAAACAAAAAATTTTACGTTTTCCTTCATGTACAGCCCTATGGAAAATAAAATTAGGTCAGCCATATATAAAAATTGGCATATTCTTCAGCAGGATGACATCTTAAGTAAAACACAGTTGAATAAACCATTAATCTCTTTTCGCAGAACTAAGAATATTAGAGATCACATTGTACGAGGAAGATTACAAGATGATACGTCCAAAAATTGGATATAAAAATCAAAACCACAAGGATGTTTTAAATGTGGACAGTGCAATTTATGTTCTCACATGATACAAACTAAAAGCATACAATTAGGGTCACAGAATCTCGCTATCCATGATTTTGTCACATGCAAATCTACCTATATCGTTTATGCATTAGTCTGTACATGCGGTTTATATTATATTGGGAAGACCATAAGACCACTGCATAAAAGAATTAGGGAACACTTTCGTTCACTCACTACTGGAAAAGGCTGCCCAAAAGTAATAGAACATATGAAATATAAACACAATAACAAAATTGAAGATTTAAAATTCCTAGGATTAAAAACAGTTGCAACCTTAAAATTTGGTGGAGACAGACATAAATTATTGTTACAAAAAGAATCTGAAATGATTATACTTACAGACGCCATAGGACCACTAGGATTAAACCTACGGGAGGATTTTAACCCCTTAAGGACCAAGGACGTACCGGTACGTCCTTGGTCCTGCTCTTCTGATATAACAGTAACACAGTAACCCCGCGTCATATCACGGCGGGCCCTGCGTCATAGTGAAGCCGGGACCCGCCTCTAATAGCGTGCAGCGCCGATCGCGGCGCCGCGCGCTATTAACCCTTTAGCCGCGCGCTCAGAGCTGAGCCGCGCGGCTAAAAGTGAAAGTTCCCGACTAGCTCAGTCGAGCTGTTCGGGATAGCCGCGGCTAATCGCGGCATCCCGAACAGCTGACAGGACAGCGGGAGGGCCCCTTCCTGCCTCCTCGCTGTCCGATCGCCGAATGACTGCTCAGTGCCTGAGATCCAGGCATGAGCAGTCATGCGGCAGAATCGTTGATCACTGGTTTCTTATGAGAAACCAGTGATCAACATAGAAGATCAGTGTGTGCAGTGTTATAGGTCCCTATGGGACCTATAACATTGCAAAAAAAAAGTGGAAAAAAAAAGTGAATAAAGATCATTTAACTCCTCCCCTATTAAAAGTTTGAATCACCCCCCTTTTCCAATAAAAAAAAAACACAGTGTAAATAAAAATAAAAATAAACATATGTGGTATCACCGCGTGCGGAAATGTCCGAATTATAAAAATATATCATTAATTAAACCGCTCGGTCAATGGCGTGCGCGCAAAAAAATTCAAAAGTCCAAAATAGTGCATTTTTGGTCACTTTTTATATCATTTAAAAATGAATAAAAAGTGATCAATAAGTCCTTTCAATGCAAAAATGGTACCGTTAAAAACTTCAGATCACGGCGCAAAAAATTAGCCCTCATACCGCCCCATACACAGAAAAATAAAAAAGTTATAGGGGTCAGAAGATGACAATTTTAAACGTATTAATTTTCCTGCATGTAGTTATGATTTTTTCCAGAAGTCCGACAAAATCAAACCTATATAAGTAGGGTATCATTTTAATCGTATGGACCTACAGAATACATATCAGGTGTCATTTTTACCGAAAAATGTACTACGTAGAAACGGAAGCCCCCAAAAGTTACAAAACAGCGTTTTTTTTTTTCAATTTTGTCGCACAATGATTTTTTTTCCCGCTTCACCATAGATTTTTGGGCAAAATGAATGACGTCATTACAAAGTAGAATTGGTGGCGCAAAAAATAAGCCATCATATGGATTTTTAGGTGTAAATTTGAAAGAGTTATGATTTTTTAAAGGCAAGGAGCAAAAAACGAAAATGCAAAAACGGAAAACCCCCCGGTCCTTAAGGGGTTAATGTATTTCCATAGTGCAGGTGGATGTTGTTAGCATAGGACCTATGTTCACACGTAGCGTTTTAAGTACAATGCATAACCTCCGTTAGTGTTACATAGTTTTAGGCGCTGCTATAGCTAGTTAGTAAATACTAATGCTAGTCTCTCCATACCATACACAATATTTGTGCTTTTAACCCTGTAATGTCTATTTTTCTATTTTTGTATTACCTGGTGTATGTATTTAAGGGGGGAAGGGTTAATTGATGTCAGAGGTCACGTGTAAGCGCTCTGCGTAGCGCGAAACCGGTCGACTTACCTGTCGTTCTTGTTGCGTGGACCAGCGATCCCGAATAAAACTTCTTGCTGTTTCCGTGAGTGCCGTCTGCGATCTCTTCTTTCAAGTTTTCTACGCTTATGCTTATGGCGGACTGAGCACCGGATTTGTGGCATTTGGATCTGAAGGTGCAGTGATCCAGTATACTCCGGCAGAATCGTGAGTGCGGCAGTGCCGACATTTCTCCTTCTCCATGTGTTCGATAGTGTTGTGTTGATTATCCAGTCTGAGCACGTCGCAGGTGTATTCCACTCACTGATTATGGAGTCTATGGAACAAGCAGCCTCAGAGGCGAGTGCTGCACTGGATAGCACACTGCACATTGGTCCCGGGACTTTACTGGCTGGTAGAGAAGACGCAACAGAATTTTTTGCACAATGTAACCTAAGGGATGAACTGCAGGTACTAGGTACCAAATCCTTGGAATATAAAGTCACGACTCTTTCTGAAAAAGAAGTGAAATTGTTCTGGACAGTTAATTCGTTACAGTCCTATTGTGAGAGTGGCCGTGTTCCACGTGAATTACGAGTTTTTAAAGAGTTGTCTCAATTTCAAGATGATAATGAATTTACGGATGAATGGGCATCACTACATCAAGAACACAGCTTAAAACTCACTAAATTGATGTTGAAACAGACAGAAAAAGAATATGCCCAAATTACTGCACAACTGCTTAAAGCTAAATTAGAGATAAAAACCTGTGTGAACAAAGAGCAATATGAAGTGTTTGAAAAGAAGGTGGAAAAAAAGATATTACCGATCCAAGCTGATATTAAGGAACGTAAAAAGAATAAATATCTGAGAGACAAACAAGACTATGATGGGGGTCATGTCTTCGATTGGAATCTTAAAAAGATGAGAAGACAAAGACGACTGCGGAGACCACCTCAGGATTACTGGACTACAGATTCAGGGTCCGACTCAAGTGGGACTGGCGATACCACCCTTCCTAAAGACCCCTCTAACCCTGTGGTTTTGGGGGACCAACAACTGCACCTACCCGCAAGAGGAGGATACGGCGGGGCAGGTGCCAAAAGATTTTCAAGAAGAGGTGGGATGAAGAGAAAGCAAGTCACCTGGCAACAATAGGTGCTCTTGCCTCTCCAGATCCTACAGGTCAGTCCAACATTATTAATTTGACACAGCATGTTCTCTCTGAAGAATGTCTATCTTTGTTAAGGAAGGGGTTAAACTACTGTATTAATAACGAATTCAATTTTACGGATTTTACTATAGATTTGTATAAATCTATTAGGAAAATTAATTTACATAGGTTTTTCCTTAGTGGTTACACCCCTGGTAAAGAGTCTGATCAGTTAGAAGGGGAAGTTCCAACATCTATTAGCCCGTTGGGCTTTATGGTTAACCCATCCTGGTCAGAACAAGATAGAGATGTTGTATCGTTATTAATGGAAATTGCAGGTGATGAAATAATTCACGATCCAGACAAAGTTACAACTTACAGACATTTTACAGGAGGTGTTCCATCCACATTTAATCCGCCCTTGCCCGCAGGCTCCAATATCCAGAATTTTATGGAAAGCGTCATTCAAGACGTTAAAGCACTAATTTACCCTAAATCTACCCCGAACCTTACGGTGGGAGAAAGGAGTGCTTTAAAATGGCTATCTGAAAACACAGAAATAGTAGTGAAGCCTGCGGATAAGGGAGGCAATGTTGTACTCTTGACCAAAGATTATTACCTACAAGAGGCAAATCGCCAGTTAAGTGATCAAAATACTTATACAGCATTATTAAAAGACCCCACCACACATTACCAGGAGAGTGCTAGATCACTACTTAGGAGGGGGGTGGAAAGCAATATTTTTTCGGAGAGATTTGCTAACAAACTTTTTATTACTCACCCACAAAAACCATACTGGTACTGGACACCCAAAATTCACAAAAATGCTCAATTGCCGCCAGGTCGGCCGATTGTTGCGGGCAGAGGCTCAGTTACTGAGCCCCTGTCCCAATACCTTGATTGGGTCCTGCGCCCATTACTACTTACTATACCAGCTTACTTAAAAGACACTCAACACTTACTGCAAATTTTGGAAAATTTTGGGTGGCAGGAGCATTTTATTTTGGCTAGTATCGACGTGGAGAGCCTCTACACCCGCATCCCTCAGGGTGCGGGTATGGAGGCTGTCCGGCGTCGACTGGACCAAACGGAAAATCATAGCCCTGTTTACATTAATTATATTTGTGAGATGTTACAGTTTGTATTATCCCATAATGCTTTTCAGTTCAATAATCGCTGGTTTAACCAGCGATCTGGGACTGCGATGGGGACCCCCGTGGCACCTACTTTCGCAAATATTTTTTTGGGGGTCCTAGAGGAAGATAAGGTCTTCTCTTCTAATAATCCTTTCCTTTAATATCTGGCTCTCTATGTTAGATATGTCGACGACGTGCTGGTTATTTGGTCGGGTAGTACGGCCCAGTTTTACCAGTTCGTCGCCTACATGAACGACAATAATTATAATATGCATTTTACTAGCGTGGTGGGCATCAATAATATAGAATTCCTTGACACTAAATTTGTTGCTAAAAATGATTATTTGGAGATTGAGGGATTTAGAAAAATTACGGCTACTAACTCCTTGCTTAGATATGACAGCTTTCATTCCCAACATGTCAAAAAGTCTCTTCCTTTCGGACAATTTGTCCGATTGAAACGGATAAATACCACTACGGAAACATTTGAAATACAGGCGAAACAATTGTGGGACAGACTAATAGAGAGGGGTTACCTTACATCGATCCTGAGTGAGGCACTATTTAAAGTCAGGAGAATACCTCGTAGTCAATTGTTGCATAAAAAGTATGATAATGATCATGCTAAATTAAATATAGAAAATCTAACAAAAAATTTTACGTTTTCCTTCATGTACAGCCCTATGGAAAATAAAATTAGGTCAGCCATATATAAAAATTGGCATATTCTTCAGCAGGATGACATCTTAAGTAAAACACAGTTGAATAAACCATTAATCTCTTTTCGCAGAACTAAGAATATTAGAGATCACATTGTACGAGGAAGATTACAAGATGATACGTCCAAAAATTGGATAGAAAAATCAAAACCACAAGGATGTTTTAAATGTGGACAGTGCAATTTATGTTCTCACATGATACAAACTAAAAGCATACAATTAGGGTCACAGAATCTCGCTATCCATGATTTTGTCACATGCAAATCTACCTATATCGTTTATGCATTAGTCTGTACATGCGGTTTATATTATATTGGGAAGACCATAAGACCACTGCATAAAAGAATTAGGGAACACTTTCGTTCACTCACTACTGGAAAAGGCTGCCCAAAAGTAATAGAACATATGAAATATAAACACAATAACAAAATTGAAGATTTAAAATTCCTAGGATTAAAAACAGTTGCACCCTTAAAATTTGGTGGAGACAGACATAAATTATTGTTACAAAAAGAATCTGAAATGATTATACTTACAGACGCCATAGGACCACTAGGATTAAACCTACGGGAGGATTTTAATGTATTTCCATAGTGCAGGTGGATGTTGTTAGCATAGGACCTATGTTCACACGTAGCGTTTTAAGTACAATGCATAACCTCCGTTAGTGTTGCATAGTTTTAGGCGCTGCTATAGCTAGTTAGTAAATACTAATGCTAGTCTCTCCATACCATACACAATATTTGTGCTTTTAACCCTGTAATGTCTATTTTTCTATTTTTGTATTACCTGGTGTATGTATTTAAGGGGGGAAGGGTTAATTGATGTCAGAGGTCACGTGTAAGCGCTCTGCGTAGCGCGAAACCGGTCGACTTACCTGTCGTTCTTGTTGCGTGGACCAGCGATCCCGAATAAAACTTCTTGCTGTTTCCGTGAGTGCCGTCTGCGATCTCTTCTTTCAAGTTTAAAAGCAGAAAATACCCCCCAAAATTTGTAACACAATTTCTCCCGAGTACGGCGATACCCCATATGTGACCCTAAACTGTTGCCTTGAAATACGACAGGGCTCCAAAGTGAGAGCGCCATGCGCATTTGAGGCCTAAATTAGGGATTGCATAGGGGTGGACATAGGGGTATTCTACGCCAGTGATTCCCAAACAGGGTGCCTCCAGCTGTTGCAAAACTCCCAGCATGCCTGGACAGTCAACGGCTGTGCGACAATACTGGGAGTTGTTTTACAACAGCTGGAGGCTCCGTTCTGGAAACAGTGGCGTACCAGACGTTTTTCATTTTTATTGGGGACGGGGGCTGTGTAGGGGTATGTGTATATGTAGTGTTTTTTACTTTTTATTTTATTTTTTGTGTTAGTGTAGTGTAGTGTTTTTAGGGTACAGTCGCACGGGCGGGGGGTTCACAGTAGTTTCTCGCTGGCAATTTGAGCTGCAGCAGAAAGTTTGCGGCAGCTCAAATTTGCAGCCAGATACTTACTGTAATCCTCCGCCCATGTGAGTGTACCCTGTACGTTCACATTGGGGGGACATCCAGCTGTTGCATAACTACAACTCCCAGCATGCCCGTTGGCTGTCGGTGACTGCTGAGAGTTGCAGTTTTGCAACAGCTGGAGGCACACTGGTTATGTATCACTGAGTTTTTGACCTAACTCAGTGTTTCACAACCAGTGTGCCTCCAGCTGTTGCAAAACTACAACTCCCAGCATGTACGGTGCATGGTGTACGGTGACTGCTGAGAGTTGTAGTTTGCAACAGCTGGAGGCACACCGGTCGTGAAACACTGAGTTAGGTAAAAAAAAACTCTAAGTTTCACAACCAGTGTGCCTTCAGCTGTTGCAAAACTACAACTCTCAGCAGTCACCGACAGCCAACGGGCATGCTGGGAGTTGTAGTTATGCAACCAGCAGATGCACCACTACAACTCTCAGCATGCACTTTAGCTGTTTGTGCAAGCTGGGAGTTGTAGTTATACAACAGCTGAAGGTACACTTTTCCATAGAAAGAATGTGCCTCCAGCTGTTGCAAAACCATAAGTCCCAGCATGCCCATAAGGGAATGCTGGGAGTTGTGGTGGTCTGCCTCCTGCTGTTGCATAACTACAGCTCCCAGCATGCCCTTTTTGCATGCTGGGAGCTGCTGCTAAGCAACAGCAGGAGGCTGTCACTCACCTCCAACGATCCAGACGCTGCAGGTCAGTCCCGCCGCCGCAGCTGCTCCTGGGGCCCCGATCCCAACAGGGGCGCCGGGGATCGGGGTCCCCAGCACCCGGGGTGCACGTCCCGCACCCCCTCACGTCCTCCAGAAGAGGGGCGGAGCGGGTGCGGGAGTGACACCCGCAGCAGGCGCCCTGATTGGTCGGCCGGTAATCCGGCCGACGAATCAGGGCGATCGTGAGGTGGCACCAGTGCCACCTCACCCCTGCAGGCTCTGGCTGTTCGGGGCCGTCAGAGACGGCCCCGAACAGCCAGTAATTCCGGGTCATCGGGTCACTGGAGACCCGATTGACCCGGAATCGCCGCAGATCGCTGGACTGAATTGTCCAGCGATCTGTGGCGATCGCCGACATGGGGGGGCATAATGACCCCCCTGGGCGATATGCCGAGATGCCTGCTGAACGATTTCAGCAGGCATCCGGCTCCGGTCCCCAACCGGCTAGCGGTGGGGGCCGGAATTCCCATGGGCGTATGGATACGCCCTCGGTCCTTAAGGACTCGGGATGCAGGGCGTATCCATACGACTTATGTCCTGAAGAGGTTAAGGGGTGTCGTTTTTATAATGGGGTAATTTATGGAGGATTTCTAACAGAAAGGCCCTTCAAATCCATTTTAAACTAACCTGGTTCCTAAAAAGCTAAGATTTTGAAATGTTCTTGAAAATTTAGAAAATTGCTGTTAAACTTTAACCTATTAGGGACAGAGGGCGTACAGGTATGCCCTCGCATCCTGGTACTTAAGGACGGAGGGCGTACCTGTACACCCTCTGTATTTCTGATCACTTCTGCTCGCTGGGTGATGATCGGAACAGGATGCCTGCTGAAATCATTCAGCAGGCATCCTATGGCAATGCCTAGGGGGTCCTGAGACCCCCCATAACATTAAATTCATCGGTAAATTCTCACATTTTTTCCGGGCTGGTCACCCAATTTCCTGGAAAATAAGAGTGAGTAAAAAACTACATATATACACACCCTTACACAGTAACCCCCATCCCCCCCAATAAAAATTATAAACGTCTCGTACGGCACTGTTTCCAAAACGGAGCCTCCAGCTGTTGCAAAACAACTCCCTGTATTGCCGGACAGCCATTGACTGTCCAGGCATGCTGGAAGTTTTGCAACACCTGAAGGCACCCTGTTTGGGAAACACTGCCGTAGGGTATTTTTGGTAGAGGAGGCAAGCATCATCCTTGCATCTGTGTTCGCCCCGATGCAAATCCCTAATTTAGGCCTCAAATGTGCATGACACTCTCACTTCGGAGCCCTGTCAAATTTCAAGGCAAGAGATAAGGGCCACATATGGGGTATTTCCGTACTTAGGAAAAATTGTGTAACAAATTTGGGGGCTTTTTCTCCTTTTACCCCTTATGAAAAGAAAAAGTTGGGGTCTACAACAGCATGTTAAAGTAAATTATTTTTTTTCACTAACATGCTTGTGTTGCCCCTTACTTTTCATGCTCACAAGAGGTAAAAGGAGAAAAAGAAAAAAAAAATTGTAACAATTTCTCCTGAGTACGGAAATACCCCATATGTGGACACAAAGTGCTCCGCGGGCGCACAACAGGGCTTAGGAGTGAGATCGCACCATGTACATTTGAAGCCTAAATTGGAGATTTGCACAGGGGTGGCTGACAAAAAAGCAAAAACAAAAACACCCATATGTGGCCCCATTTTGGAAACTACACCCCCTCAAGGAAAATAATAAGGGTTACAGTGAGCATTTACACCCCACAGATGATTGACGAGTTGTCGTTAAAGTTGGACACGAAAATGAACAATTAGATTTTTTTCACAAAAATGCTGGTGTTACCCCAAATTTATTCATTTTCACAAAGGGTAATGGAAGAAAAATCCCCCCCTTAAAATGTGTGACTCTATTTAAGGGGGGGATATACCACACATGTGGATGTAAAGTGCTCTGCGGGCGCACTACAATGCTCAGAAGAGAAGGAGCAAAAATTTTGGAATTTGGCTGGAATGAAAGGCCCACATGCTGTCAGAACAGTGAACCCCCCACATGTGACCCCTTTTTGGAAACTACACCCCTCAAGGATCGTAATAAGGGGTACAGTGAGCATTTACACCCCCAAGGTGTCTGGCAGATTTTTTGAACAGTGGTCCGTAAAAATTTAAAATTTAATTTTCCATTTGTACAGCCCACTGTTCCAAAGATCTGTCAAATGCCAGTGGGGTGTAAAGGCTCATTGCACCCCTTATTTCATTCTTTGAGAGGTGTATTTTCCGAAATAGGGTCACATGTGGTGGAGGTTCACTGTTCTGGTAGCATGGGGACTTTGTAAACGCACATGGCCCCTGACTTCCATTCCAACCACATTCTCTCTCCAAAAGCCCAATGGCGCTCCTTCTCTACTGACCGCTATAATGCGCACACAGAGCACTTTATATCCACATATGGGTTATTTCCATACTCAGAAGAAATGGGGTTACAAATTTTGGGGGGCTTTTTCTCCTATTACCCCTTGTGAAAAGGAAAAATTTGGGGTAGAATTTTAGTGAAAAAAATAAAATAATTTATTTTCACGTCCCACTTAAACAACAAGCACCTCTGGGATGTTAAGGCTTACTGTACCCCTTGTTACGTTCCTTGAGGGGTGTACTTTCCAAAATAGTGTGCCATGTGTGGGGGGATTTTGCTGTTCTGGCACCATGGGGGCTTCCTTAATGAGCCCTGTAGTGTGCCCACAAAGCACTTTACATCCACATATGAAATATTTCCTTACTCAAGAGAAATGGGGTTACAAATTTTGGGGGACATTTTCTCCTATCACACCTTGTGAAAGTGAAAAATTTGGGGTAACACCAGCATTTTAGTGGAAAAAATCTAATTTTTCATTTTCATGTCCCACTTTAATGAAAGTTCTTCAACCACCTGTGGGGTATTAAAGCTCACTTTACCCCTTGTTACGTTCCTTGAGGGGTGCCATAGGGTTTGCTGTTCTGGCACCATGGGGGCTTGCTAAATGCCTCCCAAAAACCATTTCAGCAAAATTCACTCTCCAAAAGCCTATTGTTGCTCCTTTCCTTCTGAGCCCTCTAGTGTTCTTGCAGAGCACTTTACATCCACATATGAGGTATTTCCAAAACTCGAGAGGAATTGGTTTACAAATTTTGGGATTCGTTTTCACTTTTTACCGCATGTAAAAATGAAAAAAAAAATGGGGCTACAAGAACATGTTAGTGTAAAAAATTTAGATTTTGAGTTTTCTCCTCCACATTGCTGATATTCCTATGAAACATCTAAAGGGTTAACACACTTTCTGAATGTCATTTTGAATAACTTGTGGGGTGCAGTTTTCATAATGGGGGATTTCTAACATAAAGATCCTAAAATTCACTTCACAACTGAACTGGTCCCTAAAAAATTCAAATTTTGAAATGTTTCTGAAAAATTGGAAAATTGCAGATTGCTGCTAAACTTTGAAGCCCTCTAATGTCTTCAAAAAGTAAAATCATGTCAACTTTATGATGCAAACATAAAGTAGACATATTGTATATCAATATATAATTTATATGTGAATCAATATATAATTTATTTGGTATGTCCATTTTCCTTACAAGCAGAGAGATTCAAAGTTAGAAAAATGCAAAGTTTTCAAAAATGTTATGAAATTTGGGAATTTTAAACCAAGAAATGATGTAAGTATCGGAAAAAATTTAGCACTATCTTAAAGTAGAATATGTCACGAAAAAACAGTCTCAGAATCAAATTCATAAGTAAAAGCATCCCAGAGTTATTAATGTATAAAGTGACAGAGGTCAATTTGCTAAACATTTTCTCGTCCGTGTCCCCTGTGGTAGCTGTGGCATGCTGAATGTTATTTTTCAATATAAATCAGCAGTCTGCTATCACCGTCCGTCACCCCTGTGTCACCTGAGTTTGCCATCTGCTGTCAACTGAGACCGTCGCCCCTGTGTCACCTGTGATCGTCGCCCCTGTGTCACCTGTGATCGTCGCCACTTGTCACCTGTGATCGTCGTCCCATGTCACTGTTCCTGTTGTTCTCATCCCCTTGTTATAAAAAGTAAATAAAAAAAAAGTTAAAAATAGAGCTTGAAACCCCCTCTACTATCCCCCTCATCTCCTCCTGAGACCGTCGCCACTTGTCCCCCTGTGATAGCTGTGGCGTGCTGATTAGTATTTTTTTATATAAAGCAGCCGTCCGCTATCACCGTCCGTCACCCGTGTCAACTGAGTTTGCTGTCTGCTTTCAACTGAGACCGTCACCCCTGTGTCATCTGTGATCGTCGCCCCTTGTCACCAGTGATTGTCGCCACTTGTCACTGTTCCTATTGTTGTCATCCCCATGTTATAAAAAGTTTTTAAAAAGTCACCCCGTTACAAAAAAAAAAAAACACAAAAAAGTAACCCCTTTCCCGTTGTTGTCACCCCCAGTTTTTTGTGTTGTGTATATACAGTATAAGCACAACATGTTCATCACAGCGGATGTATTCGCTGGAGGAGGCCTATGACATTTTAGCCACAGAGACGGAGATGATGAGGACCCCACATTCCTGCTCTTAGCCTCAGCAGACTCAAGGAGGCGATGCAGGCAGGCCACTGCAGCAGCCGCTGCATCACCTGGCCCCTCTGGGCTTTCCGTGCCCTCGGAGCCCTCTGACCCCACATGGGTGGACCAAGGGAATTTTGCACCCCAAATCCCTGGGTTTACAGGGAATACAAAGATGCAATTCCCATATGCTGGTTTGGCGGAAAAGGACTTTTTTAAGTTCTTTTTCACGGATGAGCTGAAACCCAGTATCCGTGCATATTGGACTACCGACCTGCTCTATAACACCCCCATGTACCCCATGGTGATGAGCAGGACACGGTTTGAGATGCTATTGAGGTTTTTGCATTATACAGATAATGTCGCATGTCCACCTAGAGACCACCCTAGCTTTGATCGTCTATATAAAATCAGGCCCCTTATAGACCATCTAAATACAGTGACCCCCCGACCTACGATGGCCCCGACATATGATCAAATTGACATACGATGGCCTCTCAGAGGCCATCGCATGTCGATGTCAGCATCGACATACGATGCTTTTTTATGTCGGGGCCATCGCATTGAGTGCTGTCCGGCAGAGCAAAATGCTTAAGCTGCTGCCGGATAGCAGCTTAATGTTCCCCGTGTGGTGTGGTAAGTACTTACCCCTCCACGATGCTCTGGGGTGCCCTCCGGGTCCAGCACTGGTCTTCCGGTGTCTTCTCGGCCCTCTCCGATGACGTCAATACGCTGCTGCGCATGTCATCCAATAGGAATGGCTTACGCAGCGGCGTAATGACGTCGCTACGCTGGCCCAGTAAGGCCTTGCGGAAGACAGCAGAGGACCGGAGAAGACCAGGAGAGCCCAGCGGAGTCCCGGGGTCACCATCGGGAGCGGAGGGGACACCATCGCGAGCGGCGGAGACAGGTGAGTACAGCTTCCTATACTTTACATTGCACAAATTCCTCAACATACGATAGATTCGACAAACGATGGCTCGTTTGGAATGAATTACCATCGTATGTTGAGGGACCACTGTACAGTGTTCCAGGTAGCATATGTCCCAGACAGGTAAATATCAATTGATGAGTCCCTGGTGCACTTCAAGGGCAGACTACAATTCCGTCAGTACCTGCCCAGCAAAAGGGCAAGGTATGGCGTGAAGCTGTACAAGCTCTGTGAAAGTGCATCAGGATACACGTACAGGTTCCGTGTATATGAGGGCAAAGACTCATCAATTGAACCCCCAGAGTGCCCCCCTGTACTGGGAATCACTGACAAGATAGTATGGGATTTGGTGCACCCCATACTAGACCAGGGTTACCACCTCTACCTGGATAATTTCTACACGAGCGTCCCCCTATTCAAATGCCTCGCTGCACGTGGTACAGTAGCATGTGGCACTGTATGTAAAAACCAGAGAGGCCTCCCCAAGCCTCTGCTGGCACATCCCATGCGAAAGCATGAGAGCAGGGCACTGTGCAGCGATGGCATATTGTGTGTCAGGTACAAGGACAAGAGATACGTCCTTGTGCTGACCACAATACATGGCCACAACAACCACCCCGGTTTCTGTACATGGGGCCCGTACAGAAATCTATAAGCCAGACTGCATCCTGGCTTATAATAGGTTCATGGGAGGGGTGGACATGTCTGACCAGGTGCTGAAACCATATAGCGCCATGAGAAAGACATGGGCGTGGTATGAGAAACTGTCTGTGCACATGGTACAGATGGCCTTATATAATGCCTTTGTCCTGTACAGGCATGCCGGCCAGAGGCGGACGTTCTTGGAGTTCCAGGAGGTGGACATAAGGAACCTGTTATTTGGTGAACAGGAAGTTGCAGGCCCCAGCACTTCCGAGTCCTCACGGATTGTGCCAGTGCAGTATTTCCCCAGTGAAATCCCCCACACTGGGAAGAAGGGGAGGAACCAAAAGATATGCAGGGTCTGTTATAAAAGAGGGATCGGCAGGGCCACAACGTACCAGTGCGAGACCTGTCCCACTCAGCCTGGACTGTGCATCCCATGTTTTAAAATTTTTCATACATCCCTGCAATATTAATTTGATCCCTCTTAACCCCCTTGTACCACATCACATGCCACTTTTTGTTCTTAGTTATTTTTACCCTCCCCTCCCCCATTTTATTAAAATCTGTGGCCCAGTGTGCCACCTTTTATTTTTATTTTTACCCCTAAACCATTCCAGCAAAATATGTCGTACAGTGTGCCCCCAATTATTTTCATTGTACCCCAAAACCATTCCAGCAAAAACAGTGGAACAGTGTGCCTCAAATTATTTTCATTGTACCCCAAAACTATTCCATCAAAAGCAGTGGTACAGTGTGCCTCAAATTATTTTCATTGTACCCCAAAACCATTCCAGCAAAAACAGTGGTACAGTGTGCCTCAAATTATATTAATTGTACCCCAAAACCATTCCAGCAAAAAAGCTGTGGTACAGTAGGCCCTGGATAATCCTTCCCCTCTCAACCATGCCGTGTGCCCAGGCCGCATAGATCATGCCACACATTGGGTATTGCCATACCCAGAAGAACACACATAATAATTACTGGGGTGTATGTCTCCGGTGGCGCAACCTGGGCACTACATATTAGGTGCTGAAATGGCACATAGGTGTAGCAATCACAATTTTCACTATGCACAATCCCCAAGAGCATCATCCTTTGGAAACCTCTTTTCGGTCAAAATGCTCACTACCCCCTACATAAATTCTTTGAGGGGTGTAGTTTTCAAAATGGGGTCACTTGTGGGGTGTTTCCACTGTTCTAGTTCTACGGTTGGCACTGCAAATGCACATAGTGTGAGAAAACAGATTCTTCATTTAAAAGGCTCTCCTTTCCTCTTGTGCCCTGCTGTTTGCCTAAATACCAATTTATACCCACATATTGGGTACTGGCGTGTTCTGGAGAAATTTCCGAACATCCAAATTTTAAATTTCATTTTCACTTTCTAGTTCTACAAATTATCCTCAAACACCTGTAGGGTCAAAATGTTCACTACTCCCCTAAATGAATTCCTTGAGGGGTGTAGTTTTAATCATGGGGTCACTTGTGGGGGGGGGGGGGGGTTCTGCTGTTCTGGCACCATGGGAGGTTTATAAATACACATGGCCCCCGACCTCAATTCCAGCAAAATTCTCTCTCCAAAAGTCCAATGGTGCTCCTTCTGTTCTGAGAGCTGTAGTGTGCCAGCAGAGCACTTAACATGCACATATGGGGAGTTTTCCTAATCGGGAAAAATTGGGCTTCAAATTTTACGGCCCACTTTCTCCTATTACCCCTTGTGAAAAAGAAAAATTAGGGGTAACACCATAATTTTTGTGTTAAAAATCTAATTTTCCATTTTCACGTCCAACTTCAACGCAAAGTTGTCAAACCCCTGTGAGGTGTTAAGGCTCACTATACCCCTTCTTACGTTCCTTGAAGGGTGTAGTTTCCAAAATAGTATGCCATGTGTTTTATTTATTTATTTATTTATTTATTTTTTGCTGTTCTGGCACCATGGGGGCCTCCTAAATGCAACATGACCCCCAAAAACCATGACAGAAATATTTATTTATTTTTAAATCCCACAGTTGCTCTTTCCCTCTTGAGTCATGTTTTGAGCCCGCAGAGCACTTTATGTCAACATATGAGGTATTCCCATATTCGAGAGAAATTGGGCTACAAATTTTGTAAAGTGGTTTTTCTCCATATGCCACTTTTAACCCCTTAAGGACCAAGCCCATTTTGGCCTTAAGGACCAGAGTGTTTTTTGCACATCTGACCACTGTCACTTTAAACATTAATAACTCTGGAATGCTTTTAGTTATCATTCTGATTCCGACAATGTTTTTTCATGACATATTCTACTTTAACATGGTGGTAAATTTTAGTGGTAACTTGCATCCTTTCCTTGTGAAAAATCCTAAAAGTTTATGAAAAATTAGAAAATTTTGCATTTTTCTAACTTTGAAGCTCTCTGCTTGTAAGGAAAATGTATATTACAAATAAAAAAAAATTTTATTCACATATACAATATATCTACTTTATGTTTTCATCATAAAATTTACGTGTTTTTACTTTTGGAAGACACCAGAGGGCTTCAAAGTTCAGCAGCAATTTTCCAATTTTTCACAAAATTTTCAAACTCACTATTTTTCATGGACCAGTTCAGGTTTGAAGTGGATTTGAGGGGCCTTCATATTAGAAATACCCCACAAATGACCCCATTATAAAAACTGCACCCCCAAAGTATTTAAAATGACATTCAGTCAGCATTTTAACCCTTTAGGTGTTTCACAGGAATAGAAGCAAAGTGAAGGAGAAAATTCACAATCTTCATTTTTTACACTCGCATGTTCTTGTAGACCCAATTTTTGAATTTTTACAAGGGGTAAAAGGAGAAAATGTATACTTATATTTGTAGCCCAATTTCTCTTGAGTAAGCACATACCTCATATGTCTATGTTAAGTGTTTGCCGGGCGCAGTAGAGGGCTCAGAAACGAAGGAGCGACGAGGGGATTTTGGAGAGTACGTTTTTCTGAAATGGTTTTTGGGGGGCATGTTGCATTTAAGAAGCCCCTATGGTGCCAGAACCGCAAAAAACCCTCACATGGCATACCATTTTGGAAACTAGACCCCTTGAGGAACGTAACAAGGAATAAAGTGAGCCTTAATACCCCACAGGTGTTTCACGACTTTTGCATATGTAAAAAAAAATATATATATTTTCACTAAAATGTGTGTTTCCCCACAAATTTCAAATTTTTCCAAGGGTTAATAGCAGGAAATACCCCCCAATATTTGTAACCCCTTCTTTTCTGAGTATGGAGGTACCCCATAAGTTAACCTGAAATACACTACGGGCGAACTACAATGCTCAGAAGAGAAGGAGTCATATTTGGCTTTTTGAGAGCAAATTTTGCTCGGGGGGCATGTCGCATTTAGGAAGCCCCTATGGTGCCAGAACAGCAAAAAAAAAAACAAATGGCATACCATTTTGGAAACTAGACCCCTTGAGGAACGTAATAAGGAATAAAGTGAGCCTTAATACCCCACAGGTGTTTCACGACTTTTGCATATGTAAAAAAAAAACATTTTCACTAAAATGTGTGTTTCCCCCCCAAATTTCACATTTTTGCAAGGGTTAATGGCAGAAAATACCCCACAAAATTTGTAACCCCATCTCTTCTGAGTATGGAGGTACCCCATAAGTTGACCTGAAGTGTACTATGGGCGAACTACAATGCTCAGAAGAGAAGGAGTCATATTTGGCTTTTTGAGAGCAAATTTTGCTTGGGGGGCATGTCGCATTTAGAAAGCCCCTAAGGTGCCAGAACAGCAAAAAAAAAAACACATGGCATACCATTTTGGAAACTAGACCCCTTGAGGAAAGTAACAAGGGGTACAGTGAGCATTTGCCCCCCACTGGTGTCTGACAGATCTTTGGAACAGTGGGCTGTACAAGTTTTCATTTTCACGGACCACTGTTCCAAAGATCTGTCAGACACCTGTGGGGGGTAAATTCTCACTGCACCCCTCATTACATTCCGTGAGGGATGTAGTTTCCGAAATGGGGTCACATGTGTTTTTTTTTTTGTGTTTGTCAAAACTGCTGTAACAATCAGCCACCCCTGTGCAAATCACCTCAAATGTACATGGTGCACTCTCCCTTCTGGGCCTTGTTGTGCGCCCCCAGAGCACTTTGCGCCCACATATGGGGTATCTCCGTAGTCGGGAGAAATTGCGTTACAAATTTTGGGGGTCTTTTTTCCCTTTTACCTCTTGTGAAAATGTAAAGTATAGGGCAACATCAGCATGTTAGTGTAAAAAATTAAATTTTTTTACACTAACATTCTGGTGTAGACCCCAACATTTCCTTTTCATGAAGGGTTAAAGGAGAAAAAGCCCCCCAAACCTTGTAACGCAATTTCTCCCGAGTACGGCGATACCCCATATGTGACCCTAAACTGTTGCCCTGAAATACGACAGGGCTCCAAAGTGAGAGAGCGCCATGTGCATTTGAGGCCTAAATTAGGGATTTGCATAGGGGTGGACATAGGGGTATTCTACACCAGTTATTCCCAAACAGGGTGCCTCCAGCTGTTGCAAAACTCCCAACATACCTGGACAGTCAATGGCTGTCCGGCAATACTGGGAGTTGCTGTTTTTCAACAGCTGGAGGCTCTGCTTTGGAAACAGTGGTGTACCGGACGTTCTTATTGGGGAGGGGAGGGGGGCTGTGTAGGGGTATGTGTATATGTAGTGTTTTTAACTTTTTATTTTATTTTGTGTAAGTGTAGTGTAGTGTAGTGTTTTTAGGGTACAGTCACATGGGCGGGGGATTACAGCGAGTTTCCCAGCGCAAAATTTGCCAAAGGCTGTCTAGGCATGCTGGGAGTTGTAGTTTTCAGACTCCTAGAAGCAGCAGTGAAGATCTTCACTGCTGTCTCTGAGGACCATATACTTACCTGCCGGTCCCGTCGCTGCTCGTCCACGTGGCTGGTCCCGCGCTGCTCCTCGGTCCCGCCGCTGGTTTGGGTAAGGCCACCGGTCCCCGCGTGTTCCCCCACCTATGCCGCGAGCCCCCGCAGCCATCGTCCCCCATTCTGCCCGACTTCCAGGGGCGGGCAGTGCGGGGGATCTGAACTTTCACCCCAGGTCACTGTGATTGGTCCACAGGGACCAATCACAGTGATCGCTGACCAGGACCATCAATGGATGGTCCTGGGGGGTGAAGCAGAAGTTGTCCCCTGCTGGAAACAGCGGGACTTCTGCTGGTTAACCCGTGCGATGCTGCGCATTGCCGGGTTAACTGAATGTCATTTATAAACGTCGGGATGCGCAAACGCACTGCACAACCCGGCGTTTATATATGACATTCTGCGGGAAGGGGTTAAAAATGTAAAAAATGCGGATTTAGATTTTCCTTCTCTCCTTTGTTGCTATACTTGTGAAACACCTAAAGGGTTAACAGACTTTCTGAATGTCATTTTGAATACTATGTGGGGTGCAGTTTCTATAATGGGGTCATTCATGGGGTATTTCTCACAGAAAGGCCCCTCAAATCCACTTCAAACATAACTGGTCCCTGATAAATTCAGATATTGAAATTTTTCTGAAAATTTTGAAAATTGCTGCTATACTTTGAATCCCTCTAATGTCTTCAAAAATAGAAAAATGCTATATTTTCTAAATTTTCATGAAATTCTGGGATTTTTCTCAGAATCAGAATAAAAAGTAAAAGCATCCCGGAGTTATTAATGCTTAAATTGACAGTGGTCAGATTTGCAAAAAAACGCTCTGGTCCTTAACCCCTTAACCCCTTAAGGACCAGGCCATTTTATACCTTAAGGACCAGAGCATTTTTTGCAATTCTGACCACTGTCACTTTAAACATTAATAACTCTGGAATACTTTTAGTTATCATTCTGATTCCGAGATTGTTTTTTCGTGACATATTCTACTTTAACTTAGTGGTAAAATTTTATGGTAACTTGCATCCTTTCTTGGTGAAAAATCCCCAAATTTGATGAAAAAAATGAAAATTTTGCATTTTTCTAACTTTGAAGCTCTCTGCTTGTAAGGAAAATGGATATTCAAAATATATATTTTTTGGGTTCACATATACAATATGTCTACTTTATGTTTGCATCATAAAATTTATGAGTTTTTACTTTTGGAAGACACCAGAGGGCTTCAAAGTTCAGTAGCAATTTTGAAATTTTTCACAAAATTTTCAAACTCACTATTTTTCAGGGACCAGTTCAGTTTTGAAGTGGATTTGAAGGGTCTTCATATTAGAAATACCCCATAAAAGACCCCATTATAAAAACTACACCCCCTAAAGTATTCAAAAAAACATTCAGTAAGTATATTAACCCTTTAGGTGTTTCACAGGAATAGCAGCAAAGTGAAGGAGAAAATTCAAAATCTTCATTTTTTACACTCGCATGTTCTTGTAGACCCAATTTTTGAATTTTTGCAAGGGATAAAAAGGAGAAAATTTTTACTTGTATTTGAAACCCAATTTCTCTCGAGTAAGCACATACCTCATATGTCTATGTTAATTGTTCGGCGTGCGCAGTAGAGGGCTCAGAAGGGAAGGAGCGACAAATGGTTTTTGGGGGGCATGTCGCATTTAGGAAGCCCCTATGGTGCCAGGACAGCAAAAAAAAAAAACACATGGCATACCATTTTGGAAACTAGACCCCTCAGGGAACGTAACAAGGGGTAAAGTGAACCTTAATACCCCACAGGTGTTTCACGACTTTTGCATATGTAAAAAAAATATATATTTTTTTTTACCTAAAATGCTTGGTTTCCCAAAAATTTTACATTTTTAAAAAGGGTAATAGCAGAAAATACCCCCCAAAATTTGAAGCCCAATTTCTCCCGATACAGAAAACACCTCGCATGGGGGTGAAAAGTGCTCTGCTGGTGCACTACAGGTCTCAGAAGAGAAGGAGTCACATTTGGCTTTTTTTGCTCTGGGGGCATGCCGCATTTAGGAAGCCCCTATGGTGCCAGAACAGCAAAAAAAAAAACACATGGCATACCATTTTGGAAACTAGACCCCTCGGGGAACGTAACAAGGGGTAACGTGAACCTTAATGCCCTACAGGTGTTTCACGACTTTTACATATGTAAAAAAAAAAATTTATTTTTTACCTAAAATGCTTGTTTTCCCAAAATGTTTACATTTTTAAAAAGGGTAATAGCGGAAAATACCCCCCAAAATTTGAAGCCCAATTTCTCCCGATTAAGAAAACACGCCATATGGGGGTGAAAAGTGCTCTGCTGGTGCACTACAGGTCTCAGAAGAGAAGGAGTAACATTTGGCTTTTTGAAAGCAAATTTTGCTCTGGGGGCATGCCGCATTTAGGAAGCCCCTATGGTGCCAGATCAGCAAAAAAAAACACATGGCATACCATTTTGGAAACTAGACCCCTCGGGGAACGTAACAAGGGGTAATGTGAACCTTAATACCCTACAGGTGTTTCACGACTTTTGCATATGTAAAAAAATATATATTTTTTTTACCTAAAATGCTTGGTTTCCCAAAATTTTTACAATTTTAAAAAGGGTAATAGCAGAAAATACCCCCCAAAATTTGAAGCCCAATTTCTCCCGATTCAGAAAACACCCCATATGGGTGTGAAAAGTGCTCTGCTGGCGCACTACAGGTCTCAGAAGAGAAGGAGTCACATTTGGCTTTTTGAAAGCGAATTTTGCTCTGGGGGCATGCCGCATTTAGGAAGCCCCTATGGTGCCAGGACAGCAAAACAAAACCACATGGCATACCATTTTGAAAACTAGACCCCTCGGGGAACGTAACAAGGGGTAATTTGAACCTTAATACCCTACAGGTGTTTCACGATTTTTGCATATGTAAAAAAAAATATTTTTTTTTTACCTAAAATGCTTGTTTTCCCAAAAATGTTACATTTTTAAAAGGGTAATAGCAGAAAATACCCCCAAAAATTTGAAGCCCAATTTCTCCCGAGTACGGCGATACCCCATATGTGGCCCTAAACTGTTGCCTTGAAATACGACAGGGCTCCAAAGTGAGAGCGCCATGCGCATTTGAGGCCTAAATTAGGGACTTGCATAGGGGTGGACATAGGGGTATTCAACGCCAGTGATTCCCAAACAGGGTGTCTCCAGCTGTTGTAAAACTCCCAGCATGCCTGGACAGTCAACGGCTATCTGGCAATACTGGGAGTAGTTGTTTTGCAACAGCTGGAGGCTCCGTTTTGGAAACAGTGGCGTACCGGACGTTTTTCATTTTTATTGGGGAGGGGGGTTGTATAGGGGTATGTGTATATGTAGTGTTTTTTACTTTTTATTTTATTTTGTGTTAGTGTAGTGTAGTGTTTTTAGGGTACAGTCGCACGGGCGGGGGTTCACAGTAGTTTCTCGCTGGCAGTTTGAGCTACGGCAGAAAATTTGACGCAGCTCAAACTTGCAGCCGGATACTTACTGTAATCCTCCGACCATGTGAGTGTACCCTGTACGTTCACATTGGGGGGGGGGGGAACATCCAGCTGTTGCAAAACTATAAACTCCCAGCATGTACGGTCTATCAGTGCATGCTGGGAGTTGTAGTTTTGCAACCGTTGGAGGCTCCGTTTTGGAAACAGTGGCGTACCAGACGTTTTTCATTTTTATTGGGGAGGGGAGGGGGGTTGTATAGGGGTATGTGTATACGTAGTGTTTTTTTTACTTATTTTATTGTGTGTTAGTGTAGTGTAGTGTTTTTAGGGTACAGTCACACGGGCGGGGGGTTCACAGTAGTTTCTCGCTGGCAGTTTGAGCTGCGGCAGAAATTTTGCCGCACCTCAAACTTGCAGCCGGATACTAACTGTAATCCTCCGCCCATGTGAGTGTACCCTGTACGTTCACATTGGGGAGGGGAACATCCAGCTGTTGCAAAACTACAACTCCCAGCATGTACGGTCTATCAGTGCATGCTGGGAGTTGTAGTTTTGCAACAGCTGGAGGCACACTGGTTGTGAAACACCGAGTTTGGTAACAAACTCAGTGTTTTGCAACCAGTGTGCCTTCAGCTGTTGCAAAAGCTACAACCCCCAGCATGTACGGACAGCGGAAGGGCATGCTGGGTGTTGTAGTTATGCAACAGCTGGAGGCATACTACTTTGGCTGGGGATGCTGGGGATTGTAGTTATGCAACAGCTGGAGACACACTGGTTTACTACTTAACTCAGTGTGCCTTCAGCTGTTGCAAAACTACAACTCTCAGCAGTCACCGACAGCCAACGGGCATGCTGGGAGTTGTAGTTATGCAACCACCAGATGCACCACTACAACTCCCAGCATGCACTTTAGCTGATTGTGCAAGCTGGGAGTTGTAGTTACACAACAGCTGAAGGTACACTTTTCCATAGAAAGAATGTGCCTCCAGCTGTTGCAAAACTACAAGTCCCAGCATGCCTATAAGGGCATGCTGGGAGTTGTGTTGGTCTGCCTCCTGCTGTTGCATAACTACAGCTCCCAGCATGCCCTTTTTGCATGCTGGGAGCTGTTGCTAAGCAACAGCAGGAGGCTGTCACTCACCTCCAACGATCCAGCCGCACAGGTCAGTCCCTCGTCGTCTCCGCCGCCGCCGCTGCTCCTGGGGCCCCGATCCCAACAGGGGCACCGGGGATCGGGGTCCCCAGCACCCGGGGTGCACGTCCCGCACCCGCTCACGTCCTCCGGAAGAGGGGCGGAGCGGGTTGCGGGAGTGACACCCGCAGCAGGCGCCCTGATTGGTCGGCCGGTAATCCGGCCGACGAATCAGGGCGATCGTGAGGTGGCACTAATGCCACCTCACCCCTGCTGGCTCTGGCTGATCGGGGCCGTCTCTGACGGCCCCGATCAGCCAATAATTCCGGGTCACCGCGTCACTGGAGACCCGATTGACCCGGAATCCGCCCCAGATCGCTGGACTGAATTGTCCAGCGATCTGCGGCCATCGCCGACATGGGGGGTCATAATGACCCCCCTGGGCGATATGCCCCGATGCCTGCTGAACAATTTCAGCAGGCATCGGGCACCGGCTCCGCTCCAAATGGTTGCGGGGGGCCGGTAAAACACATGACGTTCTCATACGTCATGTGTCCTTAAGGACTCGGAAATGGAGACGTATGAGAACGTCATGTGTCCTTAAGGGGTTAAGGATGGAGCCCATTTTCACCTCTAGGACGAAGCCCTTTTTTCTGCAAATCTGACCACTGTCACTTTAAACATTAATAACCCTGGAATGCTTTTACTTATCATTCTGATTCCAAGATTGTTTTTTCGTGACATATTCTACTTTGACATAGTGGTAAATTTTTGTGGTAACTTGCATCTTTTCTTGGTGAAAAATCCCCAAATTTGATTAAAAAATTTAAAATTTAGCATTTTTCTAACTTTGAAGCTCTCTGCTTGTAAGGAAAATGGATATTCAAAATATATTTTTTTTTTTGGATTCACATATACAATATGTCTACTTTATGATTGCATCATAAAATTGACGAGTTTTTACTTTTGGAAGACACCAGAGGGCTTCAAAGTTCAGCAGCAATTTTCCAATTTTTCACAAAATTTTCAAACTCACTATTTTTCAGGGACCAGTTCAGGTTTGAAGTTGATTTGAAGGGTCTTCATATTAGAAATACCCCATAAATGACCCCATTATAAAAACTGCACCCCCCAAAGTTTTCAAAATGACATTCAGTAAATGTTTTAACCCTTTAGGTGTTTCACAGGAAAAGCAGCAAAGTGAAGGAGAAAATTCAAAATCTTCTTCATTTTTTACACTCGCATGTTCTTGTAGACCCAAGGAGTCATATTTGGCTTTTTGAGAGCAAATTTTGCTCGGGGGGCATGTCGCATTTAGGAAGCCCCTATGGTGCCAGGACAGCAAAAAAAAAAAAACACATGGCATACCATTTTGGAAACTAGACCCCTTGAGGAACGTAACAAGGGATAAAGTGAGCCTTAATACCCCACAGGTGTTTTACGACTTTTGCATATGTAAAAAAAAATATTTTTTTTTTTCACTAAAATGTGGGTTTCCCCCAAATTTCAAATTTTTGCAAGGGTTAATAGCAGAAAGACCCCCCAAAATTTGTAACCCCATCTCTTCTGAGTATGGAGGTACCCCATAAGTGGACCTGAAGTGCACTGCGGGCGAACTACAATGCTCAGAAGAGAAGGCGTCATATTTGGCTTTTTGAGAGCAAATTTTGCTCGAGGGCATGTCGCATTTAGGAAGCCCCTATGGTGCCTGGACAGCAGAAAAAAAACCACATGGCATACCATTTTGGAAACTAGACCCCTCACAGAATGTAATGAGGGGTACAGTGAGCATTTACCCCCCACTGGTGTCTGACAAATCTTTGGAACAGTGGGCTGTGCAAAATTTTTCATTTTCACGGACCACAGTTCCAAAGATCCGTCAGACACCTGTGGGGTGTAAATTCTCACTGCACCCCTTATTACATTCCGTGAGGGGTGTAGTTTCCAAAATGGGGTCACATGTGGGTGTGTTTTTATTTTGCGTTTGTCAGAACCGCTGTAACAATCAGCCACCCCTGTGCAAATCGCCTAAAATGTACATGGCGCACTCTCCCTTCTGGGCCTTGTTGTGCGCCCCCAGAGCACTTTGCGCCCACGTATAGGGTATCTCCGTACTCGGGAGAAATTGCGTTACAAATTTTGGGAGGCGTTTTTCCCTTTTACTTGTGAAAATGAAAAGTTTAGGGCAACACCAGCATGTTAGTGTAAAAATGTTTATTTTTTTACACTAACATGCTGGTGTAGACCCCAACTTTTCCTTTTCATAAGGGGTAAAAGGAGAAAAAGCCCCCCAAAATTTGTTAGGCCATTTCTCCCAAATACGGCGATACCCCATATGTGACCCTATTCTGTTGCCTTGAAATACGACAGGGCGCCAAAGTGAGAGCGCCATGTGCATTTGAGGCCTGAATTAGGGACTTGCATAGGGGTGGACATAGGGGTATTCTTTGCCAGTGATTCCCAAACAGGGTGCCTCCAGCTGTTGCTAAACTCCCAGCATGCTTTGACAGTCAATTGCTGTCCAGAAATGCTGGGAGTTTTTGTTTTGCAACATCTGGAGGCTCCATCTTAGAAACCCTGCCATACAATACGTTTTTCATTTTTATTGGGAAGGGGGTTGGTGGGGGTGCAGTGTATGTGTGTATATGTAGTGTTTTACTCTTTATTTTGTGTTAGTGTAGTGTTTTTAGGTTACATTCACACTGACGGCGGATTACACTGAGTCTCCCGCTAGGAGTTTGAGCTGCGGCGGAAAATTTGCTGCAGCTCAAATTTGTAGCGGGGAACTCACTGTAATCTGCCGCCAGTGTGAATGTAGCCTGTACATTCACATGGGAGGGGGGGGGGGGGGGGTCAAAACTACAACTCCCAGCATGCACTGACAGACCATGCATGCTGGGAGTTGTAGTTTTGCAACAGCTGGAGGCACACTGGCTGGAAAACCTTGAGTTAGGTTCTATGACCTAACTCAGTATTTTCCAACCAGTGTGCCTCCAGCTGTTGCAAAACTACAACTCCCAGCATGTACTGATTGTGGAAGGGCATGCTGGGAGATGTAGTTATGCAATGGCTGGAGGCACGCAAGTACAACTCCCAGCATGCAAAGACAGCCTTATGCTGTTCCTGAATGCTGGGAGTTGTAGTTTTGCAAGATTTAGAGGGGTTCAGGTTGTAAATCACTGTCCAGTGGTCTCAAAACTGTGGCCCTCCAGATGTTGCAAAACTACAACTCGCAGCATGCCGAGACAGCAAACTGCTGTCTGGGCATGCTGGGAGTTGTTGTTTTGCAACATCTGGAGGCCCACGGTTTAGAGACCACTGTAAACTGTGGCCTTCCGGATGTTGCTAGGCAACAACTCACCTAGCAGGACCCGGAAGTATTGCTGCCGCCGCCGCCGCCGCGCATGGGGGAGGATCGCGAACGGGGATCCGGGATCCAGGTAAGGGACCTTCGGCGCCGACCTTCCCTGGACGGTTCCACCGTTTTGCCCGGACACCGATAGGTGGGCAAAGCGGGGGAACCAAACTTTAACCCCCCCTCCCCCGGTCTGCTATCGGTCGGTCGCTCGGCCGACCAATAGCAGGGATAGGAGGGGTGGCACCCCTGCCACCAAACTCCTATCCCTTCAGGGGGATCGAGGGTGTCTCGGACACCCCCGATCCCTCTTATTTTCCGGGTCACCGGGTCACCAATGACCCGTATGACCCGGAATTGCGCAGATCGCAGGACTGAATTGACCTGCGATTTGCGCACATGGCGGTCATGGGGGGGTCTCAGGACCCCCCTCGGCGATGTGCCGGGATGCCTGCTGTTAGATAACAGCAGTCATCCCGGCCCGATCACCGCTACCAGTGTCGCGGCTCTCCCGGAAACCCGCAACATACATGTACGTCGCCGTGCGCCAAGTGACACTTTGCGGCGCCGTACATGTACGTCGCTCGTCGTGTAGGGGTTAAGGTGAAAATGGGCTTGGTCCTTAACCAGTTAAGGACCCAGGGCATACTCTTACGTCCTGACACCCTGGTACTTAAGGACCCAGGACGTAAATGTACGCCTGTGGGAATTTCGGTCCCGCCGCGCAGGTGGGGGGGAGCAGACCAGGGTGACTGCTGATATCGATCAGCAGGCACCCAGCGCAAATGCCCAGGGGCTCATCAGACCCCCCCCCCATGCCGGCGATTGCTGCAAATTGCTGGTGAATTCATACACCCGGAAAATAAGGGGTCCACGACATCCACGATCCCCCTGAAGGGATAGGAGTGAGGTGGCAGGGGTGCCACCTCTCCTATCCCTGCTATTGGTCGTATAGAAGCGACGACCAATAGCAGACCGGGGGGCGGGGGGGTTAACTTTCGGTTTCCCCGTTCTGCCCACTCACAATAGCCGGGGCAGAACGGGGAAACCGTCGAGGTTTGCCCCCCCATGTGAATGTACAGGGTACATTCACACGAGCGACTTTACAGTAAGTTTCCTGCTTGAAGTTTGAGCTGTGGCTAATTTTTCGCAACAGCGCTAACTTCTAGCGGGAAACTCACCGTAACCCGCCAGTGCGAATGTACCCTAAAAAAACTACACTAAACTAACACATAATAAAGGGTAAAACGCAACATATACACCCCTTACACTGTCGTCGTCCCCCCCCATCCCAATAAAAATGAAAAATGTATTGTACGGCAGTGTTTCCAAAACGGAGCCTCCAGCTGTTGCAAAACAACAACTCCCAGAATTTCCGGACAGCCACTGACTGTCCGGGGATTCTGGGAGTTAGCAACAGCTGGAGGCACCCTGTTTGGGAATCTCTGGCGTAGAAAACCCCACGCCTATGCAATCCCTAAATTAGTCCTCAAATGTGCATGTCGCTTCCTTATGAAAAGGAAAGGTTGGGGGCTACACCAGCCTGCTAGTGTAAAGAAATAAAAAATTGTACACTAACATGCTGGTGTTGCCCCATACTTTTTATTTTCACAAGCGGTAAAAGGAAAAAAAGAACCCCATAATTTGTAACGCAATTTCTCCTGAGTACGGAAATGCCTCATGTGGGCGTAAAATGCTCTGCGGGTGCACAACAAGGCTCAGGAGTGAGAGCGCTCTATGTAAATTTGAGGCCTAAATTGGTGATTTGCTCAGGGGTGGCTGATTTTACAGCGGTTCTGACATAAACACAAAAAAAAGAAATACCCACATGTGACCCCATTTTGGAAACCACACCCCTCACAGAACGTAACAAGAGGTATAGTAAGCCTTACCACCCCAAAGGTGTTTAATGAAAATTCGGGATGGAATAATAAAAATAAAAAGCTTTTCACTAAAATGCTGGTGTTACCCTAAATTTTTCATTTCTCGAGCAGCATATGTTTGCTATGGGGATTTTCTCCTACTCTGGTTAGTTCCTAAAATGGACAAAGATGTCAGCAGAGAGCACTGTGCTCGTGATTCAGCAGAGTGCTCTGTTTTCCAAAAAGAAAAAAATTTCCTCTGTAGTATTCAGCAGCTAATAAGTACTAGAAGGATTAAGATTTTTTAATAAAAGTAATTTACAAATCTGTTTCACTTTCTGGCAGCATTTGACTAAACGCTTTTATGAAAACTAGAATTGACTGCTTTTCCAGAGTAAAAACTCGTTTTTAGTGAATGCCTTTTTGAAAACTAGAACTGACTGCTTTTCCCCAGTGAAAATTAGTTTTGACTGAATGCTTTTATAAAAACTAGAATTGACTGCTTTTCCCCAGTGAAAACTAGTTTTGACTAAACGCTGTCATGAAAACTAGAATTTGACTCCTTTTTCCTAGTGAAAACCAGTTCTTACATAACGCCTTTGTTGAAACACCAGTTTTTACTAAACACCTTCGCTCAAACAAAAATTTACTTAGTTTTCACAAAGGTGTTTAGTAAAAACTAATTTTCACTGGGGAAAAGCAGTTAATTCTAGTTTTCACTTAGGCATTCAGTCAAAACTAGCTTTTACTGGGCAAAAGCAATCGATTCTAGTGTTCACGAAGGTATTTAGTCAAAACTAGTTTTCACTAGGGAAAAATAGTTTTAACTGTAACATATCTAATGTTAAAGGGGTATTCCAGGCCAAAACTTTTTTTTATATATCAACTGGCTCCGGAAAGTTAAACAGATTTGTGAATTACTTCTTTTAAAAAATCTTAATCCTTCCAATAATTATCAGCTGCTGAAGTTGAGTTGCTGTTTTCTGTCTAACTGCTTTCTGATGACTCACGTGCCAGGAGCTGTGCAGCTCCTATGGGGATATTTTCCCATTATGCACAGCTCCCGGGACGTGACATCATCATTGAGCAGTTAGACAGAAAACTTCAGAAGCTAATAACTATTGGAAGGATTAAGATTTTTTAATAGTAATTTTCAAATCTGTTTAACTTTTCGGAGCCAGCTGATATATAAAAACATTTTTTGCCTGGAATACCCCTTTAACATAGGTAAGGTACAAGTATACAAGTAGGAAATATTATTACAGTATACATGGAACAAATTATACCACCGCACAAAGACTGGATAATTTGTCAGAATGTGGTAAACACAATACAGTACAAATACAAATAATAAAGGCCAAATGATACTGGTGCATCAGTAACACACTGTACATCCCACAGTGACTGAATTATGCAACATAATGTTAACTGAATAAAACCACTGTACACAGAGAAGTATTCCTCCATACAGTGCCCATATAGAGGTAGATAACAGCTGTAGACAAGATCTGTATCTATATATATAAAACTCAACGTGTGTGTGTGTATGTATGTGTATATATATGTGTGTATGTTCCACAAAAACTTCCAAACGGCTAAAGATATTAAAATGAAACTGGGCACACATGTTACTTATATGTCAGCAACAAACATAGGATAGGTGATTTAACCCTTACTCACCCCTATTTGTCAGGGGCGGGGTTTATGTTTAAAGTGCCAAATAAGTCTATGGGAAATATATGTTACTCCATAACTTCCAAACGGCTGGAGATATTTCGATAATACTTGGTCACATGTTACTTATATGTCAACTTAAAATATAGGATAGTTAATTTAACCCTTACCTGCCCACATTTGTGAGGGTCGGGATTTTTGTTTAAAGTCCCATGCAAATCAATGGGAAATGTATGTTCTCACATAACTTCTGTACGGCTGGAGATATTTCAATACCTGGTACACATATTACGGGTCGAGATAGGAGGTCAAGATAGGAGGACAGGATGGTCGGGATAAGAGGTCGGGATAGGAGGACGGGATATGAGGACGGGATATGAGGACGGGATAGGAGGTCGGGATAGGAGGTCGGGATAGGAGGCTGGGATAGGAGGTCGAGATAGGAGGAAGGGATAGGAGGTTGGGATAGGAGGTCGGGATAGGAGGTCGGCATAGGAGGTGGAGATAGGAGGACGGGATAGGGGGTTGAGATAGGGGGTTGAGATAGGAGGTCGAGATTGGAGGTCGAGATAGGAGGCCGGGATAGGAGGCCGGGATAGGAGGTTGCGATAGGAGGTGGAGATAGGAGGTCGGGATAGGAGGTCGAGATAGCAGGATGGAATAGGAGGTCGGGATAGGAGGTCGGCAAAGGAGGTGGAGATAGGAGGACGGGATAGGGGGTTGAGATAGGAGGACGGGATAGGAGGTTGAGATAGGAGGACGGGATAGGAGGTCGATATAGGAGAACCGGATAGGAGGTTGGGATAAGAGGTCGAGATAGGAGGTCGAGATAAGAGGCCGGGATAGGAGGTCAGGATAGGAGGTCGAGATAGGAGGTCGAGATAGGAGGACAGGATGGTTGGGATAGGAGGTCGGGATATGAGGACGGGTTATGAGGATGGGATAGGAGGACGGGATAGGAGGTGGAGATAGGAGGTCGGGATAGGCGGCCGGCATAGGACGTCGAGATAGGAGGACGGGATAGGAGGTTGAAATGGGAGGTCGGCATAGGAGGTGGAGATAGGAGGACGGGATAGGAGGTCGAGATAGGAGGACGGGATAGGAGGTCGAGATAGGAGGACGGGATAGGAGGATAGGATAGGAGGACGGGATAGGAGAACGGGGTATGAGGACGGGACACGAGGTTGGGATATGACAACAATATATGGGGATGGGATTTGAAGTCAAAAGCTTCCTCCTTTGTTGATTTTCCTCCCCAACAAGGATTAGGAAGGAAAAACCGGGCAACGCCGGGTACTCAGCTAGTATCATATAAGTGATAATATACATTGCCATATAGAGGTAGATACCAGATGTACCTAGGATCTGTATACAATATAAGTGATTATATATAACACCATATAGAGGTAGATACCAGCGGTACACAGGGTCTGTATGCCATATAAGCAGGGCTGCCATCAGAAATTCCGGGGCCCCTTACACAACTTAAGGACTGGTACCCCCTTCCACCCATGGTCCGCCCCCAGGGCCTGTCCTCGATTTTATTTTCTAATTATATATTTCTAGTTAGATTATAGCAGAGTACAGTGCTGTTTACTGTGAAACTGCCCTAAAAATGTGACTATATTCCCGCATACTGACCAGGTAGATACCAACAAGCACTTTGCACACAGTATAAGTCATTACAATTACATTGTAATACAAATACAAGTGACTCATATGGGATATCTCCTCGATTCAGAGTCGTTCACTTTTCTTTTTTGTTTACTATTCAACCCAAGCTGTCATCATGAAGACTTCTCCCGGCCAATGCTTGTCTACAAAGAACCTGACAGAGCAGCTAGACAAACATTTTAGACTCCTTTCTTTAGCACACTGCCCACCTCTTTACAAAAATATTTATAAACCCCTCTGTGGCCCCATATATATTTGTAGACCCCCCCCATGCCCCATATATATCTGAAGATCCCCTTTTTGTCCTCCTATATATATTTATAAACCCCCTTTGTGCCCCCATATATATATATATATATATATATATATATATATAATTTGTGCTCGGGGCTACAAATAGCGAGCCTACCTACTTAATACTAACTCAACTATGGCTAGGCAGTCTGAACTGTGCCATATACTGCCGCGTAAGGGTACACCTTGTAAAATAAGAGGGCATACCTTGGAAGAAGTAAAAGAAAAGAAGGGAGGGCAGGGTGGGACAACGCGAGAGCCGCGGCGCACTGAACACACAGGGAGCCGCGGCTTTTAAGCGCAAGTACCGCCCCTCCCACAAACACAGGTTAAGTGACTCAGTCAATTAACCTTCGCACTTGTGCTCGGGGCTACAAATAGCGAGCCTACCTACTTAATACTAACTCAACTATGGCTAGGCAGTCTGAACTGTGCCATATACTGCCGCGTAAGGGTACACCTTGTAAAATAAGAGGGCAAAACTCAAACTAAACAGGCAACTCAGAAATCAAAACAAGCTTTATTAGTAATTACAACACAAGCGATTCAAAAGCACACTGCATCTCCAATTTCGGGTTTGGAACATAACGTATGTACGCACTGGACTTCCAGCGACCTAACTTCCTGATAACATGAGCAGGAACACCATGACGAGAGGCAGACGCGGCTGCCCCTATGCGTAGAGAATGACCGGATATGACCGAAGCATCATGGCCTAAGGATTTAACTAAAACACGTAAATAACGAACAAAAACTGAGGAAGTAAGAGCAATGTTATTAAACAACAACAAAGGGCATTCTGGACTGTCATGAACACGAAGAGCAAGTAACGAGTTAAAGACCAAGACCGGACACCATTTGTGAGAGGTTTTAAAATATTTGACGTGCACCTTCTGACCGGGAAGTGATGTCTTAGTGTCGTTCAGAACGAGAGTGAAATGATCCGTGGCTCGCTGCAATTGCCCCAACTTGAGAAATGGAGCGGTACTAGTTCTACTCGTGAACTCGCCCGGCCTCAGAAAGCCATAGAAACCTAAGAAGAGGGCTGCTTTTAGCGTTAAACTATTACCTAGACCAAACGGGGAGTGATCCAGGGCATCTGCCAGCTCCCTAAACTGCGACCCCGAGATGGGCTGCCGGCCTGGAGGCTTTGGTACTCTACTTTTGGCAACCCCCTTAAGGGCAGCCTTAACTGCATGCGAAGTAAACAATGATGCTCGATCCGGGAACTTCAAAGTAACAAAGTGTTGTATGCCTGCTAAATAAATCTTTATGGTGTTATATACTAGCCGTAAGGAGGAGTGGCAAAACCCTATAAAGGCTAAAATAAAAGATACTGAAAGGACATCGTTATGCGGGTGAGACTGACAGAACTTAGTAAACAGATTAAAGGCCGTATGGTAAACTTTCTGAGTGTTACGGGAAAGTGAACTATTAATCAAGTCCTGACCTACAGACAAATAGGCATTTAGTTCAAAATCAAATCGTGGAACGCTGGAACCATGCATCCTGATGGATCGGCCTCCGGCATTACCTGGAAGAAAAGTGCAAAATTGAGCCTAGACAGTGCATCAGCAGCCGTGTTCCTAACACCATCTATATGAGCACTAGAAAAGTGAAAATTATGTAACAATGATAACCATACCAGTTTACGCATCAAAGACATGACCTGTGGGGACGAGGATCTACCTTTAAGTAGAATATACACCGTAGCTTCATTATCAGAAACAAACAGTACTGACTTCCTAAACCATAGGTGACCCCACACACTGGCAGCTGCAACTATAGGGTACAACTCAAACAATGCTGAGGACCTGCTAAAACCCGGAGACTGAAATACCTCAATTGGCCAAGCACTGGCCAACCAATGATTCTCCCAAATGGCTGCAAAACCCACTGAGGAGGAAGCATCGGAAAAAACTAAAGGAGAGGCATTATCGATACCAGGGGTGAAAAAGGATACCCCATTCCAGTTAGTCAAAAACGTATGCCACATAGCAAAATCGGCAATCGCTTGTCTATCAAATATGACTACGTCGCTTTGGCCAGGCACAGAATTCATAGCGTCTAACAACCTGGAAACAAAACTCCTACCCTGTGGAATTACACGCATGGCAAAGTTCAGCATGCCGAGAATGGATTGCAGCTGCACCTTGGTCACCCGGGGTGAATTGACAAGATCATGCATGGCCTGTCTAATACGTGAGAGCTTTTCGAGCGGTAATCGGGCTTCCATGACCTGTGTGTCTAGAACAATACCTAAGAAAGTCAGTGACTTGCAAGGGCCCTCAACTTTTTTATCTGACACCGGAACCGCCAGTTGCTGGAACACTGCTAACGAGGTTGTCAAGTCCCTGGGGCACACGTTACCTGGCTCAATAAACAAAAAGTCGTCCAAGTAGTGGATGACATGGGAACAGTCAAACCTGTTTTCCAGGAGCCAGTGTAGGGATTGCGCAAATTTATCAAATAACCAAGGACTACTCCTGGAACCAAAAGTTAACTTAACAGCAAAATAATACTTGTCGCGCCATTTAATACCGTGCCACTTCCATAGCTGAGGCATAATGGGCAGGAGCTTAAAGGCATCGGAAATATCGATCTTGGACAGCCACGTGTTACCGCCCATGCTCAGGATGACCGCTATTGCCTCATCTATGGAAGCATATTTCAGGGAGAACTCTTCAGCGGGAATAAGAGAGTTTAAACTAGGTGTGTGTGCAGAGTAAGGGGCGGACAAATCATAAATTAAACGAAGTTTATTACTGAATTTCCCAGCCACCAACCCCAATGGGCTTACTCTCCAAACGTCAAAGGGGGGCTCATCAAACGGACCAATAACAAAACCCTTGTCTATTTCAGCTTGTATCAGGGTATCTACAGCCCTAGGGTCCCTTAGAGCAGAACGTAAATTGTCACACTCATACGTAGCAGAGGGTAAAGTAATGAAACCTGTGTGGAAACCTGACCGGAATCCATTAATCAAAAACTGAACAAAACACCTATCTGGATGATCAGCAAGAAAATGTTCTAAACACAACACGTCTATCACTGCTAGTCATGCTTTCGACTTCTGTGGACAACTGGCCTTAGGATGGGCCCTGAAACAGAATGCACAGACATGTAAAAGTCTACACTGGTTATAATTGCAAGACCCAAAATTGAAATTATTGCAAATTTGAGATTTACCAAGATACTTGATGGGCCTACCTAACTTGTCAATCAAGCCCGGGTGTTTCTGATTCCTAGGCTGAAATGTGGGTGAAGACGTGCCGGGATTTACCTCGGATGGGGAATTAACAGTATTGCACCATTCAGTGGTATGGGCGATGGACTGACACAGAGAGCAAACGGGGGCTTTAAGACCTGCAAAATGATTGCAGAAAATCTCGGTGTCAACCAACGCCCAATTAACTGTATAGTTGTACTGCACTAGAGCTGCTGCCGCCTTAGCTGAAAATGATTTATGATAATCATAAAACGTGAACCCACCATATTTATGAGCTAACTCTGTGACTTTGTACAGATACATGTCAAGCTCTTCACGTCTTTCTGGCTTGACTGAGCATAAAACGTCACGATAAATGGCGAACGCCATACTGAATTCAGCTAGTGTAAGCTTGCGACTTAACCTTACATCTTTTGCTTTCAGAATAACCGACACCTCACCGCAAGCAATAGTCTTGTTCTCGGAAACATCATGAGATGCAATAAGCAAGGAAGCGAGATTAACATCCTTACCATCAAGAATGTCCTTCTTCAGATTGGTCGGGATAAAATGAGCTGGCACGAGCATATTAAGTCCAACCGGTAATACTGAAGCCTGCGGGGTAGCAGAAACCTGAGGGGGAACGGAAGTGTGTGGAACGGCCGAAGTCGAACCCACCACTGGGGCCGGAGCGGGAGCCTCCGAACTCTTACACTCCAAGGTATCAACTCTAGAGCACAGCGAGTTAATTAACGTATGCAACTGCAAGATGGACGTATTGAGTGTCTGCATGGACACTTCTTCACTGCTAGGGCCTGCTTGATCACAGGGTCCCGAGTGCTCAGAGACCAATAAGCGATAAAGTTCCGCCTTGCGGGCAGTAGCAGGGAACGGGATGCCTTTGCGGACGAGTTCAGCCGTCAGTTTAGGAATGGTCCAGTTACGAAGAGATGGGACGCTACCCAGATCCGATGTTCTAGCGACATTGTCCAGAACAGAAGCTGCATCTTCAATGTCTGATGCGTGAGACATTTCTGAAAATTAGATGTACAACAATCAAATCCTGACCCAAGGAACAAACCAAAAACGAAATACACCTGTCAGAGCAAGACTAACCCGGAAACCAAAACCACTGCCACCACAGAATCAGACTAGAAAGTGAAGAGTACCGAGTGGTGACTAAACACATGCTAACAGCGTGACACGTAAAGTTACTCGTGACTAACGAACCCCTTGGCCCAAAGACGTGATGAGCAGGGGATAAAGAGTACACCCAAGGACGTGATGGGTAACGAACTAAGACATGAATACCTGGGCTTCCTGAAGCCTAAAACAGACCGCACCTTGACAACTGGGTTATGACGGTCAATCTCGACACGAACAGGCGCTGGAACAACGTAGAAGCTGAAGCGAGGCGAGACCACCAGAATGAACACTGCGAGCCAAAGGAGAACCGTATGAAGAGAATATTTACTATAACTAACCCAAAAATGAACTGCACATACCTGTACCGAGGGTGGTAAGCCAACACGAAGTTCACGACAGCAGACGTTTAAGCCACAAGAGCGTGCGTGGACAACTGCTGAATAAACACACAGGCATATAACTTAACAACACACAGGCTAAGGCAGATCCACACGAGGACCCAAAGACGAGTTGAGTCAGTGGAAAGGCTGGAACAACGTAGAAGCTGAAGCGAGGCGAGACCACCAGAATGAACACTGCGAGCCAAAGGAGAACCGTATGAAGAGAATGTTTACTATAACTAACCCAAAAATGAACTGCACATACCTGTACCGAGGGTGGTAAGCCAACACGAAGTTCACGACAGCAGACGTTTAAGCCACAAGAGCGTGCGTGGACAACTGCTGAATAAACACACAGGCATATAATTTAACAACACACAGGCTAAGGCAGATCCACACGAGGACCCAAAGACGAGTTGAGTCGGTGGAAAGGACACGAACCGAGCCCCAAAGGGCGAGTTGGGGGAAGAAAAAACTACTTGCAAGAACATAAAACTTTAAATTAACACCTATATACATATATGCAAAATTCCAAATATACTCTTTTATCTCTTTTTACCTAAAAGCGACCGGGCCGAGGACAGCGAAGTAGCGTAAAGATGAACTTCGAGCCTAGACAGCTACACAGCGTTACTGAGCTAGTAAGGCGATAGTCTAATGCAGGAGGTAGATATCTTGCGAATAAACTGAAAATAGGAAAACCAACGTAAATACACCGCTTGACCGAAAATGAGAAACGATTGTTAGGTACAATACTACGTAAGGGCGAGGAGAAAAACTAAAATGTAAAAACAAGAATAATGTCAAAGGTAAACCCACCACATAACTGAATAGGTACAGGTGTGGATCAACACCTACAAGGCGCTTAGTGAGGCTATGACGAAGAATTTAGCTAGTAACATGACAAAAACACTTAACCAGGTAAAAGAGTAACCATAGGAGCACAGGAACAACAAAACAGCAGTGCACATTGAAGACCATGCTACCAGCCAGGCAAACTAATTTAGGAACAACCGCCTTATTCACTACCACAACAAGTTAGAGTAAAACGGTACCAAACAACGAGCAAAGTAAATAACTACGACTAGCAATAAATACCATGAAGCAATAAATACCATGAAGACAGAGGCGAAACAGCGGAAGGCAAATTGACCATGTGAGAACAGAATTATAGTACCAGACAAATAGCGGAGCATATAGTGGCAGTGTATCAGCAGCGTATGCAGAAGGAATGTGAGTTTGATTGAATATATATATATATATATATTTTTTTATATATATATATATATATATATATATATATATATATATTTTTTTTTTTAAAACAACAACTAACGAACTAACAGACTCATGAGTTAAAACATGACTAATACGGACCAATGTATACGGCCGAAGTGTAGATACGAGGAGCAACAGTGTAAAATACATGGAATATGAAACAGATTAGGTATATGAGAAGCAACTGCAGAACAAACGCGTCAACCAGTGAAATACACAGCAGGGACATCTGTGACACATTAACGAAGCGTGACCAGTAGACAACGTGTACTGACACTAAGACTAACACCTGGAACTACAAGACTATAATACCTACAGTATGCAAACAAGCACCCAGCATGCAGAGCTGAGCCGCAGGAGGTGTGTAACGAACTGGCTGCTGGCTGGGACTGGTGACCGAATAAGAAAGCCAGCATGCGTAAGGCAGCGGAACGGGACGGGAGAATACCGCGGAGCTCTGAAGGACATATGCTCCGAAAGGTAACTCCCGCTGTCACCTCCCCCAGCCAGCACCAAACATCTGAAAAGAAACCCCCGACATGCAGAGCCGGGCAGCCGGAAGCGCACAACGTTGCTCAGCAGCCCGCTACAGCTGCTGAACAACAACACCAACATGCGAAAGGCAGGGCACGGGGGACAACCGCAGGGCTCATACAAGACACGAGCCCCCAGACTCCTGCAGTCACCCCCCGGACCTGCTCCGCCGTCGCCCCCTACCTACCGTCTGAACTAACCTGAAATGACGTGCACAGCAGAGCACAGGAACGAACACGAGGCTGGAGAGACTTCCCACGGCGTCTGACGTCACGGACTCCAAACAACGCGAGAGCCGCGGCGCACTGAACACACAGGGAGCCGTGGCTTTTAAGCGCAAGTACCGCCCCTCCCACAAACACAGGTTAAGTGACTCAGTCAATTAACCTTCGCACTTGTACATCTCCTGTGCCTCATATATATTTGAAGTCACCCCTCTGTGCCCCATAAATATTTGTACACCCCTTGTGCCCCATATATATTTGTAGACCTCCTTTGTGCCCTCATATATATCTGTAGACCCCTTGTGCCCTATATATATTTGAAGACTCCCCTGTTTGTGCCCCTATATATATTTGTAGACTCCTTGTGTCCCATATACAGTATATTTGTAGGCCCCCCTCAGTGCCTCCATATTGATTTGAAGACCCCCATATATACTGTATGTGTAGACCTTCCCCTCCTCTGTATCCTCATGTGTAGCTGTGCCAAACATACTGCCTCCAGCCATATACAGTATATGGCTGGAGGCAGTATGGCTGGGTACTGCTCCGCTTCGGTGCTCTGTCCACTTCCACTCTGGTCTGAGGTCAGAATCTGCTGATATGGCCTAAGGCCCATTAACTTATCCTCCTTCTCACCGCTCCACTGCCCACTCATTCAGTCAAGATAAACGGCACATCAGCTACATTCCGGCAGCCTGTGCAAATATAATATGTTAGCAGCCCCTGTGTCTCAAAAAGATCTTTTGGTGCACAAGGAAGTACTGTTATAAACTGGACCCAAATCCTTTAGGCGGGCGGCAAGTGACACTGGTCGCGGGACCTAGGCCCGTATGGGGGAACTGCATGTACCCCCTTGACGGCCGCCCTACATATAAGTGATTATGTACAAAATCATATAGAGGTAGATACCCACTGACCACAGGATTTTTGATCAGCATCATCCTCTTTCCTTTTCTTCTCCATCTGGCTCAGAGCACAATGACAACCTCCTTCAGCCAAAACTTATCTCTTTGGCATCTGAGGGACAAACATGGCGGACTCTGCATTTTCCAGTGCTCTCCCTATCTGTACACAATCTCCCCATTTATAGGCCCTGAACTGTAATAATGCCCCCCCCCCTTTTCGTCACGCACATTAAAAGTGGGAAGAATAGTAGGTAGTTAGTTAGAGTTAGATATATCCCCCACAGGTAGGCAGGTAGTTCTCCCCATTAGATAGATATGTCCTACAGTAGTTAGTTCCTTTATTAGGTTGTCTCTCTGTTCCCCATAAGCAGGTATGTCCTCAGGTAGGTAGTTACTCCCCAATAGGTTAGTACATTCTTCGGTAGGTAGATCGACAACACTTCCCATTGGTAAATATGACATTAGATAAGTGGCCAGGTAGATTGTTCGCTAGGAAGGTAGGTAGCCAGGTAGGTAGGTTGTTAGCTAGGTAAGTAGGTGGCTAGGTTGTTAGCTAGGTAGGTGGCCTGGTAGATATGTAGTTAGATAGCCAAGTAGGTAGCTATGTAGGTAAAAGCGCATACAGTTGAAAGGGGCACTCACTTGCCTGGGAATCCAGGGGGAAATGTTTTGGATTCCCCATTAATGATTGAGCATGGGTGGCAGACAGGAAAAGCTAGGCCTATTTTCAGGTAGGGGGCTGGAGCTGCAGCTCCATTATCCCCTACATTGATCTGGCCCTGTTTATACTTTTATACTTTATTTAGCAGCATATTGCATTAGTAATTCTTTTAAGACAGGTATTAGAACTAATATGAAGAAGATGAGATTGTAGATGCTGTGTAACACTCACCGTTACACTGATGCTGAGATGTGTGCTGATCATCCTGTGTGAGTGTGCTGATTACTGAATTATCCTCTTTGATATATACAATTATTGAATATTTGAATCATTTATTATCTGCATTAATATTGTATTTACTATACTTTAAATGTTAACACTACTGCATGTGGTTGAAACCGCGTCCACATGAGGCGGCCAATGGCCACATAATGTTGCAGACAATCCTGGCAACATTGTGCAGCAAATGGCCACCATGTGGTTTTGGCTGCATATAGCGGCCACCATGTGGTTTTGGCTGCATACAGCAGCCACAACATGTGAGCACAACATTGTCTGCACATATCTGGTTCATGTAGGAACAAAAACCAGTCTAAGAGTACATTCACACGAGCGCATCCACAACGTATTTTACACTGCGGATCTGCCGCTGAAGGAGCGCTGTATTCTGCCTTTACAAGGGCCTCCTCGGAGCGGCAATACGCCACTATGAGCAGACACACAGCGAAGTGTGAGTCGCCGCTGCAGCTCTCGGCCTAGCTCATAGAGCAGTGGGAGCGGCCGCGATATGTGCGAGTACACCGCACATGTGTTCAGTGCGTCTGCTTGTAGAGGCGTATTGCCGATCCGAGCAGGCAGATGTAAAGGCACCATAGAGCGGTTCTTCAGTGGTGGATCCGCAGTGTAAACTACGCTGTAGATCCGCTCATGTGAATGTACCCTAAGGGTAGGAACATGTTCTATATGCCAAAGACAGACGTGAATCCAACTGGAAAGGCAAAGTATAAATGTGTTCTTTGATACAGTATTTCCCCTTCCAGTTTCATCCACTTTTGCCTTTGGCACATTTTCTGCTGCAGAAAATCTTCTGCAAATCTGTACTGTATGTTCCTACCCTTAGTCACCCTATCACACAGTCATCAACCACACACAGAATATTTATCCTAATACAAAACATAAGGGAGCAGAAAACATTTTTCTTTTGTTTTACACATAAAAACACCAGTACTAATAAGATTTTAGGACGTACAAAGTTAAAAATACTAACATAAAATAATATCAATGTTTAATAAATAATGTTAATGTTATTAATTTTTAGGGGGAAGCTGTACGCTTAGCTAGACAACTGCCCCTAAATCTGTCAAAAGATGATGTCCAGGACACCATGCTTCGTATGAAAGAACAGCTCACTGGTAACCAAAAAGAATGTATCCATGGTCGGCCTTTTTTCCATCACCTCTCGGACATTCCTAAATCAGATGACTAACTGTTTGTTCGACTTTATTATATAAAATGTATGTTTATAAAGTATAGCTGTAATATGCACATGGATATTCAGCTTACTGTGTAAAAGTTGTGATATACAGTATATATAATGCACCAGTGATGTTTTCAAAAAAGGATTTATCCAGGTTTTGATTAATATTGCAAAATAATTAGGAAAAACTTACAGTGAAGAAAAAAGAAATTTTGCTCACTAACAAAGAAATGATCAGTCTATAATTTTGGTAGGTCTATTTGAACAATAACAACAAAAAAACAAACCGATAAAAATGTTTCAAGTTAAGAATTTATATGCATTGTACTTATTGCATTTACATAGTGAAATAAGTATTTGATCCAGACAGATTTCTGGCTCCCAGTTGTCTTTTATACAGGTAACAAGCTAAGATTAGGAGCCCTCTCATTCTGATGTTCATTTGGCAATCTTCAGATGGGCCTGTACATGTTTTTTCTTGAGCACAGGGACATTGGGGGACATGTATCAAAGATTTTACCCCTGTTTTGTGTGTATTTTTTTGCGCAAAATTTTGCGCAAGCCCTTTATTTTGCGCATTTTTTGCGCACGTTTTGGTAGAGCATGTCCTCCAGATGTGGCTGAATCAGGGTACCTTGGAATGACATCTATAGTACACATGGATTTATTACCTGCGTTCTTTTCCTTTGCACCAAAAATTTTGACGCAAGTGCGTCTTTTTCCCCATAAATATAAGCCAACTTTAACTGCACGTAGCAATCCTTTCTATTTCTGAAGGAAAGTTCTACTAAGGAACCACCAGAATGTTTTTACTTTCCTATCTCAATTCCTCATTTGGTTTGCTTTATATTTTTACTCCTTGGTTATTCCAAAGCACTTTTAAAATAATTTGCATATAGAATATTTGTTTACAGTTCAGTTATTCATTAGATCACTTGGATATTGGTATTGTTATTTTATGATTCAACAATTTAATACATTTACATAGGAAATGTTTGATAACTTATCATTGAACAAGATCCGTCACATTAAAATAGCTTTGTAATTCACTTAATACTGTAGATCATTCTCCTTTTATTTTTACAATTTAATGCTTTCCGTTATACTTTTCCCCAGCGCCCGGTAAGATGGTGGCTATCACTGATAGCCAGCCAGCCTTTGGCTTTCTGGGCATGCTGGGAGTTGCAGTTTTGCAACATCTGGAGGGCCACAGTTTGGAGACCACTGTATTATGGTCTCCAATCTGTGCTCTTCCAGATGTTCCAAAATTACAAATCTCAGCATGCTCAGTCTGTCGAGGCATGCTGGGAGTTGTAGTTCTGTAACATCTGGAAGACCACAGATTGGAGACCATTATACAGTGGTCTACGAACTGTGGACCTCCAGCTGTTGCGAAACTACAACTCCCAGCATGCCCAGACTGCCCAAGCATGCTGGGAGTTGTAGTTCGTCAACATCTGACCCTTCAGATATTGCCGAAATACAACTTCCAGCATGTCTGGCCATGCTGGGAATTATAGTTTTTCAAGTGTTTTGCAACCAGTGTGCCTTCAGCTGTTGTATAACTACAACCCTCAGCATGCACGGACTGCCAAAGGGCTTGCTGGGAGTTGTAGCAGTATGCCTCCAGCTGTTGCATAACTACAAGTTCCAGCATGTCCTTCTGCTGTCACTGCATGCTGAGATTTGAAGTTTTTGCAACAGCTGAAGGCACACTGGTTGCGAAACACTGAGTCTGTTTCCGTGTTTCGCAACCAGTGTGCCTCCAGCTGTTGCAAAACTACAACTCCCAGCATGCACGGACAGCCAAAGGGCATGCTCGGAGTTGTAGTTTTGCAACAGCTGGATGTTTCCCCCCCCCCCCCCCCCCTCCCCCCAATGTGAATGGACAGGGTACACTCACATAGGCGGAGGTTTACAGGGAGTGCTGCAAGATTGAGATGCAGCAAACTCGCTGTGAACCCCCGCCCGTGTGACTGTACCCTAAAAACACTACACTACACTACACTTAAATAAAATAAGTAAAAAACACTATATATACACATACCGCTACACAGCCCCCCTCCCCAATAAATATGATCATCGTCTGGTACGGCACTGTTTCCAAAATGGAGCCTCCAGCTGTTGCAAAACAACAACTCCCAGTATTGCCGGACAGCCATTGACTGTCCAGACATGTTGGGAGTTTTGCAACAACTGGAGGCACCCTGTTTTGGAAACACTGGCATAGAATACCCCTATGTCCACCCCTATGCAAAACCCTAGGGGTGTGCATGGCGCTCTCTCACTTTGGAGCCCTGTCGTATTTCAAGGCAACATTTTAGGGTCACAAATGGGGTATCACCGTACTCGGGTGAAATTGCCTTACAGATTTTGGGGGGCTTTTTCTCCTTTTACCCATTATGAAAACGAACAGTTGGAGTCTACACCAGTATGTTAGTGTATAAAAATAAAATTATTTACACTGACATGCAGGTGTTGCCGCATACTTTACATTTTCACAAGAGGTAAATGGGGAAAAAAGATCCCCATTTTTTGGGACACAATTTAGTCAGAGTACGGAGATACCACATATGTGGGCGCAAAGTGCTCTGCGAGCGCACAACAAGGCCCATAAGGTAGAGTGCACCATGTACATTTGAGGTGATTTGCACAGGGGTGTCACAGATGTTAAATGAAGAATAAGGACATTGGTATAATTGATGTGTTATAATTGGGTGCAAAAAGTGGTATTATTGTAAGATTGAAACTTTACATAATGAAGAAAAAAAATTCTAAAACTAATAACGAGGACACACTTACTGTTTAGGTGCAGATACGCTGCAGACAAAGCTCCTACTAAATAGAGCTGCGGGGTAAATTTATGCTCTGAGGAGAATTCTAAATTTAAACGCAATTCAAGAAAGTAGCTGCACAAGAATGATAAATTTAACGCAGCTGCACCAAATTTAGACAACAGGCAGAGGGGTAAAAAACTTCTATTATACACTGGAAATGATACATGTCCCCCATTGTGTGCACTGCAGGGTTACAGTCCTTTACGGTGTAGTGTTTTACCAATTGTTTTCTTGTTGACTATGGTGCTAGCTGCCTTGATCCTCCAGTGTAGTTAAGAGCTGATTTCTCATCATCATTCATAATCATTAATACTTCACAAGGTGGGATCTTGTATGGAGCCCCCAATTGACAGTTATTTTGTGTTTCCTCCATTTGCGAATAATCACACAAACTGTTGTATTCTTCTCACCAAGCTCATGGTCTTGTAGCCCATTCCAGCCTTGTGTAGGTTTACAATATTGTCCGTGTCATTCTTGGATAGCGCTTTGGTCTTTGCCATGGTGGAGAGTTTGGTTGTGTCTGTGGACATGTCTTCTCCTTTTAGAGAGTGCTCCTAATCTCAGCTTGTTACCTGTTTAAAAGACACCTGGGAGACAGATATCTTTCATTTTTCACAGAGTTAAATGCAAATTATGAATTACTTATTTGAAATGCATTTTTCATTTTTTGTTATTCTGTCTTTATCTGTTTAAATAAACTTACCACTAAAATTATAGATGGATCATTTCTTTGTCAGTGGGCAAATGTACAACATCAGCAGGGGATCTTTTTTTTTTCTTCACTGTAACTTGAGTTTACTGAGCCTTAAAGGGGTATGCCACCCCTTGACATCTTATCCCCTAGGGGATAAGATGTCTAGAGGCAGAGAACCCCTTTAATACTCTCTATATTTTATAGCACCCACTGTAGTTACTTAACATTGTGGAACTAGAAGGAAGTATTTTACCATACCTATGCAAACATGAAGATTGAAAACTAATACAAAAGCCATTAATTCAAGGATGTTTCCACATTTATTTTCTTTTGTTTTCTTTTGTACTATTGCATTGCATTACAAAAATAAATAATTTTTTTAAACTCTATTTTACAGTATGTAGTGTAGATCTTTTGATGTTTTAATACTTTGTCTTTAAATAGGCAAGACCTAGGCTCTGCTCACATCATATTATTGCTCTACAGTGGATGCACACATTTGAACAATGGCACTGAATGTAGAAAAAAGTGCTACAGGCAGCAGGGTTTAGAGGCAGCTGAGGACTGATAATTATTAGTGTAAAGATCTACACTGACAGTATGGGAACAAATAACCCTGGATTACAATAAATTTTAGGCTAGAGACAGATCAGTCAGGCACAGTAGGAAATATTCTTTTTTGTTAATTCCTGTTTTAAATGTAGTGTGTATGCAACCCCCAGCAGTGAGAATAACAGTGCAGCTCCTGTCTTTTATATGGAGAACAACAGCATGTTGTCTCTGTGCTACCCTTTTACTGCAGAGGTAAAACTGTCAAAACAATTCCAGACCGCAACCACATTCCCCCAAAATGAGATGGGATTACACAGGCGCTGACAGACCGTTCACAGCAGGATCAGGTAAAAGACAACTTTATTCCATGGATGCAATGTGCTTCCCAGTTGAACACCAATTGCTTCATCAGGAATAATCAAATGGGATCACAGACACATATAAATAGTGATAGATATTAACTCTTTCACTACTACATAGAATGTGGGGAATAGAACATACAACTATACCAAGATAATTAACAAAAATTATATAATATAAAAGTATATAGTTACCAATTGCAGATTCACAATGATGTACTAAAAATATATATACAAGCACTATATACGGTAAATACCTAAAAAAAAATGTTTTTAATAAAATTCCCATAAAGTGCTTACTTGGGGTTTTCAATAGATACATTTAGCTCCTGTGAACAAAGTGTGCAATTAGTTGTTAATAAAGTTTGTGCACCCATAGATTAGAATTAGAATTTTCAATATTTCTATATTTTGACCTAAATCTACATAAGGTTTTCACACAAGGCCTTAAAGTAGAATAAGTTTACCAAATCAAACACATGAATCAAAATATTAGACTTGGTCATTTATATATTAAGAAAAATTATCCATATCACAGCTCTGTGAGTGGCAAAATATGGGATTAATCAATGGGATGCCAATCAGGTGTGAGTGGGTGACTGTTTTATTTAACCATTTAAGGACGGATGGCATACAGGTGCGCTTCTGGCATCCTGGCACTTAAGGACGAAGGGCACGCCCTCTGTTTTCAGTCACTGTCTCGTACTGGGTGGTAATCGGAGCAGAATGACTGCTGATATATATCAGCAGGCATCCCGGCACATCGCCCAGGGGGGTCCTTAGACCCCCCCCCCCCCTTATTACATTCCTTGAGGGGTGTAGTTTTTAAAATGGTGTCACATGTGGGTGACTTCCACTGTCTGGGCACCGAGGGGACTTTAAAAATACAACATGGCCCCCACAACATGATTTTGTCATGTTGGTCCCAATCAACCCACTGAGCTAGCCATTTTAGATTAGGTTTTTTCCATTTTAGATGCCACAATCAACTTTGCTTACGGCGTCCAAAGGGTTAATGCTGGACATCGACCAGCATCAGCCTTCTCATTGGTTGATACACAGTTACACCCTCCCCCAGCACTGTTTCTTAAATGGAGCCTCTAACTGTTGCAAAACAATAACTCCCAGCATAACCAGAAAGCCATTGACTGCTCAGGCATGCTTGAAGGTGTAGTTTTGCAACAGCTGGAAGCACCCAATTTGGGAATCACTGCCGTAGGGTATTTTTTGATGAAGGAGGCAAGCGCTATGCTTGCTTCCAAGTCTGCCCATATGTAAATCCCTAATTTAGGTCTCAAATGTACTTGGCGCTCTCTCACTCTGGAGCCCTGTTGTATTTCAAGACCACAGTTTAGGGCCACATATGGGGTATTTCCGTACTCGGGAGAAATTGTGAGAAATTTTAGGGAGAATTTTGTTCCTTTTTCCCCCATCATGAAAAAGAAAAGTTGGCTGCTACACCAGCATTATTTTTAATTTTTTACACTAACATGCTGGTGTTGCCACATACTTTTAATTTTCGCAAGACGTAAAAGGAAGAAAGACCCCCCAAAATTTGTAACACAATTCCTCCCGAGTATGGAAATACTCCAAATGTGGATGCAAAGCGATAACATGGGAGCATAACATGGCTCACGAGTGAGATTGCATCATGTACATTTGAGGCTTGTGTGATTTGCACAGGGGTGACTGATTTGCAGTGGTTCTGACATAAACGCAAAAATAAAAAAACACTAACATGTGACCCCACTTTGGAAACTACACCCCTTAACCCCTTAACCCCTTCCCGCAGAATGTCATATATAAACGCCGGGTTGTGCAGTGCGTTCACGCATCCCGGCGTTTATAAATGACATTCAGTTAACCCGGCGATGCGCAGCTGAAAACTACAACTCCCAGCATGCCTAGACAGCCTTTGGCTGTCTGGGCATGCTGGGAGTTGTAGTTTTGCAACATCTGGAGGGCCCCCGTTTGGAGACCATTGTATAATGGTCTCCAATCTGTGCTCTTCCAGCTGTTGCAAAACTACAACTCCCAGCATGCACTGACTGTCCAGGCATGCTGGGAGTTTTAGTTCAGCAACATCTGGCCCTTCAGATGTTGCCGAACTACAACTCCCAGCATGCCCTTCAGCTGTCTGGGCATGCTGGGAGTTGTAGTTTTGCAACAACTGGAGACACACTGGTTGGGAAACATTGTTTCTAACTCAGTGTTTCCTAACCTGTGTGCCTCCAGCTGTTGCAAAACTATAACTCCCAGCATGCACTAACAGACCATGCATGCTGGGAGTTGTAGTTTTGCAACATCTGGAGGGCCCCAGTTTGGAGACCATTGTATAATGGTCTCCAATCTGTGCTCTTCCAGCTGTTGCAAAACTACAACTCCCAGCATGCACTCACTGTCCAGGCATGCTGGGAGTTTTAGTTCAGCAACATCTGGCCCTTCAGATGTTGCCGAACTACAACTCCCAGCATGCCCTTCAGCTGTCTGGGCATGCTGGGAGTTGTAGTTTTGCAACAACTGGAGACACACTGGTTGGGAAACATTGTCTGTTTCTAACTCAGTGTTTCCTAACCTGTGTGCCTCCAGCTGTTGCAAAACTATAACTCCAAGCATGCACTAACAGACCATGCATGCTGGGAGTTGTGGTTTTGCAACAGCTGTTGCACCCCCCCCCCCCCTGTGAATGTACAGGGTACATTCACATTGGCGAGGCTTATACAGTGGGTTTCTCGCATCTTGAGATGCAGCAAATTTTGCGCTGGGAAACTCGCTGTAATCCCCCGCCCATGTGACTGTACCCTAAAAACACTACACTACACTAACACAAAATAAAATAAAAAGTTAAAAACACTACATATACACATACCCCTACACAGCCACCCTCCCCCAATAAGAACGTCCGGTACGCCACTGTTTCCAAAGCAGAGCCTCCAGCTGTTGAAAAACAACTCCTCCCAGTATTGCCAGACAGCCGTTGACTGTCCACGCATGCTGGGAGTTTTGCAACAGCTGGAGGCACCCTGTTTGGGAATCACTGGCGTAGAATACCCCTATGTCCACCCCTATGCAAATCCCTAATTTAGGCCTCAAATGCGCACGGCGCTCTCACTTTGGAGCCCTGTCGTATTTCAAGGCAACAGTTTAGGGCGACATATGGGGTATCGCCGTACTCGGGAGAAATTGCGTTACAAGGTTTGGGGGGCTTTTTCTTCTTTAACCCTTCATGAAAAGGAAATGTTGGGGTCTACACCAGAATGTTAGTGTAAAAAAATTAAATTTTTTACACTAACATGCTGATGTTGCCCTATACTTTACATTTTCACAAGAGGTAAAAGGGAAAAAAAGCCCCCCAAAATTTGTAACGCAATTTCTCCCGACTACAGAGATACCCCATATGTGAGCGCAAAGTGCTCTGGGGGCGCACAACAAGGCCCAGAAGGGAGAGTGCGCCATGTACATTTGAGGTGATTTGCACAGAGGTGGCTGATTGTTACAGCGGTTTTGACAAACGCAAAAAAAACCAAAAAAAACACATGTGACCCCATTTCGGAAACGACACCCCTCATGGAATGTAATGAGGGGTGCATTGAGAATTTACCCCCCACAGGTGTCTGACGGATCTTTGGAACAGTGGTCCGTGAAAATGAAAACTTGTACAGCCCACTGTTCCAAAGATCTGTCAGACACCAGTGGGGGGCAAATGCTCACTGTATCCCTTGTTACGTTCCTCAAGGGGTCTCGTTTCCAAAATGGTATGCCATGTGTTTTTTTTTTTTGCTCTCAAAAAGCCAAATATGACTCCTTCTCTTCTGAGCATTGTAGTTCGCCCATAGTGCACTTCAGGTCAACTTATGGGGTACCTCCATACTCAGAAGAGAAGGGGTTACAAATATTGGGGGGGTATTTCCTGCTATTAACCCTTACAAAAATTTGAAATTTGGGGGGAAACACACATTTTAGTGAAAAAAAAAAATTTTTTTTTTACATATGCAAAAGTCGTGAAACACCTGTGGGGTATTAAGGCTCACTTTATTCCTTGTTATGTTCCTCAAGGGGTCTACTTTCCAAAATGGTATGCCATGTGAGGGTTTTTTGCTGTTCTGGCACCATAGGGGCTTCGTAAATGCAACATGCCCCCCAAAAACCATTTCAGAAAAACGTACTCTCCAAAATCCCCTTGTCGCTCTTTCCCTTCTGAGCCCTCTACTGCGCCCGCCGAACAATTTACATAGACATATGAGGTATGTGCTTACTCGAGAGAAATTGGGCTACAAATATAAGTATACATTTTCTCCTTTTACCCCTTGTAAAAATTCAAAAATTGGGTCTACAAGAACATGCGAGTGTAAAAAATGAAGATTGTGAATTTTCTCCTTCACTTTGCTTCTATTCCTGTGAAACACCTAAAGGGTTAAAATGATGACTGAATGTCATTTTGAATACTTTGGGGGGTGCAGTTTTTATAATGGGGTCTTTTGTGGGGTATTTCTAATATGAAGACCCTTCAAATCCACTTCAAACCTGAACTGGTCCCTGAAAAATTGTGAGTTTGAAAATTTTGTGAAAAATTGGAAAATTGCTGCTGAACTTTGAAGCCCTCTGGTGTCTTCCAAAAGTAAAAACTTGTCACTTTTATGATGCAAACATAAAGTAGACATATTGTATATGTGAATACATTTTTTAATTTGTAATATACATTTTCCTTACAAGCAGAGAGCTTCAAAGTTAGAAAAATGCTAAATTTTCAAATTTTTCATAAAATTTTAGGATTTTTCACAAGGAAAGGATGCAAGTTACCACAAAAATTTACCACCATGTTAAAGAAGAATATGTCACGAAAAAACAGTCTCGGAATCAGAATGATAACTAAAAGCATTCCAGAGTTATTAATGTTTAAAGTGACAGTGGTCAGATGTGCAAAAAACGCTCTGGTCCTTAAGGCCAAAATGGGCTTGGTCCTGAAGGGGTTAAGGACATAGTGTTTTTCTGTTTTTGCAGTTTAGTTTTTTCCTCCTTACCTTTTAAAAATCATAACCTTTTCAATTTTGCACCTAAAAATTCATATGATGGCTTTTTGTTTGCACCACCAATTCTACTTTGTAATGACATCAGTTACTTTACCCAAAAAACTATGGTGAAACGGAAAAAAAATTAATTGAGCGACAAAATGGATGGAAAAAAACACCACTTTGTAACTTTTGGGGGCTTCTGTTTCTACGCAGTAAATTTTTCCGTAAAAATTACACCTTATCTTTATTCTGTAGGTCCATAAAATTAAAATGATACCCTACTTCTATAGGTTTGAGTTTGTATTACTTCTGAAAAAAATCATAACTACATGCAGGAAAATGTATACATTTAAAATTGTCCTCTTCTGACTCCTGTAACTTTTTTACTGTGCCATGATCTGAAGTTTTTATCGATACCGTTTTTGTTTTGATCGCTTTTTATGCATTTTTTATAGTATAAAAAGTGACCAAAAATACACTATTTTGGAGCGTACGTCATTGACCTTGCAGTTTAATTAACTATATATTTTTATAGTTCGGACATTTATGCACGCGACGTTACCACGTTAATTTTTATTTTTATTTACACAGTTTTTTATTTTTTTATGGGAAAAGGGGGGTGATTCAAACTTTTATTAGGGAAGGGGTAAAATCATCTTTATTATCTTTTTGTTTAACTTTTTTTTTTATTTTTTGCAATGTTATAGCCCCCATAGGGGACTATAACATGCAGTACATTGATTCAATGCACTGATCAATGCAATTGCATTGCAATGCACCAGTGTTATAGGCGGTTGATTGCTCAAGCCTGGATTTCAGGCTTGGAGCAATCAATCGCTGATCGGACGCACAGGAGGCAGGTAAGCACCCTCCTGATGCATCCTGGCTGATCGAGACTTCGCGGTTTGTCCCGATCAGCCGGACTGAGCTGCCGGGAAGCTTTCACTTTCTCTTAAGACGCTGCATTCAACTTTGATCGCCGTGTCTAAAGAGTTAATGCCGGACATCTGCCTGAACGGCGATGTCCGCCATTAGCCACGGGTCATGGCTGCTGATAGCAGCCGAGACTGTGCGGGTATGATGTGACTCAGCTCCTGAGCTTGCAGTGCAGTTTAGAAACTGCGTTTTGCGGCAAGGGGTTAAGGAATGTAATCAGCAATCTCTACAGGTGTCTAAAAATGGTCAGTAAAAATGTAATTTTTCATATGCACAGCCCAGTTCCAAAAATCTGTCAATGGCTAGTGGGGTGTAAATGCTCACATTGCACCCCTTGTTACATTCCTTGAGGGGTGTAGTTTTCAAAATGGTGTCACTTTTGAGGGAGGGAGGTTTACTGTTCTGGCACCATGGAGGCTTTATAAACGCCACATGTCCCCCAACATCCATAAGAGCCAAATGCAGTCTCCAACAATGTGCTTTCACTTCTGAGCCCTGCTGTATGCCTGCAGAGCACTTTATGTCCACATGTGGGATATTTCCATGCTCGGGAGAAATTGGGTTACAAATTTTGTGAGACTTATTCTCATTTTACCCTTTGTAAAAAATGAAAGTTTTGGGCTACACCAACATGTTGGTGTAAAAAACGAATTTTTTGGTGTCTAAATGCTCACTGCACCCCTTAGTACATTCCTTGAGGGATGTAGTTTTTAAAATGGTGTCACATGTAGGTGACTTCCACTGTCTGGGCACCATGGGGACTTTAGAAATACAACATGGCCCCCCAAAACTATTTCAGCCAAATTCACTCTCTAAAGTCCAAATGGCGCTTCTTCCCTCCTGAGCTCTGCCGTGCACCCACCGAACACTAACCATCCACATATGGGACATTTCCATACTCTGGAGAAATAGGGTTACAAATTTTGTGGGCATTTTCTTCTTTTACCTCTTGTAAAAAAAAATAGGGGTTACACCAGCATTTTTGTGTAAAAATATAAAAGTTTTGTTTTCACGGCCCACTGTTGTGTGAAACACCTGTGGGGTGTAAATGCTCACTACACCTTTTATTACATTCCTTGAGGGGTGTAGTTTTCAAAATGGTGTCACATAGGGGGGTTTCCACTGTCCTGGCACCATGGGGGCTTTGTGAGTGAGACATGGCCCCCAAAAACTATTCCAGCCAAGCTCCGTCCTAGCCTGTGCATAACTCTCGGTCTCCTCCTCATATATCCTGCAGCAGCAATCTTAGACTGGATGGCATCCCAGAGTCAATACTACAAAAAATAACTTATTTGTTCATGAATGTTCTATATTTATGCATCTACATGGCTGTCGGGGACCGCCTTCTCCTCACCCCCTCTGCAACTTACCTTTCCCCAGCTTAGACCTATAGGAAGATAATATTGTAGAAGGGGTAAACATAGAAACATAGAATGTGTCAACAGATAAGAACCATTTGGCCCATCTAGTCTGTCCAGTATGCTAAATACTATGAATACTCCCTAGCCCAATCTTATATGAAGGATAGCCTTATGCCTATCCTATGCATGCTTAAACTCCTTCACTGTGTTGGCAGTTACCACTTTGGCAGGAAGGCTATTGCATCCATTACTCTCATTACTTCCTCATATAACTTTTTAACCTTTGCCCCTCTAATTTAAAAGTATAATACAGTTATAGAATTATGAGTTAAGTATTAAGAACTATGATAGAAACATAGTAAGGTTCTTCGTCACCTCCACAAATTGAGAGCTGATTTTTTTCATGTGCAAAAGATGTGGGTTGGAGAGGTGATGGGATCCCCGGCAGTCACAGGTTAGGGAGTTGTTATCCTTTACTGAAAAATTGCCTGGATTGTACTCTGCTTAAACAGAAATGTGATACCGAAGGAAGGAAGCATGTTGCTCTCTTAGATACCCATGCAGGGAAAATCTGAGTACAATATTTATGGTCCATGTGTGTAAAATATTTATGGTCCTCGTGCGGGGAGGCAAGGATTTATCACAGCCCTAGTAAACAAATTGTTAACTGATCCTAGTTTAGATAAGGTAGTATGGGTATCTTAAAGGAGATGTCTGGCGCAGACTTTTTCTATTCTGTCCTGACCGGGCTGCAAAAAAATGACAAAACAAACTTTCACTCACCTCCATATGTTCTCCCGGAGCTCCGCAACAGCTGATAGGTCAGCCGGCTGTCTGCTTCCTACTTCCTTTAGCCCGGTACTGTGCATCAGCCTATGACCGTCCGCAGTGATGTCCCGCCTTCAACTGCTGCCGAGCTCCGGGAGAACATATGGAGGTAAGTGAAAGTTTGTTTTGTCTTTTTTTGCAGCCTGGGCAGGGCGGAATAGAAAAAGTCTGCGCCGGACATCTCCTTTATTACTGGAAAAAGGAATAAGTTGATACAGCTCACCGGTTCCTTTGCATCTCCAAGGGCTCCAATCTCCAGGTGAATGGAACAGTAGCACACTTATGTTGTGCCAGACAGACTTGAGATCACATAATTCCAATAGGAAAAGATCCAATTGACAAAAAGGTCCAGCACTCCATGTGGAGATAGTAAAATTTTTAATTCAACATAAAATGTCCAAAGAGGACACAGGTACATTTAAAAACGTGTCTCCTTGGACATTTTATGTTGAAGCATATAATAAAGTTTAATTTTATATTTTTCCATCTCCACATGGAGTGCTGGACCTTTTTGTTAATTGGATCTTTTCAAATTAGATTTATGGGATCTAAATACTGTGTGGCATTATTTAGAGGACAGGAAACATTCTATTCAGACATTCAAATTTTATCTATCTACTTTCATGACCAATAGGGCAATGGAGGAAGCTGGTGTTTTTTTATTACATCCCTGTTCACACTGGTGTGGTGCTGTGCGGTGTCCGTTGCTGCCGTGGCGCCGTGTCTGCGGGAGGGTGCGGCCCATAGACTGGTTTGAGTGGCATTGGGGCTGCTCTGCCAGTGGGTCGTTCCCCCCTGTGGGCATTGGCGTCGCGGCGGTGGTGGTCGCCACCCGGTGCTGCGCCATTTTATGCTAGGGACGTTAGGGACCCACTCTGGATAGGTGGCCTTGACGTGGTGAGTGGGCTTGTACTTTTTACTTTTTGATCAAAAATGTATACTAACAACCTGTTAGTTTTTGATATTATGCTGAGAAGCAATCAGATCATTATACAAGATTGTAGATGTGCACCATGTCTGTTTTTCTACCCGAATTCTCACTTCCTCATATAACTTTTTAACCTTTGCCCCTCTAATTTAAAAGTATAATACAGATATAGAATTATGAGTTAAGTATTAAGAACTATGATAGAAACATAGTAAGGTTCTTCGTCACCTCCACAAATTGAGAGCTGATTTTTTTCATGTGCAAAAGATTTGGGTTGGAGAGGTGATGGGATCCCCGGCAGTCACAGGTTAGGGAGTTGTTATCCCTTTACTGAAAAATTGCCTGGATTGTACTCTCTGTATCTTAAAGGAGATGTCTGGCGCAGACTTTTTCTATTCTGTCCTGCCCGGGCTGCAAAAAAAGACAAAACAAACTTTCACTTACCTCCATATGTTCTCCCGGAGCTCCGCAACAGCTGATCGGTCAGCCGGCTGTCTGCTTCCTACTTCCTTTAGCCCGGTACGGTGCATCAGCCTATGACCGTCCAAAGTGATGTCCCGCCTTCAACTGCTGCCGAGCTCCGGGAGAACATATGGAGGTAAGTGAAAGTTTGTTTTTTCTTTTTTTGCAGCCTGGGCAGGGCGGAATAGAAAAAGTCTGCGCCGGACATCTCCTTTAATACTGGAAAAAGGAATAAGTTGATACAGCTCACCGGTTCCTTTGCATCTCCAAGGGCTCCAATCTCCAGGTGAATGGAACAGTAGCACACTTACCGTATATACTCGAGTATAAGCCGAGTTTTTCAGCACGATTTTTCGTGCTGAAAACACCCCCCTCGGCTTATACTCGAGTGAACTCCCCCACCCGCAGTGGTCTTCAACCTGCGGACCTCCAGAGGTTTCAAAACTACAACTCCCAGCAAGCCCGGGCAGCCATCGGCTGTCCGGGCTTGCTGGGAGTTGTAGTTTTGAAACCTCCGGAGGTCCGCAGGTTGAAGACCACTGCGGCCTTCGACATCATCCAGCCCCCTCTCACCCCCTTTAGTTCTGAGTACTCACCTCCGCTCGGCGCTGGTCCGGTGCTGCAGGACTGTCCGGTGAGGAGGTGGTCCGGTGGGATAGTGGTTCCGGGCTGCTATCTTCACCGGGGAGGCCTCTTCTAAGCGCTTCGGGCCCGGCCTCAGAATAGTCACGTTGCCTTGACAACGACGCAGAGGTGCGTTCATTGCCAACGTACTTCTGCGTCATTGTCAAGGCAACGCCTCTATTTCGGGCCGGAAGCGTGGATAAGAGGCGCCCCCGGTGAAGATAGCAGCCCGGAACCACTATCCCACCGGACCACCTCCTCACCGGACAGCCCTGCAGGACCGGACCAGCGCCGAGCGGAGGTGAGTAGTCAGAACTAAAGGGGGTGAGAGGGGGCTGGATGATGTCGAAGGCCGCAGTGGTCTTCAACCTGCGGACCTCCGGAGGTTTCAAAACTACAACTCCCAGCAAGCCCGGACAGCCGATGGCTGCCCGGGCTTGCTGGGAGTTGTAGTTTTGAAACCTCTGGAGGTCCGCAGGTTGAAGACCACTGAGGGCGAATGATGACAAGGGGATGATGAAGGGGGGATGTGTGGGATGATAAGGGGATGATGAAGGGGGGATGTGTGGGATGATAAGGGGATGATGAAGGGGGGATGTGCGGGATGATAAGGGGATGATGAAGGGGGGATGTGCGGGATGATAAGGGGATGATGAAGGGGGGATGTGTGGGATTATAAGGGGATGATGAAGGGGGGATGTGCGGGATGATAAGGGGATGAAGAAGGGGGGATGTGTGGGATGATAAGGGGATGATGAAGGGGGGATGTGCGGGATGATAAGGGGATGATGAAGGGGGGATGTGCGGGATGATAAGGGGATGATGAAGGGGGGATGTGCGGGATGATAAGGGGATGATGAAGGGGGGATGTGTGGGATGATAAGGGGATGATGAAGGGGGATGTGCGGGATGATAAGGGGATGATGAAGGGGGGATGTGTGGGATGATAAGGGGGGATGTGTGGGATGATAAGGGGATGATGAAGGGGGGATGTGTGGGATGATAAGGGGATGATGAAGGGGGGATGTGCGGGATGATAAGGGGATGATGAAGGGGGGATGTGTGGGATGATAAGGGGATGATGAAGGGGGGATGTGTGGGATGATGGGGGGATGTGTGGGATGATAAGGGGATGATGAAGGGGGGATGTGTGGGATGATGAAGGGGGGATGTGTGGGATGATGAAGGGGGGATGTGTGGGATGATAAGGGGATGATGAAGGGGGGATGTGTGGGATGATAAGGGGATGATGAAGGGGGGATGTGCGGGATGATAAGGGGATGATGAAGGGGGGGATGTGCGGGATGATAAGGGGATGATGAAGGGGGAATGTGTGGGATGATAAGGGGATGATGAAGGGGGGATGTGCGGGATGATAAGGGGATGATGAAGGGGGGATGTGCGGGATGAAAAGGGGATGATGAAGGGGGGATGTGTGGGATGATAAGGGGATGATGAAGGGGGGATGTGTGGGATGATAAGGGGATGATGAAGGGGGGATGTGCGGGATGATAAGGGGATGATGAAGGGGGGATGTGCGGGATGATAAGGGGATGATGAAGGGCGGATGTGTGGGATGATAAGGGGATGATGAAGGGGGGATGTGTGGGATGATAAGGGGATGATGAAGGGGGGGATGTGTGGGATGATAAGGGGATGATGAAGGGGGGATGTGTGGGATGATAAGGGGATGATGAAGGGGGGGATGTGTGGGATGATAAGGGGATGATGAAGGGGGGATGTGTGGGATGATGACAAGGGGATGATGATGAGGATGTTAATGACGGGGGTCTGGATGATGACAGGGGGGGATGATGTATTTCCCACCCTAGGCTTATACTCGAGTCAATAACTTTTCCTGGGATTTTGGGTTGAAATTAGGGGTCTCGGCTTATACTCGGGTCGGCTTATACTCGAGTATATACGGTATGTTGTGCCAGACAGACTTGAGATCACATAATTCCAGTAGGAAAAGATCCAATTGACAAAAAGGTCCAGCACTCCATGTGGAGATAGTAAAATTTTTAATTCAACATAAAATGTCCAATGAGGACACAGGTACATTTAAAAACGTGTCTCCTTGGACATTTTATGTTGAAGCATATAATAAAGTTAAATTTTATAGTTTTCCATCTCCACATGGAGTGCTGGACCTTTTTGTTAATTGGATCTTTTCAAATTAGATTTATGGGATCTAAATACTGTGTGGCATTATTTAGAGGACAGGAAACATTCTATTCAGACATTCAAATTTTATCTATCTACTTTCATGATCAGTAGGGCAATGGAGGAAGCTGGTGTTTTTTTTAACCTGGTTGAGCATGCATATACCCACTATTTCCATGCCCATAATGCCTGGTCTAGGTTAAACTACCTTTTACTGCCGCTTTCCGTGCTGCACTAATCCTCCTCCCATGAAATGTATGATTTAGTAATATCGGACCATAGTGCGATTGGTCTTGTTCTCTGTGACTCCTTCCTGATAGGCCCTGATAAGGTATGGTGATTTCATCCTACTTGGCTCATAACAAAGCCTTAAAGGGGTACTACCCTGGAAAACATTTTTTTTTTTTTTAATCAACTGGTGCCAGAAAGGTAAAAAGATTTGTAAATTACTTCTGTTTAACCCCTTAAGGACCCATGACGTACGCATACGTCATGAGTCCCGGTCCTGCAGTATAACGCGGGGTCACACGGCGACCCCGCATCATATCGCGCTGGGCTCGGCGTCATAGGGAATCCGGGACCCGCCGCTAATGGCGCGCTGCACCGTTCGCAGTGCCGCGCGCTATTAACCCTTTAGCAGCGCGCTCAAAGCTGAGCCGCGCGGCTAAATACTAAAGTGAAAATGTCCGGCTAGCTCAGGGAGCTGTTCGGGATCGCCGCGGCGTAATCGCGGCATCCCGAACAGCTGTAGCACAGGAGGAGGTCTTCTTACCTTCTCCTGCGCTGTCCGATCGCCGAATGAATGCTTCAAGCCTGAGATCCAGGCTTGAGCAATCAATCGCCGAAAACACTGATTGATCCATTCCTATGGAGATGCATCAATCGGTGTTAAAGATCAGTTAATGCAATGTTATAGCCCCCTATAGGAGCTGTAATATTGCATAAGAAAAGTGTAAAAAAAATCATTAACCCTTTGAATTATCCCTTCCCCTAATAAAAGTTTGAATCACCCGGCATTTCCAAGAATAAAAAAAAAAAAACAGTGTAAATAAAAATAAACATATGTGGTATCGCCGTGTGCGGAAATGTCCGAATTATAAAAATATACCGCATTTTAAACAGCACGTTCAATGGCGTACGTGCAAAAAAATTCCAAAGTCCAAAATAGTGCTTGAATAAAAAGTGATCAAAAAGTCTGATCAGAACAAAAATGGTACCGCTAAAAACTTCAGATCACGGCGCAAAAAATTATCCCTCATAGCGCCCTGAACACAGAAAAAAAAAATTATAGGGGTCAGAAGATGACCATTTTAAACGTATACATTTTTCTGCATGTATTCAGGATTTTTTTTCTGAAGTGATACAAAATCAAACCTATACAAGTAGGGTATCATTTTAACCGTATGGACCTACAGAATAAAGATAAGGTGTGATTTTTGCCGAAAAATGTACTGCGTAAAAACGGAAGCCCCCAAAACTTACAAAATTGTGTTTTTTCATCAATTTTGTCGCACATTGATTTTTTTCCCGTTTCACCGTAGATTTTTGGGTAAATGTCATTACGAAGTAGAATTAGTGACGCATGAATTTCCTTTCTGTCTTACCACAGTGCTCTCTGCTGACATCTCTGTTCATTTTCGGAACTGTTCAGAGTAGGAGCAAATCCCCATAGCTAACCTCTCCTGCTCCAGACAGTTCCTAAAATGGACAGAGGTGTCAGCAGAGAACACTGTGGTCAGACTAAAAAAAGGAAATTCAAAAAGAAAAGAACTTCCTGTGGAGCAAATAGAAGCTGATAAATACTAGAATGATTAAGATTTTGAAATAGAAGTAATTTACAAATCTGTTTAGCTTTCTGGCACCTGTAGAAAAATCCAGGGGAGTATCCCTTTAACACAACTTCTTAGTTTTGAGGGGGAAAATCATAGGATACGTTGCCTTGCAAAAAATACAGGCTAAACTCAAGTACTCTACATTAATGAGTGCTCTTAGAATGCATATTCCACTTTCTAGTTAGACCCTTCCGCGACCAATAAAGCCCGATTGGAAAAGGCCAAGTCAGAATATAATATAGCTCAAGATTCACTGGAGGCCTTCCATAGGGATAGTTATTCTGCCGAACTGTACCAATTTGGAAAGTCAGGTAAACATTGCAATATAAGCCGCATAAAAGGCAGACAGGGAAGGACCATACTGACCCAAGGGAAAAAGTGAAGGTGTTTAGGGACTATTACGCCCAACTATACTCAAAATCAGATACAAACCAGATGGGCAGAAAAACTTGCCTAGACTCGGTCCAACTTTTTTTTCTCTGTTGGAAGATGACAGTGGGGCCATAAACAGTCCACTAGAGGAGGTGCAGGGAGCTATGCGTAATTTACCTAACCATAAAGCACCTGGCCCAGATAGCTATACAGGTGAAGTCTTTAAGATGCTAGCCCTGATTCCAGCGCGGTCGATGTAGGACGCACTGCAGGAGGGCTCCCTCTCCCTTCGGTACAAACCAGCCCTGCATCCCGCCTGCCAGGTGCCCTGCTTGTCTCATCCCCGCCTGCAAGGTGCTCCATGTCTCTCACTACTCCGGGCATGGACGACATAGTTCAGCACAGTGGTCAGCTCCCCTGCATTCTCTTCACAAGCACCGCACAGCACTCTCAACCTGGACACAACTTCTGTCTCTCCTGCAATGCTAGCTGAGGGGATGGGTGCCAGCATGCATACAGACCATGTGGCTCCTGTCCCAAGCTTCTACAGGAGATCTACAGCAGTGTATTGTGGATGATATTCTTAAGGCCATGCTGCAAAATGTACAGCTGGAGGTTGCAGCACACGCAGGTCGCTTGGGGGAAGTGGAACACTTTATCTCTACCCAAGAAGATGAGGAAAAAGTTATCCTGGGAGACCTATACAATGCTGAGTCTGAATTATCCAGAGTCAGCAAGAAAATTGAAGGTTTGAAAAACAAGTCCTGGCACAATAACTGACTTATAAAGGGGGGGGGGGGGTAAAGGAGTGTATTCTGTGGCCTCACCTGGCAACATTTCTGTGAGTGTGACCTCCCTAAAGCTCTGTGTAGAGAGAGATCATCTTATGGGTCCTGCAACTACCTCCTCTCAGAGCATACCCTCTGGGATGGCGCACAGCCCATGCCAATTTATACCCCAGTTTCTGGACTTTAATGATAAAGTGGCCATTCTGAAAGAAAATAGGCGAAAATTACAACCACTGGTGCTCCATGCGCCTACAAATTTTCAATGACTTCTATGTGCAGGTAACGAAGCACAGAAGAGTCTTTAGCACTATCTGTGCTCTATTCTTCAAAGCTAGTTGCTGCTTCCAGCTACAGTACTCTGCACTTCTCTGGAGGTTCCATGCTGATGGGTCCACTTCAGTTTTCAATACACCTGAAGCAGCGGCAGAATCTCTAGACCAAGTCCTGTCTTTTTCTTCCTCACAGCAGTCTCTTCGTCAGTCCAACAGCAGATCCCACCTGCCCAGGAAAGATCATGGCTCCATGTCTGTCACAAGTCATGAAACCTGTTCCACTGATCTGAAAGACCGCCACCAGCGTCAGTGCTCCCCAGGCCCCAGTGACCATCACTCCTCTCCTGATTGATTGATTGATTGACTGCTTGCTTGATCCAGACACTTGCTCTACTAAATGAAGGCTCCTTTCAGGTCTTATGTTGTGCCTACTGTCTTTTTTTTTTTTTTTTTGCTCTTTACTCCCACTCCACTTCTTTTTTTTATCTCTCCTTCTCAGGTAGCTGTTTTTTTTTAGTACCACTGGGTTTTGGGATTATCCTGCAGGATGAGCCGGTGGAGAGGGGGCTGCCCTCTCCACTGCCCATAGTTCTTCTCCCCCTATGTCGCATGAAAAAAGGGAGTCCCATACCCATAATGTGAGCAACCCACTACTCTTTATGCTGCTCTCTGGGTTTTCTTCCACAAATGTGCTGTTCTCGGTTTCCTTATGTTATAAGGGGTGTCGGGTGGAGAGGATTTTAATCTGGTACTAGCGGATAGGAAGGGATCATAGCCCTCTATGGCTGCTCTTAGACCCGTGACTTAGGTGTACAGTCCAGGGAGTGAGAAGGCAGCAGAGGTGGTGAATGTAGTGAACCCCCAGGTTAGAGGAGAGGAGGAGAATCGGGGAGAGGTCCAGTCCACTGCAGAGGTTGAATGGCCAGAGAGTGGATCCAGCAGCTTCAGAGCAGTAGATGAAACAAGGAGCCCCTGGGCAGGAAGGGAGAGCGATGGCTTTTGCATTCTCTTCCAGGCAGGGGAAGAGAGGTGGTATCTGGTAACTATAAAAGCAAGTACAATAAGCGATTGTTTGAGCCAGTGATTGTGTGTCTGTATACAAGAGTGTGAAGTACAGGGTGGGCCATTTACATGGATACACCTTAATAAAATGGGAATGGTTGGTGATATTAACTTCCTGTTTGTGGCACATTAGTATATGTGAGGGGAGAAACTTTTCAAGATGGGTGGTGACCATGGCGGCCATTTTGAAGTCAGCCATTTTGAATCCAACTTTTATTTTTTCAATAGGAAGAGGGTCATGTGACACATCAAACTTATTGGGAATTTCACAAGAAAAACAATGATGTGCTTGGCTTTAACTTTATTCTTTCATGAGTTATTTACAAGTTTCTGATCACTTATAAAATGTGTTCAATGTGCTGCCCATTGTGTTGGATTGTCAATGCAACCCTCTTCTCCCACTTTTCACACACTGATAGCACAGGCCCACGACGACCAATCCACTTTCCAGGAAACTATTCATCTAGGAATGCTCGGACCTGACACCCATAATGTGGTGGTGCACCATCTTGCTGGAAAAACTCAGGGAACATGCCAGCTTCAGTGCATAAAGAGGGAAACATATCATCATGTAGCAATTTCGCATATCCAGTGGCCTTGAGGTTTTCATTGATGAAGAATGGCCCCACTATCTTTGTACCCCATATACCACACCATACCATCAATTTTTGTGTTCCAACAGTCGTGGAGGGATCTATCCAATGTAGGTTAGTGTCAGACCAATAGCAGTGGTTTTGCCTCATCACTGAACAAAATCTTCTATGTAAACTGAGGGTCCTGTTCCAATTTTTGTTTTGCCCATTCTGCAGCACCTGAAACTACGGATACTGGAAGCCTGTGCTAGCATTTCTCCTGCAGTGTTGCTATCAGTGTGTGAAGAGTGGGAGAAGAGGGTTGCATTGACAATACAACACAATGGGCAGCCCATTGAACACATTTTATAAGTGGTCAGAAACTTGTAAATAACTCATGAAAGAATAAAGTTACGTTAAAACCAAGCACATCATTGTTTTTCTTTTGAAATTCCCAATAGGTTTGATGTGTCACATGACCCTCTTTCTATTGAAAAAACAAAAGTTGGATTCAAAATGGCCGCCATGGTCTCCACCCATCTTGAAAAGTTCCCCCCCCCTCACATATACTAATGTTCCACAAACAGGAAGTTAATATCGCCAAACATTCCCATTTTATTAAGGTGTATCCATATAAATGGCCCATCTTGTAGTATACAGCCCCTAAAAAGTACTGGAAGGATTAAGATTTTTTTATAGAAATAATTTACAAATCTGTTTAACTTAACCAGTTGATCTAAACAAAAAAAGTTTTCCACGGGAGTACCCCTTTAATATTAACCAACAGACCTGACAGAGTAACTAATGTTCAAGTAGAAGGACACCTAGGAAATAGTGATCATAATATAATACATTATAGCTTGTACTTCAATAAGGGAACCTCGCGAGGGGCCGCCAAAAACGATGAACTTTAGGAAGGCAAAGTTTGATCAACTCAAAGAAGCCCTTAACAATAAAAAATGGGATAATGTCCTCAAAAACAAGAATTCTGACACTATATGGGAGACTTTTAAGAATATTTTAAATTCTCACTGTAAGATTTATATACCTCATGGGAAAAAAAGGGTCAGGAATAAAAGAAAACCAATATGGATGAATAAAAATGTTAAGGGGGCAATAAATGACAAAAATAAAGCATTTAAACTACTAAAACAGGATGGCAGTGAAGAAGCATTAAAAAGCTATAGAATATGTAAAAAAAAAACAGATAAATGCCGCTAAAATAGAGACAGAAAGACTCATTGCCAAAGAGAGTAAAACTGACCCCAAAATGTTTTGTAACTATATAAATAGCAAAAAGATTAAAAATGAAAGTGTTGTCCCTTTAAAAAATGATGATGAGGAAATTATAAACGGGGATCAGGAAAAAGCAAATATATTAAACAAATTCTTCTCCACTGTATTCACCGAGGAAAATGAAATGCCAGGTGAAATACAGTGTGATAAGGTAAACTCCCCAGTACAGGTCACCTGTCTAACCCAGGAAGAAGTACAGTGCTGCCAGGTCCAGATGGCATTCACCCCCGTGTTCTAAAGGAATTAAGTAATGTAATAGACAGACCCCTATTTTTAATATTTAGGGACTCTATAGTTACTGTTCCCCAGGACTGGCGCATGGCAAATGTGGTGCCAATATTTAAAAAGGGGTCAAAAGGTGACGCCGGGAAATATAGGCCCGTTAGTTTAACCTCCTTTGTATGTAAATTGTTTGAGGGTTTTCTAAGGGATGCTATTTTGGAGTATCTTGCAGCATGGCTTTATGAGGGATTGGTCCTGTCAAACTAACCTGATCACCTTTTATGAGGAGGTGAACTCCAAACTGGACCAGGAGGAATCGCTGGATGTCGTATGTCTGGATTTTTCCAATGCATTTGATACAGTGCCAGATAAAAGGTTGGTGCATAAAATGAGAATGCTTGGACTGGGGGAAAATGTGTGCAAGTAAGTGGGTAAGTAACTGGCTCAGAGGGTGGTTATTAATGGTACTTATTCTGATTGGGTGACTGTTATTAGTGGGGTTCCACAGTGGTCAGTCTTGGGTCCTGTTCTATTTAATATATTTATTAATGACCTTGTAGAGGGGTTGAATAGTAAAGTAGCAATCTTTGCAGATTATACTAAACTCTGTAAAGCGGTAAACACAATAGTGGACTGTGCACTATTACAAATGGATCTGGATAGGTTGGAGGTTTGGGCTGGGAAGTGGAACATGAGGTTCGACAATGATAAATGTAAGGTAATGCACATGGGGAAGAAAAATCTGGGCTGGGATTATGTATTAAATGGGAGAACACTTGGGATGACTAATGTGGAAAAGGACTTGGGAGTCTTAGTTAATAGTAAATTTAGCTGTAGTGACCAGTGTCGGGCAACTGCTGCCAAGGCAAATAAAATAATGGGGTGCATCAATAGGGGCATAGATGCTCACGACAAGGAAATCATTCTACTGCTGTACAAATCACTAGTCAGACCACACATGGAATACTGTGTACAGTACTGGGCACCATTGTACAAGAAAGATATAGTGGAGCTGGAGAGGGTTCAAAGACGGGCAACCAGAGTAATACGGGGAATGGGAGGACTACAGTACCCAGAAAGATCACCAGAATTAGGGTTATTTTGTTTGGAAAAAAAGGTTAGGGGAGACAAAATAACTATGTATAAATATATCAGGGGACCTTACAGAGATCTCTCCCATGATCTATTTATACCCAGGACTGTATCTATAACAAGGGAGCATCCTCTTGAGGAAAGAAGGTTTCTACACCAGCTCAGATGGGGGTTCATTACTGTAAGAGCAATGAGACTGTGAAATTCTCTGTCTGGGGAGGTGGTCATGGTGAACTCTGTAAAAGAATTTAAAAGGGGTCTGGATGCATTTTGGAGAATAATAACATTACAGGTTATGGATTCTAGATCTATATGGACAGAAGGTTGATCCAGGGATCTATTCTGATGCCATATTTTGAGTCGGGAATGCATTTTTACCTCGAGTATGAGTTTTTTTTTTGCATTCCTCTGGATCAACTCAGTAGGGACTCATTAGGGTTATAGGTTGAACTTGATGGACTCTTTTCGAACTTATGAACTATGTTACTATGGCAATCCCTGCACTAAAGATGCTCAAGATGGCGGCTGCAGGAACAGGGACCGCTGGACAGGAGTACCCAGGAGAGAAGGAGGCTGCAGATTGCCTAATAGAAGAGCCTGGAGACAGGGAGCACAGGGGAGCAGAAGCAGAGTCCTGCACCAGGCGGGCTGCCGGCAACGCCACTGAGACTCCTGAGCCAGATACAGAGGAGGAGGGCTCCACAGATGGCAACAGTTCTGAAGCATAGCCTGCATCTGAAGTAGGAGTGATGGAGGGGCCGGCTGAACGTGATCGGAGTCCGGCCGCCATGCCTGCAGTGGAAGGCAGAATGCCTGCTGCCTGTGAAGACAAGAGCCGAAGGAAGCACTGGATGCCCCAGGTGAGGAAAGTGCCGGAGGGTAGAGGATCTTCTAGGGGTCTTGGGGGAGGCTCTCTCCATGAAGTGCAGGACAGTCTGCAGAGGGCCTCACAGAGCGGGAGCTCACACCTCAAGCTGCCATCTTCTTCGGTGCCTCGCCACGCACTTGATGTTTGCATTTATGATGTGTGTATGTATGATAGTTGTGTGTATGTGTGTACCTAAAAGGCTAAGAATAAGTTGCTGCTGAAGAAAGGACTGAGACAGTCCTGAAACGCATCCAGCGTCCCCTCAATACCTATTGAGACCACCAGTGCACTTGCCCTGCTCATTAAATAGCAGTCCGATACCGGTAAATAAACTGCCAATCACCCGACACCCGGTGAAGGAGACATCCGCGCCTCGCTGCCACGAGGACGCCATCGGCACATGTACGTTCTTACCCGCAGAACCGCTGCGACAACACCACCTGTAACCCACCATCTACCAGCATCACCACTGTGGGAGACAGCCGAGTCTCCGATGATGCTGTCTCATGCCAAGAGAGCTACTCAGTGCTAACACACTGCGGGATTTCACAGCGCAACAGGAGGAGATCGCAGCATCCCCGTGAAGTTCAGCGCATCAGTGTCCGGGAGCGGTGAGATACAAAGTATCGTAAAAATATGCATGCATATTAATAGTGACTGCACACTAGCTTTTTACATTGAATATTGTCTGCAAATAGCAAGTATATCTTCTACTATAGTGTTGAATTGCTAACTACCACGATAGCCGGACTGATCTGAATGGTTGCTACGGGTTACTAACCTTATGGTTGCTATTGGTTACTAAAATACCGGAATCTGTCTATATTAGCAGGACTTTTTTAAGAGAGGAGTTAATTGACTATTGTGGATGGACTAAGACTTTCCCACCCAGATTCCTCTCCCTATATATGTTTATGGTGGTATATCTTTTATAACAATTTTACATAAGTATATTTTTTTATATTTTATATACTGTACTATACACATGTTAAAGTTTTTAATAGTTGGTGCTGCGCCTACACAAGGGCCCTGTGAGATGCAGTTGCTGCTATTTACATTTTATCTTATATTCTATTGTCACACTATATATAATTAATACATTGAAATATTACTTGAAACACTACCTGTCCAGTTGTCTCAAACCCTGAGCCCTAATATATATATTTCTCGATCAAGAAATAATATATTCTGGAGAACATTTGGTGGCGTGGAGAATAGTATGTGAAGTCACGTTCTCCTTGATGTTGGATTCTCCATGGGTCCAATAATTGGTGTGAGTTTAGTGTATTGACATAGGATGTTGGTTCTAGTTCATGTTTTAAGGTGGTAGTATCCATAGAAGGCCATTGAACCTTATTAAAGTGTCACACTATAAGCAGTACACCTTGCTTGACAGAAATAATCAGTTTTAGCAGCTTCTTCAGGAAGCTATGTTGTTTAAAGTTTTGGCTATAGACCGACAATATAGTGAATTGCACAGTATTAATTAAGCAAACAAGTATTACATAACCGCCTTTCTTATCTGTAATTTGTTGTTGAAGAATAATCACTACGCTATCACAAACCAAAATGGAGACTCCGCCTTTCTTTGACACCGCCTGAAATAAAATCATTGTAGAATAAGATTTAACTTTTAATTCATGCAGGTCGCCTTGATTCAGATGAGTTTCTTGTATACAACAAATATCAGGTTGATGAAGGCGAACCTCCTTGGTCAATAAAAATGTTTTATAAGGTGAATTCGGCACCTTTACATTAAGGGAAATAATTTTAAGGACCATAATAGTGGGTAGTAATAATTCTTTTGCTCAGACTGTGGGCCTCAAGAGATAGAAGTCGCCAACATCGTTAGTAACTACATTGATTGCTTTTCATGAGGTTGCTAATACCCTTCGATTCTATGGTAGAATATTGCATATAATAACTGAAGTAAGTAATTTCCCATAAACAAAATAGAAACTTAATAAGGTTAGTATAATTAGTATATGACCCCTATCGAATATCTAACCTGATAGTTGAAATTGCATGTCCAGTAACGATCATGAAATAAAATGAGTTACATCAATAAATAAGCAGTAAGTAAGGAGGACAGGAAAAAAGCGGAACAGAACGAGAGAAATTTAGAAAATCGGCATGTAATAACATAAAAAAATCCCTTTAATCCAATACTTCCAGGACTTTTCCATCTGTTGTTGAACCACATTCTTAGAAAAAAAAAAATGTTATATGCATAACACTCTTACACCCTATTTGGGGCTGTTTGGGGAATTTCCCTATACTTATAGCATTGGCTATACCGGCACCTGCACTTTAGGAATTATATAAAAATGTACAACTTTATTTTAGCTCATAAGCCTTAATGCAAATTATATTTCATTCCGCATATTGCTTATTGAAGACCAATTAAATTAAATCTAGTCCTCTGTTAATTTAACGTTCAACTGTTTTGTAGATAAATTTGTAGTCATTCACCTGAACTGGGAAACCCAATTTATATAATATATTATGGTCACGTAAAAGAAGGGTCCCTTGCGCATATTCATTGCGCTTGGCCATTGTGGCTGCATATATATATGCAGGCTTTTACATCTTTCTGACATCTGTGGAGGGTTTCTTGATGCTGCTATTATTTTCTGCTTGGCATTAAAAAAATGCATGTGTAATATAACGTCGCTTAGGAGACTAGCGGGAGACCTCTTGCTTTCAGCAGTCATGTCTAATTTAGAGAGATCGGGTGTTAAAATTGTAAAGTATTCAATCAAAAAGGGCAATAGCTCATTTTGCCGCACAGACTCTGGAATACCCCTTATACCAACATTGTTTCTTCTTGAACGATCTTCCATGTCTGTAAGTTTATTTTTGAGGGAAGCCACCACCTCCTTTAAATTTTACACGGTTACCACAACTCTATTATAGGCCAAGGATTGCTCTTCTACTTTATGTTCTATTTGCGCTGTACATGTGCCCAATGCTTGTATCTCTTGCTGAATTGATATCACTGCATTTTGTAGTACCGTAGTAAAAGATGAAAGATCTGATATTATTTGTTTCATAGCACTCTCAAAGACAGGAATTATTGGAGGGGGGTCTGGGTGGACGTCAGGTAATGTTAGATGAAATGCTTTAGGTACTGCTGATTCTTGAGGGGATTGCAGCTCTAGACCTTGTTGTTGAATGTAGATGGTGGTGGATTAAAAAGCTGTCTTAAATTAATGACAGCTCTAGCTGCAGGGCTGAAAGCGACTGGGGCTGACAAGCTTGATAGTGACAGGATTTGGGGACTACAAATCAATTTATTAGTACGGTCAATTGTACTTTTGTCCACTATACCCATATTTAATACTTCTTCCCTGGAAGTATAAACCTTCATGTTTTCATTTGTAGTGGCACCTTTATGATCTCTATTTTTCCTTACTATCTCAGAGGCTTTACTATTTTCAAATCTTAATGCTGGCCAGTTTCTCTCTCTTTCTGCCTCAGTTGCCAACACATCTTCACGTGAGGTACCCTCTAGGCCTCCTCTATTTCCATTAGTTTTCCCCTTAGAAATTGATACTGATCACAATGGCTTCCCCTGTGAATACCCTCAATAGTCTCGCCTGCCTTTAGCATCTCCAATTGCCCAAACTCGCAACCTGCCCACGTACCTGTCTCTGGATGTTCTCCGCTGTCTCCCAGCAGTGCTTCCGTCCTGAGTGAGCTTGCGTGAGTCCCGTCCTACTGTTCTAAATTTGCGAGATCTCTGCTACACTGCTCTGCTTCCTCAGACGTGATCAGTGATGCCCGGCGTATTCCTCGCATCTCCACTCCTTATCCTGATCGTGGCAGACCCGGTGATTCCGATCTCAGAGTTGCAGGGCCCCGTCTTCCCGCTCCTTCACTCCTCTCTGCAGCCAGCTAATAGTGTGTAACGGCCGCAATGCCCCCTCCAATAGACATGAATGGAGGGGGCGAGGCGTGACGTCACATCCCCGTCTCAGTAGCCTGGCAGTTTCCGAAACTGCAGACGAAGCTACGCATGGAATGTGGGCTGCTGTAGGGAGATCGCGGGGGTGGGGGTGGGTCCCAGCGGCGGGCTCCCCCCCGCAATCAGACATCTTATCCCCTATCCTTTCGATAGGGGATAAGATGTTTTTGGCTGGAATACCCCTTTAATGTTGATCAGCAAAGGTCTAAAGAAATGTTAGAACTAACTATGCAGCTTCATATGTTACAAAGCCATAAGTTTGTAATAGCCTTGCTTTGACTTAAATTAGCAAACTTTTGGCATTGTGGATGCACAGGGCCCTCTGTTAGCTAAACAACTGAAGACCCAACAGAGAAAAATGTATAATCAAAATCAGGGATAAGATCATAGATCCTAAAGGTATTGCTGATGTATGGAATCAGAATACTATAGTTCCTTAAATAACCTTAAGAGTGCGTTCACACTGAGTAATTCAAGAGGAATTTACTCGAGTAATTCCTCTTGAATTCTTGCTCCAAATTAATTCACATCTCCTCTGCCCATTGACTTAAATGTTTTTTCCGCTGTCCTGTTCACACTGCGGAAATTCTGCTAGCGGAATTCCGACACTGAATTCCGTTCCGCTTGAAGAAAGAGCATGTTCATTCTTAAAGCGGAATCCGCTAGCAGAAATCAGTAGAAGTCAATGGTAAAAAAAAAGTCTGCCCGACATCGTTTTTGCGCAGAATTTGCGCGGAAATGGCTGAAAAACCTTCACTTCTTTCTCCTCCATTTCCACGCGCAATTCTGTGCAAATTCTGCACAAATTTCGCGTGAAAATAAAATTCTTTTTTCTGCCTGTAAATTTTTCGCCGTGAATTCCTCTTGATTTGCTCAGTGTGAACGCACCCTTAAAAAGACCACAGTATAACCAAGCCAAATCAATCTAATATTGCAGCTTTCCTGGAGAGCTTGGAACTTCCCCAAGTGACAACAGAACAATTAGATGTTCTGTCAGCCACTATTTCGTTTAGTGAGGTTATATCAGCTATTAAATCTTTAAAACCCAATAAATCACCTGGACCGGGTTATCAAATGCATATTATAAATGGTATCGATATAAGTTGGCACCATTTTTTGACCCAGTGCTAAAATTAAAGAGTACCTCTCATCAAAAAAACTTTTTATATTTTATAATTTAATATCTCTAGAATTATTTTCTAATTGGGTTCTATTAAAAAAAACTGTATGCTTTTATGTGTTTTTCGTGTTTAAACTTTTGTCCACTAGGGGTCTCCCTAGGAGTCCCTTTGATTTCGGACTCACGCCGACCTGGCGGCTGAGTCTGAAATCTCATACTCGGTGCAGATCCTCGCCTGTCAATCAGACAAGCGGGAGCGAGCGCTGTGTGTGCATCCCCTCAGGGTGCGCTCCTGACTCTGCCGGCCAGCGGCGCTGACAAGGAGAACCTGCGCCTGCTGGCTGAGAGTCAGTTGAGCGCAGCTCTGCAAGATGGGAGAATAATTTATTGTATTGTACTCTGGGTCTACATACAGCATTCAGGAAGAAGGGCGGAAGCCGCCCGGCAAGGCCTCAGATGACTCTGTGCCTGCCGGGCCCCGCCTACTTCCTGCCATTGCAAGCTGCTTAACACTGAACTTCATTGAAGATATAAGAAAGTAGAGGGCACTCACCCAGGATCTGATGAATCACATTGATTTATTCATAGCAAAAATGTGCAGCGTGGACAAACAAAGACAGGACGGACGAGTTCAGCAGGTGAACTCAGACAGGCAATAGTACCATTTTGCGCCGAAGCGCTTCAACGGGCCTAGCGTCCTGACATCAGATGGCACATATATAGCGCCAGGTAAGATGTTTCTATGGCAACAGTAAACATTTAATTAGTGCATAGATAGTGATTAAAAACATTTAAAAACAAACATGCAGTACAAAAGGATAATGTACAAAAAACTTATAATAGTACACTCAGTTCCGTCCGGTCATTAAGACCAGCAGGCCCCATGGCCTCTAGTCTTAATATCCATCTTGCTTCCTTTTTGAGGAGTATCACATTGCGATCTCCTCCAGTGTGAATGCACTCCACCTTTTCTAATGCGTTAAATTGGAAGCAAGCCGGATCACAATTATGTACTTCGGCCATATGCTGAATAAAACGCTTAGACCCTATTACCGTCCTCAAGGAGCGAACGTGCTCACGAATACGGTGGAACAAGGGTCTAATAGTTTTACCTATGTAGAAACGATTACATCTACATGTAAGAGCATACACAGTATAGGGGGTATGACAAGTTATAAATTGGTTATAAGTTATAAATTTATTTTAATTGTTTGTCCTGCTAATATGATCTCTTTATGCTTAGAATTACGTTTACAGAAAGAACAGGAGCCGCAAGCGTGATTACCTTCTAGTCTGAACTCTGTTAACAAGCTAGATTTGTTGCTTTTTTTCTTTCTTCTTTGTTGCATGTCAATAAACCCCCTTGATAGTAATATTTCTTTGGTATAAAATTGGTAAATTTGGTAAAAATTGGTATATTCTTGCTGAAGATGATGATCTCAAAGAATATACCAATAATAAACCTTTGATTACTCATAAAAGAAATATTACTATGAGTGAGCACCAATATGAGTGAGCACCACACGCTGATAGTGGTTTCTATGGAAGGAGCAGTGTAGCACAAGCTGCGCTGTAGAGTGGGACTAATTACAGGAGGCTACAGCTGTTGCCCAAAGTGTGATCTCTCTTTGCTATTTTGTCTGCTCAACACTGAGCTACCGAATATGCTATATTAAAGGGATTTACAGGGGGTTTAACATTAAAATAAATACAAGGAGAGAGAGAGTTAGAGTCAGGGACAGATGGGGAGGGGGATTAGGGAAAGTTTAGTTGATAATAGGTACTCTTTAAGCTATTATTCGCAGTGTTTTCCCTTCCAAGATGCTTAAAGGGGTATTCCCCTGGAATTTTTTTTTAAATCAACTTTTGCCAGAAACTTAAATATATTTTTAAATTACTTCTATTTATAAATCTTAATCCTTCCAGTACTTGTCAGCCGCTATATGTGCCACAGGAAATTATTTTCTTTTTGAATTTCCTTTCTGTCTTACCACAGTGCTCTCTGCTTACACCTCTGTCCATTTTAGGAACTGTCCAGAGTAGGAGCATATCCCCATAGCAAACCTATCCTGCTCCAGACAGTTCCAAAATGGACAGAGGTGTCAGCAGAGAGGACTGTGGTCAAACAGCAAGGAAATTCAAAAATATTTTTTTTTCCTGTGGAGCATATAGCAGCTGATAAATGCTGGAAGGATTAAGATTTTGAAATAGAAGTAATTAAAAAATCTGTTTAATTTTCTGGCACCAGTTGAGTAAAAAAAAAAAAAATGTTTTCCAGGGGGGGTACCCCTTTAAAGCAATTGTGGTTACTCTACCTAAGCCAGGTAGACGGCTGCCACGCCCCCTCCCATAGACTTGCATTGAGGGGGCGGGGTGTGATGTTATGAGGGGGTGGGGCTATGACATCACAAGCTCCTGGCGCCGGCTCCAGAGTTTGGAACAGTTTGTTCCCAGCAGAGTACTTCTTTAAGGCCTATTGCTTTATTAAACACCAGCTGTCACGCTCCCTCCCATAGACTCGTATAGAGGGGGCGGGGCGTGATGTCATGAAGGGGTAGGGCTATGACATCACAAGCTCCTGGCACCGGCTCCAGCGTTTGGAACAGTTTGTTTGCAGCAGAGTACCCCTTTAAGGCCTATTGCTTTATTAAACACAGACTTGAAAATATATGCAGCTATATTAGCTTTTAAACTTAAAAATATTTTACCATCCTTGATAACAAATGGTCTGGTGGGTTTTGTCAGTGGGTAACCGTCGGTTCCTGGATATTATATCTGTCCTGGAGAGCCGTCGAATGCTTTTCTACTCCTAAAGCCTGGATGCAGAGAAGGCGTTCGACCGCGTACATTGTGTGTATTTGACTCAAGTGCTTATGAAATTTGGCCTTGTGGGAAACTTCGGGAAAGCAATTATGGCACTATACTCTTGCCCCTTGGCGAGTGTGTACACTTCGGGCGCTTTATCAAAAGAGTTTCATATTTCTAATGGTACAAGGCAGGAGTGTCCCCTATCACCATTAATTTTCTCTATGGTCATGGAACCATTGGCCCAGCACATAAGACACTCATGATATATTACAGGATTATTAATAGAATACAAAAATTTAGGTGCACTACTGTGGTAGATGTATACAATGACATTGGCTATCCCTCAACCCTGATGTTAAAATTGAGACATTCGCCAGTGTATCCTTATATGAAGGACACACCAGAGCCCGCACACCAACGCCAAGGTTTCTCAAATGGCGCGGGACCTAACGCTAACCTACCTGTGCGTAATAAGCAAAAACCAGGATTATTACTAGGCAATAAAGAACAATGCTAGAGATGAGCGAACTTTTAAAAAATTCGATTCGGCCAATTTGCCGGATTTTTTGAAAAAATTTGTTTCGATCCAAATTTTTTCACAGCGAATCTATATTAAAAAATGACTATTTCTGGCCTACAGACAGCCTCAATAGGGGTATAGAACACTTGTGTGTTCTAACACACATATGGAGTGTGCTGGGGTAGTGAAATAATACTGTTATTCTGAATAACATGCAGATTACCGGCATCACTTCTAGAATCACTGCCGCAGAGCGGCACAATGACAGAGCCTGGAAGTGGCATCAGTATGAGGAGACCATATTGTGGTTGAATGACACAGCGTGGAGGTGTTGGCATCATGAGGAGGCCATATAGTGGCTGAATGACACAGCCACTATATGGCCTCCTCATGATGCCAACACCTCCACGCTGTGTCATTGCAGCATAAGGAGACCATATGGTGGCGGAATGACACAGCTTGGATGAGGCTGAAGCATGAGAACACCATATAGTGGCTGAATGACACAGTGTGGAGGTGTTGGCAGCAGGAGGAGACCATATAGTGGCTGAATGACACAGCGTGAAGGTGTTGGCAGCATGAGGAAACCATACAGTGGCTGAATGATACAGCATCAGGGACGTGCACACATAGGGTTCAAAGGGGGCTTCAGCCCCTGCCCTTTTTTGCCCTTGCTTCTTTAATTCCCTTTTTTTATTTTTGCAAAACTGGTAGACAAAGTGAGTCTGCTCACTCTATAGAGGGGCTACCTCTCTGCAGGGGTCACTTGTATAGCGCTGGCACTGGCAGGGAGATGCTCGGCTCCTTTAACAAGCCGCCCCCCCCCCCCCCTCCTGTTCTGTTGCTGAACGATCTCGCACAGTGTAACTTCCTGTTGACTGAGTCTGCAGGGACCAGGAAGCACAGAGTCCTGCTGAACATCCAGTTACTGAAGTATTCCCTGCACCCAGCCAGCTTCCTATAAAAGTGAGTGTATTCATATATAGTGTGCAGATGTATTGTGTGAACATGTCTGTGAAGCCTTTGTGTATAGTGTGTATGTACTGCATGTATATACACATGTATGGTATATGTGTGAGTATGTGTATGTAAGTGTGTATATGTATAGTATTTTATGTATGTTATATGCAGTGCTGTATCTGTCACTAGGCCAACAAGGCCCAGGATTGATGCAGCACTTATTGCAGTGGTGGTCACAAATCGCATGGCGCCCCTGAAGTACACTAATGTTGTGTATATAAGTTTTTATATTTGTCTGTAATCAGTGTTTCCCAACCAGGGTGCGGCCAGCTGTATTGGCTGTCTGGCCATGCTGGGAGTTGTAGTTTTGCAACAGCTAGAGTCACCCTGGTAGTGAAACACTGATTTATGCATGTGTGTGTATTTATCAATGTCTCACCACCAGAGTGCCTCCAGCTGTTGCAACTGCTGAAAGCACTCTGGTTGGGAAACGCACACACACATATTAATATTAAGGGATGTGGGACTCCTATCACCCAACACCAGGGACATACTACTGGTGGTTGTAGTAGAGCTATGTTCCTTTACATACTGGTGGTTGTAGTAGAGCTATGTTCCTTTACATACTGGTGGTTGTAGTAGTACTATGTTCCTTTACATACTGGTGGTTGTAGTTGAGCTATGTTTGGGAGGAGGCGGGGGGGGGGGGGTATGATTTTGAGGAGATCAAGCATATAATGGCCTATAACCAAACCAGTGTTTCCCAACCAGGGTGTCTCCAGCTGTTGCAAAACTACAACTCCCAGCATGCCCAGATGAGTTTTGCAACAGCCGAAGACACCCTGGTTGGGAAACTCTGAATCAAACATTCCCAGAACAAAATAAAAGAAGAATAGAACTACAGAAGTAATTTTTTTTCATGTTCGTCTTTTCCTCCTCACATTCTAAAAATCATAACGTTTTCAATTTTCCACCTATATACCCATATAAGGGCTTGTTTTTTGCATCAGAAATCGTACTTTGTAATGACTTCAATCATTTCACCACAAACTCTATGGCAAAACCAGAAAAATATTTGTGGGGCAAAAGTAAAAACAAAACAGCAATTTTGTAACTTTTGGGGGCTTCTGATTCTACACAGTGCACTTTTCGGTAAAAATGACACCTTATCTTTATTCTGTAGGTCCATATGGTTACAAGGATACCTAATTTATATAGGTTTTATTTTTCTACTTTAAAAGAATTATATCTACATGCACCAAAATTCGTGTTTAAAATTGTCATCTTCTGACCCCTATAAGTTTTTTTTTTCTGGCATATAGGGTGGTATGAGGGCTCATTTTTTGCGCCGTGATCTGAAGTTTTCGGTATCATTTTTGTTTTGATCGCTTTTTATAAAAAAAAATGTATATTATAAAAAATATGCTATTTTTTATAGTGCCTTTTTTTATTTGAGCCCCTGCCCTCCAAAATGTCTGTGCACGTCCCTGTACAGCGTGGAGGTGTTGGCAGCATGAGGAGGCCATATAGTGGCTGAATGACACAGCGTGGAGGTGTTGGCAGCATGGGGAGACCATATAGTGTCTGAATGACACAGCTTAGAGATGTCGGCAGCATGAGGAGACCATAAAGTGGCTGAATGACAGCGTGGAGATGGTGGCAGCATGAGGAGACCATATAGTGGCTGAATGACACAGCGTGGAGGTGGTGGCAGCATGAGGAGACCATATAGTGGCTGAATGACACAGTGTGGAGGTGTTGGCAGCATGAGGAGACCATATAGTGGCTGAATGACATAGCATGGCGATTTTTGCAGGAGCTGGAGACCATATAGTGGCTGAATGACACAGCATGGAGGTGTTGGCAGCATGAGGAGACCATAAAGTGGCTGAATGACACAGCGTGGAGTTGTTGGCAGCATGAGGAGACCAAATAGTGGCTAAATGACACAATGTGGAAGTGTTAGCAGCATGAGGAGACCATATAGTGGCTGAATGACACAGCGTGGAGGTGTTGGCCGCATGAGGAGACCATATAGTGGCTGAATGACACATCTTGGGTGAGGCTGAAGCATGAGAACACCATATAGTGGCTGAATGACAGCTTGGATGAGGCTGAAGCATGAGAACACCATATAGTGGTTGAATGACACAGCTTGGATTAGGCTGAAGCATAAGGACACCATAAAGTGGCTGAATGACACAGCGTGGAGGTGTTGGCAGCATGAGGAGACCATATAGTGGCTGAATGACACAGCGTGGAGGTGTTGGCAGCATAAGGAGGCCATATAGTGGCTGAATGACACAGCTTGAAGGTGTCGGCACCATGAGGAGACCATATAGTGGCTGAATGACACAGCGTGGAGGTGTTGGCAGCATGAGGAGACCATATAGTGGCTGAATGACACAGCTTGGATGAGGCTGAAGCATGAGAACACTATATAGTGGCTGAATGACACAGCATGCAGGTGTTGGTAGCATGAGGAGACCATATAGTGGCTGAATGACACACCGCAAAGGTGTTGGTAGCATAAGGAGACCATATAGTGGCTGAATGACACAGATTGGATGAGGCTAAAGCATGAGGACACCATATAGTGGCTGAATTACACAGCGTGGAGGAGTTGGCAGCATGAGGAAACCATATAGTGCCTGAATGACACAGTGTGGAGCTGTTGGCAGCATGAGGAGACCATATAGTGGCTGATTGACACAGCGGGGAGGTGTTGGCAGCATGAGGAGACCATATAGTAGCTGACTGACACAGCATGGAGATGGTGGCAGCATGAGGAGACCATATAGTGGCTAAATGACACAATGTGGAAGTGTTGGCAGCATGAGGAGACCATATAGTGGCTGAATGACACAGCGTGGAGGTGTTGGCCGCATGAGGAGACCATATAGTGGCTGAATGACACAGCTTGGGTGAGGCTGAAGCATGAGAACACCATATAGTGGCTGAATGACAGCTTGGATGAGGCTGAAGCATTAGAACACCATATAGTGGCTGAATGACACAGCTTGGATGAGGCTGAAGCATGAGGACACCATATAGTGGCTGAATGACACATCGTGGAGGTGTTGGCAGTATGAGGAGACCATATAGTGGCTGAATGACACAACTTGGATGAGGCTGAAGCATGAGGACACCATATAGTGGCTGAATGACACAGCGTGGAGGTGTTGGCAGCATGAGGAGACCATATAATGGCTGAATGACACAGCATGGAGGTGTTGGCAGCATGAGGAGACCATATAGTGGCTGAATGACACAGCTTGGAGGTGTTGGCACCATGAGGAGACCATATAGTGGCTGAATGACACAGCGTGGAGGTGTTGGCAGCATGAGGAGACCATATAGTCGCTAAATGACACAGCTTGGATGAGGCTGAAGCATGAGAACGCCATATAGTGGCTGAATGACACAGCGTACAGGTGTTGGCAGCATGAGGAGACCATATAGTGGCTGAATGACAGCGTGGAGGTGTTGGCAGCATAAGGAGACCATATAGTGGCTGAATGACACAGATTGGATGAGGCTGAAGCATGAGGACACCATATAGTGGCTGAATGACACAGCGTGGAGGTGTTGGAAGCATGAGGAAACCATATAGTGGCTGAATGACACAGCGTGGAGCTGTTAGCAGCATGTGGAGACCATATAGTGGCTGAATGACACAGCGTGGAGGTGTTGGCAGCATGTGGAGACCATATAGTGGCTGAATGACACATCGTGGAGCTGTTGGCATCATGAGGAGACCATATAGTGGCTGAATGACACAGCGTGGAGCTGTTAGCAGCATGAGGAGACCATATAGTGGCTGAATGACTCAGCGTGGAGGTGTTGGCAGCATGAGGAGACCATATAGTGGCTGAATGTCACAGCATGGAGCTGTTGGCAGCATGTAGAGACCATATAGCGCTGAATGACACAGCTTGAATGAGGCTGAAGCATGAGAACACCATATAGTGTCTGAATGACACAGCGTGAAGGTGTTGGCAGCATCAGGAGACCATATAGTGGCTGAATGACACAGCTTGGATGAGGATGAAGCATGAGGACACCATATAGTGGCTGAATGTCACATCGTGGAGGTGTTGGCAGCATGAGGAGACCACATAGTGGCTGAATGACACAGCTTGGAGGTGTTGGCACCATGAGGAGACCATATAGTGGCTGAATGACACAGCGTGGAGGCGTTGGCTGCATGAGGAGACCATATAGTGGCTGAATGTCACAGCGTGGAGCTGTTGGCAGCATGTGGAGACCATATAGTGGCTGAATGACACTACTTGACTGAGGCTGAAGCATGAGAACACCATATAGTGGCTGAACGACACAGCGTGAATGTGTTGGTAGCATGAAGAGACCATATAGTGGCTGAATAACACAGAGTGGAGGTGTTGGCAGCATGAGGAGACCATATAGTGGCTGAATGACACAACGTGCAGGTGTTGGCAGCATGAGGAGACCATATAGTGGCTGAATGACACAGCGTGGAGGTGTTGGCAGCATGAGGAGACCGTGTAGTGGCTGACTGACACAGCTTGGATGAGGCTGAAGCATGAGAACACCATATAGTGGCTGAATGACACAACGTGCAGGTGTTGGAAGCATGAGGAAACCATAAAGTGGCTGAATGACACAGCGTGGAGCTGTTAGCAGCATGTGGAGACCATATAGTGGCTGAATGACACAGCGTGGAGGTGTTGGCATCATGAGGAGACCATATAGTGGCTGAATGACACAGCGTGGAGCTGTTAGCAGCATGAGGAGACCATATAGTGGCTGAATGACTCAGCGTGGAGGTGTTGGCAGCATGAGGAGACCATATAGTGGCTGAATGTCACAGCATGGAGCTGTTGGCAGCATGTAGAGACCATATAGCGCTGAATGACACAGCTTGAATGAGGCTGAAGCATGAGAACACCATATAGTGGCTGAATGACACAGCGTGAAGGTGTTGGCAGCATCAGGAGACCATATAGTGGCTGAATGACACAGCTTGGATGAGGATGAAGCATGAGGACACCATATAGTGGCTGAATGTCACATCGTGGAGGTGTTGGCAGCATGAGGAGACCACATAGTGGCTGAATGACACAGCTTGGAGGTGTTGGCACCATGAGGAGACCATATAGTGGCTGAATGACACAGCGTGGAGGCGTTGGCTGCATGAGGAGACCATATAGTGGCTGAATGTCACAGCGTGGAGCTGTTGGCAGCATGTGGAGACCATATAGTGGCTGAATGACACTACTTGACTGAGGCTGAAGCATGAGAACACCATATAGTGGCTGAACGACACAGCGTGAATGTGTTGGTAGCATGAAGAGACCATATAGTGGCTGAATAACACAGAGTGGAGGTGTTGGCAGCATGAGGAGACCATATAGTGGCTGAATGACACAACGTGCAGGTGTTGGCAGCATGAGGAGACCATATAGTGGCTGAATGACACAGCGTGGAGGTGTTGGCAGCATGAGGAGACCGTGTAGTGGCTGACTGACACAGCTTGGATGAGGCTGAAGCATGAGAACACCATATAGTGGCTGAATGACACAACGTGCAGGTGTTGGAAGCATGAGGAAACCATATAGTGGCTGAATGACACAGCGTGGAGCTGTTAGCAGCATGTGGAGACCATATAGTGGCTGAATGACACAGCGTGGAGGTGTTGGCACCATGAGGAGACCATATAGTGGCTGAATGACACAGCGTGGAGGCGTTGGCTGCATGAGGAGACCATATAGTGGCTGAATGTCACAGCGTGGAGCTGTTGGCAGCATGTGGAGACCATATAGTGGCTGAATGACACTACTTGACTGAGGCTGAAGCATGAGAACACCATATAGTGGCTGAACGACACAGCGTGAATGTGTTGGTAGCATGAAGAGACCATATAGTGGCTGAATAACACAGAGTGGAGGTGTTGGCAGCATGAGGAGACCATATAGTGGCTGAATGACACAACGTGCAGGTGTTGGCAGCATGAGGAGACCATATAGTGGCTGAATGACACAGCGTGGAGGTGTTGGCAGCATGAGGAGACCGTGTAGTGGCTGACTGACACAGCTTGGATGAGGCTGAAGCATGAGAACACCATATAGTGGCTGAATGACACAACGTGCAGGTGTTGGAAGAATGAGGAAACCATATAGTGGCTGAATGACACAGCGTGGAGCTGTTAGCAGCATGTGGAGACCATATAGTGGCTGAATGACACAGCGTGGAGGTGTTGGCATCATGAGGAGACCATATAGTGGCTGAATGACACAGCGTGGAGCTGTTAGCAGCATGAGGAGACCATATAGTGGCTGAATGACTCAGCGTGGAGGTGTTGGCAGCATGAGGAGACCATATAGTGGCTGAATGTCACAGCATGGAGCTGTTGGCAGCATGTAGAGACCATATAGCGCTGAATGACACAGCTTGAATGAGGCTGAAGCATGAGAACACCATATAGTGGCTGAATGACACAGCGTGAAGGTGTTGGCAGCATCAGGAGACCATATAGTGGCTGAATGACACAGCTTGGATGAGGATGAAGCATGAGGACACCATATAGTGGCTGAATGTCCCATCGTGGAGGTGTTGGCAGCATGAGGAGACCACATAGTGGCTGAATGACACAGCTTGGAGGTGTTGGCACCATGAGGAGACCATATAGTGGCTGAATGACACAGCGTGGAGGCGTTGGCTGCATGAGGAGACCATATAGTGGCTGAATGTCACAGCGTGGAGCTGTTGGCAGCATGTGGAGACCATATAGTGGCTGAATGACACTACTTGACTGAGGCTGAAGCATGAGAACACCATATAGTGGCTGAACGACACAGCGTGAATGTGTTGGTAGCATGAAGAGACCATATAGTGGCTGAATAACACAAAGTGGAGGTGTTGGCAGCATGAGGAGACCATATAGTGGCTGAATGACACAACGTGCAGGTGTTGGCAGCATGAGGAGACCATATAGTGGCTGAATGACACAGCGTGGAGGTGTTGGCAGCA